>NC_086175.1:127681405-128327239 GCF_023053635.1 Elgaria multicarinata webbii | reverse complement strand
AAATACTGAGAGAATAAAAAGGTCTTCAGCTGGTGACGAAAGGAGTACAGTGTAGGCGCCAGGCAGACCTCTCTGGGGAGCTCATTCCACAACCGGGAATGACACAGCAGAGAAAGCCCTCCTCCTAGTAGCCACCTGCCTCACTTCCTTTGGCAGGGGCTCACGGAGAAGGGCCCCTGTAGATGATCTTAAAGTCCAGGCAGGTACATATGGGAGGAGGCGTTCCTTCAAATAACCTGGCCCCAAACCGTTTAGGGCTTTAAATGTCAATACCAGCACTTTGAATCGGGCCCGGACCTGGACTGGCAGCCAATGAAGCTGGAAAAGGACTGGTGTAATGTGATCTTGCTGGCCAGTCCCTGTTAGTAACCGTGCTGCCCTGTTTTGTACCAGCTGAAGCTTCCGGACCGTTTTCAAAGGCAGCCCCACGTATAACGCATTGCAGTAATCCAAACGAGAGGTTATCAGAGCATGGATAACTGTACATCATCACAGGTCTTCATCAGCCAATGCAAAATGACTTCCAGGGGTGCATGTGTCTTTTGAACCCATGTTGGCCAATGTTACCCCCATTTTCATTAGACCATAAAAAAAAGGCTGCATGTTGGCTCTGAAATGTGATTGAGATGTCAGTGCTAATAACATCTGAAGCTAAAATCTGAGTAAGCAGTGATGGATCGTTATAGTAATCAGTCCCAGCACCCATGGTGTGAAGCTATCCACTGTCAAAACCCTTCTCCACATTTTTTTCATCTTTTGACTTTCATGTGCTATGGGAGCCAAGCATTTGATGCTCAGCAGTGGAGCTCACCACTACTGTGACTTTTCGCTCTCTGATGCCCTGCACCCTGAGCAAGATTGTATTAATTGCCTCTGACATGTGTTACATCAATTCTGTCTGAGCTTGTTAAATCTCCCTCTTGCTTTCTTCAAAGCTTGATCGGCATGCCAAGCTGACTGCACACGGCAGCCAATAAAGTACACCGTCAGCAGTAAGCCCATGCTGCTGGGATGAGTCACCTTTCTACGCAAGGTATTTATTGTGCGCTCGTCATTCCCTATTCATGTTTACAGATTCTTTAGACATCATGACCACTCCTGTTTTTTCGGTGTTGGTTGTTGTTGTTGTTTTGTTTTGTTTTGTTTTGAGCAGGGGAAATGCGGTGTTATTTAAATAAGTGAAAGAAAACACTTTCCCCTAGTTTTGGAATTGTGCTATTCTGCTATACCACAGTGCCACCTAGAGGAGATGAAGCAGGAAAGCAGGAAAGGAAACACCCTTTGTGCCGTGCTCAGATCTCAATTCTGTGATGAAACTGAAAGTAATTACAGTGGGTTAACAGCCTCGGGTAGAAATGTTCAACATCTACTTCTGCCTCACTGAGGCTGTGAAAAAGTTCCTTGGCAAGTTTGCTGCTGGTACCCATTTCATTCCTGCCCCAACACTGTTGCCGTAATTATGCAGAATATCAATGGCACTCAAAGCAATCCTGCAAACCACTGTTTTGTCCCGAACCACAGACATCGCTTCCATGATCCCCTCAGACACAACAAACTGTGTGTTTTGAATTATATACTATTTCAGACCCAATAGGGTCATCCCTTATTCATACATAAAGACATTTCGCTTTTTGTTCGTTTCTTGGTTTCGCAATGTGAGCATCTCCGAGGGTAAAGGAGGCACACAAGTCTCAGAAGGCTTTTATTATTATTATTGAGCCCACACACTGTTCAATTATTCAGGACATTATTCAAATATGAACAAAAAAAGATTTGCATGGAAAATGTATTTTAATTTTTAAAGAGGGTGCCTTTTAACCTGTGTTTATGAGGCTGCAATGTACCCTGATAGCATGCAGATGGGGGCCGTGTCTGTGTGAGTTCCTTTATTAAACAGCTCACAAGAGGCTGGATTGTTAAACCCAGTCGAATTCTCTTCATCCCTCATCATCCACTGGTCTTCAAAGAAGGTCTGACCCTCAAAAGTTCCTAGTATTCAGTTTGATCAAACTTCTCACAACTGAGGAAGAAATTTCAGGTAGGAGTGAGAACTTTAAAATAAACAAGGTACTTCACAAAAAGGTGAGACGAAGGAGTAAATCTTCGAAAAAGGAGACATTCATCACGGGAAACACACATGTGCAAACTCCATTGGAATGAATGAGGCCTGTCCCAAAAAAGAGCAGTAGGTTCATAGAATTGTAGAATAGTAGAGTTGGAAGGGGCCTACAAGGCCATTGAGGCCAACCCCCTGCTCAATACAAGAATCCACCTTAAAGCATCCCTGGCAGTTGGCTGTCCAGCTGCCTCTTGAAGGCCTCTAGTGTGGGAGAGCCCACAACCTCCCTAGGTAACTGATTCCATTGTCGTACTGCTCTAACAGTCAGGAAGTTTTTCCTGATGTCCAGCCGGAATCTGGCTTCCTTTATCTTGAGCCCGTTATTCCGTGTCCTGCACTCTGGAATGATCAAGAAGAGATCCTGGCCCTCCTCTGTGTGACAACCTTTTAAGTATTTGAAGAGTGCTATCATGTCTCCCCTCAATTTTCTCTTCTCCAGGCTAAACAGGCCCAGTTCTTTCAGTCCCTCCTCATAGGGCTTTGTTTCCAGACCCCTGATCAACCTTGTTTGTAAAGGCAAGTAACATAAGAAGGAAAGAAACAGAGAAACAAACCTCTAATGCGGGGAACTCCATCTCAACTACCACTGCAGTGTCCGATCACAGCAGCATCCTCAAACTAATGTGGTCCCAGTGTTGAGGTAAGTGGCTTGGGGCATCAAAGCTCCAGTGGCTGGAGGCAGGTAGACAGGCCCTTGGGATTGGTTACTGACCTTCTGCTGTATGGTATATAGGGATGTCAGAGCAATGTCCAAAACACTCAAAAGAGTTTGGATTCCATGGTCCACCAGCTTTTTCCAAGTCACGTGGATTCTGCAGACTTGCAGACCTGTTTTTCACTTTGGGGGGAAGGGATTTGCACCATCAAAGAAATCCATCAATGAGCAGATGATGGAAGATGCCTGATAATCCGTGAAACACAGATGGAACAGATGGAATGGAATCTGTACGTTCCTAGAGCTGTCTCTGATGGGGTGGCTTAGAATGAAGAATTTGTTTGATGGAATGGAATCTGTACGTTCCTAGAGCTGTCTCTGATGGGGTGGCTTAGAATGAAGAGTTTGTTTGATGGAATGGAATCTGTACGTTCCTAGAGCTGTCTCTGATGGGGTGGCTTAGAATGAAGAGTTTGTTTGATGGAATGGAAACTGTACGTTCCTAGAGCTGTCTCTGATGGGGTGGCTTAGAATGAAGAGTTTGTTTGATGGAATGGAATCTGTACGTTCCTAGAGCTGTCTCTGATGGGGTGGCTTAGAATGAAGAGTTTGTTTGATGGAATGGAATCTGTACGTTCCTAGAGCTGTCTCTGATGGGGTGGCTTAGAATGAAGAGTTTGTTTGATGGAATGGAATCTGTACGTTCCTAGAGCTGTCTCTGATGGGGTGGCTTAGAATGAAGAGTTTGTTTGATGGAATGGAATCTGTACGTTCCTAGAGCTGTCTCTGATGGGGTGGCTTAGAATGAAGGGTTTGTTTGATGGAATGGAATCTGTACGTTCCTAGAGCTGTCTCTGATGGGGTGGCTTAGAATGAAGAGTTTGTTTGATGGAATGGAATCTGTACGTTCCTAGAGTTGTCTCTGATGGGGTGGCTTAGAATGAAGTGTTTGTTTTGGCTCCACACCTCTGGGCGAGGCTGGGTTCCTTTGCTCTTTCCTCCGCTCTCTGCTTCTCTTCCATCCAATGCCTTTTCCCTCCAGCCCATTTCATTGGCCATGTCCCTTCTCTTGAACCCTGCTCCCACCCAGAGGTCTTCTGCATCTTCCACCTTGTTCTCTCTCACTCTCTTCAGCTCTCCTGCTTTCTGATATTCTCAAAAGGGAGGCTCCCAATCCCCGGCTGACTCCTGGGCCTGCCCCACCTCTTCCATGTGCTCCCCAGGCAGTGTATGCTGACTTCTGGGCAAGCTGTTGGGCCCACAGTACTTGCCACGTAATCCCAACATGGCTACCAGAGCCTGCGGTCTGCTCGGATCAGCTGCCCAGCCATGGGAGAAGCAGAGGAAAGTGCCGCCATGACCTCATGTGGGCTGACATCAAGCAACAAGGTCTTATAGAATCATAGAACAGCAGAGTTGGAAGGGGCCTACAAGGCCATCGAGTCCAACCCCCTGCTCAATGCAGGAATCCACCCTAAAGCATCCCTGACAGATGGTTGGCTGCCTCTTCCTGAGCTCTGGCGTGTTTCTCCATCCTGGTTGTTCTTCGTCCCTGATATCCGGCTTGTTCTTCAACTCTTGCTTCCAGATTGTCCTTCAGCCCTGGCAACTGGCTTGTCTCCTTGTTCCCAGGTCCCAGCTCAGCTCAGCCTGCTGCCCCTGGAAGAAGCATGGGTGACAGGAAAGATAAGGGCAGGGGTAGAGATCCTCAGGTTTGGGGGCCAAATCAAGCCCTTGGGGGTTCCTCTGATGAAGATACCACCCTCCCCCAGCCCCAAACCCTTTCCCCGGTCAACTATCATTTAGTGGTTCCCAAACTTTGTGCAGGTTTTTTTTCCCTTCTGAAATATTGAAACGCCTCTCTGAAGGCTTACTATTACTAACAGTGGGCCTGTTCAGACAACACGCTAAGCCGTGGTTAGGCCGCTAACCCCTTTGCAGCAAATGGTTAGTGAGGGTGTTTAAAACTTGGTTATGTATCCACCATGGTTAGGAATGGTTCACATGACACACTATGTCCTGGTTCACATGGCATGCTAAGCCATCATGTTTAACTCAAAACACTTAACCACTATGGCTTAGCGTGTCATCTGAACAGGGTCAGCAAGAATGTTTTTCCCCGTGGTATTTTTGGCCAGGATGCATTTTACCTTTGGCCCCACCCACCACAGGAAAGCAGCCCCTGAAAGCTTCTCCAAAATGGAACTCAGCCCTTGAGCTGAAAGAGATTCTGCAACCCTGGCCAAAGGGAATTTATTTATTCATTACATTTTTATACCGCCCGATAGCCAAAGCTCTCTGGGCGGTTGACCAAAATTAAAATCATGAAGAGCATAAAAACAACCAACCATCTCAAAACACAAATACAATATACAATATAAAAAGCACAACCAGCATAAAACCGCACAGCAAATATTGATATAGGTTAAAATATGGAATTAAAACAGCACAGTTTAAATTTCAGTTAATAGGTGTTAAAAAATACTGAGAAAATAAAAAGGTCTTCAGCTGGTGATGGAAGGAATACAGTGAAGGCGCCAGGCGAACCTCTGGTGAAGAGGAGAAAGTCAGGGGGAGAAGTTTGTGAGAAGAAGGAAGATAGGGAGAAAGGCAGTGGAGGCTGGTGGCTCCGAGGATAGTGGGACGGTGAATCCGCTCTGGGCTCCAGTCAGAACCAGTCAGAACTCTAAGGGAACTTAGCATCTTGGAGAGCTCCTTTAGAATTCTGACTGGTTCTAACTGAAACTCGGAGCAGATCCACTGCCCCACTGAAATAAGAGCCGGTGTAGTGTAGTGGCTAACGAGGCATTTAACAGCATTTAACAACATATGCTAAGTTTGTTTGCTTTTTAATGGACCCCCAGAACTGTCGTTGTTTAAAATGGATACTGTTTTACACTGTTGTTTTTATATTTTTGATGGTTTTAAATTTGTATACTTTTCTTTAATGATCACTGTTTTAACTTTTGTAAACCGCCCAGAGAGCTTCGGCTATGGGGGCGGTATATAAATTTAATAAATAAATAATAAATAAAGTGTTGGACTGTGAGTCAGGAGATCCGGGTTCTACCCCCGCACTCAGCCATGGAAACCCAGGGCCTTGCTAGACCTACCAGATAATCCAGTGGGGAGTAGGAGCGACGGCGCGCTGCAACTAGCGTGCGCCATCGCCCTTTTCTAGACGTAAACACACGATGGGGCAAGGGAAAGCCCCGTCGCGTGCTCCAGTTTGTTTCCGGTTAAAGGGCCATGTGCACAGGAGCGCACCAACGGAGAAGGTAAGTGATTTTTTAAAAAAATAAAGGGTTCCCCACTCCCCCTGCCCCTGATTTTCCCCCCACAATGCCTGATGACCCCTGCCTGCTCGCTCGCTCGCCCGTCCTCTCCCCGCTTGCCATGCCCATCCCCTGCCCACTCGCTCACCCGTCCTCCCCCCGCTCACCATGCCTGTCCCCCATCCTTCTTCCCCCCCCCCCGTCTGCCAGGCCCTGTCCCCGTACCCATTCTTCTTCCCCCGCCCCCGTCCGCCATGCCCTGTCCCCGTACCCGTTCTTCTTTTCCCCCATCCACCATGCCTTGTCCCCGTCCCCATCCCTCTTCCCCCCCCATCCACCAGGCCCATCCCCGATGCCCATGCCCATCCTTCTCCCCCCTCTCCTGCCGGGTCCAGTCTTTCCCCTGGCCCCCATCTCCTCCCCCCTGTGATTCCCCCCCCCCCGGCCCAATGGGCACAGTGCTCCTGTGGAGCACTGTGCCCAGTCTGTGGCTTCTCCCAGCTACTCGCGAGTAAGTGAGCAGCCAGGAAAATCCACGGACCCTGCTAGACCTTCTAGCAGGGCTGCGGAAAAGCTGGGCCATAAGCGAATCCACTTATCCCGGTTCAAGCGAGGACTTAGCCCGGCCTGACCCCGGAATCCCCTGTGCGTCATCTGGATGCACAGGAGGGAGACCGGGCCTCACACCGCGCTAACTCCTCATCTAGCAATGGCCCCACTGGGTGACTTAGGGCCAGTCACAGACTCTCAGCCCAACCCACCTCACAGGGTTGTTGTTGTGAGGATAAAATGGAGCCGAGGAGGAGGATTATGTATGCCACCTTGGGTTCCTTGGAGGAAAAAAGGTGGGATATAAATACTATAATATATATACATACACCAGCCTCCACTGGACGAAGGATGGGCAGAGATGAAAGGTGAACATGACGAGAATCTGCAGCAGTGAGAAAGGCCGATGGTTATGTGGTAATTTGAAATAATGAGCCAAACCTGTATTAAATGCTTTCAAGTCACATAAACAGACATAGAAGTGACAAGCACAATAAAGCAACAGAGGTCTCGCTTGTAATTCCCTCCCTCCCTCCCCCCGGTCTGTTCTGTGGAAAGAGAATAAATATTATTTTCCCAGTGACATTCTGCCAGAAGCAATTTCTACGCAACACCCTGGGTGAAAGTCAGAGAAACTGCGGCAATTGTAACAAATAAAATTGTCCTTCCCCCTCGTCTTGCTCTTGTATATTAGGTTTGTGTTTCCTTCCTAAATAGAGGCCTGTGCGCACATCTGCACCTGAAGAAAATGACTCAATTTGCATGGATAAAATGACAGAGCGGGACAAGCGCGTGAGACCTTCCATTCATTGGAGTGTTCCAAATTCGGTTAGCCCCACGACAGTCGCAGAGGAGACAGAGGAGTTGGCCGGCTTTTGAAATGGATGAAAAAGCCGGAAGAAAAGATACCGGGGAGGTGTGAGAGAAAGAACAGTCATACAGATTATCCATTTTTGCAGGTCAAGTGCAGAAGAGAATTTATGGGTCATTTAGCAGATAGACATTTTGCTCTAGATCACAGCTTGAGGCCTCCACGCTTTGAGGTAGAACGACTGAAGATGGCTTCTGGCCTTTGCTGGTGGCTCTCTACTAATGTCTAGAAATGAATCCAAATACTTAATAAGTGCCATTTCTCACTAGGCCAAATCCTGCCCCCTATTTTCAGGAAGTTTTTCTCTCCATGCTGAAGGGGAATTGCCTTTATTGCCTCTTTTGCAGGGATGGGGAGAATTTTGGAGAATTTTCTCCTTGGGGTGGGAGACAGGGTTTCCATGTAACTTTTTAACACAGCCAGTTGTTGAGGGGGTCTTCTTCCTATATTTTATTTATTTATTTTATGAAACCAACCCCAGGTTTTGGAGGAGCCTGGCCTATTTTCCTGAATGCCTACCAGAGAACATGTGACCTCGCCCTCTCCAATAGGCATTCAGGAAGAACTTCTGGCCTCATGAAAGTTCTGGGGGTGTTTTAATTTAAAACAAAAATAGAAAGAAGACCCCTGCCTAGACTTTAAAAGGTATGTGGAAATCCTGTCCTCCTCCCCAAAAAGAAAATTCTCCAAGTTACTCCTCTACCAGCCTCACATACCAAAGTTTTCAATTCCCCCCACTCCTCCATGTAATACAGAAAACTGAAGAATCTAATTTTTCGGCACAGCTCTATTTCTCACATGCCTTTTTTTCTTTTCTTTTTTTCTTTTCTTTTTTACACCCAGGAGTATCACCTGGCCTGAGTAGGGCTGACATACGCAGGACCAGCTATAAACATTTTGCTGCCTGAAGCGAAAGCCCAAATGGTGCTCCCTCACCTCCATGTACAGAAGCCAACCAGACCTTGGTGGAGGACCGTGTTCTCCATCACACCTGAGAGTGGCAGGCTAGCTTAGGGGGTATTGGCAAGCTCTGTGACATGCACAGTTCTGTCCTCTAACACAACCCTGTTGCACCCTGCCCACCCACTCCAGCATCTGCTGCCTGAGGTGGCCAGCCTAATGGTAGGGCCAGCCATGGGAACATGACAAGACACATCTAAGGGACAAAGAACTGGAAGGAGAGATGTGGCATTATTATTATTATTATTATTATTATTATTATTATTATTATTATTTCTTACCCACCTCTCCCTCTGGATTTAATTTTAAAACACTTATTGGGGAAACTTGCCATGTCTCCATCCGTATGTCAGGGTTGGTGCAGATGCTTAAATGCAGAAGGTTGCTGGTTTAATCCCTGGCTTCTCTTGCTAAACTTGCTCAGGCAGCAAGACTGGAGAAGACCTCTATCTGAGGAGCTGCTGGACCTGTGTGTGGCACCCCATGTGGTGTTCCATTGAACAGCAAGTGGCAACTTCTTCGCGAAGAACCTCCCAGACTGACCCCGGCCATCCAGGCTGGTCATCCTTCTCAGCAGGAAGGAGTATAAAGGGCTTCCTGTCTCAGTTGAGCCTTGCTTGAGCAACAAGGTCTTCCTGAACTCTGCTGTGTCCTGCATCTGGGATTATTCATTGGCCCTAATCTCCTGGCTTGTTCTTTGTCTTGACTACTGCCTTGTCCCATGGCTACTAGCTCAGCTCAAACTACTGACCATGGTAATATATAGGATTGGGATAAAATAACCTTCTCCAGCCCAGATCCCTCCAGATGTTTTGGACTACAACTTCTATATCCTCACCATTGGTCATAGTGGCTGGAGCTGATGGGAATTGCATTGAACACATCTGGAGAGCACCAGGTTGGGAAAGTCTGGTCCGAGGCAGTCAAAATGATACAGAGGTCTGGAGGACCTGCCCTACAATGAACAACTAAAGTGTTTGTGGTTTCAGCATTGCAGGTGGGAACAACAGTGATGGGGCATGATAAAGGGCTGTAAAATTATGCAGAATGTGGAAAAAGTGGATCAAGATGATTTCTCATCTAACCCTGGGCCAAACTTCGCCAGCCTGCTGTTCTCCAGCTGTGTCAGACTGCATCTCCCATCAGACCCAGCTGGCATGGCCAATGGTCAGGAATGCTGGGAGTTGTAGTCAGAAGACCTCATGGAAACCAGGTTGAGGAAGGATGACCTACACCTGTATGAAATTGTCCCTGCATTAAGATCAGTTGTGGAAGCCCAGAAGAGCAGTTGGACCAGTCAACAAAAGACACAGGGTCCTTTCAGTGGTGGCCCTATGGAACTCCCTCCCTAAGGGATGTGATTGGCTCCTTCTCTGTTCTCTTTTAGGTGGGCCCTAAGAACGTTTTAATTTCAAAACACTTTTTATCATGAGGGGAAATTACTGGGTTTGCTCTTGTATATTTCCCTAGAAGCTCTGTTTTTAGAACCTGTGGTAGGCACATTATGATTTTATTGCTCTTTTTGATTATTATACTTGTTTGTTATTTTTAATGCTGTTGTGTGGCTTAATTGATTTTATAATATTTTGTGAGCTGCTCTGAGAAAATAGTTGTTTTGGCAGGCGGCTGATAAATCTTTTTAAATATACTCCAGCTAATGGAATCCCTGCCAAACAAGTCATCTACAGCAAATCAATGACTCCAAAACAAGTGTGTTTCAACTTTATGCATAAGTGGCTTTGGTTTTCTTAACCCCAGCCAGGAAACTGGCTTCTAGTTTACCTTCAATAAGCTGCAGCAGCCCACATAAACCTTCCAGATAAAGAGTGTATTAGCATGCAGATACCTGACTCTAAAGCAGATAACACTGATAGGTTGACATGACTTGGATATAAAGTATCTCATAAGAAGATAAGAGGAGCCCTGCTGGATCAGACAAAGGGTCCATCTAGTCCAGAACTCTGTTCACACACTGGCCAACCAGGGATCCACAAGCAGGACATGAGTGCAACAGCACCCTCCAACCCATGCTCCCCAGCAACTGATGTTTATAGGCTTACTGTCTCTGATACTGGAAGGCAAATGGCTTGAACTTCTCTTTCTACTCTTCCAGATAGGATTCGCCACCTTGAATAGCTCCTTTAGATTTCTAGCTGGACTCCAGGATGGATTCACAGCCCCACTGAAATAGGAGCCTCCATTGCCAATATGGTTTATTGTTTTATTGCATTGGTGAGTACATAACTACAAGACTGTCCATTTGCCGTTGCTCATCAGATCACTTCAGGCCCAGTTGCTCTCCCTGGTTCCTCCCACTCTCTGCTGTTGGGCAGTGAAAATCAGAACTTGGCCAATGAAAGTTTCAGCCCACTTCTTTTGGCGTTTGAGGGGGTGCAAAATAAAATGCCCCACGATGACTGGCGAGAAAGGTTTCCCCCAAAAGTTCTGCATAAAATGATGCTCAGGGCAGCTGAATTCACCACCGTCGCCCTTTTTTGGGAATTGGGGGGTTTGGGTACAGCTCTAGTGACAATGCCTGCAAAGGAAGGGATCACACCGCTAGGCAACCGGTCACTCAATTACCACCTGTTGGGGGAAAGAGATGGGACGAAAGGTGGTGAGAAATGCCGCAATGGTCTAATGGAAACTGGGTTCTGGGGTGTTGCCCCAGAGCAAACGCAGGAGGGTGCAAACAGTGGTAATGCAATTAGATTTCAATATTTTATGTAAGTTGTCTTGGGGATCCTTCAGGATTGAAAGGTGGGATAGGAAACAAATTGACAAACATACACACACAATGTGAACCGCCTAGAGATCTTTGGCTATTGGGCAGTATAGAAATATAATAAATCCAGGGTGACCCTATGGAAAGGAGGGCAGGGCTCCTGTATCTTTAACAGTTGTATAGAAAAGGGAATTTCAGCAAGTGTCATTTGTATGCATGCAGCACCTGCTGAAATTCCCTCTTCATTGCAACAGATAAAGCTGCAGGAGCCCTGCCCTCTTTTGTATCTGGTCAAGAGGGCAGGGCTCCTGCAGCTTTAACTGTTCTGATGAAGAGGGAATTTCACCAGGTTCTCTATATATACAAATGACTCCTGCTGAATTTCTATGCAACTCTTAAAGATACAGGAGCCCCTGTCCTCCTTTCCATATGCCACCCTAAGAATAAATCAATCGGTAATGAATAAATTAAATAAATAAATGTGAGCAGTGCTTTACAAAGCAAACAACAGCAGGTAGGCCTCTGTTCCTAGGTGCTTACAGTTTAAAACTTGACAGGGAAAGAACAAAAGGAAATGAGGTGCAAAGGAATCAAATAACGCACGTCTATGGATCTTTTGAAAGGTTTGTAGAAACTGGCAGAATTGTGGGTACAGGCATCCATCTCGGTTTCATTTAGGGCTGAGTCAAAACAGGGAGGCCTTTTCACAAAGACTTTTGGCTCCTGTGAAAAGTACTCCCACCCAACACCCAACACCCACCATCAGTGGTCCTTCCGGGAGTACACAGAAATGCTATCCTCTATTAACTGGTCAGCTGCCATTTTAAAGGAAGTGATCTACCATGCAATCAATCGCATGATCCCTCCCCTTTCTGGGCAAAGCAATTGGCAAAGAACTGCGGGGACGACGACAATGCTGTGTGCTACAGATAGCATCCTTTTCTTTTCTTTTTAAATTAAAGGAAGTGATCTGCAATGCAATTCAGAGAGCTATCAATTAGGGCTGTGCATGGACCCCCCCCCCCCCCCGGATCCACTTCGTGGCCTGATCTGAAAAATCCGGATTTGGCCCGATCCTCTTCGCACTGCTCCGCCAGTCCCCCGCTCCGCTTTGCGGAGCGAGATCCGGCTTCGCCGCCGTCGCCACATGGGCGGCGGCGGCAGCAGCGCCAGGTAAGCCACCCCCCACCTCTTACCTGCGTCCGTCATTGAGGGCTTCATTTGAGGCCCCGGCTTGAAGCGGAAGAGAAGGCCGCAGCCTCTTCCGCTTGAAGCCGGGACCTCAATTGAAGCCCACGACGGACGCAGGTAAGCCTCCCTCCTCCCTGTCCCCTTACCTGGCACCGCCACCACTGCTGCATGGATGGCAGCACTGGTGGCACCAGGTAAGCCACACACACACACACCCTTACCTGCGTCCGTTGTCGCAGGCTTCATTTGAGGCCCCGACTTGAAGCCGGAATTGGCCTCGGCCTTCACTTCCGGCTTCAACCGGGACCTCAATTGAATCGGCAAGAGAGCACCAGGTGGCTAAGCAGCTAGGAAAGGGGCTTTGGGGGGAGAATCACAGGTAGGGGAAGGGTTAAGCGTGTCTTCTTCCTGGCTCCCAGATCTCTGTGTCAAATTACATATTCTCCTGCACTTTGCAGCTGTTTGATAAAGACCCAGACTTGGGTCTCTGTCCAACATCTCTGTCCAAATCTATCTGTTTTTCCCTGTCAAATTTCAGATAATATGCTAGTGATTGTGGTAAGAGACCTGGGCCTAATCTACACCAAGCAGGATATTGCACTATGAAAGCGGAATATAAAAGGCAGGAGCCACACTACTGCTTTATAGTGCTATTGAAATGCACTGACAACTGTTGGAGCCCATTGACACATATACTGCTTTCATACCACTATATCCTGCTTGGTGTGTCTCCTGCCTTTTATGTACCACTTTCATAGTGCAATATCCTGCTTGGTGTAGATGAGGCCCTGGTCAAGTTCACAATAAATTGCCACAGTTTTAGATCTATAGAACTTTCCAAGTTCTAACAAAATTATTACAAGTTGGGGTTAAACACCTGGCAGGAAGTTGGGTGGGGAGGAAATACTATTTAAGTATCCTTGGTAATGTCATACAAGTATAAACTATCATCTGATTATAATTTAGATCAATTATGGCACAGCCAAAGATTAAACTCTGTAAGTTTTAATCCATGCAAAAGGAAGTCTCATTAAAGGGAAACTTTCTTCCCCTCCTCCGCTCAAGTTCCACTTCACAATCTGAATAAAGTCTGTAGACTGGAATTAATGATTTGCATTAACATTTCAGATGAGCTTCAATGTAAATATCAATCTTTTGATGGGTTGTGAACATCGGCCAAGTTATTTAAATGGCTTGATCCCTTTCACAGCATTCTTGCTGATATCGTTTACGAGGAGGCTAAATGATGCCCAGCGCCTTTCAAAAACAGCTCCAGGGTGTAATTCATGAAATAAACAATGGCGTAATTTTCCATTAAGGAAGTTTGATGTATAAAGGAAGAAGAAGAAAGCACTTGTAAGATCGAAAAGGGAACTCAATAAGGTGTTGAATAAGTTACGAACATAGGAAGAGCACTGCTGGGTCAAGCCAGTGGTCCTCCAGATGCTGAGGGATGACAACCCAGAGGGCCATTTCCTTCCTTCATATCATACTTATGATCTTCCAAAGATATCTGTTGGAAATAAAATGGGTTAGGTCGACCTTGAAGAGATCCATCAAGCTAACCTTTATAGTCCATGATGAAGAACATAAGAAAAGTACTGCTGGATTGAACCAGTGGTCCATCTATTCTAGACTCCTGATACCCAAAGATGCCTCCAGAAAACCCCCAATGGGACATGAGGACAACTGTCCTCTACCTTTTATGTTCTCCAACCATGGGTATTCAAGGGTGTGTTACCGGGAAGTAATATAAAGCCATCATGACTAATAACAATTGATACCCTCATCTTCCATGAACATCATGTCTCCTCAAGACCCATTTGGTCTCAGACATTTAGCCACATTTGCAATGAAGAACTTGATTTCTCTTATTTAACCTAGATGCCATAGCAGAACAAGTGACAGAACTTCATCCATCTTTGGTTGTCTAGGTCCTAAACTTTAGGAAATGGAGACACTCATCCCCTGCCTTTAGAAGATGAAGCTACAGAATGCTGTTCACCACCCACCCATCCCCGGCTGTCCCCCAGCGCCTGACTACAATTGCATTTCCATATTTTGGGGAACGTACCCAAAAGGAAGAGTTAAAAAAATATCATCAGCCATCAATAAAGGAAGTGAAGCAGCTGACTTCAGTTTTCAGGGATGTCTTCAGCAATCAATTAATAGCTGGATCAATATAGTGTGATGTAGGGCAGCTTAATTGAAGAGAATTAGCACTTAAGAAGCCTGTACTGATGGTGGAAGACCACCGTCAGCAAAGTTAGCTGCCTTTCAGAATGCACCTGCCTCATTTGCTTCCAAAACACAAAGAGAGACAGACAGACAGACAGACACAGTGTGAAATGAGATATAAGGACATCACAGATAATTGATATCTAGAGTGAAATGCTTCAACAGGAACATCTCCTACTGATAGTTCACTGACATCCGTTTCGACCGGAGAGCTCACCAGCACATTACATGTATATTGGCATTCAGTAACTAACAGTGGGAAAGGTATGAATTTTTTATTGTACCACCATGACGTCGAAGCAGATTCTTCCAAAAAGCAACCGCATCCTTTGGAAGACAAAGGAAAGAAAAGAATAAACATCCCTGCAGGGTTTTTTTTTTAATTATGATCTAGTTGTTGTTCCTTGTCAGCCACAGGAGAAAGCATGTTTTATTAAATATTGTTTATAATCAACATGAGGATACAGAGCGTTTCAGATGTCGGCAATAAAGAAAGCATAATTTGTTACATGCGGGTAGCCTAGAACATATGCCTGTTTAGGGCTCCTCCGGAATATAAAGCCCATGGTCTGCAGAGCCAATACGTGTGAGCTCAAGTGCTTCTACAAATGCACTGGGATTTTAATGATTAGCTCTTCAGACCGTACCTCATCATGTTGTATCAAATGTCACTCTGTGAGATCCCTCAGATTTTTAGTTCCTTTTCGGTAGCGTAGGATGCTATGAGATTTAGTGGGGCTCATAAACCCAGGTGTCTGCAGAGAAGCCCCCTGTAAAGCCATATCCAGATGTAGCCACTCCATCAGGATTGGACCACCCCATCCCACCCCACCTCCTGTAGGATATGAGTCACTCCAAACTCACCTTCCCCTTCAGAGTTTCAAAGCCCTGTGGACCACAGATCAATGCTTTAGCACAACAAAATCAAGGATCTTGCCAACTCCACACCTGCCTTAATCCAGGATTCCTTACTCCTCTTTATTTATTTATTTATTTATTTTATTACATTGCTGTGTCACCCAATAGCCAAAACTCTCTGAGCCTGTACCTGAGAAATAGAAAGAAAGAAAGAAAGAAAGAAAGAAAGAAAGAAAGAAAGAAAGAAAGAAAGATCTAGAGTCTCTGCACACCTAGGAGTGCACAGCCCAAGTCAGGGAGTACTTCTCTTCCTTAACATTCCCTCCACCTCTTAACTACCCCAGGATACAAAGGAAGAACAACAACAGCTGCCATGTAGCTGTCCCAGGTCCTGCAGAACCCCACTCAGCTACTTTCCCCCCCTGTCATTTGCTTCCCTGTAACTGGCTACCCACTATCTTGGCCTTCTCCATCCTGGAACCCTTCAGATGGGTTGGACTGCAATCCCCATAATTCCCAGCCAGCCAATAGCCATTCTGGCTGGGAATTCTGGGAGTTGCAGTCCATCATGCATGGAAGGTACCAGGTTGGTGAAGGCTAAATTCTCTTATCGCCAGCTGCTCAATACCTCTGCCCGGTAGCTGTTTTTGCACACCTTGTCTCTTTGGGGCAATCACACTGGGGCTTTGCCCAGCACCTTTTGAAGACCCTGCTTATCTGGAACATGATAAGCCTGAACTCAGTGGTTTGAGTAACCTGGAGCTCCCTGCTCCACTGGCATCCCGAAGCTGCATACCTTGTTTCTATCTACTCTCTCTTAGAGGAATTCTAACTCCAGGTTGTCTGAATTGACTTAGGGATGGGTGAGAATTTTGTTCAGCTCCTTTTTTGATGACTTACCAAGATTTACGCATTTATGCATAAACGTGACAGAAAGAACTTGGGTCTAAAAAAATGAAACTGAATTTGGGAGGAAGCAAGGCAGGACCTACACTACTGCTTTAAAGTGCTTTATAATCGTTTTGACAACTGCTGGGGCCCAGGACACACTCCATATACACTTGTCAAAACTGTTATATAGTGCTTTAAAGCAGTAGTGTAGATCTGGCCCCAAACTGACAAATTCAAACAACCATAAGGGACAGATTTTATTTTTATTTTATTTTTTAAATCAACCAGGAGAGGGAAGTGTAGACTTACAATCCAGTCTCATACCTAACAACTCAAAAGTAAGTCTCACTGAATTCAATGAGCTTACTCCCAGGTAAGTGAGTGAAGGATACTATGGTGGGACATCGACAGCATAGGGGAGGATCATGCTTTCATCAAACCCTAACACACACACACACACAATCTTTGGAAACACCACAAATACAAAGAAAATTTATGTCAAAGACATTCTGTAAGTAATTCCCATCCCATTGATTCCAAAGAAGTGGGGAGGAACAAGATAAAATTAAAATCTCTTCCACCACCTCCTGCCACAGTTTTGCTGTGTTTCCCCCGCCCTACTTATTTATTTTTATTTTATTTATTTATTACATTTCTATACCGCCCAATAGCCGGAGCTCTCTGGGCGGTTCACAAAAATTAAAACCATTCAAAGTATAAAACAACAGTATAAAACCATAATATAAAATACAATATAAAAGCTCAACCAGATAAAAACAGCAGCAATGCAAAATTACAAATTTAAAACACCAAGTTAAAATTTATTTATAGACTGTTAAAATGATGGGAGAATAAAAAGGTCTTCACCTGGCGTATAAAAGCATATAATGTAGGTGCCAAGCGAACCTCCTTAGGGAGCTCATTCCACAGCCGGGGTGCCACAGCAGAGAAGGCCCTCCTCCTGGTAGCGACCTGCCTCGCTTCCTTTGGCAGGGGCTCACGGAGAAGGGCCCCTGTAGATGATCTTAAGGTCCGGGCAGGTACATATGGGAGGAGGCGTTCCTTCAAATAACCTGGCCCCAAACAGTTGAGGGCTTTAAATGTCAATACCAGCACTTTGAATCGGGCCCGGACCTGGACTGGCAGCCAATGAAGTTGTAAAAGGACTGGCATAATGTGATCTTGCCGGCCAGTCCCTGTTAGTAAATGGGCTGCCCTGTTTTGTATCAGCTGAAGCTTCCGGACCGTTTTCAAAGGCAGCCCCATGTATAACGCATTGCAGTAATCCAAACGAGAGGTTATCAGAGCATGGATAACTGTAGCTAGGCTATCTCTGTCCAGATAAGGGCGTAGTTGGTATATCAACCTAAGTTGATAAAAGGTGCTCTATGCCACTGAGTTCACCTGTGCCTCAAGTGACAGTTCTGGATCCAAGAGCACCCCCAAACTATGGACCCGATCCTTCAGGGGGAGTGCAACCCCGTCCAGGACAGGGCAAACATCACCTCGCCGGACAGATGAACCACCCGCTAACAGTACCTCCGTCTTGTCTGGATTGAGTCTCAGTTTATTAGCCCTCATCCAGTCCATTACCATGCCCAGGCACTGGTTCAGAAACTGGAGATGGTTTGGATGCAACAGATGCTCTGATGGGTCTCCCTCCCCCAGAACTGTAGCTATGGGTAGCTTTAATGTCCTTTTGACTCTTCCCCTCCAATGATGCTGAGTTTCTACGAACTGCCCCCAAAAGATGGATATTTTCATAAACTTTCCCCCTTCCTCCACTCCATCCTGGTTGCTGTCTGACTTGAAATATGGACGTTTTGCATGCCTATCCCTCAGAGGCAGAGGAAATCTCTGCCTTCCGCTAGTAATCCACTTCAGAAATCCATTGCAAGTAAAACAATTATGTATTTCATTTGCTCTTTATTTTTGAAGCAGACACGTCCTTCTCCCTCGCTCCATAAAGTCATTTTATGGGACAGCCTAAAAATGTCAGAGATGCTAAAGTGGAGCATATATTTACAATAGGGTTTATAGGCTATCAAGTCCGTGCAGCTAGTACATTCTCAAAAGTATTTATTCCTTCTTTACTACCTTTACTGCTGGCTGGTTTTGGTGTGTGTATTTTTTTTTTAATGTACTTATGGGGTAAAAGAAAAGGGAGATGAAACAGAAGAGGAAAGAGTAGGGTAGAAACAAAAAAAACATTGCGGGTCCAGCCCTACCGTTAGGCATAGTGAGGTCGTTGCCTCAGGCAGAATTAGCTGAGGAGCAGGGAGCAGGCAGAGCTGTGTGTGCCACGTGGCCTGTCCTGAACCTCCTAAGCTATTGTGCTGCTCTAAAGGACACTGGATGATGCACCCTGTCATGGGGCCGGCTTTGCCCTAATCTGTGAATGGAAGGGAAACCAGGCCAAATACACTGTCCTTCCCTTCAGATGGCCTTTCTGCTGCCACCAGATGCAGCAGCTTTATTTTCACTGGAAACCTCCACTAAACAGCCTTAAAAACCCCTAGGACTGGTGTGCGGTTTGTCTTGGGTAACCAAACAAGAAAAGTGGCTACAAAATTTAAAAGATCCAGGATCTAGAGGGGATCTACACTAGTATATGAAAGGTTGTTTTTACAGTCATTGAACGTTTAGTTTTTGAACGATTTAAAACATAGCAGTTTTTAAAACATTTACTTACGTTTTCTCTTTCCATGGGAATGCATTCCTTTTGGCCACACTAAGAAAATAAATCTGTTTGTTCTATTTCCCCGTCTGCCAATTTCCCCTCCCACTTCCTCTTCTCTCCGAGACAATCCTCCACCGGCAAACAATCCAGCAAGCAGCCTCCCAAAAGTGAAACTAAAAGTGTCTGCAAAAAAGAGGCTTGAAAGAAAAAAACGGCTTCAACTTTGGGCATGGAAATGACATAAACATGCCCCCCCCCGGAATTCGATTGGCTAATTAAGAACTACAGGAAACCCATTTAATACGATGAAATTGGCAACATCATACCAAATAGAACAACTTATTTCAGAGAAGTTCAAAATAAAAACTGGAGAACAGACAACAATAAAATGTCACAAACTATACGACATGTGGCGAAATGCTACCAAACGCACACTTAAAAACAGTAAGACACATTCTAACTTGACTAGTGTAGATCCCCTCCTAGTCCACATTTGGCCATAGAAACCCACTGGGTGACTTTGGGCCAGTCACAGACTCTCACAGGGTTGTTGTTGTGAGGATAAAGTAGAGAGGAGGAGGATTATGTACACCGCCTTGGGTTCCTTGGAAGAAAAAGAGGCGGGATATAAATGTAAGAAATAAAAAAATTAAAAGTAGTAGTAGTAAAACAAGGATTTAACATCTAAATAGGGATAAACATACCTGCAAACAAAATTCTAACAGCAAAGGGGGAAGTAAATACTAAGTAGACTGCAATGGGCCTGTTCAGATGACACTTCAGGCTCTGTGGTTAGCAAAACTCTGGTTGTTTGGGGTTAGCACTAACCAGAAGCCATGCTGTTGCACATGAGACTTTAAGCCATGATGATATGAGAGTCCCATATCACCTGGAGAGCCACGTGTTCTCCATCCCTGGTTAGGGTGTCAGAACAGAAGCAGGAAGACCCAGGTTCAAAATCCCACTCAACCACAATGTTCATTCAATAATCCTGGGCCAGCTGTTTTGCCTCTCAGCCTAACCTACCTAACCTATCACAACAGTTGTGAAATTGGAGCAAGGGAAACAATGCATGCTGCCCGTGTGAAAGCCAGTGTGGTGTAGTGGCTGAAGTGTTGGACTAGGAGTCGGGAGATCCGGGTTCTAGTCCCCGCTCGGCCATGAAAACCCACTGGGTGACTTTGGGCCAGTCACAGACTCTCAGCCCAACCTTCCTAACAGGGTTGTTGTTGTGAGGATAACATGGAGCAGAGGAGACGGATGTACACCACCTTGCAGGGGAAAAAGGCAGGATATCTATGTAAGCCTATGTAAGCCTATGTAAGGCTTGTAAGCCTATGCGGCAGAGTCTTGCTATTTACTGTTTTACTCTGTACAGCACCATGTACATTGATGGTGTTATATAAATAATAATAATAATAATAATAATAATAATAATAATAATAATAATGATATAAATGCAATCATCATCATCATCTACACTCTGGAGAAAAGGCCAGATACAGATGCAATAAAATTCAGCCTTCCCCAAACCCTCCAGATGTCTTGGGCTGAGTTTTCCATCATCCCTGGCCATTAGCCATGCCGGCTGGGGCTCATGAGAGCTGTAGTCCAAAAGGAGGAACCGTGCTTAAGAGATTTGCTAAAATATCCCTCTGCAAAACTGCTGTGCTTCAGAGGGCACTCCGTGTTCCTAACTGAGCATGACAAAAAGAGAATCCAGACCCAGGGGGTCATCTGTACAATAAGCATATTACACCGCATAACAGAGAAACGAATCTGCCCTGCCTACAGTTTCGGCCCCTGCCACGGGAGATTCACTTCGTCACCTTTGCAAGACGCGGTTCTGCCTCTTGTTACTCATGAAAGAAAATGACTTTCTCACTGGAACGACCAAAGCTACGTTCACGGACATGCAGCTGTGGGTACAGGAAGGTCAGTTTGCTCGGGGCAAAGTCAGGAGACAATCTTGTGCCGCTTCCGAAGGGCCATCCATCACCACCACACCGGTGACATGCGTGAGGGAGGCGGGGAGGAAATGTACACACGGTTACGGTTTATGTGCTGGAGGGAGATCATGTTGCCAAATCCCCATTGGTGAAATAAAATGAAAATAAATGGCTGCAATCTGCAGCAAAACCTACAGACATGACTGGTTTCTTTCCAGAGCTCCACAAGCCGGCGGAATGATAAGCAGGAATAGCACGTTCTCAGTTTCTCCATGGGAACGTGGTGGATCAGCAGGTCAGTTACTCTAAGGATGGGAGAAACAGCAGTTTTCCAGCTCAAAATTCTCCCAAATTCATTCCAAAGCTCATTTCAGCTCCCTCATTCAAACCGGAAATGTGCACATTTCAAATGGGGAAAGTGTGCATTTCTGTGCATATTTTTCAAAGTGTGCACTTTCACCCCATTAGTTAGAGCATGAAAATTTATATGGGGGCGAGGAGAATGAGTGTATCGAAGTGTCCCTTTTTCACACATAAAATGCTCATTTTTCTAATGCACTCACGAATTTGGGAATCTGCAAACATTTCTCCAAATAAAAACCATTCCTGGGATTGCAAAGAAGACATGTCTGCACGATTTGCAAGCAGAAACAAAATAATCGTCTGTGCCTAGTTGGATCTGGTGATCAGGCCTGGACTGTGGTAAGTTTACATGCTAAGCAAAATTACGGTAGCCCATTACGGTAGCCCATACGGTAGCCCAAAATTACAGTAGCCCATTACGGTAGCCCAAAATTATGGTAGCCCATTACGGTAGCCCATTACGGTAGCCCATTACGGTAGCCCATACGGTAGCCCAAAATTACGGTAGCCCAAAATTACGGTAGCCCATTACGGTAGCCCAAAATTATGGTAGCCCATTACGGTAGCCCAAAATTATGGTAGCCCATTATGGTAGCCCATACGGTAGCCCAAAATTACGGTAGCCCAAAATTACGGTAGCCCATTACGGTAGCCCAAAATTACGGTAGCCCATGACACAAAGCCAACGGGAGGTGTGAGGGATCCCAGCAGTATCATTTTTGTTGCTACTGCACCCACATGAGCTGACCTAGGACACATGTGTGCACTAAAGCTCTATGACAAGCAGCTGCGTTTGTTGTGTAAGTGCACATCCTTGCCTTGTGAATGCAAACCATGCACATGGTTCAACCCCTGTGGAGAGCCATCCCTTAATAAGAAGCTTGCAGATGTGGCTTGTGCCATTTCACGGGGTGCTTTTAAGAACACAAAGAGAGCAGATCAAACCAAAGTTCCATCTAGTCCAACAATCTGTTTCCCACAGGGGCTGAGCAGATTTTATTTATTTATTTATTTATTTATTTATTTATTACACTTATGTACCGCCCCCATAGCCAGAGCTCTCTGGGCGGTTTACAGAAATTCTAAAATTGAGATAAAAACGAATATACAAAAATGTAAAACTCTAAAACACAGAACATACATAAAGCATTAAAAACCGTTAAAAAACTAAACATGTGGGTGATTAAGATGTCCTGCCATATGCCTGGGCAAAGAGGAAAGTCTTAACCTGGCACCGGAAAGATAGCAGCGTTGGTGCCAGGCGAGCCTCGTCAGGGAGAGCGTACCAGAGTCTGGGGGCCACCACCGAAAAGGCCCTGTCCCTCGTTGCCAGATGCCTCTGGGAGGCCCACAAGTAGAACATAAAGGGCAAGAGTCTTCTCCATTGTTGCTCCTCAGTAACTGTCACTGAAAGATATATTTCCTCTGAACCTAGAAGTTCTGTATGGACAAGTAAACATTGAGAGTCTTATCTTTCATGGCATTTATTTTTTATTTATTTATTTATTTAAGGATTTTTATGCCGCCATTCAGCCAAAAAAGGCTCTCACGGCGGCTTACAAAAGTATTTCTTGACAGTCCCTGCCCACAGGCTTACAATCTAAAAGACATGACACAAAAGGAAAGGGGATTGGGAGGGAGGAGGAGGAGGGGAAAGGAAAGCAAATTCAGGCACTACAATCTTAGTTGCAAAGTTCAGCAATGACAGTTGACAGCTGGCAGCAGGAGGGAGGGGGCTCTCAGCTGGAGCTGGACCCAGGCATGGTGGAGAGGTGCCTGGCTGCTGCTTCCTCCCTCACTGGTGGCCTCTGCAGTGACAGTTGGTAGCAGGAGGGAGGGGGCTCTCAGCTGGAGCTGGACCCAGGCACAGTGGAGAGGTTGGGAACCCCTGGCCCATGAGAACGTAAGAACACAAGAAGAGTCATGCTGGATCAAACCCAAGGTCCATCTGGTCCAGCATTCTGTTCACACTGTGGCCAAATAGCTGTTGACCAGGAACCCACAAGCATGACATGAGTGCAACAGAACCCTCCCACCCATGTTCCCCAGCAACTGGAGTGTATAAGCTTACTGGAGGTAGCACATACTGTAGTTATCAGGACTATCAGCCATTGATAGCCTTCTGCCCACCTGGCCTGCAGAGGCCTCCATGGTGGCACCTTCTCAATGCCCCTCCCACTCCCCCCCCAAAAAAAACCTCCACATGCCCCCTGGCAAATGGAAAAATCAAGGGCTTCTGGAAATCCCCAGCCCCGGTCTTCAGGAAACTTGGTGCCAGCTTCCTTGGGAGCTCATTCTTTGAGAAGCTCCAGGCCCCTTGAAGTGACAATTACTGAAAACTCAGTGCATCCCTCACCTTCCATCAGAAAAAGTAAGGATCATACAGAACCAGCCCCCTTGGGAGCCAACACTTTGGGGTACCTGGAACCAGCTTCCTGGAGTCTCTGGGCATTTTTTATAATAAGGGTAAATCACATTGCTTAACCAGGGCGTTTGTGCTTCCTACTTTTTGGTGTGATTGTTATGGGCTGCATTACATGGGTGGATAGAGGCGACTATGTGGTTTGAATAGAATACTTCCCCTCTAAGCACACTCCATTCAGTTCCATTGAGATAACGCCATCTAGTGGTGGAAGATTCCACATTTTTCAGGATGTTACTACTTTTAAAAAGTGTATCTTTTCATAGCGGAATTTCTAAGGGATACCATGGGAAAAATCCTGGTCGTTCATGACATCATGTAAAAGACCCACAAACTTTCATGAATGGCCAATCCACTGATTTAGAGAAGCCCTCTGCCTTTCAAAGTGCTCAAGATAGTGAGGTCTTCTCCAGAAGCCCCATCAGGACCAACTCCCATTTGGCTCCTCCCTTCTCATGGGAATCAGAATTGGATTATTTTTCCTTTTTCCTCTTCATCTCGTTCCCCTCTTGTATCATGTTGATCGAATTTGTGAGCCGTTCTTTGTAGTTGTGAACCACTTTGAGTGTATTGACAGGAAAGGGCTATATGTAAATAAATAAACCATACTCTCATGCAATATTGGGAGAGGCAGGCTAGTGAAGACATCACCAAACATCTGCTCCAACTCTAGCTGGGTTGTCCGCAATATAGGACCATCTCTGACCAGCTGTCCTGTGGGAAGTAGTCCAGGAGAGAGCAATCCGGGCAAGTGAATGCAACACCAGATGCTTTCTCCTGCTCCAGTTGGGTTCATTGGTATTGTTTTGTCATGTATGGCTTTCAATGTATCCATGTATTTTATGAGTGTTGAGAGCCACTTTGAGTACTCCAGTCAAAAAGTGAGCTGTGTGAGTAGCCGGATTTAGGTGGCCCTCCAGCCCTGTGGAAATGCTACACAGGTTGTTGAGAGCTCCTGCTCAATGGGGTGAGCTGTGGTATAGGGGAATCTTCAAAAATCAGGCAGAGGCACCTTCTGTGAGTGGAAACCAGATGCTCGATCCATAGAATCATAGAATCATAGAATAGCAGAGTTGGAAGGGGCCTACAAGGCCATCTAGTCCAACCCCCTGCTCAATGCAGGAATCCACCCTAAAGCATCCCCGACAGATGCTTGTCCAGCTGCCTCTTGAAGGCCTCTAGTGTGGGAGAGCCCACAACCTCCCTAGGTAACTGGTTCCATTGTCGTACTGCTCTAACAGTCAGGATGTTTTTCCTGGTGTCCAGCTGGAATCTGGCTTCCTTTAACTTGAGCCCGTTATTCCGTGTCCTGCACTCTGGGAAGATCGAGAAGAGATCCTGGCCCTCCTCTGTGTGACAACCTTTTAAGGATTTGAAGAGTGCTATCATGTCTCCCCTCCATCTTCTCTTCTCCATGCTAAACATGCCCAGTTCTTTCAGTCTCTCTTCATTGGGCTTTGTTTCCAGAGCCCTGATCATCCTGGTTGCCCTCCTCTGAACACGCTCCAGCTTGTCTGCGTCCTTCTTGAATTGTGGAGCCCAGAACTGGACGCAATACTCTAGTTGAGGCCTAACCAGGGCCAAATAGAGAGGAACCAGTACCTCACGTGATTTGGAAGCTATACTTCTATTAATGCAGCCCAAAATAGCATTGGCCTTTCTTGCAGCCATATCGCACTGTTGGCTCCTATTCAGCCTGCAATCTACAACAATTCCAACCCATACCTATTGGATAAGAATATACTGGATCAGACCAAGGAACCATCTTGTACAGCATTTTGTTCACACTGTGGCCAACCAGTTGGCTCTGAGAAGTGGGACATGACTGCAACAGCACCTCACCCACTCATGTTCCCCAGCAACTGATACATAGTTATCATGACTAGCAGCCATTGACAGCTTTATCCAGAATGAATTTGTCCATTCTCCTTTAAAAGCCATCTAAATTGGTAGCCATCACTACATCTGGTGGTTTATATATATGCACTGTGTGAAGAAGTACTTCTTCCCTTTATCTGTCCTGTGCTTCTTTTTCTCTGCTCTGAATCTCCCACCAGTCGGTTCTAGTTATTATGAGAAAGAAAGAGAAATGTCTCCCTATATCCACTTTCTCCGCACCGTCCATAACTTTGTTCACCTCTATCGCATATATCTGTCCATATTGAGGCTCATCTACACCTGCAGCCCTTTGGGGAGTGGGGAGGGATGATCACGGAGTCTTCCACTTCCAGAATCATCCTTCAGGGGCCACACGCCACTGAGTTGCCCGGAAAGTTAAAAAAGGGGACATTCTGGGGCACCATTGAGCGCCATCCCAAAGATGGCAAAAATGCTCTCCCCCCTCACCCCCGATGCCCACAGACTTCCCCCAGCACAGCTCTGTGCCCGTTTCCTGAGCCCTGCTACTCATGGGGAAGAGGGAGGACCCTGGGAGGGAGAGCCACACTGCCCACAGAGTTCAGGATGGTCCTGAGACAGCATGGGAAAATGGGGAAAAAGCAGTCCCATCTATCCTGGAAGGGCTGAGTGCACATCCCCGGTTCACCCCAGGATCAACTGTGTGTCATTTGGACGTGCAGGGATGACCTCATGGCCACCCTGGGATAAATGGCAGGTGTAGAGTAGGCCCAACCCATATTTATTAGGGGTGTGCACGGACCCCCCCACTCCGCTTCACTTTAAGATCCGCCATTTTCGGATCGGCCCGCTCCGCCCCGCCCCCACTCCGCCTGTGCCCACTCCGCTCCGCTCGGAGCTCCGGATCTGGATCGGAGCTCCGGTCCCCCCCATAAGGGGGGTTACCGGGCCCTGCCACCATCGCTGCCCATGCGGCGATGGCGGCAGAGCCCGGTAAGGAGGAGGGGGGCCTTACCTGCCTCCATCCGTGGTCCGTCGCCGTCTTCAATTGAGCCCATGGTTCCACCAGGAAGTCTGGGCCGCAAGTGCGGCCCAGACTTCCTGCTGGAACCACGGGCTCAATTGGAGACGCTGACGGACCACGGACGGAGGCAGGTAAGGGAGAGGAGGGCGGGGGGCGTTACCGGGCCCTGTTGCTGTCGCCGCATGGGCGACAGCGGCAGGGCCCGGTAAACCCCACTTACCTCTTCGCCACGCTCCGCCGGCCCCCCAATCCTCTTCGCCTCCGCCTTAAGGGCAGGCGAAGCCCCCCGCTCCGCTACTACTTCTCCGGTCCGATTAGAAGCGGAGCACATCCCTAATATTTATTTATTTATTTAAAACAGTGGTTCCCAATTAGCTAGGTACTGCGGACCCCTTGTTTTTCAAATGCCAAGCCAAGGACCCCCTACTTTTGAAAAATTTGTTATCTCTATGGTAGTTACCTGTGCAAAGCAAAAAAAAAATCTTTTTCTTTTTTTTCCTTTTTTTGGAGAAAATAAGGGGTAGCCACTAAAAAGCAAAGGATTTTAGGCATACTAAAAAAACCAGACCATAAAATTTGTGATATTTGTGATATTACCACGCAAAAATGACAATGATTTAGTTAGGAATATAAAGGCGAGTTTGATTTTACTAACATCTAGTTTACAATTGAACAAATTATGACATGTCTAGCAGCTACTAAACCTAAAAGTGATGGGAGAAATCATGCCTCTTTTTGTCCCGAACAATCCCTTCCACATCCGGTTCAATATTTCCTGCTTTTAATCTCAAATCTGGATCAACATCGAGCCGATTTCTAGGCTTGTTCTTCATATAACAAAATGTCAAAAACGTTTGTTCACAAAGATATGTGGAACAAAAGGGAACTAGCTGTTTCAAAGCTTTTTCACCCAACTTCTTATAATCAGGGAAAACCTTCACCCAGAGTTGGTCCAGTCTACATTCTTTGAAAAATGATTTCAATGAATCATCGCAAGTCACGTCAACAAGTGCATCTTGCTCTTCCACAGATGGAGTTGTTAGTTGTACATCACAACATTGAAAAGGATTCCTTCTCCATGAGTTTTCGGGATTAGGTGCAGGGAAGTAATCTCTGAAGCTAGTCGCTAAATCATGCAGGTGCTTTCGCGCATGATGTCACCGTCGGAGCAAATGGAGCAGAGAGACGGCGTATTTTCTTTTATTAAAATGCGGACCTTTCAGAGTTAATATGTGAATGGTGCCATGGACCCCCTGGGTGTGTTACACGGACCCCCTGGGGTCCACGGACCACCAATTGGGAATCACTGAGTTAAAACATTTGTATCCCACCCTATATCATTAAGATCTCAGAGCAGCATACAGATAAAAGCATACAGTATAAAACAATAAATGTGCACAGTTAAAAACAAATTAAACCATGAACCAAGTTAAAACAATATATAATTTAAAAGCCGTAAAAGCAGTTAAAACAATGTGCCATCTTAGTGAATTTAACCATCAAAGGCTTTGTTAAAAAGCCATGTTTTTACTTGGCGTTGAAATGAAATCAGTTTTGGTGCCAGTCGGGCCTCCAAGGGGAGGGCATTCCACAATCTGGGTGCCACCACAGAGAAAGCCCTCTCCCTTGTCCCATCATAGCATATAAGTTGCATTGGTGGGATGCGGAGAAGGGCTCCTCCAACAGATCTCAGGTCTCGGGCAGGCATATATAAGGAGAGGCGCTCCCTCAAGTATCGAGGTCCCAAGCCATTCAGGGCTTTAAACGTCATTACCAACACCTTGAATTCTAACCGGAAGTGTATAGGCAGCCAGTGCAGTTCCTTTAAGACCAGTGTTATGTGGGCTCTATAAGATGTACCCACTATTTATTTATTTATTTATTATTTATTTATTTATTACATTTTTATACCGCCCAATAGCCGAAGCTCTCTGAGCGGTTCACAAAAAATGCAGTCTAACTGCTGCATTTTGCACTAGCTGCACCTTCTGTGTCATCTTCAAGGGCAGCCCCACGTAGAGCGCATTGCAGTAATCTAATCAGAAAGTTACCAGTGCATGCACTACTGTGGCTAGGTTGTCCCTGCCCAGGAAAGGTCGTAGCTGGCAGATCAGCTGGAGCTGACCCCAAGTACTCCGTGCCACAGAGTCCACCTGGGCCTCCAGTGACAATGATGGGTCTAAGAGTACTCCCAAGCTACGCACCTGCTCCTTCAGAGGGAGTGCCACCTCATCAGAACAGGTCGCTTACCCAATTTCCGGACTCGGGAACCACCATTCCACAGAGCTTCCATCTTATCAGGATTCAGCCTCAGTTTATTGGCCCTCATCCAGCCCATTACAGCCTCCAGGCACTGGTCCAGCACCTTCACAGCCCAACTGACTCCAACAACAAGGAGAAGTAGAGCTGAGTATCATCAGCATGCTGATGGCATCCAACCCCATACACACACTCACACACTGAAAAGTTAAAAGAATTACTCTTGTGCTAGCTTGATAAACTCAAGGTCATTTCCACACATTTGTTGGTAAGTAACATTAGGCCTCTGATTTCAGACCAGTCCACCGGCAAAACGTGGCATCTTCTTCAGGTTGCCATAAAGGTTAATAGATGGTTAAAACCAGAGAGTGTTCACTCACCATTTTGTCGTTGGCTCATTGAGAGTTTCCACCCCACCCCCTACCCCACTTCTTACTACTAGTACATCAATAACGTGCAGTATATTCTAAGTGATTGAATAAAAAGTTATATTTAATTGAGAAATCAATGAGCAGGAGTAGGGCAGCGAGGTCATATAGATTGTCTCATCCCAACCAATCTAACTCAACTTGCCCTTTCCGCTGGTCTTCCATCATTGCATTTCTGCTTGCCAATCCCTCAAACCACTCTTAATTACGGGCCACAGCAATTTGTCTTCAAATATCACAGTACGGTGGAATCTATGCATCAATAAATACGACTCAAAAGCTGTTTCCCACCTCACTGGAGAGTTAATTGCTTCCACGGCTGAAGCAGAGGCAGTAATTTCTTTACATTTCGGAGAGGGGCTTTTCAAGGTCCCGCAATGACCGAAGACAAATTTGCAAAGCCAACTGAAAGGAGAAAGGGTTGCGGAGAAATATAAGGAGCTGTCCAGGGTGCTGAATTTGGGCTGAGCATTCATCACAAGCTCAGGAAGGGGGCATATAGCCCGGTGGCAGGACGCATGCCTTGCATACAGTGAGAGCCCAGATTCGACCTCTGATATCACCAGTTAAGGACAGGGTGTGTCTTGGCTGGAGCAGACAATACTGGGTTACTGTTCTGGTCCATCTGGGATTACCAACCCAGGACCTGGAGTGAGTTGAGGGCCATGGAGATCAATCCTGCAGCTAGAGTATACTCAAGGTATAGCCTGGAGAAGAGAAGATTGAGGGGAGACATGAGAGCACTCTTCAAATACTTAAAAGGTTGTCACACAGAGGAGGGCCAGGATCTCTTCTCGATCCTCCCAGAGTGCAGGACACGGAATAACGGGCTCAAGTTACAGGAAGCCAGATTCCAGCTGGACATCAGGAAAAACTTCCTGACTGTTAGAGCAGTACGACAATGGAATCAGTTACCTAGGGAGGTTGTGGGCTCTCCCACACTAGAGGCCTTCAAGAGGCAGCTGGACAACCATCTGTCAGGGATGCTTTAGGGTGGATTCCTGCATTGAGCAGGGGGTTGGATTCGATGGCCTTGTGATTCTATGATTCTAAGGTAGATCCAAGGTATCCCAGCACTAGCACAGAGCACCCAGCAGGAATTTATAGATAGGCCAGGAAGGTCCTGCTGAGAGATTTCTTAAAAGGCCAGTATCCTTTCCTACGGCCACTAGGTTCTTCTTGGTAGCAATGGTCTGGGAAGCGAGGAGCTGCTTGGGGGATGCTCCCCAGACTTTCCCTGCTCACTGGAGGAGTCTGAAGTCCACTCCTCAGAGTGAGAGGGGAATTGGGAAGACAGGATGTTCAATCCAAGGTGGAGGATCCCACTTTGAAAGGCCCAAGAACTGATGCTGACTGCTCATCAGAGCTGCTGCCACTAGAAGCCTTCTGTTCCAGAGGGCTCTTGTCCCAGGCCAGGGCACCTCTGATGATACAGGGCAACTTCCACTAGAGGCTGGTGGCTCTGATGTCAGTGGGGTACTGAATCCGCTCTGGGTTCAAGTGAGCTCCAGTCCAAACTCTAAAAGAGCTTCCACACTTTGGATAGCTTCTTTAGAGTTCTGACTAAAACCTAGAGCACATTCATTGCCCCACTGGCATCTGACCCACTAACCTCCACTGGCAACTTTGAATGTGCATCTGTATGCTTTCAAATGAAAAGGAAGCAACTTTAGGGACCCCAGGTAAGGCTGGTCTACACACGCAGCTGAATTTATTTTAAACACTTCTATACTACCCCTTGATTCAAATTTCCAGGCCAGTTTACAACAGCTCATCTTGGAAAGAGCAGCTTTTCCCCAGGCGGTGTCCTCCTGGTGTTTTGGAATACAACGCCAAGCATTCCTGACCATGCTGGCTGGGACTGAAGTGTGTTGAAGTCCAAAACATCCAGAAGGCTCCCAGCTGGAGAAGGCTGAAGCGGATACACAATGAAAGGGGGTCTTTCCACAGTTTGGCTGGTGATCCTTGCTAGATAGTTAACACAACCTTTCCGAGGAAAGATGAAATGAATATATTCACAGGAACATGGTTCCCCTTTGTAAATTACATCAAGTGTGAGGAATCTAAGGTCCCCCAGATGTTGTTGGACTAAAACTCATTATTATTATTATTATTATTATTATTATTCCCAATATTGGGACTCAAGGCCCCCATTCCTGACCACTGGCCGAAGTAGCTGGGATTGATAGGAGTTTGGGTCCAAAAACTTCTGGAAGGACACACACACACACCCGCCCATGACATGTTAATGCAGACACCACAGACCAGCATCTTCTGAGTGCCCAATCATAAATATTTGTGGAAGAGAATAATGACTAGAAAGACCAGAAATGAAAAATAGAAAAATTGCTGCTCTGCCATGAGGGTGAACGAGCTGCAGTTTGAGCTTTCTCCTCGCCCACTTTGTGAGCAGTGGTGGCTTTCTCCTCGAGCAACTGGCAGGACCAGCCCGAGACAATTTGCTGCCTGAGGCAAAGAACAAGATGGCAGCCCTCTATTCCATGTACAGAAGCCAACCAGACTGGCAGTCAGATCATATTTCAATTACTGCTCCTGAGGTTAGCGGGGTAGGCCAGGTTGTGTGGTAATAATCCAGCTCTGTCCTCCAGCACCTTGCTGCACCTCCCCACACCCTACCAGAATCTGCTGCGTGAGGCAGCCACATCACTATGCCTAACAGCTGGGAAGGTGAAGAGAAGCTGATAGACAGATATGGAGGGACTGTGTTGGAGAGCGGAAGCCACGACAGGTGCTTGGAGGCTTTATTCCATGTGATGCCTTCTTTAAAAAAGCAAGTGTATGAAGCAGGGTTGTGTTCATGGCCTAATTTTCACTGGGGTGGTAAGTTTGTGGTTGGCTACTTGGCAACTGGCATAGCCAATACGTTCTTCCATATTATTTTATTTATTTATTATTTACTTATTTATTATTTATTTATTTGTTTGTTTATTTAGAATATTTATATACTGCTCCCCATTGAAAAATTTCGGAGTGGTGTACAAGGTAAAATGAAAATAAAAACAGAATAAAACAGTTAAAACAAAATTTAAAAAGAAGCAAGAACAGAAATCCAAGGCTGCATGTTAAAGAAAGGCTTCTTGGAATAAAGATGTTTTCAGGAGGCGCTGAAAGAAGTACAAGGTTGGCGCCTGCCTGACCTCCAAAGGCAGGGAATTCCACAGGAGGGGGGCCACCACACTGAAGGCTCTTCCCCTGGTGGATTCCAATCGGAGGATGGATCTATGTGGAACCACCAGGAACAGGCCCTCGGATGACCTCAGTGACCGGGCAGGTTGGTAAGGGAGAAGGCGCTCTCTCAGGTATCTCAGGTATTATTGCATTTACATCCCAGCTTTTTCCCCTACAAGGAACCCAAGGCAGCGTACATAATCTTCCTCTTCTCCATTTTATCCTCACAACAACAACCCTGTGAGGTAGGCTGGGCTGAGAGTCTGCGACTGACCCAAAGACACCCAGTGGGTTTCCATGGCCGAGTAGGGGCTAGAACCCAGATCTCCCGACTCCCAATTTAACACCTCAGCCACTTCACCACACTGGCTATTAAAATAATAATAATAACAACAACAACAACAACAACAACAACACACACACACACACACACACACACACACACACACACACCCTTCCTTACTCCCTGACATGGTTGTTTGTAGGTGGGAGGATCTGTGGCCAGGAGTGGGAAGGATTAATTCATGTGACACCTGCCCAACCCCTCCCTGAAATGGAACAATCCAAACGCAGGTTCTCTGTCTCAGTGAGAAATAGGCCTGGGTGAGCAGAGAGCAAAAGTTTTACTTGTTATAATAAAAATAATGCAATTATTTACTGAGTCGAGTTTACTGCTGAGTTCCGGAGCTGCGGAGGACCAAATCTGAGCCCATAAAGTGTGATAATGGGAGAAGGAACGAGGAGATGCAGCCACTTTTTTGCGACGTAACAGATCATGAACAAACTTTACGAAGGGAAGCAAAGGCGTCTTGTTAACCAAGAGGGATGGCCACTGGTCTTCCACTGAATTAAACTTTTATGAGTCTGGGGTGTAATTCTTCAGGGCTTATCAACGTGAGGTGGGGGGCACTGCCATTCTCACAGGATGGCTGTGCAGATAAGTACGTACACCAGGTAGGGGAAGAGTTCACCAGAAAAAGTTGCTCTTGCAATTCCTGAGGAAGAAGCAGGACATGCAGCAAAATGTATATCCTCCCTCCAAAAGGGGATGCTCCTGTTCAAGGTTCTAGATTGGCATTCTCTGTCTAGAACCCTGAAGGAAAGTCCATTCTTCCTTCCCCCCTTGCCATGTCCCAATTTTCTTTTCCTGCTGTCACTCTATATCCCATACCCACTGAGCATGCTCAGTCATCATTGGGTCTGGAACTGGAATTCGCAGCAAACCAAGCCCCAGATCCTTATCATCATAGAATCATAGAATAGCAGAGTTGGAAGGGGCCTACAAGGCCATCGAGTCCAACCCCTGCTCAATGCTGGAATCCACCCTAAAGCATCCCTGACAGATGGTTGTCCAGATCCCTCTTGAAGGCCTCTAGTGTGGGAGAGCTCACAACCTCACCAGGCAACTGATTCCATTGTCGTACTGCTCTATCTCTGGCACCACCAGCATAATGTTTTGCATTGGGTCAGCTGAGCCACAGGACCAATCCCTGTCTATCCAAAGACTATAATGCCATAGCATCAGAACACTGCCTGGCCAAGCTCTTACCCCCTGTCTCAGAACTGCCAGGCCTAGAACTTAATCCCCTGCTTCCAAGATTAGCAGTAGCACATGCTTTGCATGCAGAGGGACACAGGTTCGATTCCTGCCATCAGCAGATTATTCATTTAAGAGTGAAGATTAATTATAGGAACCTTGGTGCTATGGAAATACTCCCAGTGAGGATAAGCAATTGTTATCCTCCCTAAAGGATATAAATGTGGTGGAATGGAGGGTTTTGGGTTAGGATATGACAAGGCGGAGCAACATCCCATGTTCAATCCCCATCTTCTCCAGGTACAGCTAGGAAAGAATCCTACCGAAAACTTTGGAAAGCTACTAGCAGTCATTTCGTTAGTTGCTTGCTTTGATTAGTGAATGACAGTGGAATTTCTTGATGAGCAGCTGTATACTAATCTTGTTAAATCAAATAATACATATCTGCATAGTTCACCCTGGATTCTGTTTCTTGATCACAGTAGTGGATGACAAGGGCTTTGCCACATCAGGCTTTTTATCCTGCAACTTTCCAGGGTTTCTGCTTCCGGAATCTTTGTGCAATAGATTGATTCCTTTACCTGGGCAGACACAGGCTTTGAATCAAAAACTTCCTCTCTTGGGCCGGATCTACACTAGTCTTATAACGTTGCTAGTGTCCCTTTCTAACGTGGTTCTCTGTATCATTTCTCTGACTTACGTTGCACTGCAATGGAACTTCAGGGCACATGGTTCAATCCTTCCGTTGTTCTCCCTCTTCTGTGAGAGCTGCTGGGTTTGCTCTGCCCACTGCCTGCCTCATTCCTAGCTGGCAGAGCAGGGCAGGGCAGGGCAGGGCAGGGCAGGGCAGGGCAATAGTCATAAGCACACACAAACCTCCTCCCAAAACATCTTAATGCAAGTCCCAGGGAATTGCCTGAGTGCATAGGAGCTAGCCACTTTGTTGAAACTAAGCAGGGCCAGGCCTGGTCAGAGTTTGGATGGGAGACCAAACTGAAAAGTTTTAGCAGCAGCTCCATTTAAGCCCCGCTGGTCATGAGTTTTGGACTTTGGACCCTTGTTAATTTTCCTGCAGGGAGCTACAGCGATCCTTTGAGCGCTCCTCAGCTCCTTTGCAAAGAGGGGGGAAATGTTAAAAAAAAAGTCATAAAAAATCAACCGATGACCCAATTTGATTCAAATTTGATATTTGAATTACTGTGCCAATGTTGGTGTCTTTATCTATAAAGCTTACGCAGATGTAAGCATTTGTTTAAAATCCTGCTCTTGCGCTCAGAGCAGCGGCTGGGGCGAATCTTTTGCAAAAGGAGCACAATTAACGCTGGATGCATGGGACTACTTCACAATCAAAGCAGATTCTAAGGTGGAAAACTTCTGAGTCCTTTGCATGCAATTGTCAGTGATTGCACAGTATAACGCTGGTGTGATTTATCTGCTGTAGCAGATAAGGTAGCAAACGGGGCAAAGGAAGGAGAACAGGAAGTGGGTGGAGCAAACCCAGCAGCTGTGAGAAAGGGAGAGGAGAATTACCGGTAGGATGAGGCACATGACTCTGTAGCCACGGTGGAACTAAGAAATAGAACCTGTAAGTACGACTCATTTGCAACGTTGGAGACCCAGGGTCACGTGACGCTGTGCGTCACAGTAACCCATTCAAAACGTTAGAATAACATCAGTGTAGATTCCCACTTGGTCAATTCTATGTGTTTCATTATACAGTCACTAGATGGCGCTGCCAATATATCGCATTAGCATCCATGATTGCTTTATATCCAATCTTTTTGAAAGTGGGATAAAGGGGGGAAAGCCTGGAGGTTGACAACGCTGTGTAAAAGACTCACAAATGTCCATGAGTGGCCAATCATGAGTGAGACTGTAAAATGATCAAGGGATTGGAGCATCCTCCCTATGAGGAAAGGTTACAACAACTGGGATTTTTTATCTTGGAAAAAAGGAAGCTAAGGGGAGACATGATAGAGGTGTACAACATTATGCATGGTGTGGAGAATGTGGATAGAGAGACATTTTTCTCCCTCTCCCATACTAGAACCCAGGGTCATTCCATGAAGCTGATTAGTGAGAGATTCAGGCCAAACAAAAGGAAAGACTTCTTCACGTGGCACATTGTTAAACTATGGAATTCACTACCACAAGATGCAGTGATGGCCACCAATTTGGATGGCTTTAAAGGGGGTTGGATAAATTCCTGGAGGCAAAGGCTATCAATGGCTACTAACCCTGATGGTTGTGTTTCCATCATCCCTGGAGGTGAGCATACATATTCAAAAAGCAGGTGTACCATTAAACCGTGGAATGCTCCAGCGTCTCAAAACATTAACCCATATTGGCTTTTCCTTAAAGGTAAAACTCTGGCCAAACTTAATTAAAATTAAGTCTGGCAGGGAGCACACCTGTGTACACCCATTGTTGGGGAACATGGGTGGGAGGGTGCTGTTGCACCATATCCTGCTAGTGGGTTCCCAGTTGAGGGCTGGTTGGCCACTGGGCGAACAGAGTGCTGGACCAGATGGTCTGATCCAACAGGTCTCTTCCTGTTCTTATGTGCAATAATTCACTAGTATAGAAATGCCCCAAGAGACAGAATCCAGGAAGATCTCCCATGATTGAGGTGAGTCAAACACAAACTGAGTCTCAGACCCTCCAGACAAGAAAGCAAAAGTCCACCACTGCAGTGCAATTCCTTTGATAAATTATATAAGCCTCTATTAACATATGAAGATGTTAATACTCTTAACTCCTAATACTCAGACTCACTCTCCCTTATCAACACACTGGCCCAACATTACTGCTTGTTTCCTGCTGCAAATCAATCCAGTCTATCAGACCCTACAAGGACATCGGGGACACAGCAGGGAAGTGGAAATGAATATCTTAATTACCTGCTATAATTTATTGGATATAGGCAACTGAGTCAATGGATCTCCAAAATTAATGCACAGCGTCCTTGAAAGTACGCATGAAATACAGCCAAGAATTTTCTTCCTTTTTTTTTTTTTTTAAGGTTGTTTTTTTCCTCTTCTTTTTTTAATTTTCAAGGTCTGTTTAAATATATCAGTGATGGCAGGAATAGATAGAAAAACACCTTCAGCAAATTTCTTACCTGTCCCCATCCTTTGGGACGTTTTGAGGATCTGGCCAAACTCCTTGGCGGTCGTGGAAGGAATGATCTAACTTCCTGCCTGCTCACACCCCTCCGAGTTCATCATTCATCTATCGACCTTCTTCAGAACTAGAGGCTTTCAAGGCCTGGAAGTGACCATTAATGTGTAATTGCAACCTTCCATTAATCTTTATAGTCTTTCATATGAGGATGTGTTGAAACAATCAACGATCCACATGAGGTAGCTTCCCCTCTCCGCAGTGATTGCTTTCTCCCTAATCAGCAGCTGGCTCATATTGACCCCTATGAAAAAGAAAGCATGGCACTTGGGAACAATGTTGGGGTGGAATTTAGGAACATAAGAAGCTGAGTTATACAGAGGCTGTGGCGATACCCACCTTTCTGTCCCTTAGGTATGTCTGAGTTTGTATGTCTAGTGAGTGCAGAATGTTTGACTGAGTGGGTGTGGCTAGTGATGCGGTGAGAGAGAGAGAGAGAGGGAGGAGTATAAATAGGTTGGCTGAGGAGATTGTGAGTTTAGTTTAGCTTGGTTGGTTTGAAGTCTGGAGTTTTAGTCCACATCACGCCAGTCCTTTTCCAGCTTCATTGGCTGCCAGTCCAGGTCTGGGCCTGATTCAAAGTGCTGGTATTAACATTTAAAGCCCTAAATGGCTTGGGGTCAGGCTATCTGAAGGAACGCCTCCTCCCGTATGTACCTGCCTGGACCCTAAGGTCATCCTCAGGGGCCCTTCTCCGTGAGCCCCTGCCAAAGGAAGTGAGGCAGGGGGCCAGCAGGAGCAGGGCCTTCTCTGCTGTGGCACCCCGGCTGTGGAATAAGCTCCCTAAGGAGGTTCGCTTGGCACCTACATTACATTCTTTTAGACGCCAGGTGAAGACCTTTTTATTCTCCAACTATTTTAAGTCTATAAATTAATTCTAACTTTGCTGTTTTAAATTTGTATTTTTGCATTGCTGCTGTTTTTATCTGGTTGAGCTTTTATATTGTATTTTATATTATGGTTTTATACTATTGTTTTGTTTTGAGTTGTCTTAGATTTGTAAACCGCCCAGAGAGCTTCGGCTATGGGGCGGTATAGAAATGCAATAGATAGATATATAGATAGATAGATAGATAGTCTGGCTTGTGCTTCCTGAGAGTGTTTGGAGAGAGAAGAGATAGAATTTTAAGGGACTTGGGATCGCTGTTTTAAATATAAAAATATGCAGGTTTGATCTAAATTGAAATACTAAAGATTTGTTAAATTTCAATAAACTTTACTTTGTGTTCTGTTACCACAAACCACGCGTCAGCTCGGATTTACTACCTGCTATATTACACAGTGTAAAAACATCTAACAATACACCTGCAGTTCAGTACCTCAGTAATAGAACCTATTTCCCAAACCCCTTTACCTTGTTCCCTCACATATAAAGGAAAGGTTGTGTTGTTTTTACCCTTTCCTTAGGCTTTTCAAGAGATAGCCCTTGGCTTGAGAAGGGTGTGCTAGGCAAGGCCTTCTGTATAAGGTCGGTGCTGCCGCACAGGCCCTTAGTCGAGCTAACCCAGCATTGTCAACACGGACTGGCAGCAGCGGCTCTCCAGGGATTCCAACAAGATTTTTTCCCCTGCCCTACTTGCAGATACTGGGAATTGAACCCGGGACCTTCTGCATCCAAAGCGGGTGCTCTAGCACTGAGCTAAGCTCCCTCCCACTGACAATAAATTGGCCACCTTCACCAGCACAGCCTACCCCTGTGCAGATCTAAAGATGTAAACTTTCTGGACATTTTGAAGCAGGTTTTCTTCCAGGGGTTATCGGGGAAGAAACAGACATTTTGGGGGGAATGGGGTGGGGGGAATGCAATATCAGCACTTTCTACAGATTGAAAGTCACTTCATTACTTTAGGAACATAAAATGTAATTATGTACAAGTTTGTTTATTTATTTATTTACTACATTTCTATACCGCCCAATAGCCAGAGCTCTCTGGGCGGTTCACAAACCAAAAAGTTGGTTTGGCATAAAATTATTACATTTGGTATATTAAAAGTATAGTGTATTCAAGCAATTATTACAAATTGTATTTACTTTTTATTTATTTTTACTTTCACAGAATCATAGAATAGCAGAGTTGGAAGGGGCCTACAAGGCCATCGAGTTCAACCCCCTGCTCAATGCAGGAATCCACCCTAAAGCATCCCTGACAGATGCTTGTCCAGCTGCCTCTTGAAGGCCTCTAGTGTGGGAGAGCCCACAACCTCCACAGGCAACTGATTCCATTGTCGTACTGCTCTAACAGTCAGGAAGTTTTTCCTGATGTCCAGCTGGAATCTGGCTTCCTTTAACTTGAGCCCGTTATTCCGTGTCCTGCACTCTGGGAGGATCGAGAAGAGATCCTGGCCCTCCTCTGTGTGACAACCTTTTAAGGATTTGAAGAGTGCTCTCATGTCTCCCCTCAATCTTCTCTTCTCCAGGCTAAACAGGCCCAGTTCTTTCAGTCTCTCTTCATAGGGCTTTGTTTCCAGACCCCTGATCATCCTGGTTGCCCTCCTCTGAACACGCTCCAGCTTGTCTGCGTCCTTCTTGAATTGTGGAGCCCAGAACTGGACGCAATACTCTAGATGAGGCCTAACCAAGGCCGAATAGAGAGGAACCAGTACCTCACGTGATTTGGAAGCTATACTTCTATTAATTTTTTTGTAACCAACGGAGCTACAAGCTCCTGAACTATAAGGAACCTCTTTGGTTCTGCCAGTTTATGAGCAGGCAAAAAACAATTAAAACAACAACAACAGAAGAAGAAGAAACAATCAACATTAGTAACAAAGGAAATTATTTACATCTCCACTAGTCCTCCACAGTGTCAAGCAGACATAAAGCACCTATTTCCATAAAATAAAATAAAATAAAAACTTAGAAAAAGGGGGAACCAAGGTTCAATGAATATGCATGAAATTTAATCAGACTCATTTTCTGAGCTATAGCAATCACTATCAGTTTCATTCTCTGCTTCAATGGCAGTGCCCCCTAGAGGAAGAAATGCATCCTGCTCTAGTCTCAGTTTGCAACCTAGGACTTGCTTGTCCTCGGTGCACAGAAATTGTAATAATCTGATACTGTACATAGTTTTTAGAAATCATTTGAAGAAGTAAATATATGAATACTTTGTCTTAAACACTTTATTCATCATGCTAAAATAAAACATTCCATAAACCATTTTTCATTTTTTTCAATTTTTCTAGTATAGCAGGAGCTTTAACTGTTGTGATGAAGAGGAAATTTCACCAGGTTCTCCATATATACAAATGACACCTCCAGAAATCCCTTTTCAATACAACTGTTAAGGATACAGGAGCCCCGTCCTCCTTTCCATATGGTCACCCTACTTTGGACCTCTGTCTGAACTGAGTCCACAACCCAGTGCCACCAGCACACTTTCATGTGAACAATGAGAGCAAATTGCATTTATATATATACGGTGCTGTATGCCACAGTAAAATAGAAGAGGGACATCAAAACGTGATTCATGGGCAAATTAAGAAAACCCACATAATTTATTCTCCATTTTTTTACTATTTTCCATAATTGATTCAGCTTTGGCTTATCTTGGAGAGGAACAAGAATCTATTAGAAGGCACTACCCACTGACCTCTGGAAGTTATCTGGTAACTTCTTTTGCGCCCAAAACTACCCAAACAATAGGAAATGTATGTTCACATCCATAAGGGCAAGGAACTTGCTCTTTTGTAGATGGAGGAGGAGGAGAAGGAGGAGGAGGAGGAGGAGGAGAAGAAGAAGAAGAAGAAGAAGAAGAAGAAGAAGAAGAGGAGGAAGAGGAAGAGGAAGAGGAAGAGGAAGAGGAAGAGGAAGAGGAAACCTGAGATTCTTAGCCAGTTGAATTCCACACCCAATGCCATTCTCTGCACTCTTTTCCTCCCGATGCACTACTCTTGAATTTCAGCATACACCCAGCCCTATCTTTAAATCTGAATGCACAAAGAGCAGCAATTGTAGAGGCCGACATAGATAAATGGATTTTACACCTCTGCACCATGTTAAGGCTTTATGCGCTGAGGTTTTTGCACACCAGCAGGCATTTTTCACTGCCTTTCCGATCTCAGAGCTCCCGGAATTGGCTTTGTTTTATGTTTCTTCCCTTATTCGCTCAAAATCACTGGCCCACATCCATCATTGAAAGAGAACAAAACATCACTCCTTGCATTCAGTTATTTACTTTTACAGCCTCATGTGTATGTTAATCCTGCGCATAAAGTTCTGATGTGCACCGGTGCAAAGGAGAAGTCAATAACCTACCCTGGCCCTCGTTTATTCCCATTAGCCAGCAACTGAGCAGACCTGTAAATACGGCCATTATTGTATCTAAGGGCATAGATCAATTATAGAATCCTTGTTACAGCAGAATCACTCCTAAGGGAAATAGCTAGTGTTCCCTAAAGGGAGTAAATGTGGTGGAAAGGAGGGCCAGATAATAGGCTAGGACAAGGAACCGGTTAGGCCTCATCTAGAGTATTGCATCCAGTTCTGGGCTTGCTTTGGTGCAGAGCCCTAAAATAAATGCCTCATGTGCCCAAGGACTGATAAGTTTCCACAGGCACAACCCCCTGTCCTATTCAGAACCATCCCATTACAGCATCCCTAACAGAAGGCCACCCTGGATCAGCTTAAATATCTCCTAGGAATATGAGAAGAGCCCTGCTGGATCAGACCAAGGGTCCATCTAGTCCAGCATTCTCTTCACATAGTGGCCAACTAGCTTCCCATGGGAAACCCACCAGCAGGACATGAGCACAACAGCATCCTCCTTCCCAGGTTTGCCAGCAACTTGTGTACGTTCTCCAGGGCAGGGTCAGCCCAAAATGTTTGGCTAACTGAGGTGAAGAACAAGAAGGTGCCTCCTTCCTACCTCATCAAAAGACTGGCAGATAAACCTGTCTTCAATGCTGGTAATGGGAAAACGTCCTTCACTGCTCCTGTAGACAGCAGGCTAATTTAGGGGGCATGGAGCAGGATACCTGGCACAGAAGTTCTCTCCTCCAACATCTGGCTGCCACCTCCCAGTATCTGCTGACTGAGGCGAGTGCTTCATTTTGCCTACTGGTAGGGCCAGGCCTAACATTCTCCATGAAGGAGAATCTGCAACCTCCCAAAGCAATCTGTTCCACTGCCCATTCCCACTTGTTTAATAAGACCTTCTCACCCTTCCTCTTCTCACCCATCCCCCCAAAAGAATTGGGCTATTAGACTCACTGGTGTGGGACGTAAATGTAAATTTATACTCAGGTGATTGGAAGGAGACAACAGAGACAGGGAGAGGGAGATCACCACCCCATAAAACACCTTCCAGACAGTCACCTTAACCAACATCTAGAAACAATCATGTTTGGGAAGCAAGGACATCTTCAGGAAAAGGAGAAGAGGCCCTCATATTCCATGTAAATATGATTAATCAAATTCAAAAGGTTTGGGCAGCCAGAATGTTAGTGTCAGAGCACCATCTGGTGGAGATAGCATAGAACTGCACCACCATAAAGAGGTGGTTAATATTGAACATAAGGGCCATGCTGGATCAAACCAAGGGTCCATCTAGTCCAGCATTCTGTTCACACAGCTGTTGACCAGCAACCCACAAGCAGGACATGGATGCAACAGCCCCTCCCATCAATGTTCCCCAGCAACTGGTGCCTATAGGCTTACTGCCTCTAATACTGGCAGTTGCACATAGCCATCAGGACTAGTAGCCATGGACAGCCTTCTCCTCCAAGAATTTATCCAACCCCCTTTTAAAGGCATCCAAATTGGTGGCCGTCACTACATCTTGTGGTAGTGAATTCCATAGTTGAACTATTTGCTCTCTGCTGAAGTATTTCCTTTTGTCTGTCCTGAATCTCCCACCAATCAGCTTCAGGGCATGACCCCGGGTTCTAGTATTATGAGAGAGAGAGAGAGATGTCTCCCTATCCACATTCTCCATACCATGCATAACCATTTGGAGCATAGATGGCAGGTGAATAATTGGTGAATATTTAAATATTCAGAAAATGTCTAGGGACCATTTGACAGGCCAACTGATTTCAGGTTTACCTGCAGTCACTTAACTAAGGCAGGGCCATTGTGACACCCGGAAAAATGGCTTCAGCAATCTTCACAGTTGTATCAGGATGCTGTTTCCTAAGACATATGCCTGGATAATTTTTGTGAACCGCCCAGAGAGCTCTGGCTATTGGGCGGTATAGAAATGTAATAAATAAATAAATCACGTGACCCCAGTGGAACCCAGTACTACTGAAACCACCTGGATAACTGGACCAGGTGGGCTTGTGTGCACCAAGCAAATGAGCACCCCTTTTAATCCTGGGATGCTGGCTCTCTTTCACCCTGAGGGCTGAATTCAGTTTCAGGGACAGTCTCAGGGCCTAGATTGCAGTGGTGGGCAGGGACAAAGACAAACAGAGCCAAGACCCATAGGCGTGCGCAAGGGGTGTGCTAGACGTGCCCAGGCACCCATTAATGCCTCAAGCATAAGCGCCAAATTGAGGGGGGCATTGCGTATCGATTCAGAGGAGGATCTAGCTCCCACCAGAGTGGCCAGATACAAAAGAAGGCAGAGCTCCTGCAGCTTTAACTGTTGTGATGAAGAGGGATTTTCACCAGGTGCTGCATGCATACAAATGACACCTGCTAAAATCCTCTTTTCTAGGCAACTGTTAAAGATACAGGAGCTCTGTTCTCCCTTTCCATATGGTCACCCTAGATTGGGGGGAATGGACAAAAGCTAGTAAAGCATAAAACCATTGGTGAGGGGAGATGGGTTCACAGAATCATAGAACAGCAGAGTTGGAAGGGGCCTACAAGGCCATCGAGTCCAACCTCATGCTCAATGCAGGAATCCACCCTAAAGCATCCCTGACAGATGGTTGTCCAGCTGCCTCTTGAAGGCCCACAACCTCCGTAGGTAACTGATTCCATTGTCGTACTGCTCTAACAGTCAGGAAGTTTTTCCTGATGTCCAGCCAGAATCTGGCTTCCTGTAACTTGAGCCCATTATTCCATTTTCTGCACTCTGGGATGATCATAGAATCATAGGTTGGGCAGTAGAAAGGGGGTGTAGTTTTTGGGAAACCCTGGGGGATGGATTGGGACCCTTAGCAGGGCAGATTTGGCCCCTGACTCTGGGGTTCTGCAACTTTTGCCTTAAGGATTTTTTTATCCTTGCAACCACATGCTCCAACACCCGCAACAAAGTGTTGAGACATTAGAAAGGGAATCAAAAGGCCAGGGATTCTCTCAGTGCAGTGGCCTAGAATGTTTCTCATTATGGGGCTACATAATGTCCCAGATATAATATTATTCCAGGGCATTCTGGAGAGAAAAAAATGGTGCACCCCACAAAAAAAAATGGCAGCTCCCATTCCCCCCCCCAAAAAAAAACTCCCTAGGGGGAAAATGGCAACTCCCATCCCCCCCCCCCCCCAGAACACCCCAGGATAACTTTAGGTCTAGTGCATTGTGGAAGAAAGAAAATGGCAACTGCTAACTTCCAAAAGGAATTCCACAATCCCTTCCAACTTGGCAAAAAAACCCAAAACTGTCATGACATCATCCACTAACTAAGAGCTTTATCATATCAGCATTATACTGTGCAATCACTGTGAATTGCATGCAAAGGACTCAGATGTTTTCCACCTTATCATCTGCTTTGATTGTGACGTACTCCCATGCATCCTGCCTTAATTGTGCAATAAAGCAAAAAGATTTGCTGTATTTAGTAGGGGTGTGCACGGACCCCCCGATCCGCTTCTCTTCCAGATCCGCAACTTCCGGATCAGGTCCACTCCGCTCCGCCTATAGTCCGCTCCGGTTCGCAGTGAAGCTCCGGACCGGATCGGAGCTCCTCTTTCCCCCCCCCCATAGGCTTGCATTGAAATCCAAAAAAGCCTGCAACTTTTTCTCTGTTAAAGTTAGAAACCTCAAATTCAGCACCATGACACCTTATGCATGTATACACACCCATGCCAAGACTCAATCCAATCCAAGCCTCCCCTGATTTTGGGGGAATTTTTGAAAATCGGACACCCCATTTTCAGACATGGACTGTTCTCCAACATTTTGACAGATAAAAACTTGGAAGCAGGCACATCTGCATTCATGGCAAATTTCAAGCAGATTCCATCAGCCCCTGATTTGGGGGGTGCTTTAACCTCCAACGCAGCATCCCTAACCCCAATTCAAACACCCCTTTCTATATCTCCGTCAATTTTCATGTTAGAAACCTCAAATTCGGCACCATGACACCTCATGCACGTATACACACGCATGCCAAGACTCAAGCAAATCCAAGCCTCCCCTGATTTTTGGGGAATTTTTGAAAATCAGACACCCCAGTATCTCAGGGATTAAAGCTGCAGACAGCTCAATGGAGCCATTTCCAGGGAAATCCCAACATGCCATGAATTGGGGAGTAGATAACCCTAAATTTGAATATTCTTCCACACTTAAATAATTGATTTGGAACTTCAAAAAGTCTAAGTGAGTGCAGGAAGGACTTGTCCCCTGAGACAAAGCAAGACACACACAAACCATCCCTGCGAGGTGGGATGGGGAGGAGGACAGGCGGGCAGAGAACCAGGCAGAGATACGCCATAGATCTAGTATGGGGGAGTCAGTCCCAGCAGATGCCCCACCACAGTAGCACCCCGGGTGGGGGGGAGGCAGGCAGGCAGGCAGGCAGGCAGCAGGCATTTCTGGGGGCATAAGGAAGTGAGGCAAGGATGGTTTGTTTCAAAACCAGCAGTAAGTCATGCATTGCAAACCATCCCTGTGAGGCGGTCACAGAGGAGGAGGACAGGCAGGCAGAAAGCCAGGCAGAGATACGCCATAGATCTAGTATGGGGGAGTCAGTCCCGGCAGATGCCCCACCACGGACTTGCCCGTTTGATTTTCACAGCAGGAGAGGCGGCCTGCTTACTGGTGCCAGCCTGAGCCTTCCCTTGACCACCACTGCTTTCAGCACGCCCAGCCACAGATGTGCGCCTGCTCCCTCTTCTCATGATGATAATAATATAATACTACTAATACTACTACTAATAATATATATTTGGAGAAATGGGACAAGTGTGTATGCTTTGCCCAAACTGGATTTGAAATGCTCAAACTGTATTGGCTTTTTTTGCACTTCACAAGCAGTGCACACAGCAAACTCACACAATAACACACAGTCACACACACAGTCCAAGTAACACACACACACACACACACACACACAGAGAGAGAGAGAGAGAGAGAGAGAGAGAGAGAGAAGAAATGGAGAATATTTTTTTTTTGTATTTTTTTGTATTTTTTTTTTATATATATAGAAGGAAGAAGGAAGATGAAACACAGTCAGGCTTTAAGAGGGGGAAGGGGGAGGGGGGAACCAACCAACCAAATACTCCAAAAATTAAAAATAAAGTTTATATAAAATCAAAGTAAGGGAAAAACACAGAGCAAACTAAGCAAACAGTCAGAAACAAGCAAACAAACACACACACAACCCAAGCTAAATCCTAATCTAATCTCCTCCAACTCCAAACACAGCAGCAGCACCTATAGCTAACTCCTCTCTCCACGAACGCCAACCCACAAAGAGACACAAAGCAGAAAGCTCTCAGGGTGGCTCTGCCTTAGTCCCCCCTCCAACATTGGGATTGGAGGATGCTTCATGAGGTCATCACTTCTCATCAGGATTGGGAGTTGAATCTGCCTCTCAGCACTTCAAAAAGGTACCTTTCCCGCTTTTTTTAACCCAATTTTTAAAAAATATATAGCAAGCGAACTGCACCACGCAGAGTGCTGAGAGTAGGCTCAAAATGACCCCCAGCCACGACTCTCTAAGCACACGAAATTTCAGAAAGATAGCTTTAAAAACAACACAGTTATCCCCTAATCTTTTCCGCAATGCAATCCTATGGGCGAAATTATCCAAAATGGCGGGCGGATCGCTCCGCAAAAAGAGAAGCACTTCTCCTATGGCAGCTTCTCTTCACCATGCTTTTCCAGGACACCGGTTCGCTTCTACTCCGCCTCTGGGCAAGGCGGATCAGGCCAATTCACTTCTGATTCTCTGATTCTAAGCGGAGCGGAGCACATCCCTAGTATTTAGCCCCTACTTTTTGAGTGTATCTTCCGAGCTGCCACTGGGGCACAGGAGCGGGATTTTAAAGAAATCCTTACATCTGGGTAAGCTTTAAAGATAAAGACACCAAAATTGGCACAGTAATAGATATTAGGGAGAGCTTTAAGCATACCGAAATTGAATTGAATTGGGTCATCTGTTGATTTTTTATGATTTTTTTTACATTTCCCCCCCTTAAACTCACTTCCTCGTATGCAAAGGATCGCTGTCGCCCGGTAGCAAAAACAACAACAACCGTGAAAGCTTAACGCTATGGGGATAATCCGAGGGGAGCAGGTATGTGGGATGAAGCTTTAAATGCATCCAAACCATGTAAGAACATCTCTCTCCCCATAAAGCACTGAGATATTCCCCTTCGGGGGGGGTTATGCCATGTGGAAGTAGCACAACAATTGGGAGTGGGTGGGCGGGGTGGGATTTCTTGATGTGTTATCAAGTGCGTTGTCAGCCACTCATCTCATATTGTACGCTTGCGCATTAAGGAGACCCTCCATGATCATTAAAGGGCCGTTAACATCCTTTTATCAAATCCCAGACTCCAGTCAGATAAAAACCATAGTGATAGCAATAATAATAATAATAATAATAATAATAATAATAATAATAATTTTCTTACCCGCCTCTGCCTCTGATCGAGGTGGGCTACAACACAAATACAAAGCACTATAAAATACGTATAATTGATTAAAAACATATAAAACTAATACATTATTAAAAGGCAGCACATTATTAAAAGGCATCTTAAAATTCGACTGGGTAGGCCTGCTGGAAAAGATCAGTCTTTATGGCTTTCTTAAACTCCAGAAGACTGTTAAGTTGGTGAATCTCTCCCAGCAGGCCATTCCACAGTCTGGGAGTGGCAGAAGAGAAGGTCCTCTGGGTAAGGGTTGTCAGCCTAGTTTTTGCTGACTGGAGTAAATTCTTCCCAGAGGACCTGAGTGTGGGGGGCGGATTGGACAGGCGAAGGCGATCCCACAGGTAACCTGGACCCAAGGGCTTTAAAGGGAATAACCAACACTGTACTTTGCCAGGAAACTAATTGGCAGTCACAACATACTGGCAGTGTGGGCAAAGCAACTTTTGCCCTTCCCTCAGTGATAAATCTCTGCCCACCACACCATACCACCTGCCCTCCAAAAAAAAAGGGGGGGCAACTATCATAATTTCTAAGGCAACCTATATCGATTTTCCTGGGTCTATTTTAGATCAAACAAAATCCACCTTTGAGGGTAACCATTTCAAAGGGCAGCGTTGTAAAAATAAGTGCAACACATTTGCTGAAAATACAGCAGGGCATCTGTCGGGATCATTTTAAAAAATAATAATAATAATATGCAGATCATGTTCGTTATGCAAATGGTCTGGCGCTTCGGCCTACAGTGTAAATATGCAGATTAGTTCCAGCCCGGGATCTGTTCCCGGTGTTTCTCTCTGCAACGGCCACACCCCCAGACTGAATCCAGTTAAAGGGATGCTAATGCACGCCCATAGCTGCTAGGTTGTGAGTGCATACACCGAGTCGAAATCTAAGATGGTAGGAAGGGATTTTTTTTCGGTAGATTCTTAAGGTAAATCCTTTCCTGTTCTCAAGAGCTTGCTTGATTTGGGTAAGAGTTGTGTCTGGGAGAAGAACACTCTCTCTCTCTCTCTCTCTCACACACACACACACACACACACACAGAGAGAGAGAGAGAGAGAGCTATGCCATTTCATTCCTTAACAGTTGCGCACAGCATTATGAATATAGTAATTGCCACCATCTGGCTCAGTAAATATCACCTGCCAAAAAGGAAGAACAACCATTAGCAAAAGAAGGACAATTCATAATCACCAGTTGGCTTGGGCCTCCAGAGGTAGCGCACGCCAATTAAGGGGAAGTAATTCGACTTTCGCCCAACCGCCCTTTCCCTGGAATTTATTAGAAGGAGCGCCTTGTAAAACATTTTGTCCGGGCACATGTTTGTTTGTATTTGATCATGCAGAGGGGAAACGAATGTCATGACGTAAACGCAGATGAAAAGGCCTATTTGAGCATATCCCACCTCAGCGTTCTTTCCGGCCAGCTGATCTAGCTGCCTCTTCTAATTGTCATCCGTTCAAAGCAACCAAGAGCCGTAAGGAAATTCCAGTCTCTAAGGAAGGGGTGGGCAACATGCAACCCACGGGCAACACCCCGGCAACACCCAAATTTGATTTTTTTAAAAATTGTTTTATTTTTAAGACAGCTGTACTGGCTAAAGAGCACCAAGAAAGTAAAATTAGCTTCTTTGCAAGCTAATTGTGAGCTTCATCCCACATACCTGTTTCCCTCGAATTATCCCCTACAGCGCTAAGCTGTCGGCATTGTTGTAGTTGTTGCTACCGGGCGGCTAGATCCTTTGCATACCAGGAAATGGGTTTAAGGGGGGAAATGTAAAAAAAAATCATAAAAAATCAACAGATGGCCCAATCCGATTCAAATTTGGTTTGCTTAAAGCACTCCTTAACATCTATTACTGTGCCAATTTGGATGTCTTTATCTTTAAAGCTTACGCAGATATAAGCATTTGTTTAATTTTTCTTCAAATCCTGCTCCTGTGCCCCAGTGGCCGCTCAGATGATACGCTCGAAAACTAGTAGCAAAATACAGCAAGTCTTTTGCCTTTATAGCACAGTTAAAGCAGGATGCATGGGAGTACTTCGCAATAAAAGCAGATTATAAGCTGGAAAACTTTGGAGTCCTTTGCACGCAATTCGCAGTGATTGCACAGTATAACGCTGGTGTGATAAAGCTATAAGACCCTCTTTGCTCTCTGAAGCTGCAATGGTGTGAGAGAAAGGTCAAAATCAGCTTGAAAATTAGCTAATTTTGACCCTTTTCATGCTCCCTAGGCACTGCTGTTGTGTGTGTCTGCTCCTACAAGCTGCATGGGGACCACGTTCCCCTCAGTCATTGGGTCTACTAGGCTATCCCTGCAAACATGGAATGCCATACCTGGGACAGCTAACTATCCCCAAATATAGGAAGGCATTCTCCTTAGCAAGGTTCAATGTTCTCCCCTCCAAGCTATTAGAGGGCAGATTCAAGAAAATCCCAAAGAATATTAGATGCTGCCCCTGTAATGACGTCGAGGTGGAATCCATCTTGCATGTACTATTTTACTGCAGTTTCTCTCAAGAGGCCAGGAAAGACCTCAAGAACCCCAAGATTTAAGATGAAATTGCCCCCTTTTTTAATCTCAAAGGCATCATAGAAACATAGCGCTGGAAGGGATCTTGAAGGCGATCCTGCAAATTCTGCAATTCAGGATGCTACTACAGCTTTCTGGACAAATGGCCATCTGCTTAAATACCTCCTGACCGTCCGTTCTACTGTTCAACATGATTAGCTGAAATCTGCTTCCTTCTCCATGCCCTAGACCAGCTTTCTCCAAACTGGTGTCCTCCAGATGTTTTTGGACTTCAACTCACATCGGTCCCTGCCCACATGGCCAATGAGCAGGAATTATCCAAAACATCTGGAGTTGTCCGAAATATCACAGCTACCTTTCTCCTTCCAGCCCAGCCATTGTCATGTTCAATACGAAAGGATCTAAATGTTTTCTGTTTAGGCTAGGACTTTTGCCCAGGCATGGATTGTGTTTCCCAGAGCTGGCTTCAGATTTGAGAGGGCTCTGGGAAAATGGCAAAGCTAGGTTAGGGAGCATTGTGGGAAATTAAAATGGTGGATAAACAAAGCCTCCCAATGCTGCTCTGAGATGGGGTGGGTGGGTAATGTGGATAAAGTTCAGCACTTTGGATATCATCTTTGGAGTTCTGGATGGTTCTGACTGAAACCCAGAATGAATCTACAGCCCCAAGCCAAAATAGGAGCCACCAACCTCCATTGATGATCAGGGGTCTGGAAACAAAGCCCTATGAAGAGCGACTGAAAGAACTGGGCATGTTTAGCCTGGAGAAGAGAAGATTGAGGGGAGACATGAGAGCACTCTTCAAATACTTAAAAGGTTGTCACACAGAGGAGGACCAGGATCTCTTCTCGATCTTCCCAGAGTGCAGGACATGGAATAATGGGCTCAAGTTAAAGGAAGCCAGATTCCAGCTGGACATCAGGAAAAACTTCCTGACTGTTAGAGCAGTACAACAATGGAATCAGTTACCTAGGAAGGTTGTGGGCTCTCCCACACTAGAGGCCTTCAAGAGGCAGCTGGACAACCATCTGTCAGGGATGCTTTAGAGTGGATTCCTGCATTGAGCAGGGGGTTGGACTCGATGGCCTTGTAGGCCCCTTCCAACTCTGCTATTCTATGATTCTATGATTGAGGGTACCGCTGTGGGAAAGGCTAACGATACAGCTGAACAAAATGCAGAAAGGAAGTTTTATCCTACATTGTTAGAAAATTCATCTAAGTTATCTTTTCTCTATTTCAAAGGAGGACTTTTCTCATCTCAAGATTGCAGTATAAATCCACTGAATGCAACAGATGCATTTTTAAAAGGGAGGTTATAACTATCCAAATGTAATACCATAAATTGTGAAACCTACTTATCACTCAAAACGTTTGCTAAAAGGCGAGAAATAGCCATTTATTGTGAACAATTCGAGGAACAGTAATTAAGGCTGTCAACTGATTAAAGAATGTAGATGTTTACTCATCTGCCTTTTCAGTGATTAATAAGTAAATTTATCGATTATATTTAAATAAATTTCCGTATTGCCAAAACTTCAGTATAGGTGCCTATTTGAAGATATAAATGGTGGTACAAAATAACTTATAGTTTAATAAACAAAAGGCACCGCTCACTGTTAGAACGAAAAGCCATCATTCATGGGTTCTTTTTCACTCCCTGCTATGACAATGTACCAGAAGAAAAAGAGCCAATAAATAAATGAGCAAATACTTATGTTCTTAACTTTATGGCAGCCCTGCCAATATGAATCGCTCCACCAATGAATCATCTAAAAATTTAATTGGTTAATGTACCAATTGAAGCTTACATCCCTAACAATAAACACGGCAAGTTAATGAAAAAAAAAACGTAAAAAAAGTTTTGACTGTTGATTTGATCACGAGTTATAGATGACCACAACAGCCACTAGCATTATTCTTTGGATATGTTAAAGATCTGGTCTTAGCTGATGATGTGGAAATGGTTCAATATTTGCTATCGGCAGCTCAGTTAACAATATCCTGTAATTGGAAAAAAGTGTGAACACCAATCTTGGATGAATGGCTGATTAAAATATAGCGTCTTCCACCTGTGTATATTGAACAGGGTGGACCATCGGGCCCAGGTTCCTCCGACGCATCAACAAAGTTTGCTTTTATTTTCTTTCCTGTGCTTGCAAACGTAGGGCAGTTGAATCTTACTGGTGATGACATAGGCGCTTTCTACACCTAAGGATCCCAGGCAAATGGAGGGATCGTCCCTGCCTGCTCCTGGGATCCCCTGTGTGTCATTTGGATCCATAGGGATGATCCAGGGATGATCCTGGGATATAGGCCTGGTGTAGACCAATGGTTCCCAAACTTTTTCAGGTCACCGCCTTCTTGGTTCCACAAACTCATGCCCAGTGCCCTCTACCCTACACTATAAAAATCATTATTCAGAATAGCGATTTTCAACGACCCACTAAGGAAGATAATAACAATAAAATTCAAAACAGTAACAATAAATTGAATATTTATTGAAAATCCAATTACATTCTTTTAGTTTATTCAATTAAACATAATGGATGAACTTGATCCAGCGATATCATCTTTTCAAAGTCTGATAGTCATTTAGCAAGAATATTAGATATGACATTTAGTAACTAGGGTAGAGTACCTCACTATTCTTTAAATTCTTAATGTGATGAAGCTTAATGAAGTGATACCAGTTTCCCAATGTCTGGTTTAAAATCACTTAACCTGAGTCTTAAATCACCACGTTTAGTAATCTGGAGTCGATTTCTTTGCTTGGAGAGAAGTAGGCAGACCACACTAAAACCACATTCTACCAAATATGATGTTGGAGATGCAACCAGGAGCTTCTGAACCACTCTCCATAGTGCAGGATAGCGATCAGAAATTTCCTTCTGTAACCAAAACTCCTGGTACGGAAAATACCACCTTGAGCGCCCCCCTGCCGCCCCCTTGCCTCTTAGCGCCCCCCTATGCAATCCCACCGCCCCCAAGGGCGCAGTACCACCCACTTTGGGAACCACTGGTGTAGACGTACCCATAGTGTCCTCCGCCATACCTGAGGAAGCAGGCTAGTTTAGGGTTCCCTGTTTTAGTTTTTGTGGTATACACAGCTCTGTCCTTCAACAGACAGAAGCAGAGCGTTCATGAGAAACAACAGGGAGGCTGCCACTGCTGCCCAATTCCCCAGCATCTGCTGCCTGAGGCAGTCGCCTCACTCTGCCTAATGGTAGAGCTGGCCCTGAATTCCTGTCATCTTCGGAATATGTAGTTCAAGCCTTAAAACATAACTATGGGCTCCATCACCCTGTCATCCTGCCTTGTTTACCATTTTGCCCCACGACACTCATACAACATCGTCCCTGCCCTGCAGTCATCTCGCCTCTTCCCGTCCAACTTCCATATTTTTTCTAGGGCGGGGAAAGTGCACCATTTTTTCTCCATGCAGGGAAAAAAACCACTTTTACGTCCCCGTGTATTTCTGTCCTTGTGGTCTCTCGCAGAACTTGGGGGCGTCTGCATTGAAGGGCTTTGATGAAAGAGTTGCTCAAACAAACGGGCTTGTGCTGAGTCACTCAAATGACTTCCACTCCTCCAACCCCACTGGCATTGCTCTCTCGTTGCTACAGACAACAACATTTGGGGTTGGGGAAAAGCCAATCTCGTTTGGATTACTGCAATGCGTTATACATGGGGCTGCCTTTGAAAACGGTCCGGAAACTTCAACTGGTACAAAACAGGGCAGCCCGTTTACTAACAGGGACTGGCCGGCGAGATCACATTACGCCAGTCCTTTTCCAGCTTCATTGGCTGCCAGTCCAGGTCCGGGCCCAATTCAAAGTGCTGGTATTAACATTTAAAGCCCTAAATGGTTTGGGGCCAGGTTATCTGAAGGAACGCCTCCTCCCATATGTACCTGCCCGGACCTTAAGGTCATCCTCAGGGGTCCTTCTCCGTGAGCCCCTGCCAAAAGAAGTGAGGCAGTTGGCTACCAGGAGGAGGGCTTTCTCTGCTGTGGCACCCTGGTTGTGGAATGAGCTCCCGAAGGAGGTTCAGTTGGCACCTACATTATATGCTTTTAGGCGCCTTTTTATTCTCCCAGCATTTTAACAGTCTATAAATAAATTTTAACTTGGTGTTTTAAATTCGTAATTTTGCATTGCTGCTGTTTTTATCTGGTTGAGCGTTTATATTTTATTTTATAGTATGGCTTTGTACAGTTATTTTATACTTTGAATGTTTTTAATTTTTGTGAACCACCCAGAGAGCTCCAGCTATTGGGCGGTATAGAAATGTAATAAATAAAATAAAATAAAAATAAAAAAACCAGAGTGGGGGAGGGGAGGTGCCCATGCCCATCACAATGTCCATCAATCACAAGAACCAATCAACTGGAGGGGGAAGGAAAAGGAGCGAGGCGGGGCGAGTGCAGGGGCGATACTAGGAAGTGGGTTCTGATGCAGGTGAAAAGGTAAACAAGACAAAATAGCACAAGAACGTAAGCACATGAAAGTGACCAGCGCTTGACAGGCTAATGAAATGGAGGTGGAAATCGCGGAGGCATACCAGGAAAAAAGAAGTAGGTGTGATGGAGCTCTATGAAGGAACTGTAATATTTGAAGCTACAGTATGGGGGGGGGGGAATAAGAAGTTCGCAACATTGTCCAAGAGGTGGCAACAAAAAACGTCCCAAAGAAAAAGAAAACCAAGAAGGTAAGATGGCTGTCTGCTGAGACACTGGAAGTAGCCCAAGAAAGAAGGAAAGCAAAAGGCAACAGTGATAGGGGGAGATATGCCCAATTAAATGCAAAATTCCAGAGGTTAGCCAGAAGAGATAAGGAATTATTTTTAAACAAGCAATGCACAGAAGTGGAAGAAGACAATAGAATAGGAAGGACAAGAGACCTCTTCCAGAAAATTAGAAACATCGGAGGTAAATTCCAGGCAAAAATGGGTATGATCAAAAACAAAGATCGCAAGGAGCTAACAGAAACAAAAGAGATCAAGAAAAGGTGGCAAGAATATAGGGAAGATCTGTATAGGAAGGATAATAATATCAGGGATAGCTCAGACGGTGTGGTCAGTGAGTTAGAGCCAGACATCCTGAAGAGTGAGGTTGAATGGGCCTTAAGAAGCATTGCTAATAACAAGGCAGCAGGAGATGACGGTATCCCAGCTGAACTGTTTAAAATATTGCAAGATGATGCTGTCAAGGTGATGCATGCCATATGCCAGCAAATTTGGAAAACACAAGAATGGCCATCAGACTGGAAAAAATCAACTTATATCCCCATACCAAAAAGAGGAAACACTAAAGAATGTTCAAACTATCGGACAGTGGCACTTATTTCACATGCCAGCAAGGTAATGCTCAAGATCCTGCAAGGTAGACTCCAGCAATTCATGGAGCGAGAATTGCCAGATGTACAAGCTGGGTTTAGAAAAGGCAGAGGAACTAGAGACCAAATTGCCAATATCCACTGGATAATGGAGAAAGCCAGGGAGTTCCAGAAAAACATCTATTTCTGTTTTATTGACTATTCTAAAGCCTTTGACTGTGTGGATCATAACAAACTGTGGCAAGTTCTTGGTGGTATGGGGATACCAAGTCATCTTGTCTGCCTCCTGAGGAATCTGTATAACGAACAAGTAGCAACAGTAAGAACAGACCACGGAACAACGGACTGGTTTAAGATTGGGAAAGGAGTACGGCAGGGTTGTATACTCTCACCTTACCTATTCAACTTGTAAGCAGAACACATCATGCGACGTGCTGGGCTTGATGAATCCAAGGCTGGAGTTAAAATCGCAGGAAGAAACATTAACATTCTCAGATATGCAGATGACACCACTTTGATGGCTGAAAGCGAGGAGGAGCTGAGGAGCCTTATGACAAAGGTGAAAGAAGAAAGTGCAAAAGCTGGGTTGCAGTTAAACCTCAAAAAAACCAAGATTATGGCAACCAGCTTGATTGATAACTGGCAAATAGAGGGAGAAAACGTGGAGGCAGTGACAGACTTTGTATTTCTGGGCGCAAAGATTACTGCAGACGCTGACTGCAGCCAGGAAATCAGAAGACGTTTACTTCTTGGGAGGAGAGCAATGACAAATCTCGATAAAATAGTTAAGAGCAGAGACACCACACTGACAACAAAGGTCCGCATAGTTAAAGCAATGGTATTCCCCGTAGTAACCTATGGCTGCGAGAGCTGGACCATAAGGAAAGCTGAGCGAAGGAAGATAGATGCTTTTGAACTGTGGTGTTGGAGGAAAATTCTGAGAGTGCCTTGGACTGCAAGAAGATCAAACCAGTCCATACTCCAGGAAATAAAGTCAGACTGCTCACTTGAGGGAATGGTATTAAAGGCAAAACTGAAGTACTTTGGCCACATAATGAGAAGACAGGATACCCTGGAGAAGAGGCTGATGCTAGGGAAAGTGGAAGGCAAAAGGAAGAGGGGACGACCAAGGGCAAGATGGAGGGATGATATTCTGGAGGTGACAGACTTGACCTTGGGGGAGCTAGGGGTGGCGACAGCTGACAGAAAGCTCTGGCGTGGGCTGGTCCATGAAGTCACGAAGAGTCGCAAACGACCGAACGAATAAACAACAAACGTAGGACTCAGAACAAGCCACTTGGTGGTGCTAAAGGCCTTCATCCAGAGAAGGTGTCCCTGAAGATGTTGTAATCACAAATGAAAAGTTTTCTCTAACCAAGGTGATTTTGGAAGAAAGGGGTTGCAAGTTTGGTTGGTTAGTGGTTTTTAAAGTACATATATATATATATATATATATATATATATATATATATATATATATATATATATATATGGTTGACCCTATGAAAAGGAGGACAGGGCTCCTCTATCTTTAACAGTTGCATAGAAAAGGGAATTTCAGCAGGTGTCATTTGTGTATATGGTGAACCTGGTGAAATTCCCTCTTCATCACCACAGTTAAAGCTGCAGGAGATATACTAGAGTGACCAGATTTAAAAGAGGGCAGGGCACCTGCAGCTTTAACAGTTGTGATGGAGAGGAAATTTCACTAGGTTCTTCATATCTACAAATGACACCTGCTGAAATTCCCTTTTCAATGCAACTGTTAAAGATACAGGAGCCCAGTCCTCCTTTTCATATGGTCACCCTATATATATGCCTCATTCTGCCACAATGAGTTTATCACCCAACCTCCAGAATCACTGTTGGCCTAGAAAAAATCCTGTTGTAGGCCTACATTAATAGCCCTGAGATGGGCAAATGCCCAGCTTGTGGTCTTCTTCTGCTACAACTTCTTCTGCTTCAACTTGGTCTTCTTCTGCTACAACCCAGAGATCAGCCAAAGGCTGGCTGCAAGATAGTTCCTGTGGAGTTCGGGGAAGAGATTAAATAATGAATACTTCTGAGTACATGCTGAACTCACAGAACTTTTTCATACATAAATCCATTTCTGGTTTCCACAGATCAGGATCTCCTGGAAGATCCCTGAGTCATTTGCAGTAGATCAGCTGATTTCTGCTTATTTAACAGTAGCAAGAACAACAGGACTTCTTCCACCCAAATTAGGTTGTTGAAATTAAGAGCACTTGGAGAAACCTAGAGGCTGTCTTAACGTTGTCTTTGCCCCGGGGTGGCCTCAAAACTGCGCAGTCTTGACAGCTGCCAATTCGGAGCCACCCCTGGGTAAAAAGCCAAAGACTTGAAGAAGGAAAGTCAGAGACTTACCCCGACATCTCCTGGCTGCATGAGGTCAGCACAGCTCCTCACCCGGGGGTTATTCCTGGGCAGAAGGCGACCTCTCATTGGTCACCAGAAGCCGCAGGAGAGGGGGGGGGCAGGCCCAGAGAACCTAATGGCTGACAGAAAGCCCAGGCTGCCTCCCCAATGGGAATTATTCGCCACCACTGCGATACTGCGGGGTTTGGCAACGAAGTGGTGCCAACTTGGTTCCATGAAAGCAGCCTCCAGGAGTGGACGTTAAGCTTTTGTGTGAAAGGATTGTAAACTCAGCTCAGTTCTGGTGCGGGAATAAATCCTACACTGAGAATCTGCTCAGAGGCACCCTTTTCTTTCATTCCAAGTGTGTGTCTTTTGCACCAGGCTCTTGCTCGGAGTTCCTGGGGTTCTAGCAAATTAAAATTGCGTCCAGTTCTGGGCTCCACAATTCAAGAAGGACACAGACAAGCTGGAGCATGTTCAGAGGAGGGCAACCAGGATGATCAGGGGTCTGGAAACAAAGCCCTATGAAGAGAGACTGAAAGAACTGGGCATGTTTAACCTGGAGAAGAGAAGATTGAGGGGAGACATGATAGCACTCTTCAAATACTTAAAAGGTTGTCACACAGAGGAGGGCCAGGATCTCTTCTCGATCCTCCCAGAGTGCAGGAGACAGAATAACGGGCTCAAGTTACAGCAAGTCAGATTCCGGCTGGACATCAGGAAAAACTTCCTGACGGTTAGAGTAGTACGACAACGGAACCAGTTACCTAGGGATGTTGTGGGCTCTCCCACACTAGAGGCCTTCAAGAGGCAGCTGGACAAGCATCTGTCAGGGATGCTTTAGGGTGGATTCCTGTATTGAGCAGGGGGTTGGACTCGATGGCCTTGTAGGCCCCTTCCAACTCTATGATTCTATGATCTATGATTCTATGAAAACAACAACAACAACAACAATGTAGGGCCAACAAGCCTGAAGTCTGCTCACCCCTGGCCCATAAGCCATTGACATTAGACTGAACTTTGTTGAGTGAGACCAATCCAAAATGAATTGGGGTTGGGGGATGGGGGGGCAGAACAGACACTTGAATTTGCTACTAGATTTCGGCAGCAGTTCCAAAATCTTCCAAAAAGGCATATTTGAGCCACCATTTTGACCTACAGTCGTGTCTAAAGGGGTGTGGGATGGAATCAGGGTATTTTCAAGAGCCGTGGTAACCTTAGATGCCCAATTTTAAATGTGTTTAAGGACAGGTCACCTTTCCAAGCTCAGGATGTTCTTTCAACTTGTCCTTGAAAGGAAACCCGTTGAAATGATCCTTTTAATCCCAGTCTTTGTTGCTGTTCTGCGGCTTTTGTTTCGCGAGGACTTCATAACGCCACTGACCTTTCCATTCTGGGAAGGAACTCTTGATAAAATGGCTAATTAATGACCGGTTTTGGATCACCCGCCGGAGAGATTACGGGAATACACAAAAAGGATGTTAAATGGTGGCAACCACAAAATAGTGGGTTGACATCAGAAGGCAACCTTGGGTCTTTGAACCATCTCTCTCTCTCTCTCTCTCTTATTATTATTATTATTATTATTATTATTATTATTATTATTATTATTATTTCTTATCCACCTCTCCCTTTGGATACATATACAAGCACACTTTGCTTCTCTATAGAGCAGGGGTGACAATGTGTTGTCTTTCAGATGCTGGTGGACTGCAATTCCCATCAATACTAGCCAACCTAGCCAATAGTGAGGGATGATAGGAGTTGCAGTCCAGTAACATATGGAAAGCTTCACATTCCCCATCCCTGCTTTAGACTAGGGCTACAGCTAGACCTAAGGTTTATCCTGGGATCATCCAGGGTTTGCCCCTGCCTGAGCACTGGATCCCCTGTGTGTCACCTAGACGATCCAGGGATAAACTAGCTATGGCCTCTGAGACACACACGCCCATGTCAGCTCCACTGCAGCTGCAAAGGTGCCCTATGATTTTACTGTTGTGGTCTCACTTGCTGCCTTTAACAGCTCCATCCGACGGTATTCAAAAACAGCCAAGAGCCTTATGGCACTCTAAAGAAGGAACAGGATCTCCTGGTCGATCTTCGGTAGATCAGCAAGAATTTTTATAACAGTGGCAGAAACACCAAAACATCCTTCTCCTTCTAAATTAGGCTGCAGAAATGAAGAAACATTGGCATGGGAGGGAAAACTAGGAGTGGGTTGTCTGTGTGAAAGGACTGTGAGCAGAGTTCTGGTACTGAAATATCAATTCTTGGGTTCAGCATGTGTTCAGAGGGCACCCAAAGAACATGAGAAGAGCCCTGCTGGATCAGACCGAGGGTCCATCAAGTCCAGCACTCTGTTCACACAGTGGCCAATGGGAAAACTACAATCAGGTCAAGGTGCAGCAGCACCCTCCCACCCATGTTCCCCAGTAACTGTGTACATAGGCATACTGCCTCTGATACTGGTGGCTGCATATAGCCATCAGGACTAGTAGCTATCCCTGTATTCCAGGAATGTACGCCAGTGTGGCGTAGTGGCTAAAGTGTTGGACTGGGAGTCGGGAGATCCGGGTTCTAGTCCCCACTCGGACACGGAAACCCACTGGGTGACTCTGGGCCAGTCACAAAGTCTCAGGCCAACCTACCTCACAGGGTTGTTGTTGTGAGGATAAAATGGAGAGGAGGATTATGTACGCCTAGGGTGACCATATGAAAAGGAGGACAGGGCTCTTGTATCTTTAAGAGTTGCATAGAAAAGGGAAATTCAGCAGGTGTCATTTGTGTATATGGAGAACCTGGTGAAATTCCCTCTTCATCACAACAGTTAAAGCTGCAGGAGCTATACTAGAGTGACCAGATTTAAAAGAGGGCAGGGCACCTGCAGCTTTAACTGTTGTGATGAAGAGGAAATTTCACCAGGTTCTCCATATATACAAATGACACCTGCAGAAATTCCCTTTTCAATGCAATTGTTAAAGATACAGGAGCCCTGTCCTCCTTTTCATATGGTCACCCTAGTAAGCCGCCTTGGGTTTCTTGGAGGAAAAAAGGCAGGATATAAATGCAATCAATCAATCAATCAATCAATCAATGTACTAACCTTCCCTTCCTGGATATTGGGATCACTCCTGAAAAATCACCCCTGCTTTGACGCAAAAAGTAAAGTATCATTGCAATGAGGCAGGGATGGTGGGTGGGTGGATGAGTGGATGTATGTCAGAATGAATAGGGGCTAGGCAATCATGTTGGGTCTGCTTGCCCACAGTGGGCTAACCCCACCGATTTTGGGATGTGTCCCCACCCCACTGCTGGCATGGCCCAGTATTTCAAGGAGAAATGGTTTTGTAAATGGCCCCTCTCCCAATATTATCAAAACCATTTTGTTGGTTTTTCAGCATCTTTATTTGGGAGCAATGTAGGGGGGGGGGGGGTTTCCTACAAGATGCTTTTAATCTGCCACTTTACTGAAGCTTCTGTTTCTGGAGTCTTTGCAGAATTGAGCTCTGCTCAAAAAAAAATTTCTGGGGGTTTTCTATTCTATTTCTTTATGTTCCATTATATAAGCACTAGGTGGTGCTGTGGCATAGTGGAATTGTGCAATTGCGCTAGGCTTTATCCTGCCATTAAGAAGCAATACCACTTTCCTCATTAGAAAAAGAAACACCTGCTAAAATGGTTGCAAAGCACAGGAGAGGCCCTGGGGGATGTCAACGTCATGTAAAGGACCTGCGAACTACTGTGATGAATCACAAGTGCACAATAAAAGCCTTGTGTAAAAAGCCTCTTAAGTCCCATTGAACTCATTAGGCATGGGTAGGATTGCAGCATTAATCTTTGATTTCCCTAGGGTGACCATATGGAAAGGAGGACAGGGCTCCTGTGTCTTTAAGAGTTGCATAGAAAAAGGAATTTCAGCTGGCGTCATTGGTATGCATGCACCACCTGGTGAAATTCCCTCTTCATCACAACAGTTAAAGCTGCAGGAGCCCTGCCCTCTTGACCAGATAAAAAAGAGGTCAGGGCTCCTGCAGCTTTAACTGTGGCTATGAAGAGGGAATTTCAGCAGGTGCTGCATGCATACAAATGATACCTGCTGTAATTCCCTTTTTTATACAACTGTTAAAGATACAGGAGCCCTGTCCTCCTTTCCATATGGTCACCCTGGATTTGCCCTCCTCATCCCCCGTTTTTTTTAAAAATAGCATTAGATTCCTTTTTAAACCTTTGGGCCTGGTTTTGAATAAAGCATCTTTGGGGTTTGTGTGTGCGTGTGTTTTGCAAAACATTCTTATTATAATAAAGAAATCTGATAATAAGCAATGTTTTTCCTAGTAGCTCAAGTTTAAAAACTGAATTGCAAGTAATAGCACACTGTGTAGGATGACCATATGGAAAGGAGGGCAGGGATCCTGTATCTTGAACAGTTGCATAGAAAAAGGGAATTTCAGCAGGTGTCATTTGTATACATGCAGCACCTGGTGAAACACCCTCTTCATCACAACAGGTAAAGCTGCAGGAGCTCTGCCCCCTTTTGTAGCTTACGCTAGGCAGGGCTTCTGCAGCTTTAACTATTGCAATGAAGAGGGAATTTCACCAGGTGCTGCATGCATAAATTCCCCTTTCAATACAACTGTTAAAGACACAGGCGCCTTGTCCTCCTTTTCATATGGTCACCCTAACACTGTGCCTTAATGTTTTTAACAAGCTACTGGAGCAACTATCTGCCCACCATGTGAAATACGCATTTTTCTACAGATATTCCACTGCAGACCATTATAATGGCACCTGCCAGTGAGTGACAAAAGAGGCAACTGCTGTTTACAATGCAGCCATTTTGATTTCCCAAAATTTTGAATTTCCCAAAATTTAAAAAGCACATTGGACTGAGCTTTCTAGGAAACCCAAAATGTTACCGTTCCAATTCTTCTGCATCTGTTGTGAAGTATCTCTCTTTTGATGAACAGTATTGTCTCCATTTTGAGATAAACCTAAGAAGTTTCATGTAGGGTGACCATATGAAAATGAGGACAGGGCTCCTGTATCTTTAACAGCTGCATAGAAAAGGGAATTTCAGCAGGTGTCATTCGTATGCATGCAGCACCTGGTGAAATTTCCTCTTCATCACAACAGTTAAAGCTGCAGGAGCTATACTAGAGTGACCAGATTTAAAAGAGGGTAGGGCACCTGCAGCTTTAACTGGTGTGATGAAGAGGAAATTTCACCAGGTTCCCCATATATAACAATGACACCTGCTGAAATTCCCTTTTCAATACAACTGTTAAAGATACAGGAGCCCTGTCCTCCTTTTCATATGGTCACCCTAGTTTCATGTCTTCATCCCCAGCTTCAGAAAAAGGAGAAAAGCACAGGAGTTGAGAGCGATCATGTAAGACTAAATCAAGCAATTCAATTTTCTAATGGCCTTCCTAGAATGCATCCTCCAAAGTCAAAGGTGGGGGTAAAAACTGAGCAGAACATGAATGTGCTGAAATGGAAAACAAGTTACAGGAAGCCAGATTCCAGCTGGACATCAGGACAAACTTCCTGACTGTTAGAGCAGTATGACAACGGAATCAGTTACCTAGGGAGGTTGTGGGCTCTCCCACACTAGAGGCCTTCAAGAGGCAGCTGGACAAGCATCTGTCAGGGATGCTTTAGGGTGGATTCCTGCATTGAGCAGGGGGTTGGACTCGATGGCCTTGTAGGCCCCTTCCAACTCTGCTATTCTATGATTCTATGAAAACAGACCCCTTTCCAATTGTAATCTGCATCAGCTGGTGAACAGAAGTCTATTGCCTCTGATCCTGGAGGTAAAACATAGCCATCATGACTAGTAGCAATAGCCTTTTCCTCCATGAATTTGTTTAAGCCCCTTTGAAAGCCATCCAAATCGGTGACCAACATTACTTGCTGACGTAGTGAATTTCATGTGTGTGCTAGGTATTGTGAGAAGTTCTTGCTTTTGTCTGTCCTGAATCTCCCACCATTCAGTTTCACTGGGTTCTAGAGAGGAACAGAAAACTTCTATCCACTTCCTTCACACCACAGTTTGCATTAACCATAGTTTGGATCCTTGCAAACCATGACTAAAAACACCCAAGGGGAAGGGAAGGGGAAATTGCATCCTCCCAATCCCTTAACCATGCTTAAGAAATCCACAGCATTAGAAAATAAGAATAGCCATGCTGGATCAGACCAAAGGTCCATCTGGTCTAGCATTTGATTCATACAGTGGCCAACCAGCCGCCCATGGGAAACCCACAAGCAGAATATGAGTGCAACAGCATCCTCCTGCCCATGTTCCCCAGCAATGGGTGTACATGGGCATTCTGCCTCTGAAACCAGAGGTTGCATATATAGGGCGACCATATGAAAAGGAGGACAGGGCTCCTGTATCTTTAACAGTTGTATTGAAAAGGGAATTTCAGCAGGTGTCATTTGTATATATGGAGAACCTGGTGAAATTTCCTCTTCATCACATCGGTTAAAGCTGCAGGCGCCCTGCCCTCTTTTAAATCTGGTCACTCTAGTATAGCTCCTGCAGCTTTAACTGGTGTGATGAAGAGGGAATTTCACCAGGTTCTCCATACATACAAATGACACCTGCTGAAATTCCCTTTTCTATGCAACTGTTAAAGATACAGGAGCCCTGTCCTCCTTTTCACATGGTCACCCTAAGCATATAGCCGTCAGGAGTAGTAGCCGTTGATAGCCTTCTCTTCCAGGAATTTGTGTCACCCCCTTCTAAAACCATCCAAATTGGTGACCATCACATCTTGCGGGAGCAATTTCATACCTTAACTATGCACTATTACATCTGTATCGGCCTACATCCGTACAAAAACACCCAGCGACAGGGGAATTCACTCCTCCAAACTGGTTAACAGTCAACGAGTCGTTAAAGCACAGTGCACATCAGAGTTTTCTGACTTTTCATAGACTTTAATTAACATAATTTAATGATCCAATTATATTTTGTACACTGGATGACTCCATGGCGTTGTTTTCACTGCCCGGACACGTTCATGAGAGAAGTCCCACGGAGTTCATGCAGAAGTCCCACGGAGCTGGTCTAGTTTGCTTTCTCCCGTTTTGTCAGCCAGTCCATCCACTTGTCTCAGTAATGATTTTTGCAGTATCCTCTTGATACATTGTAAGTCCCATTGGGTTCTACAGGTATTGCTGCCTCATAAATGCGTTTACGGTTGCAACCTAAATAGTCGCTTACACTGAAGGATGTACTCTAAAGCAACCGCCTCTGAGGCTCAAGGTCTAGAATTTACAAATGAGCAGATGAATTGTTTCCTTGAATTAGATGCACTCGTCCCTCTTTTGCATCCTCTAACAAAAACACTGCACGGCATTCACAGGAGCGGGGAAGGAATTTGCATTAAAGGATCGGACTAAATTCGGGGGGGGGGGGGAAGAGAAAGAGTTATTTAAAAATGGAAGTCACATACAGTTAGTCACGGCTGCTTTAGGAGAGCAACCCCCGTCATAATAAGGCTAATGTCAGACTTCTATCAATTGCACCGGCCTACCATTAAATAAAACCTGGATCCTAAGGAACACTAGAACCACAAGGTTATCACATTTTGCAAAAATAATGTCCAAAGGAATGAAATATCAGTTTTACAATGCACAGTTATTTAAGAAGCTGGGGGTCATAATTTTAGAGGGGGCAGAGTCTGTCTTGGTTAAAGAAGGCTGTATTTTTTCCAACCTGCACTAGCAAAATAAACTCAACACTGGGGGGGCGGCGGATGTGTTAGCTCCCTGTAAAAGGTTCTCATCTCTATGCGAATTATATCAAGATTTGATGCGTACAGAAAAATGGGGATTCACTTGTGGAGGCATGCAACTGACGTGGACGCAAACAAGTGTTCGTATCAAAATTCCAGCACATGGATGCACGCCATTGAACTCTCAGGAAGCATCTTTTAATATGGTGGCGCATCCCGCATCCAGGACAATCGCTGTTGTGCAAAACGAGTCGTGCCAGACTAGAGCTGGATTGGGGCAATGATGTTCCATGAATACCTTACGTTCTCCATTGGATATCTCCTATTTCAAGAAAAGGACCCTCTATGTAGTTTCACACATTTGAAGGCCCTTTTTAATGTGTCGCACATTGCCACATTTTAACCAGCACCCCATTCCCCCTTTCATTGCCCATTTGCTAACTTGTCACCCGCTCCTTGACGCCTGGGATAATGTATGGATAGTCCCACAGAGGAATCTGCTCCTTGCCTTATCTACTAACGGGATTACAGATTTTATTTTATTTATATCCCACCATTTATATCCCACCTTTTTTTCCTCCAAGGAACCCAAGGCGGCATACATAACCCTCCAGGGACTAGAATCATAGAATAGCAGAGTTGGAAGGGGCCTACAAGGCCATCGAGTCCAACCCCAGATCTAGAACCCAGATCTCCCGACTCCCAGTCCGACACTCTAACCACTACACCACACTGGCTCTGATTCACACTGATTCATTGCAACCTTCTGGTTCATCTGCCTCTCGCTCTGGCCCAGACAAAGGTGGTGGTGAGGAGCAGAAAATGCCACTGAGTACTTGCCCACTGCCTCTCAAGCAAGCAAGTGGTAGCTCTGATGACAAAGAGAAGGACCAAGAGCAGGCGTAACAACGGCGTGAGAAGGTAGAGTCAAAGAGAGACTGGGGCAGGATCTACACTACTGCTTATAATGGTTTATAATGGTTATGACAACTGTTCAGGCCCAGGACACAATACAAATACCATTTTCATACCATTTTTAAAGTGTTATATCCTGCTTGGTGTAGATCGGCCCTTGAGAGCCCTAGGAAACGGGGAGTCCGCACTGCTACTGTTCCAAAAAACTAAGAACTAAAGGTAAGAACTGTCTGTATATATTATGTTACATTTTGTCATCTTTCCACTGACTCTGGTACAGTTCTAGGGCAACAAGCAAGCCATCTTGGGCTCAATCTGGCAGGAATTCCTCCCACACTAGCTCTTTGGACTTTGCACAGGAGATTTATAAAACCACACCCCATGCGACACCTATCAATGGAACCTGGCCAGCAGAAATTCCTGGCAGACTGCGTCACTTAATGGATCTTGTGCCAGAAAAAGGCTTCCTGGGCAACTAATAAATTGAATTGTCCCATAACCAGCAAGGTGACTGCAGGAAAGTCAAGGTAAAAACTGTAGCAAAAGGGAGCAATTTCATTAGGGTGGACCCTAAATCAGATCCTAAATCAGACATGGCATTTTTCCTCCTGGCTGGGGAAGGATGGTGTACAGAATGGATGGGGGAAAGCTTCTCCTGTGTTAGGGTGACCATGTAGAATGGTGGACAGGGCTCCTGTACCTTTAACAGTTGTATTGTATTGAAAGGGGGATTTCAGCTGGTGTCATTTGTATGCATGCAGCATCTGGTGAAATTCCCTCTTCATCACAACAGTTAAAGCTGCAGGAGCCCTGCCTAGCATGACCATATACAAAAGAGCGCATATAGTTTCCACCCCAACAAAATGCCTATCTGATCATTCACACCTATGTTAGTTATTTGTGACGTCAAAGGGAACAAGAGAACCCACTCTTGCAACCTGGTCACCTGAAGGGATCCCTTAACTCACCATGGACGACCAGGTGTGGGTGTGTGGGTGTGGCCATTTGCAACCCTGTTGTATATAACAAAAGTGTTTCGCGTTGAGTATACAACATGTCTCCCAATGAATCACATAAAGTCTGATGTGGAAATGTGTATCTGTAAACACGCTGGAGCTACGTTGGGTACAAGTGTCTACCACACATGACCAGGTATGAATCTCCCTTTCACAATTTACAGCACTCACCCAGCACGCTTTCCTAACCATGTTGTGAATGTGCAGCAAAACTGACATATGGTTTTCACATGCAACAGTGTACATGGACATACACCTTTTTCCCTACACCATGAAGGGATGTGCACATGTGAAGTGACCTCGGTTTGCCCCACCCCACTTAGTCCACAGATGCAGGGTAATAATTAGAAAAGGCAGCAGGAGATATGACCTTAATCAACCTTCCCCAACCTGGTATCCTCCAGATGTTTTGGGCTACAACTCCCAGTATTCCTGATCATTGGCTATGCTGGCTGGGGCTGATGGGAATTGAAGTCCAAAACATCTGGAGAGCACCAGGTTGGGAGAGGCCATACTATACCATCAGTAGCCTGTTATAGACCAAATTTATACCACTTTATACCGAATCAGACCCTTGGTCCATCTAGCCCAGTATGGTTGACACTGACTGGCAACATCTCTCCAGGGTTTAAGGCAGTTTTTCCCAGCTCTACCTGGAGATGTCCAAGGATTGAACTAGGGTGACCATATGGAAAGGAGGAGCAGGCTCCTGTATCTTTAACAGTTGTATAGAAAAGGGAATTTCAGTAGGTGTCATTTGCATGCATGCAGAACCTGGTGAAATTCCCTCTTCATCACAATAGTTAAAGCTGCAGGAGCCCTGCCCTCTTTGGGATCCAGTCAAGAGGGCATACCTTCTGCAACTTGAACTGTTATGCTGAAGAGAGAATTTCACCAGGTTCTGCATGCATGCAAATGACGCCTACTGAAATTCCCTTCTCCTTACAACTGTTAAAGATACAGGAGCCCAGTCCTCCTTTCCATCTGGTCACCCTAATTGAACCCTGGATATTCTACATGCAAAACAGGTGCTTTACATCTGAGCTTGAGCCCCTCCCCCATGCGATGCAGGTTTACACAAAAGTAAGTCCCATTGAGTTCAGCAAGACTTCTTCCCATGTAAACGTGCAACCTTGAAACTCTTGCAATTGCTTTCACCTTCTACCTCGACCTTTTTGCCAGCCATTTGACTTTTCTCCTTGCAGGATTTTTTTTTAACATATGGGACAGGATGAAATAAGGATTTCATGGATCTAAAATTGGCAGGTGTAAACAAGAGAAGCAAGGCATTTTCATTTCAGAACTTTACCACCACCACCCAAAAAAATAAACATTTATCGCTCTTCTACAATGTGCTGGTTTCCCAAAGAAAATCAAGTTACTTTACTTGGAAAGAGCTGGCATAACAATATGGCACTAAGTTGGATAAAAGCCATTATACACCATCCCATCCCTGCTATTCTATGCACCTCCCCGTCACCCAACTCTTAAGACTCAGATGCTTATGTCAAAGCACAACTGCCCCTTAAGAACACTGTATAAGTAAGCCATCACTCCAAGCTTAACAAATTTTCAATGCACTAAGAAGGTGTATCTATCGATTTATAGTACCCATTGAACTGTTATGGCCTCTCCCAAAGAATCCTGGGAGTTGTAGTTTTGTGATGGGGTGAAGAATCCTCATGGGGCGTAGCCTTCCTTACAGCTCTCAGTATTCCCTGGATAGAGGGAAAGGCTGTTAAACCAGTTTAAGTCGATGACAGGGGTGCAGGACACAGTGGAGGCTGGTGGCTCCGATTTCAGTGGGGCAGCGAATCCATTCTGGGTTTCAGTGTAAACCAACCAGAACTCTAAAGGAGTATCCAGAGTGCTGAACCATAAGGTGACAAAACATAGCATCCACAAGTTAGAGAGGTCCTTTAGATTCACCACTCCATTGACATGGGTGCCACCACCTTCCACTGGCCCAGAATCATTTTCAGCCTAAGGACTGAATTTCCATTTCTGAGAAGTTCTTGGGCGGGGTGGGGGGGAGTGCATTCCAGTGGTGGGTCAGGCCCAAAAACAAAAGAGGTGGAGGCTGGAGCCAACATGAACACAACCCCCCAAAATATCAAGTCTATTTCAGTCTGAAGTCCTTACTGCCAGGAATGAGGCATTAGGGTATACATTTCAAGCTTTTGGAATGGGGAGAGGGGGATGCATAAAACTAGGGAAACCACCCGATGTGACTGGTGGTTGGGAGAAAGAGGGTGTGGCCAAGGTAAGGGGTGTGGCCTATTGTGGACTCCTGAATGGCTGGATTCTGAGCACCAGAGTGTTGAATTGGGATCCCCCCTCCTCACCTGAAGTTCTGCACCCCCCTGTGCCATGAAGATGCCCAAGCGTTTTCCCATGGTCATTTGGAAGGAATACCATCGCCACGCAGTGGAGACTGGTGGCTCCTATTTCGGTGGGGCCATGAATGCATTCTGGGTTGTACTCAGAACCAGCCAGAACTCTAAGGGCCTATCTGTGGCACTGAACCCTCCCCCCTCCCAATAGCTCCAGCACCCTGGATCGCTCCTTTAGAGTTCTGGCCGGTTCTGACTGAAACCCAGAGTGGATTCATGGCCCCACCGAAATAGGAGCCCCCAGCCTCCACAGTTGCCACGACCCAGTCGTTTGAGCGCTCTTAATAGATGCCTCTTCCTTTTTGCAAACTCCAAAAAGTTTGCCCCCCAAAAAATAATTAAGAACTTGTCCCATTGGGGCATCTGCCAGTCCTAGCACCGACACACACCCCCTCGCCCTTCTCTTTCGAAATTCCTGCTCCTTTCCTAAACTAAAGGCTGGCATAAGGCACCCCCCTGCTGTATCCCGGGGCGTACTCGTAAGGCATCGCAGGGGGAGGAGGCAGGGGGCAATCGGCGAAGAAGGGCGCAAAGGCAGCCGGTAGGTGAGCCGCCGCCGCCGCCGCCCCCGGGCTGCCCTCGGCGGCCGGGTCCGACGGGGCGGCGTACAGGGCAGCCGGCAGGGGGCGCAGGGGGCTCTCGGGGTACAGCAAGTGCGGCAACGCGTGCAGCGGCTCGAAGAGCGCCGGCTCCAGGCCCAGATCCGACGCTTGCAGCCTGTTGCCGGGGAAGCCCGACGGCGGCTCCGACGGCGGCTCCGGGGGCAGCAGGCCGCCGTAGTCGGGCGCCGCCAGCAAATCGAAGAGCTCCTCGGCCGGCCCAGGCCCCGCGGGGTCTTTCAGGCCGGCGGGGCTGGGCGCTGCCGCCCCGCCGACGCGGCTCGGGGCTGGCTCGGTGAAGAAGGACAGCGGCAGGTTGCGGTGGCGCAGCGGCACTTTCTTGCCGCCAGCCGCGGCCGAGGGCCCCGATCCGCCTTCTTTGCCGCCGCCCAGTCCTGCTCCACCTCCGGCGGCGGGTCCGGCGGGTCCTCCTCCTCCTCCGCCCGTCCGCTCCGGCCCCGCGGGCCGCAAGGAGTTGAAGAGCGCCGCCAAACTCTTGCTCTGCAGCGCGCTGGCTTCGCGCTTGGCCGGCGGCTTGCAGTGCGCCGCGCCGCCGCCGGGTGGCAGCGCAGAGGCCGACGCGTGGACCGGCGCGGTCCCGGCGGCAACCGGCGTCCGCTTATGTGCAGGACCGCTACTATTACTGCCATTATTGCTGTGATTCGGAGCAGCGGCGGCGGCGGCGGCCTCCTGGCTCCCGGGAGCGGCCGGCGCCCCGCAGCCCCCGATCATACCGGTGCAGCGCTTGATCTGCTTCTGCAAATATTTCCGGTGGTTGACTTTCCGCTTGGATTTCACCGGCTTGTCCAGCGCCAGTTTGATGTTGCTGGACGCCGAGTCGATGAAGCTCAGCAGGTCGCGGGTGGCTTCTTTGAAATCCCCGGGGTCGCTCCCCGCTCCGGCGGCGCCGGCGCCCCCCAGCAGCAGCGACGCCCCGCCGTCCTCGTAGCTCTTCTCCAGGTCGACGAAGTCGCCCAGCCCCGACGCCGCCGGGAAGCAAAAGGGAATGAAATGGTGGTGCGGGTGGAGGCTTGCGGCTTGCACGGCCATCGCCGGCGATCGCTTGGCCGGAGGGAGGCGCGAGGGAAATTGGCAAGGAGTTCTGGCTTGCCTGTGGCCGGGGTAGAAGCCCTCGTGGCTACTTGGGGCCCTCGGGAGGAGGGAAGGGGCGTCGGGCGTGGCGGGGCATCGCCTCCTCCTTCGCCCTCCGGGGTCTTCTGGCGCTCTCTGCCCTGCGGCGCGCACGGTCCGCCTCCGCTGCTCGTTGCCTGGGTCACCGATGCAAACTGGAGAGAGAGAGAGACTGGGCACCAGTCCCTCCGGCGACTTCCCACCCCCGTGAGCTCCATGGAAGGAGGAGGCGGCGGCGGATGGTGCCTTGTCCAAAGGCGAAGGGGGGGTGGGGGGAGACGGAGGGGGAGGCGGGACCATCCCTTTGGAGGCGACGGTTAACTCTTTCTTCGGACTTCGTGGTTGGTTTCCTGTTTTGCTTTTTTGAATGCCCGATGCGCAAAACCCAGCGTAAGCCCAACTTAGAGTACACCTGTTGAAAATAAAGGGGACTTGAGTTAATCAATCATGACTACCTTAAGCTCCATTTATTTCAATTGATCTACTCTACGTAGGATGGATTTCACCCAATTCCCCCCCCCCAGCCCTCTGCAGATGTGTTGTGGCAGCTGGGTCATTTTAGGCCCTGAACTTAATGCTTTTACATAGGGGGACGGGGGTAGGGGGGCTTTAGATATCCGGGTGTATCATTTCAGGTGTGAATCGCATGACTAACTTTTCCCTTCCTCTCCGCAACTCCACCATTCAGGGCTTCTGCATTCCTGATACATTAGAGCCACAAAATTGTTTGCAAACAACCGTTTGTCAGTTGGACAAATGCATGGAAAGAGAAGGCTATCAGGCTACTAGTCCTCATGGCTTTATGCTACCTCCAGTATCAGAGGCAGTACGCCTATATACGCCAGTTGCTGGGGAACATGGATTGGAAGGTGCTTTTGCATTCATGTCCTGCTTATGGGTTTCCCATGGGCAGCTGGTTGGCCGCTGTATGAACAGAATGCTGAACTAAATGGGCCCTTGGTCTGATCCTGCATTGGGGCTCTTCTGATGTTCTTGAGCATGTGCAGTTTTGCATTTTAAATTCACTTAAATCCTCAGAATTAGGTCCTCAGAACCTGCCACTCTCTTAAGTGGTCATGGAGGGGGGGATGACTGAGGTGCCGGGCCCTGGACTTTGGCCCCAAGGTCCAGCATTAGTTGCACCACCAGTTGGACTACAACTCCCATCCTTCACGGCCAGCCCTCTTCCACCACCCCAGTCATCTTGAGAGCCTCTCCGAATCAGGGAGAAACTCACCCAGGTACAACCCAAGTCCTTTGCTCGGAATGAAGGTCCCATTGAGTCAAATCGAAGGGGGGGGGGTTACTCCCAGGGAAGTGGATACAGGTTCAAAGAGTTATTGCAACATCCTAGACATATCTACTCAGAAGAAAGTCCCACTGAGTTCAATGGGGCTTACTCATAAGTAAGCAAGCATAGGTTTGCCTAGTCTACAGTCTGAAGGCCTAGCCTACACAAGCTGCAAACCCAGATAAGAGAATCCCCAAAGGAGGCAAGGCTAGGACCCTACTCCCCAATGGTTTTTCTTTAAACTTACAGGTAGCTGACCCCCTTCCTTGGGGGAACATTAAAAAATGGCATCCTACCCACCCACCCACCTGTAGCGTCAAGCTGCACTGTCCATTCTTCATTGCTTTCTGCACCCTATGCCTTGTTATCCTTTCCCTATAGGGCAGGGATGGGGGACATGCAGCCCTCCAGATGCTGTTGGACTGCAAATCCCATCAATCCTGGCCAGCAGAGCCCATAGTGAGGAGGGATGCTAGGAGTTGCAGTCCAACCACATCTGGAGGACTACCCATTCCCCATCCCTGACATTGGGTTTCAGTCTCAGAGTTCAAGCTGAAGTTCTGACCTCCTCAGAGTCTCCAGAGGAGGCAGTAAAATCTCAGAGGGAGGAGCCAGAATCATAGTGCAGTGGAGACTTGAACCCAGGTCTGCCTTGTCCAGTCCCAACATTCTAACCACAACACCACTCTCTCCCACACCTCTCAACCCATACCCCCATATCTGTCAAGGTTCACCTGTGAGACTGCAAGCACAGTCAAGCTTTTCCTCTGCCCCTTCCATGTGCCACTGCAGTCCATCCCTCTTCAACCAGGCTCCACCCTCTGACTGTCCAGGCTCCACCCCGCAGAGCTGCTGCCAATCGGTGTCAACAATACTAGGTTAGATGGACCAACGGTCTAACTCAGAATAAGGCAGCTGAGATGCGATCCTTGGAGGAAGGATGGGAGTACCTAATATGACAAATACTTAATGGTACAATCCTATAAATCAATGCTTTAAGGCAGAGGCAGGCAACTTGTGGCCCTCCAGATGTTTTGGTCGATAACCCCCATCATCCCCTCACCATTGGCTATGCTGGCTGTGGCGGATGGGAGTTGTTGAACAAAACATCCGGAGGCCCACAAGTTGCCCACGTCTACTTTAAGGCCACAGTGCAATCCCAATTCTACGTTCCAGGAAGGAAGTCTCATTGGACTCACTGTGTTGCAATGGTTCTGGTCTTTCCTCTGGGGCTGATTCCAGAAAGAACCATTGGGTGACCATTCCTCAGCCCCATGGCAATTGAGCTATGGGGTTCCGCAGGGTACCATTTTGTCCCTGATGTTGTTCGACATCTACCGTATTTCTTCAATTCTAAGACACTTTTTTCCCCATATAAACATCTCTAAAAATGGGGTGCGTCTTAGAATCGCGTGTGTGTGTTAGGTTTTTTTTTTTCCTGTCGGTGGTACTGAAATTAGTGTGTGTCTTACAATCAATGGTGTCTTACAATTGAAGAAATACGGTATATAAAGCCACGGTCATTGGGGGATTTGGAGCTGATGACACACCGCTCTTTCTCCTTGTAACAACTGAATCAGGTGAGGCTGTGCAAGCCCTGGACCAGTGCCTAGACTCAGTAATGGACTGGATGAGGGCCAATAAACTGAAACCGAATCCTGGCAAGACGGAAGCCCTGTGGGTGAGTGGTTCCCAAGTCCAGGAGATAGGCTCATTGTCTGTTCCGGATGGGGTTGCACTGCCTCTGAAAGATCAGATTCATAGTTTGGGGGTACTCTTAGATCCATCTCTGCTGCTGGAAGCTCAAGTGGTCTCAGTGTCTTGGGGTGCCTTTTACCAGCTTCGGCTGATTCGCCAGCTACAGCCTCTCCTGGACAGTAATAGCTTGGACACAGTGTTGAAGGTGCTAGTAATCTCAAGATTAGATTACTGCAATGTGCTCTGTATGGAGCTACCCTTAACGCTGCTCCAGAAGCTGGAGCTAGTGTAGAACACAGCAGCTGGGCTGTTATCGAAAGCTGCCTTTTTTTGGCGTGCGACTCCTTTGCTGAGAGAACTACACTGGCTGCCTATTTGCTACTGTGTCAGCTTTAAGTTTCTGATACTTGTGTATAAAGCCCTAAACAACTTGGGACCAGGAGAAAGCGCCTTCTCCACTATCAACCTGCTTAGTCACTGAGGTCATCAGAGGGCATGCGCCTGGTGGTTCCATATGGCCTGATAGGTGTCCACCCAGCTGTTACAATGCTGTCCCCAGAAAAGTTCACCTAGAGCCTACCTTGTTGTGTTTCCTCATGCCATTTAAGATCTTTTAAGAGTTCTTAAAGCTTTTCAGCTACAATCCTATACACATTTGCCTGAGAGTAAGCCCCATTGGACTCAATGGGACTTTCTTCTGAGTAGACATGTATGAGACTGTGCCAATAATCTTTCAAATCCTTTTTTTTAAAAAAAAAAACACCCTGCAAACAAATAAATAAACGTATTTTGGACCATGAACCATATTCGGCGCATTCTTCAGAAAGGCAGTGTGTGTCTGTGTAGTAAATTAATAAATGATAGTAATCATAAAATAAATCTCTCTCACTGGAATTGACAAGACTTCAGTTGCTGGAGGAGATCCGTCAACTTAACAGTCTTTTAGCATTTAAGAAAGCTATGAAGACTGATCTCTTCCGGCAGGCCTACCCAGTGGAATTTTAGGATGTTTTTAGTACATTTTTTAAGAAAGTTTTAACAATGTATACTATGTTTTTAATCAATATTTTATGTATTTTATATTTATTGCTGTTCCCCGCCTCGATCAGGATGGAGAGGCGGGTAAGAAATAAATTTATTAATAATAATAATAATAATAATAATAATAATAATAATAATAATAAAAGGGATTCACTGTGGCCGGATCATCAATACTTTTCCAGTGTTGGAACCATCCTGGTTGTGTGTGTTTTAATTTCCCGCAGTTTACAAGATGGAAGGGAAAAGATGAAATTCCACAAAGACAAACAAATTGGTTGGTTTGCATTTTTGGTGTGTGTGTGTGCTTTTTTCTTTTAAATTGATCTAAGTGGGTTTCTCTCTCTCTCTCTCTCTCTCTCTCTCTCTCTCTCTCCCCCTTTTCCCCCACCAGCGATGGGAAAATGAGACTGGCCAAACAGGTGTTCCAAACATACAATCTCATTTCCTGCTTGCGTCTTAATCTGCTCGTCAATCCGGCATGTCGACTCCTGGCGCATTCTTTCAGCAGTGGGAATTTCTGCCCTTCCCTGACAGGCTTTATGGAGAGTCTTTGACATACAGCCTTCCAGGACCTAAATAGGCCGGCCTATTCTTTGCCTTCCCTGAAAGAGAGCTTTGTGCCAAAGATTCATTAAACTGCACCACACAGACCTTCGCAAACCAGAGGGAGGAGGAGGAGGAGGAGGAAAGAAAGGCGGGGATTCAATAATGAACAGTCGATTTAACTGGAAAAGCTCTGGGAGCTGTTAAATTAAAGGGAAATAAACTGCACTTTGGGTCCAGTGACCTAAATGGACTGGGGAGGGGGGGGGAATCTTCATTTTTTATTATTTGGTTGTGCAGGTTTTGCAAAAACTGGGCAGGCAGTCTGAACATTCAGAAAGTCAGCTTGGAGGCCAAAAATAGATGCTTCTGTGATGATACTGTTGTGGTATCTCACAACACCGGTAAAGGGTCAGTGGGCCTATTCAGACAACGCGCTAAGCCATGGTTAGGGCCGCTAACCCTTTTGCAGCAAATGGTTAGTGAGTGTGTTTAAACCGTAGTTATGTAGCTATCATGGTTAGGAATGCTAAGTCATTCCTAACCACACAACATGCTAAGTCATGGGGCACGTGACACGCTGAGCCAAAAGGTTTAGCTCAAAATGCTTAACCGCTGTGTATCGCCTGAACAGGGTCAGTGGGGTATAGCGAAGAGCCGGGTTCAAATCCCCACGCAGTCACAAAGCTGAACTCTGAGCCAATCCTACCTCACAAAGTTGCTGCGTGGGTAAAATTTAGAGCTGTCAAGGCTACAGCTGCCCATCATCTTCATTTTCCCAGAATGCTCCTGGGCCCTGCTACATGCTGGTCCACCGGCATTATGGGGGAAAGAAGATGGAGGGTGGCTGCAGCCTCTACTGGCCGTTTTCTTTATCCCTAAAAGTGATCTGAAATTCCTCACCATTTTCACGAGGGCATTCATCCCCTGTGAAAGTGTGTCTGTGTGTGTGACTGAATTTCCCTCACATTTTCAGAGTGTTGGTTGGCTTACTGTACGTTTAGCCAACCAGGTAGGTGAAGGTTTTTTCTCCCATCGTTTCTTCCGCTTTAAAAAACCAACCTTGCGGCACTCATTCAAGTCACGTGGCTCTCCTCATCCTACCCAGATGCTGTTTCTGGATAAGAATGCAAGGTTATGACACCTTCATCCATTTAAGACAAAGACATGGCAGTAAAGGCTGGTGGCTCCAAATTTGGTGGGGCTGTGAATCCATTCTGCCTTTTAGTCAGAACTCTAAATGAGCTGTTCAAGATGCTGAACCCATTTTGGGGTTCGGGTTTGGCCCATTGGATCACCCCTTTAGAGTTCTGGCTGGTTATGACTAAACCCCAAAGTGCATTCACAGCCCCACCGAAATCTTCACTGCCACCAAGGTTCTCCAGATGGCAGTAAGCCTACATACACCAGTTGCTGTGGAACATGGGTGGGAGGGTGCTGTTGCACCATGTCCTGCTTGTGGGTCCCTGGTCAACAGCTGGTTGGCCACCGTGGGAACAGAGTGCTGGACTAGATTGTCAGGGAAATTTCCCCATATCCAGGAGGGAAGGAGCAAGTCCACCCTGGTCCAGATTCAGAGGCTTCATTTAGAACTACATGTGTAGGAGAGAAGCCTACCTCCAGCAAGCTGAAGACTGAACTCTCTGCCCATCATCCACATTAACATACTTTTATATTCATCAAAGTTGCTCTGATGAAGTCATACTTTTCCCTCCTCCCTCCCGTGACTGATCACAAGCCCCATACATGTTCCATAAACGAAACCCATCCTTACATAAACAATGCCATATTTTGGCAGCCTATGACCCCGGTACAAAATGTTACATTCTGTTCTTTGATAAGCACCCCAAGGAGAAATAGAAAGTCCAGAGTATGCTCTGACCCTTCGAAAATGCCCAGTCAGGAGCATTAGGTGGTAAACAATGAAGCGATGCGCTTTCATGCCAGTGTCACACAGCCTGGCTCCTAAACACAAAGCAGACATGTTCAAGGAAAAGGCGACATGTGACCATGGTAGATAAGGAGCCAAGAGATCAGGACAGCCTTGAGCAGCCGGCCAAGAGCCTTTCTGTGTCTCCAAATTCAAAGGCAAGGAGGGGGAGTATTTCTGGGTCCTTGAGCACTTTTCCACATCAGACAAGGGGTTTTAATAGGGTATTTTCAGATGTCCCTGTCAATCCCCCATTTGTAGACATTTTCATCACTAACATGCCTACACACACACACACTACAACTTTTGTTGATTGACATCAGTTCCAAAATTTCTCTACAGTTCCACTCTTGGTTCTCTAATCCAGAAGGGCCCTTCTTATGTTCTTATGGCTCAGCCCATATTACCCCAACATTAAAATCACTCCACTGGCTGCCAGTTAGTTTCTGGGTGAAGTACAAAGTGTTGGTCATTACCTTTAAAGCTCTACATGGTTTGGGTCCAGGTTACCTGCGGGATCTCCTTCCCCCATACAATCTGCCCCACACACTCAGGTCCTCCTCGGAGAACTTACTTCAGTCAGCCACAACTAGGCTGACAACTGTTACCCAGAGGACCTTTTCTTCTGTCACACCCAGACTGTGGAATGGCCTGCTGGAGGAGATTCGTCAACTTAATTCTCTCTCCAAATTTAAGGCAGCTGTAAAGCCTAGTCTCTCCCAGCAAGAATACCCAGATGAATTTTAAACCAGGAATGTTAAGATGTCCTGATTCTTGTTTTGATATTGTATTGGTTTTATATGCCCTTTTAATTAATTCTATATATTTGATTTATATTGTATTGTTGTACTAATGTTGTTCCCCACCTTGATCCAAAGGGAGAGGAAGGTAAGAAATAAATTATTATTATTATTATTATTATTATTATTATTATTATTATTATTAGCTTTTTCATCTCCACCTATGGTTTGGTAGTTACCTGGCTTTGTGCAGTTTTTCTCCCCATTGCAAAAGGTTGCAAGTGCCTCTCCTAAGGCTTAGTACTGGCAGGAAGGACCTTAAAGATAAAATATGATAGCGGTAAAGCAGCAGTTTCTGCAGCCGAAAGTCTCCCCACGGCCTAAGTTCGATCCCAGCGGAAGCTGGTTTCAGGCAGCCGGCTCGGGTCGACTCAGCCTTCCATCCTCCCAAGGTCGGTAAAATGAGTACCCAGCTAGCTGGGGGAAAGGGAATAACGGCCGGGGAAGGCAACGGCAAACCACCCCGCTATAAGGCCTGCCAAGAAAATGTCAGCAAAAGCTGGTGTCCCTCCAAGAGTCAGTAGTGACTCAGTGCTTGCACGAGAGGTTCCTTTCCTTTCCTTTCCTTTCCTCCTTTGGCCCTGCCCACTTCAGCAAGAAGTTCTCCAAAATGGAATTCAGCCACAGTACAGAGAACAGCTCCAATAGTGCCCCAAAATAATGTCCACAACAATGTAGGAACAAAGCCAGACTATAAAACACATGGTCTTCGATGTCTATATTCTAATGCCCAGAGTATGGGAAACAAACAGAACGAACTTGAACTCTTATTACATGAAGGCAAATAAGACCTGATAGGTATGACTGAAACTTGGTGGGATGACTCCCATGACTGAAATATAGCAATTGAAGGATATAACTTGTTCAAAAAGAACAGAAGAAAAAGAAAGGGAGGTGGAGTTGCACTATATGTTAAAAATACCTATCCCTGCACAGAAATACAGGCAGATCAGACTGGGAGCCCCATCGAGAGCATTTGGATTAAAATAAATGGAGCAAGGAATAAAAAGAACATGATAATCAGAGTCTACTACTGACCACCCAATCAAGGAGAAGACGAGAATGAAACTTTTGAGGAACAGATTGCCAGTGTTTCAAGGAAGTGTAATGTAGTAGTGATGGGGGACTTCAATTACCCTGATTTCTTCTGATGGTGGCCATCAGCATTGCTACAACTTGTGATAGGAAATTCCATAGTTTTAACTATGTTCTGTGTGAAGAATTGCTTTTTTTGATCTGTCCTGAATCACCCACCACTGGTCTTCATGGGAAGACATTGATGTCTAGAAAGCTAAAAAGTTCTCCCTGGCCACTTTTCCCATACTATTTATAATTTCGTACACCTCTATCATGCCTCCCCTTATTCACTTTTTTCCTACAATAACCAGTCCCAAAGAGGGTAACCTTTCCACATAGCAGAGTTGTTCTAATCCCTTGATCATTTTGGTTGCTATTTCCTGCCTGCAACCTAAGATCAAAAAGAGAGAGCCTTTTCTGTGCCTCATCTAAGATGGAAGCACATTTGAGTGGGTCGAAAGACATGGCCTTCACGGTGGCTGCACCCAAATTATGTAACATCTTGCTCCGTGAAGTGCAGTTTGCCCATTTCCTTGCAATTTTTCAGTGGTTGGTGAGCATAATTTTATTCCAACCAGCTTTTTGGCAGGTGGCGAATGTTTTTTTGTTTCAGTTTTAACTGCTGATCCTGTGGTTTCCTTGGTGAATTGTTTTATATTGTTGTTTTCCTGAAATTATGTTTAAATTTTGTAAACTGGCATGAGGGATACTTTTGCACCGGAAGAGTGGGATATAAGCACCTCAATAAAATTAATAAAATGTGTCATAGAGCTTTATCACACCAGCGTTATACTGTGCAATCACTGTGAATTGCATGCAAAGGACTCAGAAGTTTTCCACCTTATCATCTGCTTTGATTGTGAAGCAGCCTGCCTTAATTGTGCTATAAAGCCAAAAGATTTGCCGTATTTAGCCCCTACTTTTTGAGCGTATCTTCCGAGCCGCCGCTGGGGCACAGGAGCAGGATTTTAAAGAAATGCTTACATCTGCATAAGCTTTAAAGATAAAGACACTAAAATTGGCACAGTAATAAATATTAGGGAGAACTTTAAGCATACCAACTTTGAATTGAATTGGGTCATTTGTTGATTTTTAATGATTTTTTTACATTTCCCCCCTTAAATTCACAGCAAAGGATCGCTGTCACCCGGTAGCAAAAACAACAACAACAGTGAAAGCTTAGTGCTATGGGGATAATCCGAGGGAAACAGGTACGTGGAATGAAGCTCATATTCTCCCCCGTCTGCTTTGGGGCTCCTTATGAGCAAAACGGAGTAAGGGGGGGAAGAGAGAAAGAGAGAGAGAGAGAAAGAAAGAGAACATTCTGATGCCAGTGCAGATGGGGGTGGACAAAGAAAGGACAGTGAAAATGATAGCAATGATCTAATTATCTGCAGACCAAAATAGTCAAATTCATTAAAAGAGGCCCACAGAAGAGACAGCTCCAAAACAAAACAAAAAAGGAACATAGCAACAGTTAAAAGAGAGAGACATGGAACCTCTCACACACAACTTCTTTTCATGCACAAAGAGCAGTTTTATGAGCATTTTTCTTGCTTTCTGTTCCAAGGAATGAAAAACAGGGGAGAGAGAAGGTTCAGCCCGATTCCTGTCCCCCGCCCCTACGGTTTTCCGTGACTCTGTTCCATTCTCCAACCTCCGAGGCTGCTGCGATCAATGGGGTGGCTGAATTGGGAACAGGGCCGCTTCCGCCCATCCGTGGGCTAACTCTGGCAAAGCAGAAAGCGCGCCAGAAGTTTCTTTATTGCAAAGCGCTGCCTGACAGTTTCGCTTGACGGAAGCCCCGGCTAGGGTAGCCGCTGACGAATCGCCGAAAAAAGTGGAAATGCATCAATCAAAAAGGGGTGAACAAAGAAGACACCAATTGGCATGAAATCTGCACGTGCTAATTTATGTGTATAGATGCAAATTTAGAAATAATTGTTATAATTTAAACCAATGTTCTTCACTGCAAGGCCCAAGGACCACTGGCAGTTCCCAATCACCTCAAGTGCGTCCCTCCACTTTGTTGAAGTCCTGGAATGGACTGTTTTTGTACTTTTCCATATTTCTGGACAAGTCTGCAAAGCTTGGAAGAATTGAAGACTCAGCACAAGTCAATCAGCTTAAAGGTCAAGTTTGCAGGTGGACTTTATTGAAAAATTGGGATGATGCATAAGTGTAATTTTCTCATGATTGCCAATTAGTGGTTTCATCATTTGTTCAGGGAAGTGTATATAAAGAGAGATTTTGGACCATTGTAACCAGATTAAATGTTCTCTCTTTGCTGCTGTGAAACCTGCTGTTAGCTGTGTATCTATGACCATATATGTGAGTATATAAGTGTACATTGTCTTGCCATAACTGTATTATATCTATCAGTAAAATACTGATAGTATTTTACCAAACAAAATGGTTTCTGTCTTGAAGTTAATTTGGTCTTTGCTGGGTTTCACAGTTAAGAACCGCTGATACTCTGCAACTTCACTGGTACTAGCTGTAACATAGCATACAAAGTACAGTGATTTTACCCCAAAACACTTCTCTCTCATTCATTCGCTCCCTTACTTATGCTTTTTTTGAGTAGCTGCTCAGCCTCAATAGAGGCTGTCTACTTTTCCTTGTGGTCTGCTATAGTAGGGTGACCCTATGGAAAGGAGGACAGGGCTCCTGTATCTTTAACAGCTGTATAGAAAAGAGAATTTCAGCAGGTGTCGTTGTTATGCATGAAGCCCCTGGTGAAATTCCCTCTTCATCACAACAGTTAAAGCTGCAGGAGCCCTGCCTAGCATGACCTGACGCAAAAGAGATACGGGAGTCCTGTCTTCCTTTCCATAGGGTCACCCTAACATTAGATAATGCAGAATAGCAGTCTCATACAGTTCGTACTTTCATTGGTGATAAGGATATTGCTTCCTCTGCTGTGAGAAACTTTGTTTCTTGCCAAGAAAGAAAGCCTCCCGCCTTTCTCCTCCTTGGTGAGGGGAGGGAAGTGTGTGTGTGCCTTCTGACTGTCTGAAACTAGACAAGCCCCATAAAATCCTGTGCAGGTTGGTCTGTTACCTGTTCTCATCTAGGGGAGGGAGAAGGTGAAACACCTGCTCAGGTAACAAGCCCCTTGGGACAATACCTGTTACTTTCATAGAATCATAGAGCAGTAGAGTTGGAAGGGGCCTACAAGGCCATCGAGTCCAGCCCCCTGCTCAATGCAGGAATCCACCCTAAAGCATCCCTGACAGATGCTTGTCCAGCTGCCTCTTGAAGGCCTCTAGTGTGGGAGAGGCCACAACTTCACCAGGCAACTGATTCCATTGTCGTACTGCTCTAACAGTCAGGAAGTTTTTCCTGATGTCCAACCGGAATCTGGCTTCCTGTAACTTGAGCCCGTTATTCCGTGTCCTGCACTCTGGGAGGATCGAGAAGAAATCCTGGCCCTCCTCTGTGTGACAACCTTTTAAGTATTTGAAGAGTGCTATCATGTCTCCCCTCAGTCTTCTCTTCTCCAGGCTAAACAGGCCCAGTTCTTTCAGTCTCTCCTCATAGGGCTTTGTTTCCAGACCCCAGATCATCCTGGTTGCCCTCTTCTGAACATGCTCCAGCTTGTCTGCATCCACTACACTACAAAAACGAGCGCTTGTACGTTTTTCTTTGCTTTTGTTATCTGCATCCACTATTCATCAATAAACTATGGGGCTGTCTATACGTGCCCAAAGACCTGTGGTGAAAGCGAAAACCCCAACCCCCTCACATTTTCAAAGAATAAGGGTGCCATAGAGCTGGGTAGGCTCTTCTCCCACCCCACGGCCAGCCCTCCAATAGCCAAGATCCTGATTGGCCCAGGATCTCCCCTCCTTGAAGGAGTTCTCTGGGCGCACATTGCAAACCACATATAGTTCCTTCTCAAGTGTGGTAAACAGGCAGACAGTGGTAGGTATGGCCGCTAGCTCTGTCAGAGGCTTGGCTAGCTCATGTTGGTCAGCGACTTCCTCATAGATTCTTTGGATGCATAATAACAACAGCAGCAACAATTTATTTCTTACCCGCCTGTCCACTTGGATCAAGGCGGGGAACAACAGTGAATATAAAACACATAAAAACTGATTAAAAACATAGTATACATGATTAAAATCCTTAAAGCATCCTAAAAACATTCTAAAATTGCACTGGATAGGCCTGCTGGAATAGATCAGCACAGACAGGGTCATCTGAATTCCTCTATTCTGTCGCTGCTTCCTTTAAAAAAAAATCATCAATATGGTAGCAAAATGGCCTTCACTGTGACAGAGGTATTGGTGCGCTTTGTATATAGGGTGTCCAGGAGTCCTTTATATAGGACAGTCTTCTATTTGAAGAGCTGGCCGGGGGCAGTCCTCGTTTTGAAGGAAATGGAATGCTTTAGACTTCTTGGAACCTCTTGCTCTTTCGATGCTGGCAAGCATGAAATATGAAACCTCACAAATCTCCAACTGTCAAATACTAAATACTATTGCATGTCAGCAGTTAAATACAGTCAAACATCGAAGACAGTTGCATGTCATCTATCAAATTCTGTCAAATGTCTACTGAAATCAAACATCGCATGTTAAGGACAGATATCAAATGTCTTGACAGTTAATATCAGTTAATGCTTGTGAAATATTTAACTGTTCAGAGAATATCCCGCAAACATTTGATGTCTAAATTAACAGAGGAGAATTTTAGGGAAGCAAATTCCTTACAGATGCATTTCAGCTCTAGAGACAACTACTTTGCCACTTGCTTGAAAACACATCCGCTAAATTCAAAACAATGCTAACTTCGTCCATTGACTCACCACAACTCTTTCCAACTTTGTATCCAAGCAAGAGACAAGTTGAATAATCCTCTCCTCTTCAGTGTGTGGTCTTATTTTGTGTTTCGTCATGCAGACAGTACTACAGAAGGTCACGCGGGTCATCAGAACGCTAATAAAAAAAAATCTGATTGATGGCTATGTGCCAGATGAATGAATGGGATATTTAATTAATGTCTCCTGCTCTTTTTCAGAGAAGGTTTTTCTTAATTCCTCGTCTTTTCCCATTTTTTTTTTTAAAAAAACACCACCCCAATAATCCAAAGTTTTCCAAACAACATAAAGAGAACTTCAAAGAAAGACATGGTTAGCTTTTTCTTTTAAAAAAAAAAAAAAGCGTTGCATTGGTTCATTGATTCTTTTCCTTTCTTTGTTTAGGAGGGCAGCCGGGCTTGGTTCCAAGGCCGAAAGAAATAAAAGGACATGTTGTTCAATGGGAATCGGGATTGTTTCAAAAAATGTCCTCTTCGAAGTGGGACAATTAACTGCTTAGGCTCTGTGTTTATAAAGGATGCACATGCAGCTACAAATTTGCAGTACCCTGGCTGCTTGGATGTGGAAGCACCCAGTGCTTTGGGTGATGGTGGGGGGGGATAAAAACGGGTCTCAGAAGCACTTGAATTTGTGAGGGTGCAACTTGGGAGGGAGGGGAAGACTTGAACCCTTCACCTCTTGCTTCCCAGTCAAAGTGAGTCATTGGCATGACCTAGTGGGGCAGGCAGAATCTGTGGTGGAACAACCACAACTTCCTAAACCCATTATTATTATTATTATTATTATTATTATTATTATTATTATTATTATCTTCCTGGTTTCTCCGTTGTAAAAAAAAAAAATCCTTTCATTCAGGGCCGGCTCTACTATTTGGCAGAGTGAGCCAGTTCCCTCAGGCAGCATTTGCTAGACACAGCTGCAGCAAAGTGTTGGGAGGACCGAAGCTGGGCTCAGATGTGGTGGTGGACACTGTCCGGACGCCGGTCTTGAAGCAATATTTATTTATTAAAACATTTGTATCCCACCTTATATCATTGGAACTTCAGGGCGGCGTACAGATAAAATCAATTCAAACTGTATAAAACAGCAAATAATTTATACAACTTAAACGTATTAAACTATTGACAAGAGAATGCCAGTAGGAATTTAAAACAATTAAACCATGTACAGCTTTAGGCTAATTTAGCCCTGAAGGGCTTTGATAACAAGCCACTTTTTAACTTGGTGCCGAAACTAAGCCAGCATCGACACCAGTCGGGCTTCCAAGGGGAGGGCATTCCATAACAGAGGTGTCACAATAGAGAAAGCCCTCTGCTAGCCCTGACAGCTTTTGTACATGGAATGGAAAAGGGGTGCCATCTTGTCCTTTGCCTCAGGCAGAAAAATGGTCTGCTCCTCTTAGAATCTTAGAATAATAGAGTTGGAAGGGGCCTACAAGGCCATCGAGTCCAACCCCCTGCTCAATGCAAGAATCCACCCTAAAGCATCCCTGACAGATGGTTGTCCAGCTGCCTCTTCAAGACCTCTAGTGTGGGAGAGCCCATGACCTCCCTAGGTAACTGGTTCCATTGTCGTACTGCTCTAACAGCCAGGAAGTTTTTCCTGATGTCCAACCGGAGTCTGGCTTCCCTTAACTTGAGCCCGTTATTCCATGTCCTGCACTCTGGGAGGATCGAGAAGAGATCTTGGCCCTCCTCTGTGTGACAACCTTTTAAGTATTTGAAGAGTGCTATCATGTCTCCCCTCAATCTTCTCTTCTCCAGGCTAAACAGGCCCAGTTCTTTCAGTCTCTCTTCATAGGGCTTTGTTTCCAGACCCCTGATCAACCTGGTTGCCCTCCTCTGAACCCCCTCCAGCTTGTCTTCATCCTTCTTGAATTGTGGATCCCAGAACTGGTCTCCTTGAGGGAAATTAAGTATGACAGCTCCAAGGCTGGTGTACTTTTTCACTCCTTCTTGGAGCATGTTGAGGGAATGAGGGAGCTTTCGGATCTGACAGAACCAAATCTTCTTTTAGGTCGACCCCGACATACACCCACTTTGAAGCTCTTCACTTGGAGCAGTGACAGCAGCAGGAAGGGAAGTCCACCACATGCAGTGCCTACACACACACACACATAGTGGCCTCCCAAAGAAGTAGCCGATCGCTCCCTAAGGGTTGACGAGGTGTTGCATGCAACTAAATCCACCCCATAAATGGGACTACTTCAACCTGAAATGTATTATGAAGCACTATTTGTTATTATATTTGAAGGCCTCCTTGCGCCAGAGAAACCAGCTTCCCTCGGCCTGTCAAGTCGCGTTTCACTCCTTTGGGATTTCTGAACCGCATTCAATTGCTATTTGTTTGTTTTTTCACACACACACACACACAAAGATTCCCATTCGGCTCCTGCCAGTTGTCAGCTACCACAGCTTCCTTTATGACTCCCACCTTACAGAAGCCAGAGACCTTTGGAAGGGTTAATAAACAAACATCTTTAAACAAACGCATTGACCAAAAAGGAAAGAGGAAAAAAGGAGGAGGAGGAGGGGGGGAGAGAGAAAAGAGAAAAGAGAAGAGGGAAGAAAGTATGGGAACTGAGGGAGAGAATCTCACATCAAACATGGTGCTTAAAGAAAATGCGGAGAAAAGAGCGGGCCGAGAAAAGACTAGCGAGTTAATGCTGGACAGCTAATAAAAAAGAGAGAGAGAAGCCAGAAGTGACATTAACCACATAGAGCTCATTTGCATTTCTATTGGCCACTTGGAAAATGCTGATAAAACCGGCTTTATTTTGGGGTGAAATTCAGGGAATATCACCCACAACATCTGTGCATAAATACAAAAGAGGAAATAAAACAGGATCGCAGCATTTCTGTGCCGGGGCCATTACAGCGATAACGTCAGAATAATGTGTTTTTGTGCACATGCATCCTTGGCTCTTTCTCTCCTGATCTCGCCAACAATGAGGGTGGCAGAAGAGCAACATGGCAGCGGATTCCATTCCGCTTTGGAAGGCTGGAAGGCCAAAACATGTTGCCAACAAATTATTTCTAAGCCGCGGCTCTGGGAAAGCACCTAAAGCTTCTGTTTCCCACAATTCCTTATGTCTTCCGTTTGTGTGAAAAAGGCCATCTCTATTTTAAGGAAAACTCTCTATCTATGGGTAACTATAAACCGGCATAATCACTATATATTCAACCAATCACGTCACTCCCAGAGTCATCAGAAACGTTATCTATTGAAATAAATATTCTCGACAGACCTTGCATTCCAACAGTCAGTAACTTCACTCCATTTTTCCACAAATGAATTTCTAATTCTCTCGTTTTATCGCTTTTATTGAAGGCTTAGTTCTCACTGAGGCTGGTATAGCTGCGTCAGTTGAGAAAAATCTCTTGTCTCCTATTTGATTGGCGATAAGTGATTTCTCAGTCCGGGGAGAGAGGGGCTGGCTCCTGGGGGCGGGGAGCTGGCAGGCAGGAGGTACTTCATCCTTGGTCTTGGCTATACCACTTGTGAATACAGTTGGAGACGCACAGAACAGAATAGTCCGCCATACAAAAATATAAAAAAATCTCCCTGCATGTAGAAGGTTAACATGTCAGGGATAAGACCACCATTCTCCCTGACACAAACATTTTCTATGTGCTGCAGGGACATATTTATTTATTGCAAGAAGAGCCCCCCCCTTTTCATTCTGATATGGTACAGTCAACACACATGTTTATGTCCCCTGTGACAACTAGGCCAAAATAGTCATGGTCATGATAACCATTATTGGCTTTGATTTAACTCTGTAATCGTTTGATTTTTTAAAAAAGTATTTTTTCATAAATAGACAGTTTTATTTGTACTTTGTGTGTGGTGGGCAATAGATTTTTGGTCTGAAACCTTTTTCTATGAGAAGTGGGTTATCACCCAAATAAAGAACTAAATAAAATGCATATAACATATATAGCATATATAAAATGCAATTATAAATGCATGTAACAGATTTGAAAAGGAGATGATGTTCACACACACACACACGTGAGAACATCATCTCCTTTTCAAATCTGTTACATCTCCAAGGCTTATCCGCTTTTTTGGATTTGGGGCGATTTTACTTCCTGTCTGCCGAGCATGCTAAGAAATCCGTCGGTGGCTTTGAGGAAACGAGCATCAGTCAATGACAGTTGACCATGGCCAACAGTGGGAGAAATTTACAGCATAATCCTACACACATCAACTCAAAAGTAAGTCCTTTGCATTCAATGGGAGTTTCCCCCCCCCAACCCCGAAAATGGTTACAGTATTCTTATTCCAGGCTAAGTGCCATTGAAATCAACAGGACTTATTTTGGACTAAATGGGTGCCTAGGATAGGGCAACTGTAAAGAGCATTTGAGAGTTTCCTTTCTTTTGCAGAAGCCAAGAGCAAATTAAAGCAGAACAAGGCGCCAGCTCGGGAACAGAGCCTGATCTTCCAAGCCAGACTGCCAGCTTTCAGCTGCGTCGCTGCAAAGGAGAAGTAGAGATAGGCCTGGTAGGATAAGCAACAAAAGAGCTGGTTTCTGGGGAAACATGGCTCTGGGAGATCACTTGGGCTGCAGCTAAAACACCTGGGGTGAAAGTGGCCGGGGACGCGGGGAGCCAGAGAAATGTCAAAACGTTTGGACGACTGGAACATTTATCCGAATGTTGTTCAGGGAGAGGAGTTGAGGAGCCATTTGCCAAGTTCCAGTTGCTGTGTTGCTGCCAATCTCTGGGGCTAGTTATATATGGAGGTTCAAAACTGCCATCATCATCATCATCATCATCATCATCATCATCATCTCTCTTTTCTCACTTGTGGCGGATTTTCTATATGGCCATGACGAGCTTTGCCAAGTCATGCTGATTCAGGAATTTCCTGACAACTGAGCATGTTTTACGTCTGACTGCTTTCTGGATGTTGGTGTGGATGTATTTTGGTAGACCCAATTTCTGCCAGTGACTGATGTGACTAACGGTATAATTCTGACATTTTCCTGTTGCCATGGTTCTTTCCTGTTGCCATAGTTATACACCCCATAACCAGGGGTGTATATTTTCCTCTTTTCCTCTTCCTTTTCTATAACATTTTGTCATTAGGTATTGCTGTTTCGATGAAGTAAGGATAATTTTCTTTTTTTGTCTACAACTGTTAGGTCTGGTAGGTTGCAGGGGATTGTTTTGTCTGTATGAATTGTTCTGTCCCAGTATGTTTTATGATCTGCATTTTCCAAGATTGTTTTGAGTGAGCATGTATAGTATGGTGAAGGATGTTTGGTAAGGTTGAATTTGATGGCCAGTTGGTGAATTATTTTTGCAGCTGTATTGTGTCTGCCCATATAATCCATTCCTGCCAGAATTTTACATCTTCCTGGTCTATTGTTTCCTGGAATTGATGACATTTCCTACATGAGTCTGTTGTTATACTGTTACCTTTTATGATGTATTACTGTAATCTTTTATCTTTTGTTTCCAGATTTACCCCCAAATCTTAGGGCCAAAGTCAAGGACTACGCAGGTCATGAGATCCCCGAATGACCATCCAGTGGCAGGAAGTATGGCTATTTGCCCGCTGGACAGAAATCATGGGTGTGCACGCTCAATGTAGTGAACTCCTGGCTCTTGGGAACATCTTCATTTCCTTGTGGACAAGAAAAAACGGACTTGGAGAAGCTGAGAAAGGTTTGTGGATGAAGCCTTCAGAAACATGATCATGGCATCCAACTGCCAGGATGACAGTTCCTGTGTTGTCATGGTAATAAGAGCCTTGGGGTCACTTGAGAAGAGGGAAATATCCTTCCTGAATATTCTGCCACTCAGATCCTGTGGTAAGAATGCCAGCCAAACAAGAAAAAAAACAAAAAAACAACCACAGGTCTTGCCTACCTCTTTGTCTTTAACAGCAGCTAGATTCGTAGAAATCAACCACAGAAGCTTTTCTCAGTGCAGAAATAAATATCGTCCCCTGCTTAAAACCCACACATCAGGCTGCTGTGGGAATGCTGCGGACATCATATATCTTGACTTCAGCAAAGCTTTTGACAAAGTGCCCCATGATATTCTGATTAACAAACTAGCTAAAAGTGGGCTAGATGGAACAACTGCTGGGGTGGATTCACAGTTAGGTGGATTCCTGTATAATATTGCCAGGATTCGATCATTTTTGTCTGTCTCTTCCGCCAAGACGCTTGTTCATGCACTGGTTATTTCACGGTTGGACTACTGCAACCTTCTCCTCTCTGGCCTTCCTTCTTCTCACATCAGTCCGTTGGTTTCTGTTCACCACTCTGCCGCAAAGATCATCTTCTTGGCTCGCCGCTCTGACCATGTTACTCCGCTTCTGAAATCTCTTCATTGGCTTCCAATTCACTTCAGAATCCAATATAAACTTCTCCTGTTGACCTACAAAGCTTTTCACGGTCTAGCTCTTTCCTATCTCTCCTCTCTCATCTCACACTATTGCCCCGCTCGTGCTCTTCGCTCCTCTGATGCCATGTTTCTTGCCTGCCCAAGGGCCTCTACTTCCCTTGCTCGGCTCCGTCCATTTTCTTCTGCTGCCCCTTACGCCTGGAACGCTCTTCCAGAACATTTGAGAACTACAAGTTCAATCGCAGCTTTTAAAGCTCAACTAAAAACTTTTCTTTTTCCTAAAGCTTTTAAAACTTGATGTTGTGCAGACTTTATACTGTTAGTTTTACCCTACCCTGTGCCTGCTTATCCTACCCTGTGCCTGTTGGCATTCTCTTCCCCTCCTTATTGTTTTACTATGATTTTATTAGATTGTAAGCCTATGCGGCAGAGTCTTGCTATTTACTGTTTTACTCTGTACAGCACCATGTACATTGATGGTGCTATATAAATAATAATAATAATAATAATAATAATAATAATAATAATAATAATAATAATAATAATAACAGTTGGCTACAGAATCGGACTCAAAGAGTACTTATCAATGGAACCTTCTCAAACTGGGGAGAGGCAACGAGTGGGGTGCCGCAGGGCTCAGTCCTGGGCCCAGTGCTCTTCAACATTTTTATTAATGATTTGGACGAGGAGGTGCAGGGAACGCTGATCAAATTTGCAGATGACACAAAATTGGGTGGGATAGCTAATACCCTGGAAGACAGAAACAAACTTCAAAGTGATCTCGATAGGCTGGAGTGCTGGGCTGAAAACAGAATGAAATTTAATAGGGATAAATGCCAAGTTCTACATTTAGGAAATAGAAACCAAATGCACAGTTACAAGATGGGGGATACTTGCCTCAGCAATACTATAAACAAGAAGGATCTTGGAATTGTTGTAGATCGCAAGCTGAATGTGAGCCAACAGTGTGATTTGGCTGCAAGAAAGGCAAATGCTATTTTGGGCTGCAATAATAGAAGTATAGCTTCCAAATCACGTGAGGTACTGGTTCCTCTCTATTCGGCCCTGGTTAGGCCTCATCTAGAGTATTGCGTCCAGTTCTGGGCTCCACAATTCAAGAAGGATGAAGACAAGCTGGCGCGTCTTCAGAGGAGGGCAACCAGGATGATCAGGGGTCTGGAAACAAAGCCCTATGAAAAGAGACTGAAAGAACTGGGCATGTTTAGCCTGGAGAAGAGAAGATTGAGGGGAGACATGATAGCACTCTTCAAATACTTAAAAGGTTGTCACACAGAGGAGGGCCAGGATCTCTTCTCAATCCTCCCAGAGTGCAGGACACGGAATAACGGCCTCAAGTTAAAGGAAGCCCGATTCCAGCTGGACATCAGGAAAAACTTCCTGACTGTTAGAGCAGTACGACAATGAAACCAGTTACCTAGGGAGGTTGTGGGCTCTCCCACACTAGAGGCATTCAAGTGGCAGCTGGACAAGCATCTGTCAGGGATGCTTTAGGGTGGATTCCTGCATTGAGCAGGGGGTTGGACTCGATGGCCTTGTAGGCCCCTTCCAACTCTACTATTCTATGACACAGGAGCAGAGGCTGGTAAAATAATAATAATAATAAAGTTGGCCATCCTGTCTCGAGGGCTGTTTCACATTTCTTTTCGACTGACCTGGTTTTATTGCCGTGACGACTTATTCCCACGCTATGGGGGGGGGGAAAGGGGGCAGGACGGGGGAAGGAGGAAGGTTTACATTGCCAGCTGGATATTAATTTTAGAATGATGCTGGAGTGCTTAGAAACCATTACCACCCCCTGGTCTCCATGGGTGACTCTGAAGGAGATCCCTTCAACAGGAAAATGGACACCAACGCACCACCATGGTCACCTCCCCCAAACTGTTGACATCTCATTTCCACAGCTGACAAAAACGCACTTGCAGGAGGGACTTGCAAAAGGCCTTGCTGGGAACCCGTTTGTTTTTCTCACTCGCTCTTTTCCCAGACCCCCTTATTAGCTCCCAATTCAAGTTCCCACTGAACACTGGCCACCGGTTATCCTTCAGCTTGGTTGCTTGAGTTGGGTTTTCTTTTCTCTGCTCTAACGCCCCGCTGTTTGTTGGTAGTATTAATAATATGAGCAGCAGGAGACGGGAGACATTTGGGGCCCAGGCTGACGGGATTGTTCTCGGATGACATCAGGCCTTCTCTGTAAATTACTCGGTGACCTAGGATTTTGGCAGGTTACCACGATAACTCAAGCACCACCGCTTATTGCGTTCGCCTCCCGCTGTCTCGACATTTATTGATCTCTTTTTGACGTTAAGGGAAGGCTGACTTCATCACTTTGGGAGAGAAGAGGCAAGAGACCCTGAAAGTTGGGGCCTTCCAAGACGAGGTGGCCAAGTCGTGCCTGTTGTTTTGGCGGAGTGGTTCCCACATTTGCGTGTCTAGGATTGAAGGGGATCTGTGAAGCGACACCAACGAAGACCTTGTTCGTAACCACCACGTGTTGCCACGTCTGAAGCTTGAAATGTGAGAGCCAGTGTGGTGTAGTGGCTAGAGTGTTGGACTGGGAATCAGGAGATCAGGGTTCTAGCCTTCACTCAGCCATGGAAGCTCACTGGGGGACTTTGGGCCAGTCACGGACTCTCAGCCCAACCTACCTCACAGGGTTGTTGTTGTAAGGATAAAATGGAGAGGAGGATTATGTATGCCTCCCTGGTTTCCTTGGAGGAGAAAAGGTGGGATATAAATGTAATAATAAATAAAATAAATAATATTCAACCTGGGAACTGCACTTAAAGTCTATACTGTATTTCTTCGATTCTAAGATGCATTTTTTCCCCATATAAACATCTCTAAAAACAGGGTGCGTCTTAGAATCGCGGGTCATTTATTATTTCTTAGAATCAAAGCTTTTTTTCCATTGGTGGTACTGAAATTAGTGTGCGTCTTACAATCGATGGCGTCTTAGAATCGAAGAAATACGGTACTTGAAAAACCGCTCTGAACAGATCAGTATATTTGCACTTTGTCTCCTTACTACAGAGGTAGGAAACCCCAGGCTCAGAGTCCAAATCCAGTCTTCTGGGGTTCCCTCAAAGACCACAACCCCTGTGCCTTCAGCCCCACTCACCCCTTGAATATGGCTTCTGAGAGCATTTCTAAAATTGAATTTGGCCCTCAGGAGTTCCCCGTCCCTACCTTACCAAAGCCACCCTCCATTCCCCACCCACCCAGTCCTCTGTCACTCCTTCAATGACTTCCAAAGGATGCACTGCCTTGCTGTTACCTGATGATGTTGCCATGCTCTGAACCATCACAAATCGTTCCCCCAAATTTGCCCATCACCTGAGCTTCTAGTTCTGCTAGGCTGCCTTAAGGCAACGTATCAGGAATATCACTTCCCTGAACCACTTCCAGAACCTCACCCACAGCTGTAGCCAGAAAACCGGCACCAGAATTGTTGAGGGTACCAGAATTTTCCCACTGAAAACCAAAACTAACCAGGGCAAATTTGAAGCTGGACTCCATAGTACAAGGACTACGCAAACCACTCTAATGAGCTGGAGCTAGTGGCTAAAATACCAAGAAGGTCTGCATTCCAGTCCTACCACAACCAAGAAATTGTTCAGTGGTCTTAGACAAGCCATTGTCCACGGCCTACGATTCCCATCTGCAACTCAGGGAAAATAACACCAAGTTATTATAAGGTGTACCAAGATACTGTACGCCAGGCATTACTGAATATGAAGCAAGTACTCTATTGAAGTATTTTTATTGACTAGGGAGAAAAGACACACCAGAATTGAATGGTATGGACACAGCTCTGATGGAAGAGAGAAGCCAATTCTGGACTATTTGGAGCTGTTAAGCATATAGTGATCATTTGTTTCACCTCAACCATTTCTTTTTGAGTTTTATTTAAAAAAAAAACTTTCCAGAGCGTTCCCTGCCCTTCTTGGCAGCTGCGTGCGTGTGTGTGTGTGTGTGTGTGTGTGTGCGGTGGTGGTGGGGAGGTTTTAGAGAAAGTGAGGCGTTAAGAGCATTAAAAAAGCTGCAAGCTATGCCTACCTCTGGAGACTAAGCATTTACTCCAGGAAAGAAAGAGCGATTGCTTTCCAGAGCATTGTCCGGCCACATTAGAGACAGGATTAAGCAGATACATTCAGCTATTCTAACAGATTTCCTTTAAGCCTTCAGTGCTCCCCTCTCACATTCACTCGGATAATCACATTAGTTTTGTCATTAAAAGACACCACCACCACCCCTTTATGGCAAATACCTAAACCGCTTACACCACCCAAAGGGGTCGCATATATTAGGAAAACAAGACAAACGGAAGGGATTTGCCATCCTGCGGCTCAGTGTTTCGGGGCACCCGCCCCTCTCTTTTTATACCCAGGGGATGGGAGGAAGAGGTCTTTGCAAATGGAAGCTGGGAGAGGAGCAACAGAAACTGGTGTAGCTTTTGCTCCGGGGTTGTAAAACCCTGAGAAGTGGAGTTGGTTATGCAGAGGTTTGGAAATGCAATTGTGCCCCCTTGAGGTAAGGCCTTGAATAAAAGTTTACAATGGGGTTATATTTTCATGAATCTGCACTGACCAGTTCTCTGACCGGATGGTGTGCAAGAGATTATTCAGACTCAAGGACGAAATGAGAAATCAGAGTTACAGACTGGGTTTAACCTATAAAGCCTTACACGGCTTGGGACCACAATACCAGACGGAACGCCTCTCCCGACATGAACCTACCCGTGCACTACGCTCAACATCTAAGATCCTCCTCCGGATGCCTACTCCCAGGGAATCTCAGAGGACAGCAACAAGGCAGAGGGCCTTTTCAGCGGTGGCCCCACTATTGTGAAATGATCTCCCCGATGAGGCTCGCCTGGCACCAACACTGTTATCTTTTTGGTGCCAGGTCAAAACTTTTCTCTTCTCCAAGGTATTTAACAGCTTTGTTTAACTGACCCTGGATAGTTGATATGTAGCTCGGCTTCGTCCGTTCTCTTCTGCTGCCCCTTACGCCTGGAACGCTCTTCCAGAACATTTGAGAACTACAAGTTCAATCACAGCTTTTAAAGCTCAGCTAAAAACTTTTCTTTTTCCTAAAGCTTTTACAACTTGATTTTGTTCTGACTTTATACTGCTAGTTTTACCCTACCCAGTGCCTGTTTGGTGCATTCTCTTCCCCTCCTTATTGTTTTATTATGATTTTATTAGAATGTAAGCCTATGCGGCAGGGTCTTGCTATTTACTGTTTTACTCTGTACAGCACCATGTACATTGATGGTGCTATATAAATAAATAAATTATTATTATTATTAATAATAATAATAATAATAATAATAATAATAATAATAATAATAATAGTCTATATGCTTTTTATGCTTTAAAATTTTGTATATTGGTTTTTAAATGTTCAATGTTTTTAATCTTTGTGAACCACCCAGAGCACTTTGGCTATGGGGCGCTATATAATAATAATAATAATAATAATAATAATAATAATAATAATAATAATAATAATAATAATTTCTTTGCTTTTGGCTACCACTGCAATTTTAAAAAAAACTTTACTTAATTTGATTTATACCCTGCCTTCCTACCAAAAACGGCACTCAAGGCAAATTTCTTTAAAACCTCCAATTTTGGAATTGTTGCCCTAATTATAATTTGCTATATTTTTCATATGTTCAATACTTTCCTCACATGAATTAAATAAGAAGGGTTTAATTCCTTTTGCAAGTAGCGAAAAGCCCTTGCCGCCATGGGCACTAGAAGTCCTGTTCTTTTTCCGCATTTTTGCCCCCTGGTCCTCTTACCGCAGAGGGGCTCATGAATAATGCAAATATGCCCCCCTCCCAAATTTGCACGGCCCCTCCCTGTGACGCTTGATTGGTTGCCTCCGTCCCCTTCTCTCTCCTCATTGGCAGCAGCAGCCTAACAGCACAGCCGCACCCAGGGCCTGCCTTCGTGCCACACTGATTGGCTGAGCAGGGCTGCCAGGCATCCCAATGGCAGAGGGGTTGCCCTGCCTGTTTGGCACGGAGGAAAATAATTGCTATTAAAGCTCGAGCTTTAAACGTCCTCAAACTTCCAAAATTTTCTGCATATCCACGCTGCTTAAGCTTCAGATTAAAACAAAAACAAGCAAAATCAGTCTGAGAGCTCTCTAGTAATAAGCCTTACATAAGGTGACCTGTATCTTTAACAGTTGTATTGAAAAGGGAATTTCAGCAGGTGTCATTCGTATATATGGAGAACCTGGTGAAACTCCCTCTTCATCACAACAGTTAAAGCTGCCCTCTTTTAAATCTGGTCACAGTACAGCTGCAGTATAGCTCCTGCAGCTTTAACTGTTGTGATGAAGAGGAAATTTCACCAGGTGCGACATGCATACAAATGACACCTGCTGAAATTCCCTTTTCTATGCAACTGTTAAAGATACAGGAGCCCTGTCCTCCTTTTCATATGCTCACCCTACCTTACACTACTGTATTCGTATATAAGAATAGCTTGGCATCAAGTGATATTATGACTGGACTATAGTGAGCAGAGCCAGATGCAAAATGGAGGCTGTAGCAAACCTTGGAACCAATTGCTCATTGCACTCCAAGAGCTGTACATTGTGATGACATGTGTAACAGTACAAATGAGTTACTACAGATCAGAGATTCTAACATAAAACTCTTAAATTGTCCAAAAGTGACTCATTAAAACTCCTATTTGTGAGGTGAGGAAGGAACACGCCGGCTGAGAAATAAGTGATCAGCAAGGGGCTACTGGTAGTCCGTCATCCTTGCCAATAAGATTGCAAATCAGCCAGAGATCAACCAGTGCATTTCAGTTTACCTTCGGCCCGCCTCTGCTTGAAGCCCATAACTATTAAACATAAAAATTCGACTCATTTATACTTACTTGTCTGGACTGAAATATGTAGCTATATTTAAATCTGTTTACCGTGCGTGTGCACGCAGCTCAGAAATTTACATGGAATTTGTCCTCCAGATAACCTCTGATGTTTCTGTTTTGTTTTGTTTTTTAAAAGCATGGTGCTAGCCCTCATGGCAGGAGGAAAACAAAACTGGAAATTAGTAAATTATCACAGGGCCATCAAGTAAGATATTCAAAGGGCAAAATGTAGGGCAATGTTCCCCAAGAGGACCCTTTTTGCCACTCAGATACATTGTCCTTTTATACCCTTGTAATATGTGATGGGGGGCAGACCTATGGGATGTGGTCTTAAGCATCACTTTCAGGAGACAAAGCCATTTTCTCAGCTGTAGACACACACACACACACACACACACACACACACACACACACGTACGTGCAATAGGGCACTGATCTATCTCATAGGGCTGTTGTAAGGATTTCAGCACGATAATGCCAGTGAAGAGCTTTGAACATTTGAAAATATCATATTAACTAGGGGTGTGATCCGCTTCTCCTTGGATTGGAGAAGCAGAAGCGGATCGGGGTGATCCACTTCTGCTACAGGCGGAGGAGAAGCAGATCGGGGGGGGGGGCTGAAGAAGCATGGTGAAGAGAAGCAACCATAAGCGGATTGCTTCTCTTATCGCGGAGCGCTCCGCCCACCATTTTGGATTTTTTCGCCCATAGGATTGCATTGCGGAAAAGATTAGTGGATAACTTTTTTGTTTTTCAAGCTTTCTATTTGAAACTTGCTGTGCTTAGGAAGTCGTGGATGGGGGTAATTTTGAGCCTATTTTCAGCACTTTGCGTGCTGCGGTTTGCTTGCTATAATTTTTTTAAAAATAGGGTAAAAAAAGCAGGAGAGGTACCTTTTTGAAGTGCTGAGAGGCAGATTCAACTCCCAATCATGATCACCTGATGAAGCATCCTCCAATCCAAAAGTTGGAGGGGGGGATAAGCAAAATGGGATACTTAGTAACTTGGGATACTGGGAAACTTTTCTTTCTTAGTCTCTGAACGGACTTTTCCCAGTGTTTTTTTTAAACAGTAGCCCCACCAAATGCACAAACACAACCTGAAATCATATACCAAGCAAATAAATAACAGATAGGAAACACAGCACTGCTACCCACCCTAACCTTGGTGAACAACTGAACAGATGTGGTGCAAGGGGATGAGGTCCCCTAGGGCATGTGGACGTGCCCAGTGCGCACACTCCTGCCCTTGGAGGGTCATCAGAGCCCTCCAAAGATAAACCAGTGGAGAAGCTATGCCTGTCATGAGTTGAAGTGTTAGGTAGCTTCTTAAAGACTGGTACTTACTTAGGGCCAGTCAAATTGGCATAATTCCCCCTCCCCCTGGGCACGTCCACTTTCCTCTTACTGGTAAAAGACAAACATAGCTTTTTTTAAAAAAAATATTCTTGTTGTTTATTCAGCAACACTGCTGCTTTTAATTCCACCCCTCCTTTATTTTTTTATTTCATATTTATACACCCCATAGCCCAAGCTCTCCTGGCTTTTCCTCTTCAGTGAAGTCAGGCAGGCTTTCATTGTGGTTCAACTCCTTATTATTGTTGTTGTTGTTGTTATTGCTATTAATATTAATTAGTACTCCTATTATTGTTATTATCTTGTTGTGGTTTAATAATGGTTGTGATCACAATGCAGTCAATGAACTCTGAAGCAAGGATCACAAACAAGCTTTACTCTTATCCTCCTAGCCTCCTAGTTATGGGATGCAAAGGAAAAGGCATCTCTCTGTGCTGCTCCCGCCTCACAGGGATGGTTTGCATTACTTGCTTTGAAACAATCCTTGGCTCACTTCGTTGTGCCCCCAGAAATGTCTGCTCCATGCCTGCCTTCCCGCCTCCGCCTGGGTGCTGTTGTTTTGGGGTATCTGCTGGGACTGACTTCCCCATAGATCTATGGCATATCTCTGCCTGTCTGGTGCCTTGGAGCTGTACTACATGATGGGCTTTGTGGTTCAACACCACAAGCCTCTGGCGTGCTTGCTCCCAGTGCTGCCTGTCCTCCTCTGTGCCCGCCTCGCAGGAATGGTTTGCATTACTGGCTTTGAAACAATCCTTGGCTCACTTCCTTGTGTCCCCAGAAATGTCTGCTACATGCCTGCCTGCCTTCCCTCCTCCGCCTGGGTGCTGTTGTGGTGGGGCATCTGCTGGGACTGACTTCCCCATAGATCTTTGGCATCTCTGCCTGCCTCTCTGCCTGCCTGGTGCCTGGGAGCTGTACTACATGATGGGCTTTGTGGTTCAACCCCACAAGCCTCCGGCATGCTTGCTCCCAGTGCTGCCTGTCCTCCTCTGTGCCCACCTCGCAGGGATGGTTTACGTGTGTCTTGCTTTGACTCAGAAGATGTCCTTCCTGCGCTCACTTAGACTTTTTGAAGTTCCAAATAAATTTTTCAAGTGTGGAAGAAGATTCATATTTAGGTTTATCTACTCCCCAATTCATGGCATGTTGGGATTTCCTTTGAAATGGCCATGAATAAAGAAAGCCCATTGAGCTGTCTGCAGCTTTTGAAATCCCTGAGATACTGGGGTGTCAGATTTTCAAAAATCCCCCAATAATCAGGGGAGGCTTGGATTTGCTTGAGGCTTGGCATGCATATGTATACATGGATCAGGTGTCATGGTGCCTAATTTGAGGTTTCTAACATGAAAATTGATGGAGTTCTAGCATGGGAGTTGAATTGCGGTGAGTTAAAAGGACAAACACCCACCAAAAATCAGGGGATGATGGGATTTGCTTGAAACTTGCCATGAATGTGGATCTAGATGGCATCTGTGAGGGTGCCTGCTTCAACATTTTTATCTGTAAAAATGTCCGAGTAAATCCCATTTCTGAAAATGGGGTGTCCGATTTTCAAAAATCCCAAAAAAATCAGGGGATGCTTGGATTTGCTTGAGGCTTGGCATGCATGTGTATACATGGATAAGCTATCATGGTGCTGATTTTGAGGTTTCTAATGTTAACAGAAAAAAAGTTGTAGGCGTTTTTGGATTTCAATGCAAGTCTATGGGGGGGAAGCGGAGCTCCGATTTGGAGCTCCGCAGCGAAGCAGAGCGGACCATAGGTGGAGCGGAGTGGAGTGGACCCGATCCAGAAGTTGCGAATCTGGAAGAGAAGCAGATCGGGGGGTCCGTGCACACCCCTAATTTTAACACCAGGCATTGCTGTAATGAAAACCATTTTTCTAATTTTATTACAAGTCTTTATTATTTTTCCTTTAAAAATTACAATGCATTTTTTTTATTACTGTACGTATTTTAATTTGAGTCATTGTCCCAGGGGAAAAAAAAATACTATCTCTCTAATGGGCCTTGTACTATATATAAACCTTGGACGTTAAATCCTCGCAGCTTTATCCCAAATAAGTATATGCTCAGAGACAAGGGTGGATTCAAATATACACACGACTGGCACAATCACAAGTTGAAATTTAAACTGGGTGGGCATCACGCTGGACAGTTTTTGTTACTTTTTCGAGCCTTCCCACCTAAAGTAGGAAGCCATTTCACTGACTGCTACTCATATGGCTTTGTCTTTGAGTGACCTCCACTCAAGCAAGTGATTCAGGCCTAGGATTCAATGGGACTTGTTCCTTAGCAAGCTAGCTTATGGATTTCAGCCGACGTGCCGGTTTTGGTTTTCTCGTACAGTTCAGTCATTATTGGATTTTTTGTACTGAAAACCCACACGTACGCCAAAGGACTATGGAGCTCAGCGTCTAGGCTCTCGCCATCACACTGTGAAATTGCGAGTAGACCTTAGCTCAGGTGTGAGCAATGTGCACACACCATGGCCATTTTTTTTACAAGAGTAGCAAAACACACAAACCCCACACTTTTTTGCAGTGGGGGGGGGGGAAGTGTGCTAGTAGAGCATGGCTTGTTTGGAGCCAGAAAAGTGCTCCTGAAATCTTCTTGGGAGCATGAGTCTGCTTGTAAACAGTGGGACTTACTTCTTTGCTCCTGTTACGGCAGTTGCAATGGGGCATGGCTCCCATAAATTGCCCACTCCTGCCATGTACACACACATGGGCCCCGTTCAGAAGACACCTTAAACCACGGCTTTAACCATGGTGGTTAAACCAGAAAGCCGGAGCCCGTTCAGAAGACACCTTAAACCATGGCTTTAACCACGGTGAATAAGGCTTTTTGCACAAAGCGAGAACCAACATAATTTAAACACGACTTAGCAAAATCTAGCAGACAATCAAAATGGGAACTTTATCAAAAAGCAAGGCTGTACAACATGGTTTGAGCTAGCTCTTTGTTTTAGGGTACTATTGTGAAGATATGCTTTAAAATAAGCCAGATACTACACAACCGGAGTCACTGGCCTTCTTCAGAGGCAGGCTAGTGCCCATGCCGATATAAGAGGTAGCATTAAGAGATTAACAGAATGGATGTCGCATCCGCTCCCGAAGTTTTAAGGTGGAAATACTTTAAAGCCTCTATTTAGTTGAAGGGAGATTTTCTCACATGGGGAAGTTATTCAGACATGCAGTCCGAGAGAGACAGCTGTCGTCCGATGTGGTACAGCCCCGAATAAGTCTGTACCGCCTTCTGTCTACTCCCCTCTTTTGCTGAATTGTGTTTTTGGAGCATTGGGCCACCTCATTCCAAGGCCACATTTTCCAGATTGTGAGAAGCTCTTTGCATTGACAGGAGTTTTGCTGGTCTGGGGAGCACAAATAGAAGAAAGGGACATGCAGGCCAAATCTCTGATCAGTGGAGGTGTTTTGGTGTCATCGCCCCACGAAAATTCACAGAGACACGCTTTACACCTCACCCCGTTGAGGGAAACAGGCTTTTGCTTGCCCAATAGCAGATCAGGTCTTTTGGCAAGTAGGCAAAAAACAACAATACCCACCTGGCAGGAAGAATAAAACACCAACAAAGCTGAGTGGTCTACCCTCACTGCTGGGGGTCAAACAGAAAGTTTACCCGTTTGTTCACTCTCATCCCTTTGGTTTTGTGTTCCTACGTCATTGTAGTAGAGACATTTCCTTCTCTTCAAAGAGAAAGAAGCCAAACTCAAAGAAACAACTTTGCCAATGGTGTGTACAGCAATAACCCCAAAGGATAGGTAGCAAATTAGCTTTGGGGGGGTGGATGCTGTTTTTCCAAAATGGGAGTCCCAATCCTGTGTTTGCAGGGGCACTTAAGCCCACTCTTTCCTGCTACTTCCCCCTGCAATGTTTCCTCTACAACTGCTTCCTTGCGCCCCAGAGTGAGCAAGAGACTGGAAAGAAACCTGGCCGAGGACAAAAAGAATCGCTTATGAGAGGGGGGAGCAGTGAACAGGAGAAGAGAGAAAGCATTCTCCCAATACTTATCCCCTGCATTCGCATCGGATAGCAAATAAGATGTTGGGAGTCCCATGGTTGCCGTACGGCATCTCACGGTGGCCTCAGACGCTGGCCAAATTAGCATCAAGAGTTAAACTCCTGGGGAGGGGGGGGAACCAGACCCGTCCCCCTGCAAATGCTCCACCCCAACTAGAGAAGGCAAATGCAGATGGTTCCCATTTTGGCAAAAAAAGGTTTCACAGTTTCAGTGCTTTTGGCCCCCCAAAAGCAGACTTGCAGGGGGTTCTTCTCGCTCCCTGTCACCATACAACTTGGCTGAGCTATCACAAGCTAGAGAGCGAGCTCAACGTAAGTGCCCAGCTGGATCTCACCAAGGATCTATCTCACGCGGCATCCTTTTTTTTAACCATGGCCAGCCAGATGCCTCCAAGCCCTCCTTGTGAGCTGCTGGAAGGCAACCACGCCCTGCTGCTGTTTCTTCATATCGTGTAGCAATGAAGGGAAAAAGGAAAGGAACCTCTCGGGCAAGCACTGAGTCATTGCTGACTCTGGGAGGGACGCCAGCTTTCGCTGACGTTTTCTTGGCAGGCCTTATAGCGGGGTGGTTTGCCGTTGCCTTCCCCGGCCGTGATTACCTTTCCCCCAGCTAACGGGGTACTCATTTTACCGACCTCGGGAGGATGGAAGGCTGAGTCGACCCGAGCTGGCTGCCTGAAACCAGCTTCCGCTGGGATCGAACTCAGGCCGTGGGGAGAGTTTCGGCTGCAGAAACTGCTGCTTTACTGCTCTGCACCACACGAGGCTCTTTGGCAATGAAACCCAAAGCTTAATAAGGTATGATGTCCAGCTTCCCACACATGGATGGCTGGGCAGGGGAGGGAGGGGAGGGAGAAGGTACCTGCCTTTTCTCTCTCTCTCTCTCTCCCTGCCCCCCACCCCAGGAAACATTCTACACTCTCAGACTGTGGGTCTCAGTGCCCAACCGGGAACAGTAGAAGTCCGCAGATGCCTGAGCAGTGCTGCGCCTCCCACCAGTCCAGAGCTGTAGCGTGTTGGTTTGGGCTTGCTACTGCAAATGGTCCTTTGTACAACCAGAGGGGTCAAAGAGAGTGCTTGGATTAGGAGAGGGGGAAAGAGGAAGAGAGAAACAAGAAGGGATTTTGCAAAACGAGACAATTCGGTCCCTTCGACGTCACTAGGAGAAAACAGTGAGCACAAACTCCAACAGCGGCCGGCTACTTAGGGTGCTGATGAGTCCGGTACTGCTGTAGCCACAGCCTCATGTAGTGGACTTCCAGGAGGCGGGCTTGCAGCACCGAGTCAGGGTCGTATGGGCTGTTGGAGCGCAGGTCCAAGTGATGGGCGCCTTCTGGGATCATGATAGCGACGAGAGTGTTCGTGATGTTCCGGGTTACTCCGCCCCCAGACCAGGGGTCCAGACCGCCGTTACTGGAAGGGAAAGGAAGAAATAAGCGCTACACCTGCATGTGGGGAACAGCCTGAGATACAATGGCACCACCGCTGTGCCACAGGTAGCCTCTGCCCTCCAGCCTGGAAAACTCTGCCCATCAAAGGAAAGGCTGCTTCTCCAAGCAGGTAACGTTACCATCAGCCAGCCTGGAGCATGCAACACGTCATCAGGAGGTACGGTTTCTCTCCCTCACCCTCTGCCATAAGCCTAATTATATATTTCCATGAATCTTAACTGTAAGCTGCTATGAGAAGTGACCTTGGCTGAAAAGTGGGAATCCCCCACCCCACCCCCCGCAATTAGGGACAAGACACAGATTCCCGCTACCCCCAACACTTACGACAGAAGCACTAGCAGCCCACCTGAAAATGATGTTGCTGTGAGCACTGATGTTTTTCCCCCCATAGAAAGTGGGGATCCAAGAAGGACGAGGTCTCACTCCCCAGGTTTTGTAGCATTCTTCCGAGTATGCGTGGAAGTCCCACTTCTGAGGCTCAAACATGTCGTTGACGCCATCGCTACACATGGGCATCACCATTTCCGTGCAAGCCTTTGTGGAGAAAGGCGCAGAGAAAAGGAAGAATGTATCGGTGTCAGAAGTTTTTGGCTATGTCCAGTTCTAACGCACACAACGTTGCCGAGCTAACAAGTCAGAAGATGGCTGCTGCCACATCTGAGCATTCCGTGGCCTCCCATTCTATAGAGGGCAGAAATGGGCCTGCCTTGTTGAATTGTGGGGGTAAAACTGCGTACAAATTCAGTGTGGCTGTGAGACAAAATGATCCGCTGTATCTTGGTCATGAGAGCAGGGCAAAGATCTCCACTTTTTTTAGTTGTGGATACGAAAGCAAAATATTGTTTTATAAGGTCACAAGGCAGAGTTGCGTTTTGGGCTTGTGAACACCAAACAGGAATACAAAATAGTTTGTATTTTGTATTGTACTATACAAAATAGTGCCAACCCAACCCCCAGAGCAACAGTCACAGTAGAATAGTACACTGTACACTGATGGTGCTATATAAATAATAATAATAATAATAATAATAATAATAATAATAATAATAATAATAATAGCCCTCCCCAACATGGTGCCCTCCAGATGTGTTGGACTACAACTCCTGTCACCAGTAACTGGCATGGTCAATGCACTTAGAAGAGGTGTCTCCCTTAGTAGTTCCTCAGAACAGAGATGCATTGTTAAAAAACAGAATGTAAGGTTCTCTGTACAGCACCACATGCCTCAAACCTGCTGTAAAAATAAGGCAGCCCCTTTGGATGACGTAACAGCCCATCGTGGGTTAATTAACCCTCGAGGGGCCTCAACACCTGCCATCCACCAGTATGAGTACACAGCCCCAGCTGGGCTTGCTGTGGCTTGTCGTGTCATCAGAACCTGGCCGGGGAGGGTTATTCAAGAGTTAAATAAGCCTCACAAAACACTGGAGCAGACCGTGAAGGATGGGAGGGTTGTTTAACCCTCAAATAACTCTCCCCCGACTGGGTTTAGATCCTACGACAATCCACTGCAACCCCCCCAGCTGTGGGGTTCATAATGACAGAAGACACACACACTGTAGTCTCTTGAGGGTTAATTAACTCATCCAAATCAAGTCAATTTCTGATGCAAGAGTTTGGTCAATGATGCCACGCCAGCCACGTACCTTTTTCACAAGTTCACCATAACATCAGGACAGTACAATGTAACCACCCCGCTTTTATTGCTGCAAAAAAACCCTGACGCTCAGAGAACACCTGGAACTGCTATTCTTCCCTAGTTATTTGAATGAGTTTTTGTTTGTTTGTTTGTTTTAGCATGATTTTTATTTTGTAAACCACTTCAGGGTTTTTAGTTTTTATTTTAAATGAAAAGCAGTTTAAAAATTCTCTGAAATAAAGTAATTGCATTTGTAAACCTTATATTGTATTTTGACCCTTCCCCCCATCCCTCTCCCAAGTTACCTAGCTTCTTTTTGCTCTCCCCAGGCATAGAGCTCTGGCCTCATCAAGGCTTTACACGCCAGGGGAAGGTCATCCCGTTTGACCAAGCTTTTACATACCCTCCTGTAACAAAGCCTAGCTCAGTGCAAGTGGAGCAACTGCACCCTGCTGGCCTCCATTCCTCTCACCCTCCTTGGTCAGCTGCCCCGTGTTTGATTTAAGACTGTAACCTCCTTGGGACAGGGACCTGTATTTTAAAGCGCCAAACTGATGACACTATATAAGAACCACCACCAAATACGTTTTATGGCTGCTTATTCAGCTCCATGTGTACTGTTGGCTTTATCGTGTTTGGTCTATTTAAGAATTTAAGATTTTAGGGATCTAGGAAGCTGCCTTATAGGGCAGGTTCCAAATCGTGTGAGGAGTTGGTTCCCCTCTATTCTCATTTTGAGTACTGCATCCAGTTCTGGGCACCGCACTTCAAGGATGCAGACAAGCTGGAGGGGGTTCAGAGGAGGGCGACGAGGATGACCAGGGGTCTGGAAAGAAAGCCCTATGAGGAGAGGCTGAAAGAACTGGGCATGTTTAGCTTTGAGAAGAGAAGATTGAGGGGAGACATGATAGCACTCTTCAATTACTTAAAAAGTTGTCACACAGAGGAGGGCCAGGATCTCTTCTTGATCCTCCCAGAGTGCAGGACACGGAATAACGGGCTCAAGTTAAAGGAAGCCAGATTCCAGCTGGACATCAGGAAAAACTTCCTGACTGTTAGAGCAGTACGACAACGGAACCAATGACCGGGGGGCGGGGCTCTCCCACACTAGAGGCATTCAAGAGGAAGCTGGACAGCCCCCTGTCAGGGATGCTTGAAGGTGGATTCCTGCACTGAGCAGGGGGTTGGACTCGATGGCCTTATAAGCCCCTTCCAACTCTACTATTCTATGGTATGGTATATGTGAGTGCTGCAGTGTCCACATGGACCTCCAATGGTTCCCATAAAACTCTTTCTTCCCTGCCTTCTTTAAAAAACTTGCTTTAAGAAAAACCTTGGAACATATTAGGGCCGTCTTCTTTCTCTCCCCTTCTGGCCTCTAGCTTTGCTCTTTCTCTCCCCTCTACATCTTTGCCTTATTTCCCCCTCCCTCCCAGCCTCTAGCCTTGCTATCCCCCCCCCCCATCCTTTTGAGCTCACTGCTTCTCCCCCTCTGAGCCTCCAGCTCTGTTCTTTCCCTCCCCTCCCCTCTGCTCCTGCTATTGCTATTTCCCCCTCCCTCCCTCCCTCCCAGCTTCTAGCCTCACCATTTCTCTCCCTGGCCCTCTTTAGCTCACTTTAGGCCCCCACAGCAGCCATTCTGTAACTAGCTACATCCTCCACGGGTGCCTTTTTGTGATGGTGTCCACAGCAGTTTCTCACATTCCCAAATGTGCCCACTGACAGATCCAAAAAGGTTGGGGACCTCTGTTATAGCAAGTCAGACCGTCTGTCCATCTCAGCCAGTATTGTCTCTTCTCACAGAAGCAATCCAGGACCTTTCACATCACCTGCTTGGAGATCCTTTTAACTAAAGGTGCCAGGGACTGAACCTGGGGGCGCTTTTTGCATCCACACAGAGGCACATCCCAAGCTTTGAATCCCACTTTTTCCACAGTATTGCAAAAGGGGAGACCCACACACATACCTGATAACTCCATCCCTCCATCCCAAGGCTTTCTGTGGCAGTCTGAGTTAAGTTAAAGCAGGATTCATCTCCTGTGTAGTTGTAGTAGACGTTGACCGCCTGGAAGATATTCTGAAGCAGCAATTTGTCTGGCAGTTTGGGGTCTTTCAAATATTTACAAGCTGCCTACGGAAAGACAGAAGGGAGAAGGGCATGAAAAGTCCAGCGAAAGCAGAGATCAGCAATCGTCTCTAAAAGCCTGCAGACAAGAGAGTGTGTTTTCCACACAGCCACAGGTTCACAAACTCTTGTAAGCCAGAGCGCATAAATATACAATAAAGTATCATAAAACATTATAAAAAAACAGCTTTAATAGAATTATGAGTGGGATGGAGAGACATGATTTCTCCCCAGCTCAAATACTCAACAGCCGTGCTCAATGGAACTAATGAGGAGCAGGTTCAGGACCAAGCAAAAAGGAAGTACTTTTCACCATTTATCTATGGAACTCACGGCCATGTGATGCAGCAATGGTCACTAGCTTATCTAGCCTCCTTCAAAAGGGCCAGAAAAATTCATGAAGGACACCAGCCATGATAACCAAATGGAAACTCCATGGTCAGGGGCAGCCTCTCACCAAACTCTGGGGACAAACAGGAGGAGACTATTGCCTGCCTGCTTGTAAGCTTCCTCGGAACCTTCCTAGGCTAGAAACCGAACACTGGACTAAATGGACATTTTTGCCTGATCAAAGCAATTCTTATGTTCTCAATTTCCTTTCTGTAACGGCATCCTACCTTAGATACATGTGGGTTAGGCAGGAAGACAACCACCATCTGGAGCCAGTGTAGAGTGTTGGACTGGGAGTCCGGAGATCCGGGTTCTAGTCCCCACTCAGCCATGGAAGCTCACTGGGGGGACTTTGGGACAGTCACAGGCTCACAGCCCAACCTACCTCACAGGGTGGTTGTTGTTGTTAGGATAAATGGAGTGGAGGATTATATATGCCACCTTAAGTTTCTTGGAGGAAAAAAGGTGGGATATAAATATAATAAATGCATAAATAAATACATCTGGATCTTCCTCCAGGCACATTAATTAACCAATCTTATTGGAAAGGAAGATGCCAACCCCATTTCCTAATCCAGAGAGGTTCCAGTTAGGATGTTACAGAATGTAGTGGGATGATAATATGGTAACATCTCTGCATACTTTAGAACATTGGTACTGAAGCCACTTCCTCATACGATGGAGAACTTTGTCCATCATCTCACAGATCCCAGACAAGTAGGCCCCAGCTTCTGCTGTGCTGCTCCATCTCCTGGGTCATGAGATGGCTCCTGAGCACTGAGCAGGCCAGTGATGGGTTAACAGGCTGTTTTACATTGCTTAATGAGACACAGTTGATCTAGCATCCCGGTGAGGAAGGGGCAAAAGAAAAAAGGGGGGGGAAGGAAAGAGTTCCGACTGCTTCTGTAGCCAACTCTCAGCAGCAGCCTGCTCACTTTGGGCTCCGGGTGCCCAGCGAGGGGGTGGGGGGGAAGTTAATCACTTATTAAGACGACTTCTAGCCTTTTCCAGCTGGCTGAGCAGCTTCTCGGCTGGAAGACCAAGGATTCCCGAAAGCTCCTTTGGTAGCACAGAGGTGCCATACGGAAGTTAAAGAGCAGCTTTGGGAGGCACTAACCTCTATGGAGGGTGGGATCAGGAGAGGAGAGGAAAAGCCTCTGCTTTCCAAAGGGGACCATCCGCTCCCCCCACCCACCCCCACCCCCGGTTACAGAAAGGGATTAAGCAGAGAGGTTCAGCTGCTTGAATGGATTCTTCCCCCGCAAGCTCTCAATACACCTCTCACTCTGGATAATCACATTAGTTTTGTCACTGGAGCCCCCACCCGTTTCAAAAGAAAGAAAAGGGAGGCGACTGGAATAAGCTTACGCCACCCAGAGAGGCCGCATACATTAAAGAAAATGAGGAGTTTTTGACAAAAGAGGAAGCCATCTTGGTTTTAGGTGCTGCTGGCCTGGGGTGTCTGGTCAAAGGCTCTCAAGGAAAGACACTCATCCCCCTGCCCCCCGCACGGTTCCCAACCACAAAAACTCACAGGCTCCATTAGAAGGGATAACGCAGAAAGTAGGGGCGGGGGGGGGGGGGGAAGGTGTGTTCATCAGTCTGAACAAGCCAGGATTTGGGCCTGCCTTACAAAAGATGGTCACCACAGAGGCCTAGATGGGTTGGGGCCTCGAAACGTGAAGGATCTCTTCTCCCTATGTCACCCCTGATGTTCAGAGGAGGCCTTCGCCATGGTTCCATTGGAGAGGCACAAGGGACAGGGCCGTCTCAGTAGTGGTACCCAGGTTATGCCCTTTGTTTCTCCTCGGGGACAAAGGGTTTTTCATGCGTTTTATTCTAACACAGCAAACACAGCTCAATGGAGAAAATACTTACTTAAAATAAAATGATTGCTTTCTACCACCAACTTGAGACCCACCTCTTCGTTTGCTCTGTGTGTGTGTGTGTGTGTGTGTGTGTGTGTGTGTTGGGGGGGTGCTCTCCCCTTGCTGCCTAGGCTATAGCACATCTTGACACAAGAAATTCTGCTTACCCTTTCTTAAAATACAAATATCTTTAGGCACCAAACTTGCATTTAGACCAGGGGTGAGAACGTGTGGCCTTCTAGATGTTGTTGATTTGCAGCTCCCACCATCCCTCACCATTGGCCATGCTGGCTAAAGTTGATGGGAGTTATAGTCCAAGAACGCTTAGAGGTCCACATGTTTTAACAGCCCTGATTTAGAAGCAACTTCCACTGATGAAAAGATTTGTATCTGAAGCTATAAATGCATACTGCGACTTCCTTAATATGCCTTATCAGTGCTCTTGCTGCTTTTGTGCACCGCGTTCACGTTTTTAATGTTTTAATTGAAATTGTTTGTTGCCTTAGGGAGTCTATTGGGGAACGACAAGGTGGAATTGAACACATTAAGAAATAACACGCAGTAACACAATCTCCTGAAGAAAGAAAGAACATTTGGAAGCTGCACAAATCAAGCAGAAGACTTAGTGTTACGGAATCCTTGGCCATTTTTTGCCACACCTGTTTATTCATTTTTGTCTTCTAGAGACCTAGAAAAAGTATATCATAGAATCATAGAATAGCAGAGCTGGAAGGGGCCTACAAGGCCATCGAGTCCAACCCCCTGCTCAATGCAGGAATCCACCCTAAAGCATCCCTGACAGGTGGTTGTCCAGCTGCCACTTGAAGGCCTCTAGTGTGGGAGAGGCCACAACCTCACCAGCCAACTGATTCCATTGTCGTACTGCTCTAACAGTCAGGAAGTTTTTCCTGATGTCCCGCTGGAATCTGGCTTCCTGTAACTTGAGCCCGTTATTCCATGTCCTGCACTCTGGGAGGATCGAGAAGAGATCCTGGCCCTCCTCTGTGTGACAACCATTTAAGTATTTGAAGAGTGCTATCATGTCTCCCCTCAATCTTCTCTTCTCCAGGCTAAACATGCCCAGTTCTTTCAGTCTCTCTTCATAGGGCTTTGTTTCCAGACCCCTGATCATCCTGGTTGCCCTCCTCTGAACACGCTCCAGCTCGTCCACGTCCTTCTTGAATTGTGGAGCCCAAAACTGGACGCAATACTCTAGATGAGGCCTAACCAGAGCCGAATAGAGAGGAACCAATACCTCACGTGATTTGGAAGCTATACTTCTATTAATGCAGCCCAAAATAACATTTGCCTTTCTTGCAGCCATATCGCACTGTTGGCTCATATTCAGCTTGCGATCTACAACAATCCCAAGATCCTTCTCGTTTGTAGTATTGCTGAGCCAAGTATCCCCCATCTTGTAACTGAGCACATAATACTGCCGTATACCAAGTTTGTCTACACCAGGGATGGGGGCATGCGTGGTCTTCCAGATGTTGTTGGGCTGTAACTTCCTGGCTAGGGTTAATGGGAGTTGTAGTCCAACAACATCTGGAGGGCCACACATTCCTCACCCCTTGCTCTGCACTGACTGACAGTTGTTAACATAAGAACAGCAATGCTGGATCAGACCAAGGGTCCATCTAGTCCAGCATTCTGTTCACACCGTGGCCAACCAGATGCCCACAGGAAACACATAAGAAGGACATGAATGCAACAGTGCTCAAGTGCTGTTCCAGCTGTATCTCGAGTTCCCAAGGCTTGAATCTGAGATCTTTTGCATGGAAAGGACGTGCTCTACCCCTGAGCTAATGTGCAGTTCAGGCGGCGAAGGGGCGCAGAAGGAGAGAAACAACCTTTGTTCAGCTTACCTGAACAGGCCAGGCAGGAAGAGGCTCCAAGAAGTCTGCTTTATACGGGTAGTCGACCATTGCAAAGTTCACCCACGTCTCACTGAGCCATGCTTTGAGGGCAGCAGCGTCCGCCAGAGTTTTCAGCGGACTGCACAGGTGAAATGCACAAGAAAGCCAACGTAAGCCTTTCGCTAGAAAAAGAATGAGTACAGAGGTTAGAATTTCAAGCACTCAGTTAATTAACCCTAGTTGTGCAGAGATGGATTAACGATGGACATTAAGTTTACTGAACTACATCAACATAGGAAGCTGAGTTAGACCGTTCGTCCATCTAGCCAGGTGACCAGTACTGGTGGTAAATTCCCAGGGGCTAAATTCTACTCCTTAATATTGATGCCCTCAAGCATGAATAAACTGAGCCTGTTCTTATATGCCCAGTACCATTCTGGGTTAGAATCATAGAATAGTAGAGTTATTATTATTATTATTATTTATTTATATAGCACCATCGATGTACATGGTGCTGTACAGATAACACAGTAAATAGCAAGACCCTGCCGCATAGGCTTACAATCTAATAAAGTTGTAGTGAACAATAAGGAGGGAAAGAGAATGCAAACAGGCACAGGGAAGTGTAAACAGGCACCGGGAAGGGTGAAGCTAACAGTATAGAGTCAGAACAAACTCAAAGCTTAAAAGCTATAGGGAAAAGAAAAGTTTTTAGCTGTGTTTTAAAAGCTGTGATTGAGTTGGTAGTTCTCAGGTGTTCTGGAAGAGCGTTCCAGGCATGAGGGGCAGCAGAGGAAAATGGACGAAGCCGAGCAAGGGAAGTAGAGACCCTTGGGCAGGCAAGAAGCATGGCATCAGAGGAGCGAAGAGCACGAGCGGGGCAATAGTGTGAGATGAGAGAGGAGAGATAGGCAGGAGCTAGACCGTGAAAAGCTTTGAAGGTCAACAGGAGAAGTTTATATTGGATTCTGGAGTGAATTGGGAGCCAATGAAGAGATTTCAGAAGCGGAGTGACATGGTCAGAGCGGCGGGCCAGGAAGATGATCTTAGCGGCAGAGTGGTGGACAGAGACCAGCGGACTGATGTGAGATGAGGGGAGGCCAGAGAGGAGGAGGTTGCAGTAGTCCAACCGAGAGATAACCAGTGCGTGAACGAGAGTCTTGGCAGAAGAGACAGACAAAAATGGTCGAATCCTGGCAATATTATACAGGAAGAAACGACAAGATTTAGCTACTGTCTCGATATGAGGAATAAAGGAGAGCGAGGAATCAAATATAAAGCCAAGGCTACGAGTTTCCTTGACCGGAGTAAGCTTGACATCGTTGACAGTAAGAGAGAATGAGAGATGAGGAGAAGGTTTAGGAGGAAAAACAAGCAGTTCAGTTTTTGCCATATTGAGTTTCAAACGGCGATGAAGCAGCCAGGCTGAGATATCTGAAAGACATGCTGAGATACGATCGTGGACATCAGGAGAAAGTTCCGGAGATGAGAGATATATAGTCCAATTTTGTATACTTAAATTTAAATTTTGTATACTTCTTAATGTTTACTGTTTTAACTTTTCTGAACCGCTCAGAGAGCTTCAGCTGTGGGGCGGTATATAAATGTAATAAATAAATAAATAAACCCCCTGCTCAATGCAGGAATCCACCCTAAAGCATCCCTGACAGATGGTTGTCCAGCTGCCTCTTGAATACCTCCAGTGGGGGGGAGCCCACAACCTCCCTAGATCATTATTATTACTATTATTATTATTATTTATTTATTTATTTATATAGCACCATCAATGTACATGGTGCTGTACAGAGTAAAACAGTAAATAGCAAGACCCTGCCGCATAGGCTTACATTCTAATAAAATCATAATAAAACAATAAGGAGGGGAAGAGAATGCAAACAGGCACAGGATAGGGTAAACAGGCACAGGTAGGGTAAAACTAACAGTATAAAGTCAGAACAAAATCAAGTTTTAAAAGCTTTAGGAAAAAGAAAAGTTTTTAGCTGAGCTTTAAAAGCTGCAGTTGAACTTGTAGTTCTCAAATGTTCTGGAAGAGCGTTCCAGGCATAAGGGACAGCAGAATAAAATGGACGAAGCCGAGCAAGGGAAGTAGAGACCCTTGGGCAGGTGAGAAACATGGCATCAGAGGAGCGAAGAGCACAAGCGGAGCAATAGTGTGAGATGAGAGAGGAGAGATAGGAAGGAGCTAGACAGTGAAAAGCTTTGTAGGTCAACAGGAGAAGTTTATATTGGATTCTGAAGTGAATTGGAAGCCAATGAAGAGATTTCAGAAGTGGAGTGACATGGTCAGAGCGGCGAGCCAAGAAGATGATCTTAGCAGCAGAGTGGTGAACAGAAACCAACGGACTGATGTGAGAAGAAGGAAGGCCAGTGAGAAGAAGGTTGCAGTAGTCCAACCGAGAAATAACCAATGCATGAACAAGCGTCTTGGCAGAAGAGACAGACAAAAATGATTGAATCCTGGCAATATTATACAGGAAAAAATGACAGGATTTAGCTACTGCCTCAATATGAGGAATAAAGGAGAGCGAGGAATCAAATATAAAGCCAAGACTACGAGCTTCCTTGACTGGAGTAAGTGTTACATCATTGACAGTAAGAGAGAAAGAGAGATGAGGAGAAGGTTTAGGAGGAAAAACAAGCAATTCAGTCTTTGCCATATCATTGGTTCCATTGTCGTACTGCTCTTAACAGTCAGGAAGCTTTTCCTGATGTCCAGCCAAAATCTGGCTTCCTGTAACTTGAGCCCATGATTCTGTGTCCTGCACTCTGGGAGGATCGAGAAGAGATCCTGGCCCTCCTCTGTGTCTCCCGTGTCTTCTCCTCTCCAGGCTAAACAGGCCCAGTTCAGTCTCTCCTCATAGGGCTTTGTTTCCAGACCCCTGATCATCCTCATTGCCCTCCTCTGAAAACGCTCCAGCTTGTCTGCATACTACTTGAAGCGTGAAGCCCAGAACTTCACCATGACCATTGCTTGGTCATGGTAAAGTACACCTGTGGATGCATATGCACTCATAGGCTGCTTCCAGCCTCCAACCAGTTTTATCCAGCCTCTCATAGTCCTACCAGTTATCTTTCAGAGGGAAGCTTAGCTCTTGGTGGGGTTTTCTCATTCCAAGATGGTTCCACCTGGAAGCACCGAGGGAGAGGCAAGACAGCATGACTCATTTCCATCAGCTTGGTTGCAGCCAGCTGCTATTTTTGGGGTGGATTCCTGCATTGAGCAGGGGGTTGGACTTGATGGCCTTGTAGGCCCCTTCTAACTCTGCTATTCGATGATTCTATGATTTAGCTTTCCCCCTCCTAGAACAGCCTCCCTCAGTGGTCACTGCACATGACCAAACATTTACATCATTTCTGAAGAGTGTGTGCCTCAATTTGCTTGTATTCTTGCTCCCTTCCCTCATTCTCTTTGCATCATGTCTATTAGATTGTACGCCCACGGGAAGGGAGGGTGTTTTAAAATATCTGTATAGTGCCTAGAAAACTTTAGATGCTTGATTCATAATAATGAAACTGCTTGCTCACAGTTCTAAGTTAAAGTAAAGAAACAAGTACATGGGAATCTGCCTTATATCGAGTTAGACCATCGGTCCATGCACTACCTAGAGATGGTAGGACTTTCTCCATGCAAAGCATGTGCTTCAACTATTGAGCTACAGTCCCGCCCCACTACGCCCCCCTCCCCAAGTTTTTCCAGTCATAACGTTGCATCTCTTACGATTTTGTAATAATGTAAAATGTACATTGCTATGAATGAACCCCTGTGCTCTTTGAACAGAAACCATCCTTGCTGCAATGTGGCAATGGATTTATTACAAGTCCTGGTCACATATGTAAGGGGGGCATTGTGTGGAAACACACTCATCTGGTCCTTGACTGGAGGAGAGAGTTCAGCACTTAAGAAGTCAAGAATGGCAGCAACACAAAGCCACACGCCATGTCGATACCTGCTCCGCCCTCCCAAACAGAATCGCTTCTTCATTCTGAGGGACAGGCACTTCCTTGGGTCATCTGACAGCCTATATTTCCCCCCTCCAGATGTTTTCCTGTTCTAGACCATAATGCAGATGTGGCTGGGGTTGGGAGCACAGCAGAGAGATTAAGCGACGAAAGGCCTCGCTCCATTCTGGACAGGCTCTACTATCGTCTTCACTAGGTGCCCACCTGAGGAAGAGAGACGGTCAATGGCCGCCCAGGAGTTCCGGATGCTTTCCGAACAATTGTTCCCGCTGTTTGTGAAGTCTCGGGTCACGATGCTGTAGAAACTGCCACAGGGAACCAGGTTTTCAAACTGCCAGATAGGAGCTGAAGCGGCAAGAGCTCTGTAAACAGAGGCAGAAGAGACAAGATTGGTAAGTAAAGCAGTCTACAGGCAAGCACCTGCAGAAACAAGGCCAGTGTTCTATCTTCTGACAATGTCCACTCCCAGAAGAGGCTTTGACTGCTCCATTGTCCTGCCACCTTCACGGAATTTGACACGGGGTCCAGATAACTACGTCTTCCACTCATCTGCTTATGCTTTCCCACCACTTCTGCCAGCCTTTTTCTCTTAAAAGTCTATTAAGAGGAAAAGACGGAATAGATGCAGCATGATTGGCAGCTCCAGGGGTCCTTCCCAATGGAGGGCTGCTACCACTACCAATGACAAGACAGCTATTCAGTGTTTTTTCCCTTAATGGATTTTCTGTGGTAAGAAAACGGATGGGAGCAGCAGCAGAAAAACAGAGGAATGTCACTAGTGGAAGACAACAGCGTGTGGACCTTCAGAGCGTTTCAAATCTGACCTCTGCTTAGCCTTCATATCTCAAGGATTTTTAGGAAAAATTATTAATGATCTTTCATTATACATTTCATATATTTCATTAATGATCTTTCATATATTTCATTAATGATCTTTCATAACAAGTGATTAAGATCTTCTGGAGAAGCCTTTCTTTCAGTCCCACCATCTTCACGGGCGCGCTTGGTGGGAACATGGGAGAGGGCCTTCTCGGTGGCTGCTCCGGTGCTCTGGAACTCTCTTCCCGGGGAAGCTAGGCTGGCTCCCTCCTTGATGGGCTTTTGGAAGCAGGCTAAAACTTGTTTGTTCCAGCAGGCCTTTGGAGAATAATCTGGCCCTCCATCTATGTTAATGTCTTATAATTTTGTTGTGTATTTTAAACGTTTATGGTTTTGTTTCCCCACCACCACCCAATGTATGTTTTAAACTTTGTAAGGCTGCCATGAGGCCCAGCATTGAGCAAAAGGCGGGATACAAATAAATATAATAATAATAATAATAATAATAATAATAATAATAATAATAGATAGGCCTTGTTCAGATAACACGCTAAACCATGCTGCTTTACCACAAAATGGTCAAGGCAGGATCTACACTACTGCTTATAATGGTTTATAATGGTTATGACCACTGTTCAGGCCCAGGACACATTACAAATACCGTTTTTAAAGTGTTATATCCTGCTTGGTGTAGATCAGCATTCCCTTAACCGTTTTGTGGTTAAGCAGAATGGTTTAGCATGTTGTCTGAACCAGGCCATTGTGCTTCAACCTGAGGGTTATCACCATGACTAGGTTGTGCGCACCCTAAAGGAGGACATGCCAGGGGCAATACCATTTATAAATATAAAGGAAAAAAGAGGGAGAAAGTAGTAGAGAAAGATCAAAAGACATTTATAACAACAAATTAAATTAATTGTTGCAAGCTGGGGTTAAAAAAAGTGGGCTCCAGGTATGGAAAAGGTTGGAGGTTTGTTGATTCAAGTTCTACCCTGCCTTCTCAACCTGCCCAAAGCAGATTATGAACACAGCATGACCGTTTGAACACTAAATCATTACGGAAGTGGTTGCAAATGTAGGCTCTGCTTCACTTTTCTGTTGGGAAAAACACCAGGAAGGTCTGTGGTTAAGGAAGAGAAAGAACCCAGAACCATAGAAGGACATACTGGTTGAAGACCAAGCAAAAAAAAGTTGGAATTGCTTGGGGAGGAACATTAACATAACTTTTTAAATCATTGCTGGGGTGGGGGAGAGCAGAAATACATTAATGAAATAGTTTCATCTTACACAATGAGAACAGAGGCAGAGACCAGGTTAAGGGAGGCTCCCAGTTTTGGGAGAGAGCATGAACAGAGCCAGGAGAACATAGAATATTCAGAGTGAGTCTTCCATCCAGAATGCCCACGGCCATGTTTGAGAAGCCTGCAGAAAGCCAAGCCTCCATTTCATCCAAAGATGTTCAGTTCGGCCATGATCTACTGCCATGATTCTTATTTTCACAGAGCGTTAAGCAAGTGCCTCTGCACCCCCTCTATCTCACGCGGTTTGTGTATGTGTGTATGTGTTATCAGTGCCCTGCAGTTCCTGTGAAGTGTGTGAAGGTACTTCCTTGCTAGCACAGGTTTTGCATTTGAACGTAAACGTGGGGAATGCAAAAGCCACCGTCACACAGCTAGACTCACTGTGTGTTTAGCCACAAGTAAACCTCACTTTGTTAGGTGGTGCCTGCTGGCACCTTGAATGTGCACAGGAATGCAACCTTAGCCTAGTTCTCATCAAGCTGAAGCGGGAAGGCAGGGGAGGTCCATCTGCCTCGGCCATATTACCTCAGAATGTAGGTGGGGGCTGATGCGACGGAATGCTCCTCTATACAACGTCAAGCACATAGAAAGCTAGGTGTCAAGGGGAAGGAGTCTAGCCTAGCTTTCCTGATATGGCATGTCTTTCAGATATCTCAACTTGGTTGCTTCATCGTCGTTTGAAACTTAATATGGCAAAGACTGAATTGCTTGTTTTTCCTCCTAAACCTTCTCCTCATCTCTCATTATCTCTTACTGTCAATGATGTTACACTTACTCCAGTCAAGGAAGCTCGTAGTCTTGGCTTTATATTTGACTCCTCGCTCTCCTTTATTCCTCATATTGAGGCAGTAGCTAAATCCTGTCATTTTCCCCTGTATAATATTGTCAGGATTCAATCATTTTTGTCTGTCTCTTCTGCCAAGACGCTTGTTCATGCATTGGTTATTTCTCGGTTGGACTACTGCAACCTTCTTCTCACATCAGTTTGTTGGTTTCTGTTCACCACTCTGCTGCTAAGATCATCTTCTTGGCTCGCCGCTCTGACCATGTTACTCCACTTCTGAAATCTCTTCATTGGCTTCCAATTCACCTCAGAATCCAATATAAACTTCTCCTGTTGACCTACAAAGCTTTTCACAGTCTAGCTCCTTCCTATCTTTCCTCTCTCATCTCACACTATTGCCCCGCTCGTGCTCTTCGATCCTCAGATGCCATATTTCTTACCTGCCCAAGGGTCTCTACTTCCCTTGCTCGGCTTCGTCCATTTTCTACTTCCAGAACATTTGCAAACTACAAGTTCAATCACAGTTTTTAAGGCTCGGCTAAAAACTTTTCTTTTTTCTAAAGCTTTTGGTGCTATATAAATAAATAATAATAATAATAAATAGAACTTGATTTTGATCTTACTCTTATACTGTTAGTTTTACTCTACCCTGTGCCTGTTTGGTGCATTCTCTTCCCCTTCTTATTGTTTTATTATGATTCTGTTAGAATGTAAGCCTATGCGGCAAGGTTTTGCTATTTTATTTTACTCTGTACAGCACCATGTACACTGATGGTGCTAAATAAATAAATAAATAATGCTAGTGCTCTATTATAGGGTAAGGGAGAGAGGGAAGCCGTAGGCTAAATCTGGCCCCACTGCGACCCCTATCCAGCCCTCTAGGGTACCCCAGAAGGCCCCACACTGTCCCCTGGCCCCACCACCCTTCCCTCAATTGTATGGTGGCTTCCTGGGTTTTACACAGATTTTGTCCCCACTCTAAAAGGTTTATTTATTGGCTTTCAAGCTAAAATATGCTATTGCTTTTTGGTATTTCTGATTCCATTCTCTTTTGACTTTGGCCCTTAACAACAACCAGTTCTCTAAGTAACCTGTCGAGTTCCACATTGGACAACGTCATTTACTGGGCCTGTGTTGCTCCGCACTCACCCAATAACTATATGAGGGTATTTCATTCGAAACCAGGCAGCAAGCATCCCTCCGTAAGATCCTCCTATGGCAATGACAGGAGTGTTTTGGATTCCAGGAACAGTACTCTTCAGGTGCTGAATGAGCACTGCAAAATCAGCCAGGGCTTGCGCCGAAGACAGGTAATTCAGGTGTTTGGCATCCTGAAACAAGATTACAGAATGTTTGCATAGCACAAGAAGCCTCTCCCACAACTCCGCAGGAAGTAAAAAATGCCACATTTCTCACACGGCTCAAGAGAAAGGCCACTGGAAACCGCGGTGACCTGGGAGTTCAACGAAAAGGCCTAGCAGAATCCACACTACAGCAGACTTGACTACCCACAGGACAGCAGCTCACGAATCCACTGGCGTGGATACTAAAACGGAGCAAGGTCCACTCATATGAGCATGGAATGCATCATGCAATGCATCACTATACCCTTGGAGGACATGTTCCATCAGAAGTGCATGGAGCTATGCTAATGGGTAAAACTCTTCCCGTTTACCGAAGGAAACCCTCACAAATGCCACAGAACGAAACTGTGTCACCTGCGCTGTAGCAGGACTATAGGCATAGCTATTGGGCCACTATAATGAATTTTGGCTGTATTTTACTAGCTATCCACTCCTCCATTTGGGGTTCCGTTTTGTCATAACCCCAAATTCTTGTCATAACCCCAAATTCATTTATAAGGGTAGTCCTTTTCCATCTACTGCCCAAACATTTCCAGCTGCCCTCTAGATAGAACATTTTTTTAATCATTAAAAAAGCAAGGGCTAATTTGAACAGGAGAAGATACTCACAGTGAATGATTTGTTTCCAAAAGGTAGCGATTCCCCATAGTATCTGTGTTCAGCAAATATCAATATGGCATCAAGTACTTCAGCCACGTTCCACATAAAACCCTGGAAGGGAGCAAACGTGTGTATGAAACCAGCAGAGAGAGAGATTTAGCGCTTATGAAATCCCTAACATTTTCTAAGCACTGTATAGACACTGAAGATGAACCCTGCCTGCAGGCAAGAAGCCTGAACCGTACTCACTGTATTATTAGCAAACCAGGTGATGTCTCCTTCATTGCCAGTATAGAAGAGGATCGACCCGACGTCTCTCTTCCAGTGCTGGTCTGCTATGAGGTAGCGCTGCTTGAATGTGCGATTTTCAGCAAAACCAAAATGGTCGATCTGTAGCAACACACAGAAAGGAGCCATGATATGGAAAGCTGGCAAACATGGAAAATCCAGTGGTGCTGGGTACCATCTCATTCTGGTCCCAATCATACTATGTGTGACTCTGCACTAGCAAGATTCATACTGCAACAAGAACCATCTGAAGTGAACATAGAATCATAGAGTTGGAAGGGGCCTATAAGGCCATTGAGTCCAACCCCCTGCTCAATGCTTGAATCCACCCTAAAGCATGCCTGACAGATGGTTATCCAGCTGCCTTTTGTAGGCCTCCAGTGTGGAAGAGCCCACAACCTCCCTAGGTAACTGATTCCATTGTCATACTGCTCTAACAGTCAGGAAGTTTTTCCTGCTGTCCAGCCGGAATCTGACTTCCTTTAACTTGAGCCCGTTATTCCGTGTCCTGCACTCTGGGATGATCGAGAAGGGAGCCTGGCCCTCCTCTGTGTGACAACCTTTTAAGTATTTGAAGAGTGCTATCATGTCTTCCTCAGCAAGGAAGGTTAAAGAAAGACAGCAGATGGAGCTGTTGCACAGTGTAAAACTTTTTTTCCAGTCAAACCAAAAGAAGCTGTTGGAAGCCTTTTGAAGAATCTGGCCTATACAAGTGGACGTAAGTTCTAAAACAGAAACGCTGTCAGAAATGTTACAGACAGCTGTTCTGCTGCAGAAATGGTGTCCCTTTTAAATAACTCAAACATTGCAGCCTACATTCACAAGAGCAAAATCAAACTATACAGGGTAGTCCAGGAGAATGTATTTAATACAGCGCAGCTTACATTTGTAAGGCTTTACACGTTTTTTATTTACACATTTTTTATTAAAATGGGGACTCCAAGATGGTTTGCAACAACAAAAATCTCAATGAAATCAGGAAGCCAGAAAGCATTATTAGCTGGAATACAAGCAAATAAAGCAATCCACAACCGGAAAAAATAAATACACATTAAATAAAAATGTCTTAAGTCACGAGTCTAAAAAAATTCAGTGAAGGGGCCTGCCTTGGAATAGAACTCCATAATCACGGCTTCCACCAAAAAGGCCCTGTCACGCATCCTCATGGGTAAGCTATTATAAGCTTGCATTAAGAAATACATGTTGAGCCTGTTCAGATGACACACGAAGCCATGGTGGTTAAGAATTTTGAGCTAAACGTAATGGCTTAGGGTGCCATGTCAACCATGACTTAGCGTGTCATGTGAACCATTCCTAACCATGGTGGCTACATAAGCATAGCTTAAACATGCTCACTAATCATTTGCTGTAAGAGGATTAGTGGCCTAACCTTGGTTTAGTGTGTTGTCTTAACAGGCCCAATCTATAAGCAAGTATAGCCAAGTCTGAATATCCTGGAATTCTATAGGAAGTCGAACATGCGTATGTATGAATAAAACTGCTAAAAAAAACACCAAGTTTGAACTTTGGTCTATTTAACTTAGCTCTGTCCTAACTTGCTCAGCGCATACATAATGCCCCGATCACTTAGCCATAGGGGTCATCTAAACCAACCAGAACTTTGGCTAATGCTAATTATAATTTTCAAACCAGTTTCAATCCCTGCTTACATAAGGAAGACCAGGACTGGTATTAACCAAGGTTTGTGTTCAGAAACTCCTGCCCATTTGGAATTACATTTATTGCACGAGTGTAGCCAATAAGATTCTAAACCACTCTACACAGCATGCATTTGTACTAGAGCGGATGCACTATTTGTATCTGGGAAAATGCAATTACACTCAGGAAGGTCATATGCTAGCATTGCAGGCAACCAATGGATGCTTTCTGTGATTTTACTTTACCAACTGAGCCTAGTTTGATTGAACTTTTTGATTTTTACATCTTTTTCTGGAGACTTCTTTGGTGACTGGCCCCTCAACACTTGAATGTTCATCTGCCCAGGAAGAACATCTCGGTAATGGCAAGACCAATCTGGCCCAATACTTGGGCCAGTGATGTATCTGCCTTTTTCCTCTTCCCTTCCAATATCTTTTCCTTTACTTTTTTTAAAAAATTATTGTGAATATCAACAGAACAGAAAATACATAGTGAAACCGGGGAGGGGGGGGGAACACACACCATAGATTATGTATATAGAATTATCATCATTTCCATCATATAAACTGAAAAAAGGGAGAGGGTTATACAAAGGTTTCAAGAAAAGCAGACCAAATATCCGTATATTTATCCTCTTGCAAGTTGCGTCTATCTAACACTCGTTCAAAAGTTGATAATGTTATGAGGTCCTCTATCCATTGCATTATGGGAGGTGTAAATTTGTCCTTCCAGTGTGATAATATAAGTCTATTGGCTGTCATAAGGGCTCTGAAGGAAGTTAACACTGACCATGCGTTAACTTCCAGGAGACCGGCAGGTAATTTAGAAGGACCTGCACATTCTTCCATATTATAGAGTGTTTCAGTACAAGGTTCATCCTTATTATAACCTCCTCCCAAAAGGGGGCACCTACTGGGCACTGCCAAAACATATGACTTACTTCCATGCCTTTTTAGACTGTAAGTCTGACAGTAGGGACTGTCTTAATATTAATCTTTGTAAGCCACTCTGAGAGCCATTTTTGGAAGAAGAGTGGGATAAAAATGCTGTAAATTTATAAATGTGTTCATCTATTTCCTTAGCAGCTGTATTATCCCTCTGGGGTGTAAAGCAGCTGAAAAATTCCTACACAAATATTGTAAAGAAGAGAAAGCAAACAAGGTATTACACTCACACTGCAATCCAGTTGCCAATGCTGGAACAGACCTTATGGGAGTGTCGCACTATGGATATGATACGGCTGGCACGTCCACTTTTCTGATTTATTGCTTAATGTAAGTTTTAACATTTGGGGGGCCCTACTTGGGCCCAAAGGTGATTCAAATGCATAAATAAAGTTAAGATCATGGGGAATCCAAACCAGCTTTCAATGGGACATGGCAGAGGGTAAGAGGCCACATCCTGCCCGTGTTATTTTCTCCCTGTGAAAAGGTTCGGGGAAGTCACAGGACATCCTCTTGCAGTTCAAGCCCATGCCATCAAGTCTCATTTACACACAATTTTAACTTTGTAAATTGCTATTAAAAAAAATCACAATTTGAGAAGTGTCAAGCCTAACCATTCAATCCTATGCATGATTAGCCAGAAGTTTTACTGTCATCAAGTGTGTTTAGGTTTGCAGCCTAAGGGTTGATGCCTGGATGGTCTGAGGCCAGGTTGCCATTGGTTTTGGCATAATAGTAAACAGATGAGTAAGAAATTCAGGATTAGAATCCCAAAAAATAGAAGTGCTATTATGAGCCTGCCAGTAGACTTTACAAGCATAAAAAGAACCTATAGTGAACCAAGCAATGGGGCTTTCAGGTTCAAAGGTTGCTTTGGGAAGACTCAATAACTATGATGATACTATGGAGATGAAAGCTTGTTTAACAGCTTGGGAAACTTTTGTGTAGAGACACAGAGGGACATAGCCGATATGCGGACTACGGGTATTTCCACAGTCTTTAGGGGAAGCTGTCTGATTTATATTAGGACGCTGAACAGCTTATTGGCACATTCTTGGCCAAGATCCCATCAAAATGAACAGTGGAGACCTGGTAAGGGACCACTCCCTGCACATCACCGGAGTCAACGCAATCTCCTATTACCTTGCCCTAATTTTCATGCCAATTCAGGCAGGGACTAAGAACAAGTTAATCCAAAGATGCTGGGAGTCACAATAGGGGAAAACATCTGACAAGAATTGGGTGTTGGCTTAATTGCTTGGCTTCTGACCCATCCCTAGGGGATGAGAAACAGATTCCATTGTTTGAAGGATCTTACCAAACTCCTTCCAAGAAGGCACCAGCGTTCTCAGAAAATGCCTGACCCATATCATTCACTCCTGCTCTCCTATTCAACAAGAGAAGGATTTCTATATAAGACCACGCCAGACTTTGTGGCAAATTAGCAAAAGCTTCTTAAGCATTTTGGTGTTTTTGTAAATTGGATGAGAATGAATAAACAAATACTTACTGCACATCAGTCTAGGGAAAAAGGCTGACCTGTGGGTTGGCAGCAAGGCTAGTATTTGCCGGCTAGTAACTTGCAGACATTTGTAAGCCTGCGTTATGTGATGCCAATTGCTCTCCATCAGAAGAGCAAAATTAAAGCAATTGGTGAGGCACTCTGTGACATCTTAAGGGCCAGATGTTGTGACACAGGCTCTCATGGGACTAGCTTAAAAAAGCAGGAATATTCCACAGGTAGGTCCGCCTTCAGGGTGCCACAGACCTTGCAGTTGTTTTTGCTATACCAGTCCAACACAGTTCCTCTTCTCGAATTACATCAGTGGAGTTTAAAAGCTAAGCAGGAAGCAAGGAAGTCAAATCATTGTGAAAATACTCCACCACCCACCAAAAGAGGAAGTCAGCCTGGCATTCTAGCTTCATATAGCATCTTTTGATCCCTAGTCCAGAAAAAGCAATGCCTTTGTCACTGCAGTGACGTTTCATGCATAAACCGAGAAGCTTCAAAAGGCAGAAGAGGAAGAAAGAAACAGAAAAACACTGACCGAAAAAGGACTTATGATTCTGTTCTGATGGATATTTGTCATCAGATACGTACTTGTTTTATTCAAAATCCTACATTATGCAGGAGTTTTAATTCCAGGGGGAATATCTGCTTTATGATTCAACTGTGTTTTGAGCATCAGAAGGAAGAACAGAAATTTGGTTGAGTAGATTCAAGCCTACTGTATGTCACCACGGCAGCTATCACCTCAGAATAAGGGATCAGTTCCCACATCCTGGTGAGGATTGATGCTCACTCGTCAACCACTGTGTCGCAGGCACTCAAATCTCACCATGGCTGTAACATACAGAGACAGTCAACAAGTTTTCTTTCTACACAGCGATGCTCCTGGACGCCCCACACATTCTTGGCTGTGAGATGCCATTTCAAAGTGTGCTTGCCCAGCAATTGTGTCTCCAGCACCAAGGGTGACACTTGCTCTAGAATTCTGCAAAGTTGGAAGGCAGCCTTGGGAACACGCATCTGTCTAGGACACTGTTAGTCAAGAGTAGTTGAGTGATGAGGAACTTCCAGTCCATGGTCTGAGTTTGGCCCACCAAAGCCCCCCTGAGGCTCCTCCCCAGCTGAAGCTCGCCACCCCACCCGCGATGGGAGAGGGGAGACTGCTCCATCAGGAGATGACACTTCAAGGCAGCCCTGGCTCCTTGAGGGAGCTCAGTTGGCTTCACTCCCCTTTGTCTTACCCTTAGGAAAAGGCAAGTGAAGCAGGCTCCGTTGGAAGACAATACTGGGTTAGATTGACAAATAGGAAGCTTCTTTCTACCAGAACAGACTGTGCTCCAGATTACACTTGCGAGTTTCATAAGGTGTTTGTTGGTAATAGTTTGCTGCTTAACTGCCCTGTTTGCTTTGATGAAGTCATCTGGAGCTCATGTCATGCAGCCAACTGAAAGCAATACCCAGAAGGAAAATATCCGATCGGAACTCACTCCACCTTGTCAATTAAATTCTCCAGGGATTTGCCCACAATACATGACTAATTTTAGCAGGCCTTATGAAATACTAATTGTTTCTCTCCTAAAATTTTGATTACTTAGGATGCCCTTAAATGACAGTTTGATGCAGGCTTCCTTTTGTTTGGAATCACACTTGGTTTTTAATTACAAACGCAGCCGTCCCTACGCACATATGTTGCCTGAAGATTGCTCCCACATGGCTTAGACATTCATGAAGCACATCCCTAGATGCGTCTAGTTCAATTACCATTTACAGTCCCAATACATGGTGCTTTGGAAAAACAAGCACAAAGAGGCCTCTACACCTAAGAAGCTTACAAATCAAGGCCAGAATCTTAAGAGCTACTAAGGTTGCCAGAAACATGATCAGACATGTCTGAATGTAAGGGTAGTGGTAGCTATTTTTCATCCAAAATTTTTTGCCCTCCAACTCAAGCTCCTTCTGATTCAAATTTCATGGAAGAATACAGACACACATTCAGGCAGAGACTATAGACCAGAAGATTGCCAGCACAGGTGATTTCTTCTTCAAAACAAGGTGTCCAAGTGGACAGTTTCATGAAGCAATGAAAATATTTATCTATTACTTTTATATCCCACCTTTTTTCCTCCAAGGAACCCAAGGCAGTGTATGCAATCCTCCTCCTCTCCATTTTATTCTCACAACAACAACCCTGTGAAGTAGGTTGGGCTAGAGCCTTTGACTGGCCCAAAGTCACCCAGTGAGCTTCCATGGCCAAGTGGGAAATGCAGGTTGCTTACCTGTAACTGTAGTTCTTCGAGTGGTCATCTATGCATTCACACATATGGGCTCTGCGACTGCGCTGAGACCTAGATCGGAACCTCCAATAGCTAAGCGACACGCTTTTGGGCGGGAACCCCTCCCCACGCCACTGCGCATGTACAGTGGGTTCCCGCCCTTACCTCAGTTCATAGGAGTCTGACATCGTGCTCCCATAAACATGAATATAATTAATCAGTTTCAGATGTATCATAACACATGTATACAGTGCTCTAATAAAGAATAACATATGCCACCAAGTGGGGTTGGTGGGTGGGTTGTGTGAATGCATAGATGACCACTCGAAGAACTACAGTTACAGGTAAGCAACCTGCATTTCTTCATCGTGGTCTCTATGCATCACACATATGGGCGAGTAGCAAGCTGACATACCTTTGGAGGTGGGTTGGTGAATCATGTCCCAGCCTCAGAGCTCTTTAGGTTAGTTGTCATCTCAGGACTTCCGAGAGCACAGCTCTCCCGAAGGTGCAGTCCTGACGGGCTCGAGTGTCCACGTTGTAGTGCCTGACAAACGTGGATGGAGTAGACCACGTTGCAGCCTTGCAGACATCTGTCAGGGAGACTCCCCTGCTGAATGCAACAGATGTTGCTACAGCTCTAGTGGAATGAGCCTGAACTGACTGTTGCAGTTCCAATTTTGATACAGAGTAGGCAAGATTAATTGTCTCTACAATCCACCTTGATAGTCTCTGACACGAGACGGCCAAGCCCTTAGATGGCTCTCCATAACAAACAAATAACTGTTTAGTTTTTCTAAAACTTTCAGTCCTAGCTTTGTAGAAGGCTAGGGCTCTCCTTACATCGAGCGTATGGAGAGAAGTCTCGATTGCCGTCGTCGGGCTCGGGAAGAACGCTGGGAGAATAATGTCCTGGGAGGCATGAAAGTTCGACACCACCTTAGGTAGAAATGAAGGGTCAGTGCGTAAAACGACCTTGTCCCTATGGAACACTGTAAAAGGTGGGTCAATTCTGAGAGCTCTAAGCTCGCTTGCACGTCTCGCAGAGGTGATGGCTATCAGGAAAACTGTCTTAAATGATAAAAGTCTAAGGTCGGCTGTAGCCATAGGCTCGAAGGGTTTAGCAGTCAGTGACTGTAAGACCACAGATAAGCTCCATGAAGGTACGACGTTCTTGATGGTCGGTATCGTATTTTTTAACCCCTTCAAGAATGTTTTCGAGAGGGGGTGTGAGAAGGGCGAATACCCTTCGACACCGTCATGGAACGCTGCTATCGAAGCTAGGTGAACCCTGATCGAGGACAGTCTTAGACCTTGTCGGTAAAGCGACAGCAAATATTCTAGTATTGTAGAAATAGGACATGAGATTGCTGGCTGATTGCTCTTTGAAGCAAAAATTAGGAATCTTTGCCATTTCTTGGCGTAAGATTTCCTCGTTGACGGTTTCCTCGATGCCATCAATATTTGATCAACTGTTAAATTTACGGTACCGAGAGAGGCGTTGGGATTATCCTCCACGCCGTCATCTTCAGTGTGGATAAATCTGGATGCCGAACCTTGCCCTGGTGTCGAGACAAGAGGTTCGGTATCGACGGGAGCCTGATGTAAATTTGTCTCGATAGACGAAGAGCATGCGGAAACCAGGCCTGTCTTGGCCACCACGGTGTTACTAGGATGCAGTCCGAATTGTCCATCGTGATCTTCGCTAGGACCCTTGTTAGGAGAGGGAACGGAGGGAAGATGTACAGGAGATTTCCTTTCCACGTTCTTGTGAATGCGTCTCCTAGTGAATTTTCTCCTTTTCCAGCTCTGCTGCAGAACCTGGAGCAGGCTGCGTTTCCCTCGGTGGCGAAGACGTCGACGGCTGGATACCCCCAGCATCGAAAGAGGTGTTCCCTGGTATCGACGTCGAGCTCCCACTCGTGGTCGGTGTGGAAGGACCTGCTGAGTGAGTCTGCGATGACATTGTCCTTCCCTGCAACATGAACCGCCACAAGGTAAGTATCCCTCTTTATACACCAATTCCATATTCTGGTTGCAGATCGAGTCAACGGGTACGACCTGGTTCCACCCTGTCTGTTGATATAACAGACTACCGTGGTGTTGTCTGTGGCTATCAGGACATTTCTGCCCTCGATGATCCGGGCAAAAGTCTTTATCGCATACTCCACTGCCAAGAGTTCTAGGTGGTTGATATGCTCTTCCTTCAGGAAGGGGGGCCATCGCCCTTGTGCAGTAAGGTTGTTGCAATGGGCTCCCCAGCCTTCCATGGAGGCATCGGTAGCGATCGTTACCGAAGGCGATGGTCGTTGAAACGGGACGCCTTCCAACAAATTCCCCATCGAGCGCCACCATTTCAGCGATGCCCGTACTTGTTTCGGGATGGAGAGAAAAGTTCTGTGAGCGTTGAGGCGAAGGTCGAACGTTCTCAGGAACCATCCTTGTAAAACTCTCATGCGAAGCCTCGCAAACGTGATGACGGCCGTAGTGGCTGCCATCAAGCCCAGTAGCCTTTGAATTGTCCAGGCTGAGTGTCTTGTTCGCTTCTCGATATCGACGATGGAGTCGTGAAGCGTCTTTGCTCTGGCCAGAGGAAGGAAAGCTTTGCCATCCAGGGATGATAAGGTCACCCCTATAAAGTCTATCTTCCTTTGAGGAGTTAGAATGGACTTCTCTTCGTTGACCCAGAGGCCTAACGAGTTCAATAAATTGAGGGTCGTAGATATATTGTCTCGTAGCGTGGATTTGTTCTCCGCTACCAGCAGCCAGTCGTCCAGGTATGGATAGATGAAAATTTGTTTTTGTCTTAGATGGGCGCAGACTACTGCCATCGTCTTCGTGAAGACCCTGGGCGCCGTCGAGAGTCCGAAAGGGAGAACGGAGAATTGGAATTGTTGAGTTCCAATGGCGAATCGCAGGTAAGGTTGATGTGACTCCCTGATCGCTATATGGAAATAAGCGTCCCTCAAATCTACCACCGCGAACCAAAGGCCTGCGTGAAGGAGTTGGAGTACCGAAGAAACCGTTGTCATACGGAATTTCTTGGGGCAGATGTAGTTGTTTAGATTTCTTAGGTCCATGATAGGTCGAAGACCGCCATCCTTCTTCGGGACCGTGAAGTAGCGGGAGAAGAATCCCTGGTTGATTTGATGTGGTGGCACCGGAGAGATAGCTCCCTTCGCTAGGAGGGTCTGGACTTCGAGGAGAAGAGGTGCGGACGGTGCTGTTACTTTCGGTCCCGAAGGAGGAGGAAGGACATCGAATTCGATGGCGTAGCCCTGCTTGATGATAGTGAGCACCCAGGAGTCGGTTGTTATTAACTCCCATTGATGGAAATGGGGTGCTAGGCGGTTCAAAAATGGTGGTAGATTTGGGGCACGGGAGTCAAACCCGCTGTTTTTTGCTAAAGTCAGGTTGACGTTTATCCCCCTGGAATCGACTCTGGAAGGGCCTTTTCTTCTGCAACTGCTGTTGTTGTTGCCTAGGATGGGGTTGATAAAATGGCCTGTTTTGGTATTGTTGGGCAGGTGGTTTTGTCCAACGACGCGGTTTGTATTGTTGGGATGGTGCATTGAAACCCATCCTTCTAGCTGTCGTACGGGCCTTATAGATGGTATCTAGTGCCTCGTCCGTCTTGGAGTTGAAAAGTCCTTCCCCGTCGAAGGGTAGGCTTTCAATTCTGGTTTTGGTCTCCGTTGTCAAATTAGCAGACCTGAGCCAAGCGTGCCTTCTTAAGGCTACGGCGCCCATCATAGCCTTGGAATGGCAATCCGTCTGGTGTCTCGCTGTGGACAGTTGCTGCCTGGCTATGGCAGTAGCTTCAGATTGAAATACCCTGGCTAATTCCCTTTTATCTTCTGGAAGGTGATCACACAGTGACCCTATCTTCTGCCAAAGAAATAGTTGGTACCGGGCCATTGTTGCTTCATAAGTGGCTGCCCTGATGCCAAGTGATGAGGAAGAATAAATTTTCCTCCCAGTTACATCGAGCTTCCTGCCCTCTTTGTCGGTAGGTGCCGAGTGGGATCTTTGTGATCGGCCTTGTGCCGATTCCACAACTATGGAGTTGGGTTTTGGGTGTTGCAATAGAAAACCCGCGTCCTTGTCTTGAATCCTGTACATAGCCTCTAATTTCCTAGAATTAGGCTGATTGGATGTAGGAGTCTTCCATGCCAGCTGGGCAGTTTGTATTAACGTTTGAGGCAATGGGATGGCTACCGGTGCATTATCTTCGGTATGGAAGACATCATAGATCTTGTCTTGCACCTGGTCTTCTGGTTTTTGAATATCTAAACCTAGGGATTGAGCCATTCTTAGAACGTGTTCAGCAAATCTCCCAGAGTCATCCGACGGCGAAGCTGGGTCAGTTGAGTAGACCGCGTCTTCTGGTGATGGGATTGATGGAGCGATAGAGAGTGCAGATTCCGAATCCGAAGGATAGTCATTGTCTGGTGAAGAGGGCGCCTCAATTTGCTGTTGAATAGGCTGCAGCGCTTGTTCTTGATGTGGTGCCGGTCGACGCGGAGACGCGTCGACTCGATGTCGAAGGGTTGATGTTGGCGATGAATGGTGAGACAACGGAGGAGCCACCGGTATTCGACAGACCCTTGTCGGAGGCGGCGGATAAGCAAAATATGCTTCCGGAGGGTATTGTAGCCTCCTTCCCTCGGGAAGGTAGTCGTGTGGCCGATAGCCTTCCCAGTCATAGTACCTATTTTCAGGTCTATAGTAAGCAACCTGGGAAGATCGATCCCAATCCGGCCTAGGAGACTGCTGCACTTCAATTGGAGCAGGTCTAGGTGTTCCAGGTCTAGGCACTTCGGCCGCCTCATCTGTTGTTGTGAGGCGTGCCGGGTCTCGTGTTGAGGCCGCTGAGGCCGAATCTCTGATTTCCCCTTCTGAGAGGCTCGGGGGCTCATGTTGTTTCCGCCTAGCGGGTGTCGATACTATAGACGGTATCGATGGCTGGTTCGGTACCGAAGAAGTTGCCGTCGCTGTCGGTAGCGAGGTCGGCACGGTACTGCTGGATTTTGATTTTCCAGAATGCCTCGGTGAGGACTTTTCCAGCCTTTTCTTCTTCTTCTTCTTCTTCTCCATTTCGGAGGATCTAGGAGTCCGGGCTTTTATTGAAAGTTTTTTAGCCGCGGAGCTCGCTAGCGACCGTCCTGGCGTGAGGGGTATCTCAGCCCTATAGTGCGCCACGGTCTCATCTCCCACTACGAACGAGGATATTTCAAGTTCGGTATCGGAGGTTTTTGTAGGTGGTTTGTCCATTTTGGCCCTCTTTGGCTCGGTAGCTCGAAGCGCCTTCTCCCACAAGATAGAGCGAAGTCTGTCTGCTCTATTTTTGCGCGTCTGCTTTGTGAACGCCATACAGTGGTGACACGATTGAACTTTGTGGCTTTCTCCTAAGCAGAGTACACACAAAGAATGCCCGTCCGTCGGCGGGAGTTTAGCCCCACAGGACACGCATTTACGAAATGGGGCCTTCACTGCCATTCGCCTCAGCTGAAGCGTTGGAAAATTTTTTTACTATATCTACTAATATTTTTTTTTTTATAGGAGAAAAAGAGAATAGTTGAAAGAGAAGAAAAGGTAAGTATATGAATTTTAGTAGAAGAGATTGAAATAGTTCTTTTCTGGAGGTTAGAAACTAGCGTCTAGCACAATGGCGGACGGAAAAAAACTGAGGTAAGGGCGGGAACCCACTGTACATGCGCAGTGGCGTGGGGAGGGGTTCCCGCCCAAAAGCGTGTCGCTTAGCTATTGGAGGTTCCGATCTAGGTCTCAGCGCAGGCGCAGAGCCCATATGTGTGATGCATAGAGACCACGATGAAGAACTAGAACCAGGATCTCCCAAATCCAAGTCCAACACTTTAACCGCTACACCACACTGTCTCACTGATATCCTGAAAGACTTGGGCTTTCACCTGATTGGTATTATAGCTTCTCTATGCAGCAGGGTGTCAAAGATATGACTTCAAATCATTGGGGTCCATTCAGACAAGATAGCGACCGTCTTTCCTAGGGAGCTTCCCATCATTGCAGATTGTGTGCCCAGCTCACGAATAACCAAAGGCTTTTGCATGTGCTGTTGACACCGCATTAACTGGAAAGTTTCCTCTCTGAAAAACTCAGCTGTACAGTCAATTTTGCTAAATCACTGAGGCCTACACCCTTCAATCATGCCATCCTTATATCTCATATAGCAAGGTGTTACTGATCCTGGTCTACACGGCCCTGCATTATCTTTGATTCTCTTTTAACAGACTCCTATTAAAAGTTGATGGCTCTTAACTAATGCTTCAGCTTGTCTGTCTCCATCAGCAGCCATTTCACCTGGCTGCATCAGAGGGAGAGGGGCTACATATTAAAAACCTAGGAGCCAACGGAACAGTATTCAGAAAATATCTTCTCTAATGCCATGATATGCGTTATGATGACTATGCAGAGTGAACTTTATTATTGTGAAATGTGCTGAACTATTAGGATTAAAGCAGCAGTATATAAATACTGTAATAAAGTGTAACTGCCAGTCGCATAGCGTAGTCTCACTTTGATGATTGTTTTATGTTTCCCGAGCTGTATAGAAACCACTTACCCACGAGCGGCTCCAGTACATTGAAGGTAATGTTGAAGTGACCCCAACATGCTTGAGGGCATAATTACAGGACCTCAAGCCATAGAATCAGCTCCCCATAGGAAGAGGGTGCCACGTCTATGGGAAAGACCAATGAAGTTGGCAGTGTTATTTAAATATTGCATTAGCTCCACAGGGGCTGCTTGCAGATAATAATAATAATAATAATAATAATAATAATAATAATAATATTTCTTACCTGCCTCTCTGATTAAATCGAGGCGGGGAACAACACCAAGCATAAAGTACATAAAATACTGATTAAAAACTTAGTATATACTGTTAAAAAACATCCTAAAAGCATACTAAAATTCCACTGGATAGGACTGCCAGATGAGATCTGTCTTGATAGCTTTCTTGAATGCTAAAAGACTGACAAGCTGATGAGTCTTCTCCGGCAGGCTATTCCACAGTCTGGGAGCAGCAGAAGAGAAGGTCCTCTGGGTTACGGTTGTCAGCCTAGTCTTTGCTGACTGAAGTAAATTCTTCCCAGAGGACCTGAGTGTGCGGGGCGGATTGTATGGGAGAAGGTGATCCCGCAGGTAGTCTGGACCCAAACCATGTAGGGCTTTAAAGGTGATAACCAACACTTTATCCTTCACCCAGAAACTAATTGGCAGCCAGTGAAGAGATTTTAAGACTAGTGTAATATGGTCACCCCTAGATGTACCGGTGCCCAACCTGGCTGCCATATTTTGAACTAATTGAAGTTTCCAGACTAGGCACAAAGGTATCATTGCAGAAGTCGAGCCTCAAAGTTACCAGCTCGTGCACTATCATCTTTAGGTCTTCTAACTCTAGGAAGGGGTGCAGCTGGCATATCAGCTGAAGCTGATAGTAGGCACTCCTGGCTGTCACATCTATCTGGGCTGTCATTTGGAGCGACTGATACAGAAGCACCCCCAAGCTGCAAACACAGTCTTTTAGGGAGAATGTAACCCCATCCAGAACTGGTTGACACACCTCCAATCCCAGGTTGTGGCCTTTGACAGCAAGCACCTCCGTCTTGTCTGGATTCAGCTTCAGTTTGTTTTTCCTCATCCAGCTCATTACCGCTTCTAAGCATTCATTCAGAGGAGACACACTATCCTGAGCTGACACCGATGTCGAAGGCATAGAGAAATATGTTTGGGTGTCATCAGCACACTGATAGCACCCCGCCCCATGCCTCTGGATGATCTCTCCCAGCGGTTTCATGTAAATATTAAATAGCATTGGGGATAGGATAGCACCTTGTGGAACGCCACACAGCAGCTCTTCCTTTGAGGAGCAGCTATCCCCAAGCTCTAGTAACAAAGTGTCGAAACTTAGGAACAGAAGAACAGTAGTTATTCAGTACTGTCAATAGCTGCTTACAAACTTTGTGTGTTGTCTGCAAATTTTCTGGCTCTTGACTCTTGTTATGTCTTGCATCAGCTAAACAGTCCTAGAACAGCAAACATTTTTGTCCCTTGAAGTAACACCATGTATGCAAAAAAGTTTAAAGTCAAAAGCACTGCTAACTGATAAACTGTAGCTATAGGCTATGCTCCATAAACATTTTGTTCTGCCAAATTACATCTTTTGTTAAGTATTCCTTGCAACAATAGGCTTCTTTGAGAGAGCCGGTATTGGGAACACTGCACCCCAGAATTCTTGCCACTGTAGCCCAGACAAATAGCCACACCTGCGGAAAAACAAGAGTTTCTTCCAGATGAACAGGCAGGTATGGACAGTGGATGAAGAACTTAACTTTTAAAATGGGTTTTGATCTAAACTTAGAATTGATTTTTTACAAAGTAGTAAATATTAGGCCTCTATTAAAGAATAAATGGGCTAATATCAAATAATCTGAATAGCCTGTTAGCCTTACACATACTCTTTAGACTGAATCAATGTCTCTACCAGATACACCGAGTTAATGTAAAAGAATCAGTACAAGCATTTCTCAATTATAATTACAGTCTACCTACAAAAATAGGCATTTCATTGGGTTGCTACTTTGCCGAGACTCAGCACCACCCATACAAAATCAGAGTGGAGCAACACTGGAAAGAAGAGAAGACAAGACTGTCCAGTGTACAGGTTCCTACATCCCCATACCCAATCTCACAAAGTATTGTGGCTACTGATTGCAATTCAAACCCCATACGGAAATATACCGAAGACATTCCCTCTACAAGTAAAAAAAGAAAGTATGAAAAACATATACAGTATAGTGAAATAGAGATGATGGCGGCCCGGTTGTAAGAACAAAATAGTGCAAGTTGAAGGTGGCTACTAGGAGGAGGGCTTTCTCTGCTGTGGCACCCCAGCTGTGGACTGAGCTCCCCAGAGAGGTCCGCCTGGTGCCTACACTGTACTCTTTTCGTCGCCAGCTGAAGACCTTTTTATTTTCTCAGTATTTTGACACTTAATTGCCATTATCTGGACAGAGATTGCCTAGCTACAGTTATCCATGCTCTGATAACCTCTCGTTTGGATTACTGCAATGTGTTATACGTGGGGCTGCCTTTGAAAACGGTCCGGAAATGTCAGCTGGTACAAAACAGGGCAGCACGGTTACTAACAGGGACTGGCCGGCGAGATCACATTACGCCTGTCCTTTTCCAGCTTCATTGGCTGCCAGTCCAGGTCCGGGCCCGATTCAAAGTGCTGGTATTGACATTCAAAGCCCTAAACAGTTTGGGGCCAGGTTATTTGAAGGAACGCCTCCTCCCATATGTACCTGCCCGGACCTTAAGATCATCTACAGGGGCCCTTCTCCGTGAGCCCCTGCCAAAGGAAGTGAGGCAGGTGGCTACTAGGAGGAGGGCTTTCTCCGCTGTGGCACCCCGGTTGTGGAATGAGCTCCCCAGAGAGGTCCGCCTGGCGCCTACACTGTACTGCTTTCGTTGCCAGCTGAAGACCTTTTTATTCTCTTAGTATTTTAACACTTAAGTTTAACTTAAATTTAAATTTTACTGCTCTAACTCTGTATTTTAATCTTATATCAATTTTGTTGCGTGGTTTTATCCTGGTTGTGCTTTTTATACTGTATTTTGTAATTGTACTTTTAACATGTTGGTTGTTTTATGATGGTTTTAATTTTTGTGAACTGCCCAGAGAGCTTCAGCTATTGGGCGGTATAAAAATGTAATAAATAAATAAATAAGGTTCCCAAACTGTGGTCCATGATCCATGGATGGTCTTTAAGCTCCGTTCAAATGTCCAGTACAAAGGCTGCAGAACAGTCAAGCATATCTGAAATTGCCTTGCACTTGATTTCTTTTTCTTTGGTGACAGAGAGAGAGGTCATTTTGACCGGACCGGGATTATCCAACAGGCTAACAAAGACCTGGCCTAGGGCCCATGATGTTCATAATGTGGCACTGGTGCAGTCTACCCATTCCTCCCCAAAGATTTACCATCTGACTTCACAGAACTTTGCTCACAAAAAAGCAGGCACCCATAATTATTAAAATACAAATTACGCACTTCAATGTTTAGAACCAAAGAAGTGGACTAAGGGAGCAATCCTATGGCCTCTAGACAATGTGTAAGGGGCTATAGGATACCAGGGATGCCACTCCCCCAGGTTGGAGGCAGCTCTCCAATCTCGGAAGGGGGAGTTCGAGATCCGCCCTCTCCCATACCCACACACAGCAAAAAAGCCTGTCTAGTGAAAAATGCAGGGCAGGAGGCTCATCCCACCCTAAATTGGATGATCAGAACCTTCCAAATTCAGGGGCTTCTGAACACTGAGGGTGCAATTTACAGGACTGCACTCCAGGTGCACAATCCTATGCTCCTTTAGACAATCTCAGCATTCCCAGGCAACATGGGTGATCCTAAGTGATCCACCCAGACTCTCAGTAATTTTCAACTGGTCAGCCGGGGGGGGGGGGGAGTTTGAGAACAGCTGGAGTAAGTAACAATCTTTTTACTTGTAAATAAACATGGCTTAGTGATCACATTTGCACCACTGTTTAGAAAATATGTAAAGAATCAAGAAGAAACTTGGTTTAAATCATTATTTAAATTGCCTTGATTTGAAATCCACCCGTCCAATCATTACAGGTAAGCTTTATAAATGTGAAGCAAATATTCTTTTAAGCCATGAGTAACTAACAGAAACAAGAGTGAGAAGGTAGCTAATTGAAGTTGGTGGAACAGCAAGCTTGAAGTTGTTATTATTTATTTATTTATTTGTATCCCGCCTTTTGCTCAATGCTGGGCCTCAAGGCGGCCTTACAAAGTTTAAAACATACATGGGGGGGGGGGAGGGAAACAAAACCATAAACGTTTAAAATACACAACAAAATTATAAGACATTAACATAGATGGGAGTGTCAGATTATTCTCCAAAGGCCTGCTGGAACAAAAAAGTTTTAACCTGCTTCCGAAAGCCCATCAAGGAGGGAGCCAGCCTAGCTTCCCCAGGAAGAGAGTTCCAGAGCACTGGAGCAGCCACTGAGAAGGCCCTCTCCCATGTTCCCACGAGACGCGCCTGTGAAGATGGTGGGACTGAAAGAAGGGCTTCTCCAGAAGATCTTAAAGCACGGGCAGGCTCATAAGGGAGAATACGTTCTTTTAAATAACCTGGACCCGAGCCATATAGGTTCAATTCTCATCACCTATGGCTTGATCAGAGACAAAGGTTATTTATTTATTTTTATCACCGTATATGTGTTAACAAGCTCACCAATGCAAACATGTTTGTGTTGCACCCAACAACTGGCTGCTGTTAAGTTTACACTTGGCCTGTTCAGACGACATGCTAAGCCATGGTTAGGGCTCCTAACCCTTTTGCAGCTTGTGGTTAGTGAGGATGGTTAAACTGTGGTTATATAGCAACCATGGTTAGGAAAACAGCCACTCATATGCCATGTTAAGCCAACATGGTTAGTTCAAAACACTTAACCATCATGGATTAGTGTGTTGTCTGAACAGGGTCACTGTACTTACAGCATTTCAAATGCTTCTGATCTTTTTGCTGCGAATTCTACATACATTCTACCTATTCATCCTCTGTGTGTGGGTGGGTGTGGGTGTACGTACGAATACACAGAACTCAGGATAATCATGTGTCTAATAAATTGGGCTTTAGTCTACAACAGTTTATGCCACAACAAATCTGCTAATCTTCAACGTGTCACAACTTCATTTTTGCTGCAACAGACTAACATTGCTGTTAGTCTGGAAGCATTCAGTAGAGCCACGATTACCACTCCACCAATTTCTTTGCAAATCAGAAGGAACCTTCAAGAACACTAAGGCCCTAACTAGACCTAAGGTTTAGCCCTGGATCGTCCAGGGGTCAAACCTGTTCATCTAGGTGATACACAGGGGATCCAGTGCTCAGGCAGGGGCGAACCCTGGATGATCCCAGGATAAACCTTAGGTCTAGCTGTGGCCTAAGAAACAATCCAGAGAGCTCCAGATGTACTAGAAACAGATTAATGTGGCAGTTCCAGCTGACCTGAAAATGTGTGTCCTTCGAATTCTATGCTTGGGTGTGGTAATAAACCCACGTATCATGCAAAACTACATTACCTTAGCCATACCTTTCTTTTGTAATGAGATTTGGGATGCAAGGGCAGCTTATGTAACCATGATACTCCATGAACAATTGTAAAGGTATTACACATAATGTTGCGATAGCCTCATATGTACCACAGGAAAAAATATTATTTATTTATATAGCACCATCAATGTACATGGTGCTGTACAGAGTAAAACAATAAAATAGCAAAACCCTGCCACATAGGCTTACATTCTAATAAAATCATAATAAAACAATAAGAAGGGGAAGAGAATGCACCAAACAGGCACAGGGTAGAGTAAAACCAACAGTATAAAAGTCAGATCAAAATCAAGTTTTAAAAGCTTTAGAAAAAAGAAAAGTTTTTAGCTGAGCTTTAAAAGCTGCGATTGAACTTGTAAATTGGGTGCAGGAGGTGAACACAAATATGATGTAACAGTAGCAAGCAGCCTACAACTAGGAATACCGTATTTCTTCGATTCTAAGACGCCATCGATTCTAAGGCGCACCCCATTTTTAGAGATGTTAATTTAGGGGGGAAAGTGCATCTTAGAATCGAAGAAATACGGTAATTCCAATCAATGTCAAGTAATGACACTGAGAAAGGTGGAAGGGATCAAGGCCAGTCTAGCTTCCAAAGAGGAAGGGAAAATCTATGGAGTAGTGGGACTGTGTTTACTGTGTTAAGTACTACCATGAAGGAAAAAGCTGCAAATTACACAGGAAGCTTTTGGTTTCCACACATCCTTAAAGAGTAGTGTCTGCAGTGTGACCTGCAGATAAGTGCATAAAAATAAAGTTTCACTGAGAAACTGCAAGCAACTACTTCCGCACTTTCCAAGTTGCTCAAGGGCTATTGTTTCACTATTTTCTTTTGTCATCCACTGCATCCTTGTGATGGAAGCGCCAGCCAAAAAGGACACAGGTCAGCCAAATCTTAATATAAGCGGCTGTCTGTCAGAAGAAGCCAGGGAACATCCTGCTATACCACCCATGGCATGTCCTGCAAGTAATGAGTGACTGTCAGGGAATGGAAGAGTGTTGTTTCCTTCACTCTTCCAGACTTAGTCGTACAATCAAAGAGCATACTACCAAGGGAAGCTGCAGCAGGCCAAACTCATTCATTCAATGTACTGCCAAGGAGGAGGGAGAACTTGGCAAATTGATCCTAGAAGCTTCTGCTCACAGCACTGTCCGTTTTATTTGTTATATTTATACTTTGCTTTTCTGTTGATTGTCAAAGCCGCTAACAGTAAAACAGCCCAGCAGGTAATACCAGAACAAATTAAGAACAAAAAGCAAGCCGCAGACCACAGAACTGTCTAGTTCTCAAAGCATATCCAAGACCTCATCCAGGCTAGGATGGAATCAGTTCCTGATTCTGTTCTTCCCAGTGGTAATAAAGAAGGAAAACCTGGGAGATGGCAGTGTTCCAAGTCATCACCTCAGCCCAACTTCCACTGCTGCTATTGTTTCTCATGGGGTGACAGTTCCAAGTTGGTGGTTCTTATACATTCAAGCACTTCAGTTCAATTAGAGCAGACACAGTTATGGATGGACATAGGCCCTAACACTGGAGGTCACACTGCCCCACTGCCACTCTCCAAAAAGTGAGGAACGGGAAGCAGGCACACAAGACTGAGCAAAAAGAGCATCTGCATAGCTGATAGCTACAGTTATCCATGCTCTGATAACCTCTCGCTTGGATTACTGCAATGCGTTATACGTGGCGCTGCCTCTGAAAACGGTCCGGAAGCTTCAGCTGGTACAAAATAGGGCAGCCCGTTTACTAACAGGGACTGGCTGGCGAGACCACATCACGCCAGTCTTTTTCCAGCTTCATTGGCTGCCAGTCCAGGTCCGGGCCCAATTCAAAGTGCTGGTATTGACATTTAAAGCCCTAAATGTTTTGGGGCCAGGTTATCTGAAGGAACGCCTCCTCCCATATGTACCTACCTGGACCTTAAGATCATCTACAGGGGCCCTTCTCTGTGAGCCCCTGCCAAAGGAATTGAGGCAGGTGGCTACTAGGAGGAGGGCTTTCTCCGCTGTGGCACCCCGGTTGTGGAACGAGCTCCCCAGAGAGGTCCGCCTGGTGCCTACACTGTACTGCTTTCGTCGCCAGCTGAAGACCTTTTTATTCTCTCAGTATTTTAACACTTAATTTTAACTTAAATTTAAATTTTACTGTTTTAACTCTGTATTTTAATCTTATAAACAACTTTGCTGTGTGGTTTTATTCTGGTTGCGCTTTTTATACTGTATTTCGTAATTGTGTTTTTAACCTGTTGGATGTTTTTTGTGGTTTTAATTTTTGTGAACCGCCCAGAGAGCTTCGGCTATTGGGCGGTATAAAAATGTAATAAATAAATAAATCTGCAGAGGTTTGTCAACACACCAAACTTCTTCTTATGCTGGAGATCATGGAGCTGGCCTTGACTGCCACCAAGAAGTCCCATGGGGTGCCTTATGTGGAGAGTCTCTGCCATTATTGAAAGCACTTACTGAGGCTTTCGTCAGGCAAAGCAACCCACGATCTTGTGCCTATAAATACCTGGTATTGGTGAATAAATATATGCAGTTTTAAACAGAAATGGAATAGAGAATTGGATGGTCCCATTCTGCCTAATTGGGGGATGTCCAGTTTGGCATCAATACCTATTGCATCTAGTTCTTACTCAGCAAAAAAAAAAAAATGTTTCATGACTACTGGACACTGCGATGCCTCTTTAATAAGGGATTAATTAAATCTAATTTGGCTAATTACTGACAATGCAGCTAATGCTTTTAAACATACGTTTGACAATGCAGCTAATGCTTCTTTTAAACACATATTTTGGCAATGTCCATTATTTGCTTCTTTTGGGGAGAAGGTTCTACAGATAATTTCTGTACTGGAACAGTCTTTAATAATTGTGATTTTAAATTATCTACCTGTGTCATGACAATTAATGAATGGTCAGTGTAAATGGATGCTTTTGTTGAAGCCCATATATAATTGCCAGTAAGTTGTATTTTCATGCATTTCATATGTATTTATTGCTATGGATATATACAAATGTATGCATGCATATTTTAAAAACTCCCCCCAAAAAGAAGAAACAGTTTGCAAGCCATTGCACTGAACTGTTGTGATCTTCAGCACGCTGATGAAGGTTCCCCCTGTGCCAAAAATGTGACTGTTTAACAGAATGGAAGATTGCTTTTACACCTCTATATAATTACTCTCATGCATGAAACCAGGAAACACTAATTACAAGTCCGTTCAAACAAACCGATGGCAAGCGATACTGCATGTGCCTTCCTCCCTTTTACAGACAGTTGGAGGCACTTATTAAATCAATAATTGTTTTGGCTTGCGACATCCCTTACCTTCCACCCTGGAGTTATTTTTACAGCGTGAGCCACCCTGAGATAAGGCATTACTACAGCTGGAAAAATGCAATATTCTAGGCTTACCTTGAAAGCCTACCTAAACTTGTTTTCATGTCTGTTACGTACAGCATTACAAGACAGTTAAAGCCCATAAACAGTTGCTTCCTCTAGCTCAGTAGCATTCAAGTTAAACCCAAGACTCACCCTTCAGCTCCAAGTTAAAATATTAAAGCTATGTCCCATGATCTACCATCAACTGCCTTATTTCTCCTGGGTGACCACATGCAGTGGAAAGCAGGGCACCCAGACCTCTAGCAGTTGTAAGGGGAAGACCATTTTAGCCAAACGTAGTTTTTTCAGAGTAAGAAAAGTTGCTTTTGCCAAGAGATGCACAACTGTTAAGATATGCAGAATATCAAACCACTTTGCATTCCCATTCCTTCAGTTTCTCCTCCCAACTTCTCCTAACAGCTAAAGAAAAAAAAAATAGTTGTACTGCTCATGTATCCCACCCATAGGTTCAAGGCTGCATGTACCCCATTTGTAGGCTCCAACCTACCAATGCCAGTCAATGTTCTAGATGGCATTCGCTCTAAACAGTAGGAAAACCCAGACCAATGTCTGTCATTTGTGTATAAGACTCTACTGATGGAAGAGGCATACTAATATCCTGAAATCAGGAGTGACCAGATGACCAGCTGAATTGCTGCCCCGCCCCACCCATTGCTACCTCGCTTTTCACATCATCCCAAGAGTAACAAGCAGCTGTCATTGTCTAATTTCTCTCCAGATGCTGCACAAGCCGTTCCCTTAATTGTGAAGAAAGAGGAACTGTATGACTGGACCATAGAGTTGGGATACATACCACACCTTCAATACTTATTTGCAAGGCTAATAAGCTTATGTCACAACACAGCAATCCTCAAAGCAAACAGAAGTTCCTAATGCAGGCATACCATGGTGACTGTTTCACATGTACAGGGCAGCCTTCACATCATTCAATTTATGAGTCACCCTATAGTCGTGGGCTGGTCCATGAAGTCATGAAGAGTCAGAAGCGACTGAACGAATAAACAACAATAGTTGTGGCTTTAAGGACAACATGCATGACAAAACAAGTACAAAAGAGGTATAATAAAACCAATAAAAGAACACATTAAAATAATTTAAAAGCAGTAATTTAAAATAGCTTTAAAGAGTTAACTTTAACAAGATAGATATCAAAGCAGCTAAAACATGGAAAAGTAGGAATTTAAAATGCAGTTGGATCAAAAATAAAACAAGATACAATGTTTAAAAAACTGATCTCTGATGTACAGGAGTGCTGATACTTATGTAGCCAAAATGTCACCACCTATTCATAAGAGAGATGTCAGCAGAGCCATGAAGTTTGCAGAAGTACAAGAACATCTTCAGGGAAAAAAACCTAAAACAGTTAAATGCTGCATACTATCACAGAGGAGAATGGCAGCATGCTGCTGACTGAGTGAGTGAATGAAAAAGGGAATAAAAAATCCTGAAAGAAGTTGTGGCTGGCTGACTGGAACACTAACATGACCACTCCATACAACAACATTTTGTTGCAGGCCCCACTTGTTATCTACAGCCATGTTGCACATTAAAACTTTACACTTGAGTCAGGTGACTGACCCAGTTGCCACATTTAAGGCAACCTCCTCCCCAATAAGAGTGGGTCTTCCGCTTTGTACAGGTGTAACAGTTTGATATTGTGCCACTTCAATCCCAAGCAGTGTTGCTAGGAGGATGCTGTTGCACTCATGACCTGATTCTGGGTTACCTGTGGCCATCATGTAAACAGAAAGCTAGACTAAATGGACCTTTAGTCTGCTCAAGCATGGGTCTTAGTGGCATATTGGTAAATTTTGCAGTGCAGGTGCTCATCATGACTGCCCCCATAGTCACGCCTTCGAGTCCAACAACTCAGGTAGATGTGATGATGATGTTGTTTATTCGTTCAGTCGTTTCCGACTCTTCGTGACTTCATGGACCAGCTCACGCCAGAGCTTTCTGTCGGCCGTTGCCACCCCTAGCTCCCCCAAGGTCAAGTCTGTCACCTCCAGAATATCATCCATCCATCTTGCCCTTGGTCGGCCCCTCTTCTTTTTGCCTTCCACTTTCCCTAGCATCAGCCTCTTCTCCAGGGTATCCTGTCTTCTCATTATGTGGCCAAAGTACTTCAATTTTGCCTTTAATACCATTCCCTCAAGTGAGCAGTCTGGCTTTATTTCCTGGAGTACGGACTGGTTTGATCTTCTTGCAGTCCACGGCACTCTCAGAATTTTCTTCCAACACCACAGTTCAAAAGCATCTATCTTCCTTTGCTCAGCTTTCCTTATGGTCCAGCTCTCGCATACATACCAACAAATCAGTTCTAGCAGTTTTATATCCACCAGGAGGAGATCTTTTGTAAAGATAGTGGGTCTTAATTGCTCCTTCAAGACAAAGACAAAGTATTGTTGGGAAAATTCATTTCCTCCCCAGTTACTGTGAACATTCAGGGGGGACATCGAATTCTGATATCAGCACCCCTGCTACTAAAATAGTGCTGACACTGCATCCATGTGAGCTGTGGTTCCACTACAGGTTTGTAGCTTGGGTGTTCTCCTAGAACCATCTCTGTCCCTTGAGGCTCAGGTGGCCTCGGTGGCATAGAGTGCCTTCTACCAACTTTGGTTGGTGGGGCCCAGCTATGCCCCCCTATCTGGACAGGGATAGCCTAGCTTCAGTTGTCCATGCTCTGGTAACCTCCAAATTAGATTACTGCAATGCACTCTACATAGGGCTGCCTTTGAAGACAGTTCGGAAGCTGCAGCTTGTGCAAAATGCAGCGGCCAGACTGATAACTGGAACCAGAAGGTTTGAACATATAAGACCAATTCTGGCCCGCTTGCATTGACTACCTATACATTTCCGAGCCAAATTCAAGGTACTGGTTTTAACCAATAAAGCCTTATACAGCTTGGGACCACAATACCTGATGGAACGCCTCTCCTGACATGAACCTACCCGTACACTATGCTCAACGTCTAAGGTCCTCCTCCGAGTGCCTGCTCCGAGTGCAGCTTGGAGGATGGCAACAAAGGAGAGGGCCTTCTCAGTGGTGGCCCCCCAATTATGGAATGATCTCCCTAACAAGGCTCGCCTGGTGCCAACATTGTTATCTTTTCAGTGTCAGGTTAAGACTTTTCTCTTCTCTCAGGTGGTTAACAACATATGCTGAATTTTTAATTGACCCCAGAATAGTTGTTTTAAATCAATATTGTTTTTAAATAGATAGTTTTTATGCTTTTGATGATTTCAAATTTTTGTATATATGTTTTTAATGTTCATTGCTTTTAACTTTTGTAAATCGCCAAGAGAGGTTCGGCTATGGGGAGGTATATAAATGTAATAAAATAAATAAACCACTATTTCCCAGACAACCCAAACTTCCTTTTTTTAAAAAGACAGCGCTCAAGTCATTGTTCAACATTTGTTCCAACCCACTAATCAGTCACATTTCCCATTGTCAGCACTTCCCACAGACCATAACTTAATGATCTGTTGTGGGAAAGGTCACTACTCCATAAAGCAGATGTTGAAACATCTCAGTAGGATAGAGGTGGGCAACTTCCAGGGTTTGGAGGCCACAATGCCCCACTGGAACTCACCTCACCCCCGCTGCTGCTGCTGAATTTGCTGCAACAGACAAAAAAAGTGGTAATTTTGTAATCATACGATTGCACCCATTGCACACCCTATTAGCAGTCAGGGTGGACTGATTTAAAAACAAATCAAGTTAAATCAAGCAAAAAATAATAATCAAAATCACTAGTTTAGACCAAGTTCATGTTTTGCACACTATTTTTTAAACAAGTTTGCCTATTATCTCGGTCATATGCTATTAAGTATATAATTTACATTATCCAGAAGGATATACAGTGTTGCTTTGTTCATTTCTGTGCCTTATCCTTTATCACATAACTTCCTGACTGTTAGAGCAGTGCGACAATGGAATCAGTTACCTAGGGAGGCTGTGGGCTCTCCCATACTAGAGGCCTTCAAGAGGCAGCTGGACAAGCATCTGTCGGGGATGCTTTAGGGTGGATTCCTGCACTGAGCAGGGGGTTGGACTCGACGGCCTTCTAGGCCCCTTCCAACTCTGCTATTCTATGAGTCTATCTTACCCCAATTTCCATAGACTCGTGCCTGGGGATGCATCTAGGTCTAGATCCAGTCAAAGGTTCAGAATTCACCAGAAACTAGGGTTGGTAATTACCGGGTAGAACAGTACATTTTTATAAGAGAAAGAGGAAGTGTTATTATTTATTATTGCATTTATATCCCACCTTTTTTCCTCTTAAGGAACCCAAGGCGGTGTACATAATCCTCCTCTCCATTTTATCCTCACAACAACAACCCTGTGAGGTAGGTTGGGCTGAGAGTCTGTGACTGGCCCAAAGTCACCCAGTGGGTTTCCATGGCTGAGTGGGGACTAGAACCGGGATCTCCCGACTCCCAGTCCAACACTCTAGCCACTCACTACACCACACTGGCTCTCCGTGTTTTTGCTTATTGTTTGCTTTCAGCATATACATCCACAACCTGAGAACTGAACTGCCTGAGCTCTGCAACTTGCTATACAGAGTATCGAAATAGGCAGATCACCAGTGCAACACAATGGATGAGCCCCTGGTGATATAAAGGATGGCATCTCCTGGAGCTAGATTACAGTACTTGGGATAACATAGCAGTCCCCTATCCCAACTATTAGCTTAGAATGTTTAGAGATTACCACTGAATCGTTATGTTCCACTTAAAAATAATTTCATTCTCAGCCATTTTTACAAGAGCCCTGTAGAGCAGGCCAGTATTACTTACTCAACCCTTTTAATTGTCCGCAGTATCAACTAACACTTTACAGCACAATCCTATGCAGGCATACTCAGAAGTAAGTCCCACCGTGTTCCATGTGCCTTGCTCTCAGGCAAGTGCACATAGAGGAGTTGTGATAGGCAGAGAATTGCAGACATTTAACCTATAAGGCACAAGGAACTTGCTTTCCCAACTGTCAACCTCTGCTTGCAAGAGATGAAGTGGAAGGGCAAAAGGAGGGTTTGCACGTCAGTAAAAGAACTAGGTTCTATTAGCAGCAAAGAGGGAGACTAGGTTACAGACAGCTCTTAGCCGCGTCAAGGTTTTTAAGGCTGTGTTTAACATTTTAAACACAGACCTTGTGTGGCGCAGAGCGGTAAAGCAGCAGTTTCTGCAGCTGAAACTTTCCCCACGGCCTGAGTCCGATCCCAGCAGAAGCTAGCTTCAGGCAGCCGACTCGGGTCGACTCTGTGGCGTTACACACCACAAGTCAATTCCAAATGTATGTCTGCAGTTTGTAAGTCTGTGATTTTTAGAATGTTGGCCTGAGTGGGCGGAGTTAGAATGTCTTGGGACGGGGGGGGGGGGGAGCGATATATAAGGGAAGGACTGAGGGGATTGAGAGAACTTTTCAGGGGGACTTGTTAGGTACTCTTAGAATCTGTAGTGCTCTCTGTGTTTATGGTACTTAAGTTCTGGGAAATTTGAGGGTCAGGGTAGAGAGTGGTGTCTTTAGAGTGCAGTGTGCACATAGTGGATGTATATTAATCAATACTGAGAATAAAGAAAGGTCGAGAGTGATTGTGTGAGAAAAAGGAAAGCGCGTATGTGAATGAGTGACAGGATTGTATGAAAGGTTTCAAAAAGGTTTTTAAATGTTGTTAGTTGAAACAAAGCTTGTGAACTTTTAAAAATAAATTTTGATTGTTTTGTTTTTAAACTACCACAAAAATCCCACGTGTCTGTTTGGCATTTATCATCATAAGTTTACACATTTAACACCCACTCTGACAATCATTCACCTAAGCAGATATAACTCACAGCGCATTATTATATATATTAAAAATCCTTCCCCATTTAAACCCCTTTCTCCACATAGTTTGGAGGAAGGTGGGTTTTATCCCTTGCCTCAGGCATATCAAGCGGTGGTGCTTGGCTTGAGCAGGGAGTAGCTGCAGCCAGGTCTGGTGTTCAGAGCCTGTGTTGTGGCAGACTCAGCCTTCCATCCTCCTGAGATCGGTAAAATGAGTACCCAGCTAGCTGGGGGAAAGGTAATCACAGCCGGGGAAGGCAACGGCAAATCACCCCGCTATAAGGCCTGCCAAGAAAACGTCAGTGAAAGCTGGCATCCCTCACAGAGTCAGTAATGACTCAGTGCTTGCACTAGAGGTGCCTTTCCTTTCCCTTAACATTTTACTGTCTTTGATTTGTTTTCTGAATTTTTTTGTTCCAGGAAGGCAAGACAGAAATGCAATATATAAATAAATCAGCCACATTAGCCAAACTATCTTCCCATAGTCAGTTTTTACTTTCTTGAGAACGTATGAAGAGCCCTGCTCATTGCTCAATCAACCCAAAGAGCTATTTTGTCCATCATTCTATTCACGCAGTAGCCAACCAGCTGCCCACGGGAAACCCCCAAGCAGTTCACAAGTGCAACAGCACCCTCCCACGTGGGCTCCACAGCAAGTAGTGTGCATAGCCTCTAATACTGGAGGAAGCAGATAGGACTAGTATCTATTGATAACCCTCTCCACCATGGATTTGTCTAATCCCGTTTTTAAAGCCATGCAAACTGGTGACCAGCACTTCATGCTTGATAGCTTCTCAGTAAATAAATATAGGAAGCAGCCTTATACAGAGTCAGAGCCTTGGCCCACCTAGCCCAGTATTGCCAACACTGACAGGCATCAGCTGTCCGTGGATTCAGGCAGGATTCTTTCCCAGCTCCACTTCGAGATGCCTTGGATCGAAACGGAGAACATCTGTATGCAAAGCAGGACCTCTACCATCGAGCTACAGCCCTTCCTCAGGAGAGGCAGTATATAAGTGTCAAAAAATTAAAAATATTGATGTCTGAGGGTTGCTGGAAAACACTCCTCCAGCCACAGCTGGAAAAAGAATCTCCCATGAACTTGCTTCATTTCAGTTTTTTGGCCATCGAATGCATCGAGTAGCAGTGAGCTACTAGAGAAATCACTGCCACTGGATGATGATAATTATGGAAGTATTTCCCAGGAGCCTTTATTGGAGATTCATCAACTTGACAGTCTTTTAGCATTTAAAAAAGTAATAAAGAGAGGTCTGCCTGGCACCTACACTGTACTCCTTTCGTCGCCAGCTGAAGACCTTTTTATTCTCTCAGTCTTTTAACACTTAATTTTAACTTAAATTTCACTGTTTCAACTCTGTATTTTAATCTATTATCAATTTTGCTGCGTGGTTTTATCCTGGTTGTGCTTTTTATACTGTGTTTTGTATTTGTGCTTTTAACCTGTTGGTTGTTTTATGATGGTTTTAATTTTTGTGAACCGCCCAGAGAGCTTCGGGTATTAGGCAGTATAAAAATGTAAAAAATAAATAAAGACTGATCTATTCGAGCAGGCCTGTCTAGTGAAATTTTAGAATGTTTTTAGGACGTTTTAATCATGTATGCTATGTTTTTAATCAGTTTTTAATGTTTTATAATCACTGTTGTCCCCCTCCTTGATCCAAGTGGAGAGGCAGGTAAGAAATAAATTATTATTATTATTTATTAATTACATTTGTGCCACCCCTCCCCCCCCCTCTTGCAAGGAACCCAAAACAGCTTCTAGGATCCTCCTCCTCACCATTTCATCCTCACAACAACCTTGCAAGGTCGATCAAGCTAAGAGTCAGTGACTGCCCCAAAGTCTCCCAGTCAGCTTCATGACTGCGTGGGGGACTTGAACCCAGGTGCCCTGACTCCCAGTACAGCTCTCTAACCACTACAGCGCACTGCCTCGCCTTTTAAGGCAGTAGCCCTCCCGAGTTGGTATACAATAAAAAACCACACATAACAGAAACCAATGCAGCAAGAGAAGCACAATTAAGAGCTGTAGAGGGGCCCATTATCCTTAGAGGCGGCCGATTCCATTGGTCTTGAGGCGAATCCTCCTCCTCTTCTTCTTACCTGCTGGTCGATGTAGCAGGTGCGGTATACGCGGGGGTCGAGGTCAGGGGCGCTACCCGGCCAGGACACCGCGCGGAGGCGAGGGCGAGCGAAGAAGCCCTGAGAGCCGTCAGCATCCCCGGCCAGGGCGAGGGGAAGTATAAGAATAAGCAGCAGCCACCTGCCAGAACCCCTCATGACTCGACGCGCTCACCCTGCAGTGCTGCTGCCACAGCCTCACCTCTCCTTTTTATAGCGGAGTTTCGGGAGGGCGGGGGAGGGAGGAGGGCACGAGACCGCTCCTGGCTCCGCCCATAGCCGGGAGAGCTGGAGGCGGAGGAAAAACAACAGCCCCGAAGGGAGGCGAGAGAAAGAATTGAGGGGCGCGAAGGCGGGGCTGGCGTTATGATTGGCTGGTAGGGCTCTGTGATTGAAAAGTGAGAGGACCGATGGCTCCCTCAGAGCTTTCGTTGATTGGCTAAGCCCGGTTGCCCTGTCGGTGAGGTAAGCGAGTGTGAAGGCTGATCACGCGGCGGTTGGGAACAGCGATTGGCTTAGGGCGGGTAAGGCGGGGCAGATGGGCGGGGCTTGGGTAGAGGCGGGAAAATGAAATGTCCCGTTTCTCCGCGGAAAACGAAAAATGAAATTCTCCAAGGAGGGGGAGGCGTCCCGCCTGCTTCGGGAATGGTGCGTGCTGATTGGTGCGCGAGAAGGCGGTTGGTGTCGTCACTTCCTTGTCGGCTGAGAGGGGCCAATATCTGAGGAGAACTGGAACGGGCCTGAGTAAGGTTGGGAAGTCGGTGAGTCTGGCGGATTCCTCGTTCTTCTTTCGGTCCGCGGCCCATTTTTCCTTTGGCCCTGTCCGTTATTATCTCTACAGCCGGATTGGCCAACTGGTGGCCTTTAAGATCAGCTTCCCCCAACCTGGTGCCCCCCCCAAATATGAACTACAGCTCCCAGAATCCGTCAGCCAGCTTAGGGGATTCTGGGAGCTGTAGTCCTAAAACATGGAGGGAACCAGGGTGTGGGGGGAGGCTGGTCCAGATGTTATTGGACTGCAATTCCCATCAGCCCTGGCCAGGATAGCCAATGGTGGGTGTTGATGGGAGTTGTAGTCCAGAATGCCTGCTCTGCACACACACACACACCTTCCTCCCTCTCTGGTTCTGTCAATGGCGCTGGTCCCAGCATGTTCCTTTAGTGCTGCCATTTCAAGTTGTGGTTGGGTGCTAATAATAATAATAATAATAATAATAATAATAATAATAATAATAATATATTTATTTCTTACCCGCCTCTCCCTTTGGATCGAGGCGGGGAACAACATTAGAACAGGAATCAATACAATAATAGCCCTGCATGGTAGGTTGAAATTTGACAGGTGCAGATCTCACTGTTAGAAGCTGTAGGGTGACCATATGAAAAGGAGGACAGGGCTCCTGTATCTTTAACAGTTGTGTTGAAAAGGGAATTTCAGCAGGTATCATTTGTACATATGGGGAACCTGGTGAAATTCCCTCTTCATCACAACAGTTAAAGCTGCAGGAGCTATACTGCACCTATACTGTGACCAGCTTTAAAAGAGGGAAGGGCTTCTGCAGCTTTAACTGTTGTGATGAAGAGGGAATTTCACCATATACAAATGACACCTGCTGAAATTCCCTTTTCTATGCAACTGTTAAAGATACAGGAGCCCTGTCCTCCTTTTCATATGGTCACCCTACGTACGCCTTTATATACAAGTTGCTGGAAACATGGGTGGGAGGGTGCTGTTGCACCGTGTCCTGCTTGTGGGATCCTGGTCGGCAGCTGTGTGACTAGATAGACCCTTAGTCTGATCCATAACAACGTAAGAAGTGTCCTGATGCTGGATCAGACCAAGGGTCCATCTAGTCCAGCACTCTGTTCACACAGGGGCCAACCAGCCATCGGCCAGGGAACAACGAGGCAGGACATGGTGCAACAGCACCCTCCCTCCCATGTTCCCCAGCAACTGGTGCACACAGGCTTACTGCCTCGGATACTGGAGATAGCACACAACCATCAGGGCTAGTAGCCTTTGCCTCCAGGAATTGATCCAACCCCCTTTTGAAGCCATTCAGACTGGTGGCCATCACTACATCTTGTGGTAGTGAGTTCCATAATTTAACTATGTGCTGTGTGAAGAAGTAATTCCTTTTATTTCTCCTGGATCACCCACCAATCAGCTTCAAGGGACGATCCCTAGTATTATGAGAGAGGGAGAAAAATGTCTCCCTGTCCACTTTCTCCCTACCATGCATAATTTTGTACACCTCTTTCAGGTCTCCCCTTAGCCTCCTTTTTTCCAAGCTAAACAATCCTAGTTGATGTAACCTTCCCTCACAGGGGAGATGCTCCATCTCCTTAATCATTTTAGTTGCCGTTTTCTGCACGTCTTCCAGCTCTATAATATCCTTTTTTAGTTGTGGTGACCAGAACTGTACACAGTATTCTAAGTGTGGTCGCACCATAGATTTGTATAGAGACAATATGATACTGGCAGTTTTATTCTCTATTCCTTTTCTTATAATGCCCAGCATGGAGTCTGCCTTCTTTACAGCTGCCGCACACTGGGTTGACATTTTCATTGAGCTGTCCACCACAGCCCCAAAATCTCTTTCTTGTTCGGTCACCGCCAGCTTAGATCCCATCAGGTTATACTTGAAGTTGGGTTTTTTTTGCCCCAACATGCATCACCTTACACTTCCTTAAATTGAACCGCATCTGCCATTTGGATGCCCACTCTTTAGAGAGATTCCTTTGGAGCTCTTCACAATCCCTTTGTGTTTTAACAACATATTATTATTATATTTATCTTTATTTGTATCCTGCCTTTTGCCCAATGCTGTGCCTCAAGGCGGCCTTACAAAGTTTAAAACATACATGGGTGTGTGTGAACAAAACCATAAACGTTTAAAATACACAACAAAATGATAAGACATTAACATAGATGGAGGGCTGGATTATTCTCCAAAGGCCTGCTGGAACAAAAAAGTTTTAGCCTGCTTTCGAAAGCCCATCAAGGAGAGAGCCGGCCTAGCTTCCCTGGGAAGAGAGTTCCAGAGCACTGGAGCAGCCACCAAGAAGGCCCTCTCCCATGTTCCCGCCAAGCGCACCTGTGAAGATGGTGGGACTGAAAGAAGGGCTTCTCCAGAAGATCTTAAAGCGTGGGCAGTCTCATAAGGGAGAATATGTTCTTTCAAATAACCTGGACCCGAGCCTTTTTATGTTCTTATCCCAGACAATAAAGAAGGATTAGGCTCAGGCCAACCTTTCCCAATCTGTTGCCCTCTGGATGTGTTCGACTGCAGCTCCCAACACTGGCTGTGGAGTTCTGAGAGTTGTAGTCTATCACATCTGAAAGGCATTAGATTGGGGAAGGCGGATTTAGGCAGAAGAAGATGGACTTTCAACAAAATCATTGAAGAGTCTTGGAGACTCACCAATTTATTCTTGCATGTCTCTTTGTTACAAGTTGTACATCGTTCTTTCTTCACCATCACCCTTGCTCTTTAAAGCAGCCACATACAAGAACAGCAGCCTCATACAAGAACAGAGGACTCCCCCTTCCCCCATGAGAACACACTGTCAAAGCAGCTTGTAAAGTCACAGAAACCTTGTGTGTATGGGGTGGGGGTGGGGGGAGGAAATGTCATCCCTAATCCAGCTTTTTATTTTTCGCCTTTTAAAAATGCTATTCCCTCAAAATGCCTCCCAGTCTTTATTATTTATTTATTTATTGCATTTTCATACCACCCAATAGCCGAAGCTCTCTCAGCGGTTCACAAAAATTAAAGCCATTCAAAGTACGGTATAAAACAAACAGTATAAAAGCATGATATAAAATGCAATATAAAAGCACACTCTTTAAATGTCACTCTTGTGCGTTGATTAATCCAAAATAACTGCCACACAACTGAGTCACAGTCACAGGCGCTAAAGTACATTAGAATTCCCATTCAATACAAGATAAATTAGGCGGAGATATTATGACTTCCCCATAAGTACCAGACTTAAGTTGCTCACCTGCAAATTATCCATTGACCTGGGCTGCTGCTTGAATTGGTGGTCTGTAGCATTCTTGTAACATTAAAATCAATTTGAGTTCAGCTCATAGGCTAATCCTATGGTAATTTTTGCTGCTCGGTGGTCCAGGGTTGAAGTGCTTCAGTTGCCGTCCTCATTTTTATTTTAATTACTTCAGTATTTATATGCCACCTTTCAGGGCAAAACAGCTGCTAACAGCTAGATAGGCGATGGCATAATCCACTGGCTTCTAATTGTAAGCAAAATGGATGAAGGTGCTTCTACAGAATTTATGAAGGGTGAAATCCTCCAGAAATTTAATTGTGGTGATGTCTTTTAGTTAGGCAAGCGTGCTTTAAAGCTAGAGGACGGGTTGCTGGGAAGATCTCTGGTAGAGGTGCCATTATTCTCAAGTCTGTCTGATGAATTGGTACAGCATGATTGCTGAAAATTTAGTTCACCCCGAAGAGCACTGAAAATACCCAGAAAGTAGATATTAAAGCTAACTGTCGTGTCTTCTGTGTTTTATTACTGCATAGAGACTCTTTCTAACCCAAATTGCTTTTCTTTTGCATTTTTGGAATGCAGGTGCTATCTTGCATTCTGTTCCAGCAAATGGGCCACTAAGGCATTAGCAAATCGTAAATACACGGTTTGTTTTTCAATCAGTTTTTTTTAAAAAAAATGGGCAATCTAGAGCATGCCTTTGAAACATTTTGGGCAGTGTTATCCCAATTTCTGAGCTCTGCCTGATTTTTTTGTTTTTTCTTTCTAAATTTTAAATTGGAGGCTTTTCTCTGGAAGGGGAAAAAAGCAATTTTACTTTTTAGAGAGCATTAGAATTAATTCCACTGCCCTCAGGGGAGTGTACCACCTGTATTTAACATCCCCTGTTTAGAAGGAGGCAAGTGTTGAGTGATGACGCGTGCAGAGATGCAACAGAGTCAGTCATTCCTGGAGATAGGTAATGCTGCTTTATTGCTGCATCAGGGTGATTGAATGAGCCAGTCACACCTGACGTTGAGACATGGCAAATGGCCCACTAGAGGCGGGCTGGAAGTAGACACACGATGAATCATGAAGAGGTGGAGGGCGTTGTTTGAGTTCACAGGACCCATTTTCATTTACTTGCTTTTTTTGGTGGCAGACTAGCAGTTCTCTTGTGGCACACAGTTTGGGAATTACTGTGTTGGAGCATGACAGGTTTTCAAAATGTTTTGGGTGTTGATTTCACAGTCAGTTGAAAAGTGCTTCACACAATACAGAAGAGAATTGTCTGAAGTCTGCCCACAGCGGAGGCCATAATACATGAATGGGGATAGAGGTTTGTAGGTGCACGGTGTAACATGACTGGCCAAAAAATCTTTAAAATCACCTACACTGGCTGCCAATTAGTTTCTGGGCGAAGTATAAAGTGTTGGTTACTATTACCTTTAAAGCCCCACATAGTTTGGGTGCAAGTTACCTGTGGGATCGTCTTCTCCCGTACAATCCGCCCCACACACTCAGGACCTCTGGGAAATATTTACTCCAGTCAGCAAAAACATGGCTGACAACTATTACCCAGAGGACCTTTCCTTCAGCCGCTCCCAGATTGTGGAATGGCCTGCCGGGAGAAATTCATCAACTTAAGAGTCTTCTGGAATTTAAGAAAGCCATGAAGACTGATCTCTTCCGGCAGGTCTACCCAGTCGAATTTTAAGTTGCCTTTTAATAATGGGCTGCTTTTTAATAATGTATTAGTTTTATATGTTTTTAATCAATTATATGTATTCTATGGTGTGTTGTATTTGTGTTGTACCCCGCCTCGATCCAGAGGGAGAGGCAGGTAAGAAATTATTATTGTTATTATTAGGCAAAATTGTCTCTTCTTCAGACATGCTGATATTCATGCCGATTCACACAGTGGGCCTCCACTTCAAATGCTTATCTACATACTGCTTCGAGTGTAAAATGCCTCTAAGTTAAGAAACATTCCCAGGGCAGAATTGTGAGCAGCCTGGTATGTCTAAGTGTGTTTTGTCTGTCTCTTTGTAGCTAACCCTGGGAGCATATGAATGGCCGGCGTCTCCTGGTTGCTTCTGTAATTTCTGTCCAGAACTCTAGCTTTGTGTATCCTTCGTGTCAAAACTGCTTTTCCAAGTTATTCCTAGATTTGAAGAGGTAAGTTCAGTCTAGAGCAGTCCTAAACTCCAGAAGCTCACGATATACACAACAGTGTTGTAGCACCTCGAACACAATCAGATTTATTATTGCACAAGCTTTCACCAGCTAGACTCCACTTTCTGCATCTGATGACGTGGTGTCAGGGCAGGGCTGTGGGTGGCATTCTGTAGTGAGCCAGGACCTGGATCCAGACGCTAAGTCAGAACTACTGGCCCAATTATGTGGTAGGGTCAAGAAGCAAGGCAGAACTGAGGGTGGAAGCACTAGTCAGAACCCAAACCAGAAGGCAGAATTGAGGAGCAAGTCAGAAGTCAGGATCAAAAACTAACCAAGGTTACAGGAAACACTGGAGCTCAGAAAGACCATTTTGCTTGAAGAGCAGGAAGATTTTATACGCTGTTGTTCCTACGCAGGAGGATCCAATGGCCAACTTGGCAGGGTGGGATCAGTTCAGGACTTGAAGGTGCTTCGCTCAGAACTGCCACCTGCACTTCTGCAGTTTACCACATGAGGGAGTTGCACAAAGATCCAGTAGTTCCTGAAACGTGGACATCGGTCCATGAAATCCTATGCCACAGTAATTCTTCCAATGTGAAATTGCCTAATTATTTTAATTTGCTTACTCACCATTAGTAGCGGTGCAAGGCTATTATTAATCCGTTTGGTGGGGGTGGGTGGGGTTAAATTGAAGAAGGGTATAGCTCTAGTATCCACTTACCGTGCCAGTCCACTTCTTTAAAATATATAATGAAATAACAAGGCGCTTGTACGGAGTGTATAACTGCAACAGTTCTCTGCCCTTTTTGCCCGGTATTGGGTGAAAAATATTCCAAATCAAACAAAGAGTTTCTTGTGCAGGATTAATACCCAGTACCTCTCACTAGAGAAATTAAACTGTGTCTGTGTTGCAGAGGGGACACAGGAAAGCATTCTTTCCCGAACCATCTCTATGAATTCAAAATTGAGCTGAGAATTTCCTGTATCCAAACCCAATTTCCTATATCCATATCCAACAAAAATGGATTGCTCTTGCTCTATCAGATTCTGGTTTCCATTTAGTTACTTACAATATTTGTGGATCACACCTCCGCTCCGTGTCTTTTTCTAAGGCAGCAATCCTAGGCACACTTACTAGGTAGGGTGTAAATCTCATGGGACTCAGTAGAACTTACTTCTGAACAGATATGCATAGGATTGCCCTGTAAGATTATTAAGATGAAAAATGATTTGTGAAGACTTTTGCTGAGAGGAAATACATGTAAACATTCAGTTACTTTGTTGTCATTTTTTTTTAAAAAAAAAACAACAACAACAGGTACAGTTGCCTAAAGTGTGGGTGTTCAGGTGACACAAAGGAAGCAAACTACAGATATCGACTCTCACTGGAAGTAGCTGACATTCAGGATGTGTTTGAGGTGACAGTATTTGGAAGCTGTTTGGATGTTTACTTTGGAGTCACAGCAAAAGGCCTGCAAAGGTAATGAATGAAAACAAAATTGCTTTCTGAAATGAGTGAGCTGCCTCCCCCAATATAACCCAGCCTGTATGTGATTTAATTATCGCTCTAAAAAAAAGTTGCAGCACGCTTTGCTGCCTGGATACCAAACTGGAATATATTAATAGGAACAATTAAATCTCTACAGTTATAAAAGTTGTACAAGGCCAGTATATTCCATTGGGAAAGAATGCTGGACTGGGAGTTGAAAAATCTGGGTTCAAATGCGCTGTTGAATCTTGGATTTACTAGTTCACCTTGAGAAATAGTTATCCCCCAACTCTAGCGTCCATTTGTAAGAAATTGGGAGCATGTTCACTAAACTTCATTCTCTGTATTTAAAAGAAACATCTTAGATTTTGGCCCAGAGAATTCAAGTACTGCACTGAAAATGAGTAGCACTGAGGTAAAATTGCCCCCCCCCACACACACACACCATTTTGTGGTTAAGCAGCATGGTTTAGTGTGTTGTCTGAACCAGGCCATTGTCTGTTTAATTTAAACTATGTTGCAGGATTTGGTCATTTCTGTTGCAAAGAAAGATGAGCAAGTGATAGGGAGGTAATAAAAGGTTTTAAGAACAAGGCCAGAGGCCGTGAGAACCTGTTGTTCACACACTCCAATTTCTATGCTCTTTTCAGGAGCCATGATTGATACTTAGTCCCAGGCTACAGTCTGAGGTTACATGACCAATTTCTGTTCCTGAAACTAAGCAGGTCTGGCCCTGAATACGTTCAAGATGGGAGGCTTCCCGGGCACCATATATAAGCCACTCTGCATTCTTTGGAGGATTAACAGTATGCAGGAGAAACAACTAACAACTTGACTGATTTGTTCCAATTCATATGAACTTGCCCTGCTTCCTGTCCTGCTTCCCCTGAACTAGCCCTTTAAGATATCCAGATCCCAACATTACAGTGATGGCAGAAGCAACAACTTGCAGAATTCTCCTTCCTATGCAACTTGTAATTAAAAAGGTCTAGACACGGTAATTGTGCAATCCTGATCCATGGTTGTCCCCTAGTATATTTATTTATTATAATTATTACATGCCCCATCAGACTTAATTCTTCCGTTCACATGCCTCATCCTCTTCCTCAGGTTTCAGTGTATGAAGCCGCCTAGCACTGAATTGGACTAGCAGTCCATATAACCTACTGTTATATAGGCTCAGTTCAGACAACACGTTTCTCAATGGTGGTTTTAGAACTCTACGGTGGAGTTTTTACACCACCGTTGGCAAATGTCTGGCGGGAAAACTCCACCCCACGGTGGAGGTTTTTTTTAAAAAACACTCCACGTTGAATATCCATGCTGTGCAGAGAAGAGTTCCTGCACAACGGTTGTGTTACATATTGTGTGGAGGGCTCCGTGGAATTTTGTGTTGCGTTGCGTTGACTTTTTCCACTGGCTACAGAGTTCTCTGACAAGAGTGGTGAGAGGAGCAAGTGCCGCTCTAGGAGAGCTGCCGGGATTGGTTTTTTTGCAGCAATGGCTGATGGGATACCATCGGGAGGATTGAGGGCGGAGGACTAGTCAATCAAACATTGCAATGGATTTTACTCAACTCCACGGTAACCCACAGTCACACAATGTGGAGTTAGAACATGTTGTGTGGGGAGTACTTCCTAAAAACTCAACCGTTGAGTGGAGTTTTCACACTGCGTTGACTAACATGTTGTCTGAACTGAGCCATAGTGTAGCTTTCTTAGATCTGTTACCTGAGATTCTTTTTGTTTTAATTGGAGATACCAGTGATTGTCCTGAGAACCTGATGCCTTCGGAGACACTCGGGGAAGGATCAAGGTGCAAAGCACCTTGTGGATTTAAAATAGCTGTACGAATACAAGAGCGGGGGTGGGTGGGAAGGGAATCCATGGTCTTGAATGTTCATTGCAAGTTGAGAAAAGCTGAGTTAAGCATCTCTTCCTACTAGGGTATCTGGGTATTATAGGGCTTGAGGGAAACATTCAAGTTTGAATAACATCAATGCTCTATCTTTCTGATATGTGGAATTCATAGACTCGCAACTGTGAGGCACACTCAGCTTGATCGTACATGTGCAGAGCAATCCTGTGTGTGTATACTAAGAAATAGGTTCAGTGAGGACTGACTCTTGGGTAAGTGTGCAGAGTATTGCAGCCCATAGAATGGAAAGTGGAATAAAAGTACAGTTCGGTACTTTATCTTTTCGATTTATTCCAGTGCGTATTTTTTGACATTCATGCCTGAACCTCATTACAGCTGTCAAGAGCAGAACAGTGTTCAGCCAGTTAACTTTCAGTACTACTTTTATTCAAGGTACATTGAGGAACTGAACCAAGAAGCAGGAGAACCAGACAGGGATGCAACTCCTGGTGTGGTATTTCAAGCAGTTGAAACCTGCTTCATTGGGAAGAAATTTGTATTTGGAGTTAAGGTAACTTTTTCCCCTTTGACATGGTTCTCTCAGAGAATACACAACTCCAGGGAGACAAAATAATAACTTTTTGTTGGACCTAGCTTCCGTACATGTGTATGCAGGTTTTCGAGATACACAGGGCCCCATCATTGTTGCCAATTTGTCCAATCAAGTTTGGTGGAGTGCTGTGTAACTGGAAAGGCTGTGCAATCTTAATCCAATTGCAAGTTCCCTCTTTCCTATTTTTTGACTCAAGCCCCTCTTTCAGCCTCATATTTAAGTACTAGCCTGGTAGCCTTAGGTGAAAAGGAATTCCTTGCAGGGAAGTCAATGGGCTAGTAGAGGAAGAATAGAGTGTTTCCTCTCTTGTTTGCTCCCAGCATGGGAGGGAATCCCTGTCCTTTGTGTTCAGCATAGAAATGCAGTGAGCTGCTTTATTATTATTATTATTATTTATTTATATAGCACCATCAATGAAGCTCTCTGTCTGTCCTGTGCCAGCCCCAGAAGGCTATTAACTCCTGTGACGTATTTACATGGCTGCCTATTCTGATTTGCACCTTATTTATTTATTTATTTAGAATATTTATATACTGCTCCCCATTGAAAAATTTCGGAGCGGTGTACAAGATAAAATGAAAATAAAAACCGAATAAAACAGTTAAAACAAAATTTAAAAGAAGCAAAAACAGAGATTCAAGGCTGCATATTAAGGAAAGGCTTCTTGGAATAAAGATGTTTTCAGGAGGCACCGAAAGGAGGACAAGGTATTCCCTCCAGAGGGAGGGAATTCCACAGGAGGGGCGCCACCACGCTGAAGGCTCTTCCCCTGGTGGATTCCAATCAGAGGATGGATCTAGGTGGAACCACCAGGAGCAGGCCCTCGGATGACCTCAGTGACCAGGCAGGTTGGTAAGGGAGAAGGCGCTCTCTCAGGTATCCTGGTCCCAAGTTGTTTAGGGCTTTGTACACAAGTACAAGAACCTTAAACCTGGCCCGGTAGTGAATAGGCAGCCAGTGCAGTTTCCTCAGCAGAGGAGTTACATGCTAGAAAGGGGCAGCTCCAGACAACAGCCGAGCTGCAGCAGTCTGCAGTAGCTCCAGCTTCCGGAGCAGCTTCAAGGGCAGCCCCACATAGAGCGCGTTGCAGTAATCCAATCTTGAGGTTACCAATGCCTGTACCACCGTGGCCAAGCTATCCCTGTCCAGGAGAGGCAAACTGTAGTTTAGTGTGACATGAAGGAGCTGCACTATACCTTGGTCACACACTTCTCTTCCCTCCCTTTTTTCTCCTGCATGGCTGGGAGGGGTTCAGAAGCTCAACCATGGCTTGTCATGTTGTTCATATTGACAAATACTGGTTAACATTCACTACGGTTAATTTCAAATAAGCAAACTTCGAAATATAGTTACTTAGGCTGGATTGTTCAAAGTAATCATATTCAAAACTAATCACAGTTCTGGGTCCGGAGGATAGGGCTTGCTGTGCTTAATCAAAAATGGAAGTGAAAGCTACCAAACTCCTCCTGACTGTGTGGGCGAAGAAGAGGGCAAGGGGCAGAATGCAAGCCCAAGGCTCGCTGTAAGGCTTGGGTAAAACTCTTGCGATCTTGGTGGCACAGAACAGAATTAACTTCTTGCAAGGCATAATAGCTGATAGGACACGGTTTGTTTCCTTTCAGGGTTCTGGCAAGCCAGATGGCGCCAGCTCCTTGCAAAACAACTGCCGAACTGCCAGGTATTCCAGAGCTCTCACTGCCTGTCAAATGTTTATACCGAACTCCGAGCTTGTGGGCTGCACTGTCATCCAGTTCCTCCAGCAGCGCCGATGTTCTCGTTTCAAGCACAGCCCCGGGCTCAGCATCTGGCCGCCCGATCTCCTCATGGCATTCGATCAACTTAGCACAGAGCTCAGCAGCTTGTATGGCCCTGGCGACTTGGCTGCGGTTCCGTCAAGCCCCGCAGATGGTGTTTCGAGTCTGTGGCCACAGTCATTTAGGCTGACTTCCTCCTCCGTTTCTTCAGGAACAAAATCAGATCTTAGAGATCTAAATTCAAGCCAGACAGCCTACGAAAGGCAAAAAGGGGAAGATCGTATTACGTTGTTGCTGAGCCAACCTGCCTTCAATCCCCAGGACCATAACCTGACAGTGAATAGGAGAAACGAGCAGGAAGATAAGAAATGTCACTTGTATACTGCTGAGTGGGGCTGTGGGACTGCAGAGGGTGAACCAGAAAGCTATTGCTCTTTAGGCAGAAAAGACTGTGGATCATTACAAAGCCCCTTAGAATCAGAGGAGAAAGACTCTTCCAGCCAAATTAGCATCCAACATAGCTATGGGCTAGAAAAATCATGGGACCCTTTGCTGCACCAGAGACATGATGGTTCTCTTCGCCCCCTTCCTTCATCTTCCAGTCATGCTAGAACAGCTGCAAACTCTCTTTGGGATGAGCTGCCATCATCTGAAAGTTTAAACGAATTCATTGCCAGAATTGAGAATGACAAAACTGGGATGTGTTCTGTTTTCCCCGGTAATGAAGTTGATGAATTCAACGGATATTTTGACCCGTCTTCTCCCAAGCTGGGCTTTTTCAATGCCAATTTCAAGACTGAGCAGGCCGATGAGGAATTGCAGAAGCTAGCTGGGAAAGTGGAAATATGTAAAAAAGTTACTTTCCCTTGTCACCGACTTAACTTGCATTCATCCATCAGTAGCAGAGAATCTCACCAGCAAGGCTTTTATAGCTCTTTATCCACTGAAAGAAAAGAAAAATGGGCGGATCTCTCCAGCCAGTATCCAGTCGTCTTGCCTTGGTCCTCCCCAGCTGGAGTTAAACGTTCTCATCCAAATGAAAGTTGTCAATCAACCAAGGAAGGAGTCGACCAAGATGTCAGCAGTGCCAAGAAGCTCCATTCCCGCTCCTCTTCAAAGTCTACAAATTACTGCCTAGAAAACCCCTGTGTACATGCCAGGAAGACAGCTGCCCACTTAAACTGTAAAGATAATGGTACTCTAGCCAGTTGGAGAAATAATGGCAGTCCTTGCTATCAGCTAAACCGAAGTATTGATCTCACAAACATCCAGGAGTATGGTTTCTCCTCAACAGTCTCTGAAAAAGGTGAAGTTTGTGAAAATGAGCGAGAACTGATCCCAGAGGTGCAAGAATATCATTTTGGACTGAGTGATGCCAGCGGTTTGCTAAAAGGCTATTCGAATTGCTCTGAGGGGAGTTACAATGCTTCTGCAGATCTTTTTGACGTTGGCGCCAGAGGAGCAGAAGCCACTGTGGGAATGTTGAACTCGTCCCAAGCGTTCTCGGCACAAGAGGGTGCCCTATCCTCAAAGTGTGCAACAACTAATTTCTTAGCAAGCAAGCTAGATGCTAACTGGAATATGTCTCAATGTGGACTATCCTTATGCAACATGTCAGCGACTTCTGACCAGAAAACAAGCACTCAGGTTGCCGGTTCAATATCCGAGATGGAGTGCAGCCTTGCAGGTACCCTGGACTTCATACCGAATTCCCAGTCCACGCCCCTACCCAGACCTTGCCGACAGGTAAGGCTCCCCAAGGGGAAAGAATCCATTCTTCGTGAATTGCCACTGAATAAATTGCCTTGGATCAATGCCAAATGTAAAACGCTCAGACCTCCCTTGAAGTACCCCTTAGCAAAACGGCTTGTCAGCATGTTCCTGCAGTCCAAAAGGCCGAGTGGTGCAAAGTCTGCTACCCCTTATGCATCTGATCCTCACCAGTTTATCAACGGCAGCCCAGCCCTGGGGCTTTCTGTGACCGATGGCGAAGAATGGATTCCCCCTTCGGAGAAAAAATGGATAAGGAAGAGGACGAGCCTGGTGAGGAACAATCCTGACAGTTCGGAGAAATCATCTCCTTCTAAAAACAAATTAAGATCTGGGGTTCCAAAGAGTTCCACGAGGGCAATAAGGGTGGAATTCACTCCTAAAAGCCAGCAGCCGATAGAGACTAGAATTGGGAGCCAGCCCATTCATGAAAATGGTGTTCATCCCAGCCGGCTAATGAACGAATCCCCTGGCTTCTGTGACTTTGCAGGTGGCAACAGGTCAAATCCGACTTCTGCACCTCACCCCATGCCTGATGCTTCAAATTGGTCTCCAGAGTTGTTTTCAGATCATTGCTAGATCCCCAGCAAGGAGGCCATTTTATGAAAGCCAGCCACTTGAATGCAGACTTCCTTTTGAAATGCGATCTTCCTAGTGGTGCCTTTGACGCGATTTCAATAGTTATATATTTCTCAAATGACTGTGGAATGGGAAAGGGCTAAAAAAAATAAAAATCTGAAAAAGGTATGAACACATATTTTTGTATTCCTCTTGGCATTTTTAAATAATGAATTATGTCTACTTGATTGAGCATTAAATATTTCCTAGGAAAATAAACTGTTGACTCCATTTGTGAGCTCTTCATTAATAACTGGATATGTATGGGCCCTATCAGCTGCCCTATATGCTCATTACTCATAGAACAAGGCTAGATAGACATTTCACCTTTCAGCAACAAGCTCATGCCAAGTGATGTTCACTCTGTTTTGGCCCAACTCCACTGCCTGTTGGCCTATATTTTACACTCAGATGGCATGTGCTACGTGTAGTTACATTGGCAAAAGATACTCAGCCCTGTTGGAAACTGTGTTTATAGGATTGCTTTATAAATAAGGCTGCAACCCTATACACATTGGAGCAAGCCCCATTCAATTCAGTTGGACTGACTTCTGAGTAGTTGTACTTGCAACTGCTCTGTCAGTTTAACAAGACCTGCAGCCTGATCCTTTTCATGGTCCTGTGGAAATAAGTCTCACTGTATCCAATAGGTCTTACTCCACGTAAGTGTGTGTGTCGAACTGCATCCTTAAACAACCCCTTGCCCTAGTGGGGCTAGCCTATATATCTCTGGTTTGCCTGAAGACCTGCACCTATAAACTAGTGCAGTGTGGATGGTCTCAGAGGTCATAATGTTCCCATCCAGCATTCATTCAGATTAATGATGATCATACCAATCACCTGGTTCAAGGAATGAGAAGGTGAATTTGCATAAATTATGAATTGTGATTTTCTTTCTGTGGCGCCTTCTGCCCCTGTGACAGATGTTGGCTGCTGGATGGAAATTAGGCACTTGGTGGTATGTGCATGCAGTAGCTCATTGCTGTGGATTGGAGCCCATTAACACCACTTCGTAAATCTTTCAGTTCTGTCCCATCAAATCCTGACACCACCATATGAGAAAAGTATATGTACACTTAGCCCTGCCCTTTGTCCAAGGAACTTAGGATAAGTTGTGTGTCTTTTCCCCTCCCTACTCCATTTTACCTTCAAGCCTGTGAGGTAGGTTAGGCTGAAAGTGTGTGACTGGCTCAAGGTCACCCAATAAACTTTTGGGTGTTGACCGCCCAGAGAGCTTCAACTATTGGGTGATATAGAAATGTAATCAATAATAAAATGTAGAGCCGCGATCCAGATTGACTCTTTCAATCCACAGACACAGATAATACTGTTGTTCGTCAGTATTTTAAAACTGATAGTAAAATGCATTTGAGCCAATCATGACTTTATCTGGATCTGAAACTACATAGTGTTAGGCATGCTTAAATTAAGACAATGGCCACCAATGGGGTTAAATGCACCTGACACTATGCTGGCATGTGACGACTGTTTTTAGTATCCTACAAATAATTTTGATGGTGCCGTTGCTAAATTTCCAAAAGGAAAACTCAAAATCCCCACTATATTCTCGACGTCAGCTTGGAAACAAGACCCATGGCTAATTAAAACAAACAAAAACATAATCACTAATATCCCATTGACATAGGAGTGGGGAACCTACTTCAGCCTGATGGGCCAATTCCGTTTCGGAATCCAGTGATGGGCAAGGCTGAATGTCACAGGGGGCAGACCGAAAGGCTAACAGAAAATACCAGCATATTTTAGATTAAAGCTCTTCCAGACCGTATCTAAGTCTTGGGAAAGCCATTTCAACCTTTCAGAATGGAGAAAAGGGTTACACAAAAGCAGGGAACCCACTAAACGGCAGCTGGGAGAAAGAGTAATGGCCTGAGATTCTCCACCTCTGGAGTAAACCATACTATTAGTAAACTCCACATATCTTGGATCATTTTCCTAAGGGGGTGGTAAACCTTCTTTGGACTGCATCACTTTAGACTGCAGGTGGGACCTAATGTGATTGAATACTTCTCCATGTCAAAAAGACTTCCTGCATCTAGAAAGCAGATGACTAGGGGAAAGCTAGAACCCTTCCATAACATAGTTTTCTAGGTGAATGGATGTTTATACAAAAACAAAACAAAGGGAGCCTTGGTCATGGGCCCTCTGAAGCGGTACAGTCCAAATACAGTTATAGTACTTCAGTAAGAAGTTACCCCCTTTCTTTTGTTTAACACTTAACATAAGAGGACCCCTGCTGGATCAGACCAAGGGTCCATCTAGTCCAGCACTCTGTTCACACAGTGGCCAACAAGCTGTTGACTCAGAAGTAGGGACATGGGTACAATGGAAACCCTCCAGCCCATGTTCCCCACCAACTGACATATATAGGCTTACTGCCTAAGGCCTTAGTAGAATTTTGGAGAAGAACAAGAAATTAGCAAATACTGTGAAGAAGCTTTCCTGATTCATAGGTAAAATTTTAGCCATGGCTTCCTCTCATGGGTCTTTCAAATATAGATTTTCAAGATACTACTGTTTATGTTATGTTGAGAGCCAATGTGGCATGTCACAGACTAGTGAAAGGTGGGTTCCAATTTGCTTTTTATTCTGCTTAGTTGATTTTTGTTACGTTGTTTTTATTACGTTGTAGTTTTGTGTGAGTGGGTTTTAGTCAAACCTTTGTGCACTGTCTTCGGATGAAGGGTGATTCAGAGATTTTAAATAAAGTTGATTTAGACAACACAAGGTGACCTCTTGGTACAGAGAATGCAAAAACGTTACCTCTGCTTCTTTTCTAAGATCAAGATGGTTCACCCATGCAAGCACACATTTCTGTCTCTGGTCCCTCCTCATTGTCTCTGTAAAACGTGCGCAAATTGAGCTGTACGCAGGATACCATCAGCCCTGGTTGGAGGTGGTTCCCGTGAGTGTTGTGTTGAGAAGTATTGCTTGGGTTTGTAGCTAAAGTACAGCCCTGAATGCAAGTGTGTGTTGGAGATTAAATTTAGCACACCGGGGGATATCCAATTAGTTTCCGGGCGAAGTACAAAGTGTTGGTCATTACCTTTAAAGCCCCACATGGTTTGGGTCCAGGTTACCTGCGGGATCGCCTTCTTCCGTACAATCCGCCCCGCACACTCAGGTCCTCCAGGGAGAACTTACTTCAGTCAGCCAAAACTAGGCTGACAACCGTTACCCAGAGGACCTTTTCTTCTGCCGCCCCCAGACTGTGGAATGGCCTGCCGGAGGAGGTTCGTCAACTTAATTCTCTCACAGAGTTTAAGACAACTATAAAGACTTCTGGCAGGCCTACCCGGATGAATTTTAAACCAAGAATTTTTAAGATCTATTGATTGTTATTTTGATGCTGTATTGTTTTTATATGCTCTTTTAATTCATTTTATGTATCTGATTTATACTGCATTGTACTATTGTTGTTGCCCGCCTCGATCCAAAGGGAGAGGTGGCTAAGAAAGAAATATATTATTATATATGGTACACAAGTTCTTGAAACGCACCAATTTTATATCGCAGTTCAGGATTCTCTGTACAAAATGGGGGAGGAGAGAGAGAGAGAAAGCTGCCTTGAAATCCAGGGGGCATACTAAAATAGGAGGAATGGCTGAAGCCCCTCTAATATACCAGTGACAAGGTTTTTTTTTAGGCCTTGGTGTGCAGCTGTGGAAAAAGAATGCAACATCTGAAACGCAGCTCTGCTCAAAAACCCATGCTTATAGAACAATACATTGTTGATTGAGCCCATCAGATGCCGATAGCTAAAAATGGATGTCTTGACACAATGTGCTGTATGCTTCCTTCTTGCCTTGAGATGTAGGAGCCCTGAAAGGGCTCCTTTGGGCCCTCCTAATGTTTCCTGAAGAGTTTTGTATTCCTGCAACTGCTCAGACAGTTTATAAAGAAGGTCAGTGTACAAAGAACCTTTGCCATGGATTCTAGATGTGCCGCTCCAGAAAGGGGTGACTGAAACCTTTCCAAAAACGTAGCTCTATCCATCATTACATTACACGCTGCCCATGCAAGCCTGTCTGTATTCCATGATTCTATACTAATGCAAAATTCGTCCTTTTTCTTCTGCTGCCCCTTACGCCTGGAACGCTCTTCCAGAACACTTGAGAACTACCAACTCAATCACAGCTTTTAAAACTCAGCTAAAAACTTTTCTTTTCCCTATAGCTTTTAAATACTGAGTTTGTTCTGACTCTATACTGTTAGCTTCACCCTACCCGGTGCCTGTTTACACTTCCCTGTGCCTGTTTGCATTCTCTTTCCCTCCTTATTGTTTACTGCAACTTTATTAGATTGTAAGCCTATGCGGCAGGGTCTTGCTATTTACTGTGTATAATCTGTACAGCACCATGTACATTGATGGTGCTATATAAATAAATAAATAATAATAATAATAATAATAATAATAATAATAATAATAATAATAATAATAGCAGCAGCAGCAGTCTGCCAGGGGGAGCACCAATGACCCCCAGAGCATAGCACTGGGGACAGGTGCCTGCCTGCCTGAACAAATCTTATAACTAACTCGCAGTTGACTTATGCTACTGCCTCCAAGATTCTCCATTCTGGTGATCATGAGGACTACGTCCTTGCCTTTAAAAAGGAAAGTGGCTATAATACTGGTTAAGCACATGAGATGCAAACTGAAATTTCAGCTCATGCAAGAACTTACTGGCTGACTTTAAGCAAGCCACAAGAGTCAGCCCTTTTATCAAATCCATGTGATAGCCGTGTAGGAGATTCCTCACCTCAAGGTGTAAAACTGCTTATTCATCAAATAATAGTATTCTTACGAAACGTTCAGCCCCTTCAGCATGTCTTTCTCTCGCACAGCTTATGCATGGAACTCGCCGGCTTTTGATACTTGGCAAACCTTCTCTTCTGTCATCCGTTAAGGTCCAAACTTCACAATAGGTGGGTGATCTGTGATCAGGACTTTTCTTTAAAGCAAATTTGAGAGTTTGGGACTAGCAACAGCTTGACAGAAGCCATTTAGATCATAGTCATGGCAAGGGAAAGCTTAACACCCCATTTCTCTAGCAATGCAGCTCCATGCAGCTGCTTTAAAAGTGAAGATAAACCCTCTGGGAGCTCTGCCATCCATCTCCTGTACAAGAGATAGCTCGACCCTAAGAAATTATTTTCTTACACATCTCTGTCTTGGCGATACAGCAACACAAGAAACTGCCTTTTATCAGGATAGACTTTTCGCCCATCTCTCCCAGTATCGTTGACTGCATCCCGCTTCCAGGAGGAGGTCTTTCCCTTCTGTATGCAAAGTATGCGCTTGGCTACATCTGTTTTGAATTCCGAAATCAAGAAAACCTTGTGCGGCAGGCAGAAATAAGAACACTTATTTTAAAATGTCAGCTTTATTTTCAAAAAGGCTAAAACTTTAGCAGCTTCTTTTTAATGCAAAAAGGGACCACCTCTCAGCGACCGGGTACAACCTCCCCAGTGTAAGCCATCTTCAAATGAAGGTTCGATGTGTAAGAGCACATCTGTGTCTATGCTTTCACTGGGGGCTGGTTGAGATGCCCCCTGGCATGGCACCCCTTCGTTTCTCAGCATACTGTGCACCCATTCCCTTTTGCAAATATCAAACTAATTAATACTAAATACAGAATAACCAGCGAATTAATACTAAAATTACAATCCATGGTGGGTCCACAGTGACCCACACAGTCCCACCTTTCAGGGCAAGCACATCAACACCAGTATCTGAGAAAGAGTTGGTTGCGTCTTCTCCTTCAGTTCCTCTCTTGACGTCAGATTTGTAAAATCCAACGCATTCTTCGAGCATGGCACTAGAGGTGTAATAATCACGGAGATCAGGGCGGGAATCATCCCATACTGCTTCCAACGCTGAGGTTTTGAATCAAGGGAATTGCCCAAACCAACAATTTTACACACACGCACACACACACACACACTTGAGCCCAAGATAGCAAAGCAGACAACTTAGATGAGCCACAACCACGAGCCTGCAAGCGACTACACGGCAGGGAGGGCGATTTGACGTTTCTCAGAGCTACAGCTTTGCAAGATGGGTCACAGCCCGAATAAAGATCTGTAATAAATTCGGAACATGCACTGCCATTTTATTCCTAAGCTTATTAAAAAAAAAAACCTATGAAATTGTGCATTCAGTTCCCGATGAGAAATGTATTTCCACAAATGGCTGCTAGGCCAGCGTCATGTGGGCTGCGGTTTTATTAAAAGCACGCCCAGCGTTGATCCTTTACAGACTGGCTGACAAGGGCTGTTTTTCTGAGCAGCTCTCATGTGGACGGTTCTTGGGTTTTACTCCTGTATTATCTTTGTCTGACAAGCTTTTGACGTTAATGAATACCAACTTAAGAGCCTTCAAACAGGTCTTTAGCAATGCACATTGCATATGACGCCTGTGCTTAATAGTGAACATGTGTATATATTAGGCCAGCCCCAAATCTCACAAAGTTACAGTAAACTTTAGCATTACAATAAAGTTTAAACAGACAACCATGTATGCTGCCCAAGTTTCAAAGTTCCCAACATTCCAAAGAGGGGCTGTTTCGGCCATGTCCTGAAATAGGCAACCATGTTAAAAACCCTCATTGGGTCACTTTTGCAAGAGAGAAAGTGGGAATAGAAGCCCCACTATATGGCAGAAGAGTACAAAAACGCTGACTTTAATTGCAAACTTGGGAACATTTATTTGATCAGCTCAAGTTCAGAGAGGATTCTTAATGCTCCTCTTTAACAGCTGAAGCTCACTCTCCTTGCCAAAATTTAAATCCACATAAAATGCACCCAGTCAAAAAGGACTGTGCTATATTTGCTCGTACCAACAGGAAGAGGCTTGTGGGTCTGTTTACAATCGGTACTTATTAGTGAACTTTTTCTAGATCGTGTGCAGAACAGAGTGTGCAGTAATGGACTGCATCTAAAGTTTAGCCTGGGGAATAGTTCACCAAATCATTAGTACCCAAAGAACTGAGAGCGTCACTCCTGTTGGTTTCAAAGTACTGGCATTTCTATTTTTAACTTCCATGTCGATGAAAGTGCCTGAACATGGGAGACATTAACACTTAAAAAAGAAGAAGAAATGGAACACGCACACTGTTCAGTTGTGCCCTGGAAAAACAATGCTTTGGGCCATGATCTATATACAAGTATTTGCTTAGCTGGCAGCCCAGAGCAGCCGCCTAATGGCTAATGTGCATTTCAGTTTCCTTACTCAAAGATCCAAAACGTGTTGTGCCAGAGAGATCTTGCATTTTTCAGCGTTTCCAAGGGAAGCGTTCTTAGGCGCTTCTTCAAGAAGTGAAACGGCGACCTGTCGTCGGCTGGCCAACAGGTATCTAGCACCTTCTCGAATCCTAACCTCCACGTTACGGGGAAATCAAAGACAAAACAAAAGATTAAACCAAGTTATATTCTACGCTGGCCCCGCAGGCGAAGCGGCCAGCCTGCCATGCTTCAAGACTGGGAACCTGACTACATCCACCAGTCAGAATGGGTTGTGGCAGCAGGAATCGCTTCTTGTCGAGAGAAGGCCTTGTCAAGAAGAAAAGAGTCATGACACCCTCGGGGCCCAACTGGTATCAGTTGAAATTACAGCAAGTCAAATAGCTGATACTTTTTCCTTCACCTGGTAGCGGGGATTCGACATTGTTCACAAGCGTATTCTGCCTCGCTTCGCTGATCAACCGGCAAGCCAAGTCCAGAAAGAGTTTTTCCACATTATCAGATTCTTTAGCCGAGGTCTCCAGATAATACATGTCTTGAGCTTCGGAAAATTCTTCTGCCCTTTGTTGAGAAACTTCCCTTTTATCTGCTAAATCAATCTTATTCCCTGTGTAAACAAAGCAGGGAGGAGGACGTTTAGGTTTGACTCCAGAATGTTAAAGCCAAAAGCCCTACTGCAGGTCTGCATGATTTGTGACTCTCTGCAAGCCGATCCCTAACCATAGATGATGAAACAACCTCTGGTTTCTGCTTCCTATTTAAGAGTGCAAAAATAGGGGGGGGGGGCGTTGTCAAGCCCCTGGCAGACCACAATTTGTGGCTATGGAAAGAGGCTACATTGGGGTTAATGTCAGTGTGATGTGATGTATAACTCTGTACTATAAGAGCCAGTGTTGGACTGGGAGTCAGGACATCCGGGTTCTAGTCCCCACTCAGCCATGGAAACCCACTGGGTGACTTTGGGCCAGTCACAGACTCTCAGCCCAACCTACCTCACAGGGTTGTTGTTGTGAGGATAAAATGGAGAGGAGGAAGAGGATTATGTATGCTGCCTTGGGTTCCTTGGAGGAAAAAAGGCAGGATATAAATGCAACAACAACAACAACAATAATAATAATAATGTAATAACTAATTATAGACAGTAGCAAAGTAAAAATTAGATTGAAAGCCAGTATTAATCCTCTCTCCCGAATAGTAAATTCTTCAATTTCCAAACTCCAATATAGTGCACTCCCTTCTTTACAACACACACCCAAGGCCAGAGTACGAATTATTTCATCCGCCTGAGAAGCTCTTTCCACATATTATTATTAATGTCTCTCTTTTCTTGCTTGTGGTGGTTCTTCTAGGCGGACATGACGGGCTTTGCCAGGTCATGCTGTCTTTTACTACTAGTAGTAACAATAATACTATCCCACCTATATACAGAATACTCTAGGTGGCATTCAAAGTTAAAACAATTTAAACAAGATAAAAAGGATCGATAAAATACCATAGGTAGTATAAAAATTTAAAACAATCCAAAAAGATAAAACCATACAGCATAAAAACAATATATTACAGGAATATTTCCCCCTGCCAATTTCCCCTTGCCCAACAGGCCCTGATCTCTCTTACCCACTAGCACGGTTATGACCTTATTGCTGGCATATTGCTCGATCTCCCGCAGCCATTCAGGGAGGCACCGGAAGGATTCTTCGCAGGTGATGTCGTAGGTCAGTATTAGCGCGTTCGCGCTGCGGTAGTAGCTCTGCGTAATGGAGCGGAATCTCTCCTGTCCTGCTGTGTCCCAGATCTGCAGCTTTTTTTTTTTTCCAATAACGAGAATTGAGGAGAGAGAAAAAATGGGGGGCGGGGGGGGGCAGTGAAGAGAAAAAGTCTGCATTAGCACAATATCTTTAACCAACTGGAACACCTCTTTGACTTAGCGCCCCTCCCAAGAAATCAATCCAAGAACACCTCAGGAATGATCTCCCGGACAAGGCCCGCCTGGCACCCTGGAAGACAGAAACAAACTTCAAAGTGATCTTGATAGGCTGGAGTGCTGGGCTGAAAACAACAGAATGAAATTTAATAGGGATAAATGCCAAGTTCTACATCTAGGAAATAGAAACCAAATGCACAGTTACAAGATGGGGGATACTTGGCTCAGCAATACTACAAACGAGAAGGATCTTGGAACTGTTGTAGATTGCAAGCTGAATATGAGCCAACAGTGCGATATGGCTTCAAGAAAGGCAAATGCTATTTAGGGCTGCATTAATAGAAGTATAGCTTCCAAATCACGTGAAGTACTGGTTCCTCTCTATTCGGCCCTGGTTAGGCCTCATCTAGAGTATTGCGTCCAGTTCTGGGCTCCACAATTCAAGAAGGACGCAGACAAGCTGGAGCGTGTTCAGAGGAGGGCAACCAGGATGATCAGGGGTCTGGAAACAAAGCCCAATGAAGAGAGACTGAAAGAACTGGGCCTGTTTAGCCTGGAGAAGAGAAGATTGAGGGGAGACGTGATAGCACTCTTCAAATACTTAAAAGGTTGTCACACAGAGGAGGGCCAGGATCTCTTCTCGATCCTCCCAGAGTGCAGGACACGGAATAACAGGCTCAAGTTAAAGGAAGCCAGATTCCAGCTGGACATCAGGTGAAACTTCCTGACTGTTAGAGCAGTATGACAATGGAACCAGTTCCCTAGGGAGGTTGTGGGCTCTCCCACACTAGAGGCCTTCAAGAGACAGCTGTGTTAGCAGAACCACCTCCATTTTTAACAGGAAACTGTAAAGTCTCTATTGCACACCAAGCAAAATGTCATAATGCCCTGTATGAGAATGTCTCCTTGTGTGCGTCCTTGCATCCTTGATTACTAATATAAACAAGAGTCCTAGCTCCAGCTGTCTGTGTCGAAGTTAACTTCTATAACTTACTGTCAGGCCAAAGGTATTGTTTACAGGACTGTTTAGCATAATTAGCTATGCCCCAGTGTTATGTTCTGATTGGTTAATGCTGCTACTGGGCCCTGCCCCTTGAAAGCTTCAATACTGTACCATATTCCCTATGTCTTTTGTCTGATTGCTCCCTTTGAAGAGACCAGGCCTTGATTACTAATCAATAAAGTGCTTTTGAACCCTCTGTCGCTGGAATGGTGGAGTCGTGCTTAAGGGCTGTTTGGATCTCGTCCTTGGGTGAAAAGAACATTGATCTAACAGCTGGACAACCATCTGTCATGGATATGCTTTAGGGTGGATTCCTGCACTGAGCAGGGGGTTGGACTCGATGGCCTTGTAGGCCCCTTCCAACTCTGCTATTCTATGATTCTATGCTACACTTTTTCTAGGTCTCTAGAAGACAAAAATGAATAAACAGGTGTGGCAAAAAATGGCCAAGGATTCCGTAACACTAAGTCGTCTGCTTGATTTGTGCAGCTTCCAAATGTTCTTTCTTTCTTCAGGAGATTGTGTTACTGCATGTTATTTCTTAATGTGTTCAATTCACCTATAAATATGCATGCAATCTCTATCGTTTTCCCCATCAGTGATGGAGAAGTCCAGTTCCCGTGCTGTGGAATCCTAATGGGGGTATTCAGAGAGCAAATCAGAAGCTCCATAAATGTGAAACATCCTAGAACGGCAACCCCCAACCTGGTGCTGTCCCAATGGCCATCTTGGCTGGGGACGATGGAAGTATATTTCAGCACATCTGGTTGGGGAAGGCTGTCCTAAAACCACAGTCAAATGTAGCACAGGGGGTGGGGTGGAGAAATCTCCCCAGCTCCAGAACAGACATTTCTATTGGTGTAATTGTTTACATTTGCTTGTTTCGGGCCTTGAAGGTTTATCGATTTAAAATCATCCAATTACTGTGCAATCCTATGAATGTCTACTCAGAAGTAGCTCATTGGTAGGGCACCTGCTTTGCATGCAGAATGTCTCAGGTTCAATCCCAGGTAGGGTGAGGAAAGGAATTCTGCCTGAAACCCTGGAGAGCCGCTGCTTCCAGTCAGTGTCGACAATACTAGGCTAGATAGACCAAGGGTCTGACTCCATATAAGACAGCTTCCTATGTTCCTAAGTAAATCCCACTGTGTTCAGTGGGGCTTACTCCCTGGTAAGTGTGTATAGGATTGCAGCCTTAACCAACCAAAGATAAACGGGTCGATAAATGGGTTATTTCTGCTCAGAAATAAAAACACAAATCTTCAATATCTGCTTCAGAGGTCATAACAACATAAGAAGAGCCATGTTGGATCAGACCAAGGTAGGGTGACCATATGGAAAGGAGGACGGGGCTCCTGTATCTTTAACAGTTGTATAGAAAAGTGATTTTCCACAGGTGTCATTGGTATGCATGCAGCACCTGGTGAAATTCCCTCTTCATCACACCAGTTAAAGCTGCAGGAGCCTTGCCCTCTTTTGTATCTGGTCACTCTAGCTATACAAGAGCTTTAACTAGTATGCAGGAGCCCTGTCCGCCTTTCCATATGGTCACCCCACCCTACAATAATATGCAAATACAATGGTAGCACAATCCTACTGAATTTGCCCAGATGTAAACCTACTCCCTCGTAAGTACACACAGGATTACAGCCTTAATCAAGTAAATGACTAAAAGGCAGGTGATTAAGGGCATAACCCTATGCATGTTTAGTTAGAAAAAAAGTCTTACAACTCCCAGCATTCCCCAGCCAGCGTGGTTTTTATTTTTAAAAGAAAATGTTGTATTTCTGCAAAACTTGGGGTTCCCCCAAGCATGCTGAAACCTCCCTCTCATTTTATAACTAGTCAAGAGGGCAGGGCTCCTGCAGCTTAAACTGTTGCGAGGAAGAGGAAATTTCACCAGGTGCTGCATGCATACCAATGACCCCTGCTGAAATTCCCTTTTCTATACAGCTGTTAAAGATACCGGAGCCCTGTCCTCCTTTCCATATGGCCACCCTATGTTAGAGCCAATAATGAGGCATGATGGGAATTGTAGGCCAAAACATCTGGAGGACCACATGTTGTCCACCCCTGTAATGTAGAGGGAAAGTGGTATTTCCAAGGAGTCTCCAAACACTGGCATGGGAAGAGCCCATACGACTGGGCAATTTATGTGATGCCGAATTGTTACAGGTCACGGATGCAATCTGGGAGTCAATTACAGGAACATGGTAACCACGCGTTGCAAACATTGCCTGTATTTTCACATCGCAAGCGCCAGATATTTCCTCGGTTTGTCAAGGATTTTAACAGAGGAGTCTGTTCTGCCAATTTCATATCAAACGGATACAAACTCAAGACAGAACAGCGGGGGGTGGGGAATCAAGCAAGGCCTTACCTTGACTTTTTCACCATTTATCTCCACCGTCTTAATCATAAAGTCAACCCCAATTGTGGCTCCTTGGCCTGGTGGAAAAAGACCCTGGAGCAGGGAAAACAAATTATTAGTCTTAACAGCATTTGAAGCCCAAAAAGTGCTGGATGCTTTTCCAGTTTGCTTCTCAGCGGAAGCGTTTTGTGAGCACTGCCTTATTTCTTACTTGAGGAACCTAACATGTGGCGCTATAATTCCGTATTATTCATGCGACACACCAGAAGTGGGAAGAAGGAAGATTGGGGTGAAAAATCTGAGTTATCTGAAGTAGATCACTATGGATTTCTGACTCCCAATGGTTTAATGGTGGGCAAGCCAAAAGGACACCTAAATGCGAATTCCACAAAACATGGAAGGACCATGAGGTTTGTTCAGGTACTCAGAACAAATAAATGTGATCAGAATTCTTTAACTCTGAACATGTATCCTTTTGCACCAAGCTCTGTTTGGTAGATCGTGGAGTCCTAAATACAAAACAGAGTAGATCCTACAGCTTCTTTTACCTAAAAGATCACCTGCCCTCTCCTGAAGTACAATAGGGTAGGTGTGGATGGAGTTCAAGCTTGTGGAATCCGTTGGTTTTGACCAGAACCCCAGGTCACCAGCTGGAGCCAGCTGCAAAACAATTAACAGCTCAGGGGCTGAAGTCAGATGCAGAATGGGAGGTTACAGGGGCGAAGATAGCGGGACTGGGTTTGAATGATCACGTTGGCGAAAGAAGCCATCATGGCTTCCGCAGGCGTGCAACTTTTTTGCACAATTCCCGATGATGTAGTGTGAGCTGGTGTCTCGTCCAAACCCGGTGTGCGACATGGCAGGGGCGGCTTTATACCCGCCCCCTCAACCCCTTCTGCAAGTCGTCATTTCGGCTACCCCCACTGCACCGCACACTGGGCCCAGGCAACCCGCCAACCCCCACTGCGTTGTGGGGGAATTGTGTAAATGATGGTCACAGGAGCGAGGGAAGACCCCGCGACGGCTTCTTTTACCTATGTGATCGTCTGAACGGCCCCTGGGATAGCCTATATGTACAAGGACAAAGCTATCAGCACAGAGCCAGCGTGGTGTAGTGATCAAAATGTTGGACTACTCAAGCCATGCAGCACACTCAGCGAGTTCTCAGCCTGACCTACTACAGAGCGGTTGCGAAGACAGAAAGGGGCGATGGTTTAGCTCCTCGGAGGCAAGGCGAGGTATTTATTGTTGTAAGCTGCCTTGTGAGAGCTCCTGCCCTGATAGATGGCCAAGAAACGTTTTAAATAAATAAATAAAACATCTTAATTAATACATCATTCTTAATATTCTCCAAGCCAACAGACTTTGGATTTTATTCTTTACCATCCCAAACACCTTTCTTCCTCAACTGGCTCAGAGACGCCACTCTGCGGCAACAGCCGTCACCCGCTCTTCTGCTTCTTCCAGAAGACGGAGAGCCAACATGTACAAATTCCATTTGGCACAGAGCGTCAGTCCAATGGGGTCAGCCAAACCAACATCTGGAAGCAATTAGAGGGTGGTTGGGTGAGCCCAAATATTTCTCATTCGTTTAAACATGCGTGGGTTTCACCTCTCCTTCTACAGGAGCGCTGCATTTGAACGCCAAGCGTACAAAGCGGGGAAGATTTATGCTTCTCTACGGAGAAGCCCAAATCGTCTGCAGAGGTTTTCTTGAAACCACCAACTCACAAAAAGGACTGGGCAGTCAGGAACAGCACCAGCAGAATCTTAAGTCAGTGCAGTTGGAAAAGAACAAGCAAGCCCACAGCCGCCACCGCCTCTTCGCCGGTTTTGCTCCGCAACGCTTTGAACGCATCCGTCTCACAGAGCACTGACAGAGACACCAGAAGTCTGACGAGCAGCAAAGCTAGTTGCAGATTTGTTTAGGTTTACTTCCACTTGGGGAGAGGGGGGGGTTCAACTTTGCTCTAGCACCCATGGCGGTACGCTCCAAAGTCAGGGAAAGAGGACATGTAAAAGCTCTCCATGGGGAAGAAACGCAGACAATTTAATACTTAAAACGGCTAAGGAACGTTCAGTGAGTTACATAACCTCTCACTGCAAGCTCCCTTTCTACCCAGCAGATTCAACACATCCCGATTTTGACTTTACCCTGAACGGGAGGGCAAACCGTCTATTTTCTACTGTGACGTTTCTATCACCTCATAAGAACATAAGAAGGACCATGCAGGATCTGACCAAAGGCCCATCTAGTCCAGTATCCTGTTTTCCATGAAATTGAGGGGAGATTCTATATTGAGGGGAGACATGATAGCACTCTTCAAATACTTAAAAGGTTGTCACACAGAGGAGGGCCAGAATTTCTTCTCGATCCTCCCAGAGTGCAGGACACGGAATAACGGGCTCAAGTTAAAGGAAGCCAGGTTCCGGCTGGACATCAAGAAAAACTTCCTGACTGTTAGAGCAGTACGACAATGGAACCAGTTACCCAGGGAGGTTGTGGGCTCTCCCACACTACAGGCCTTCAAGAGGCAGCTGGACAACCATCTGTCAGGGATGCTTTAGGACGGATTCCTGCATTGAGCAGGGGGTTGGACTCGATGGCCTTGTAGGCCCCTTCCAACTCTGCTATTCTATGATTCTATGAAGGGCACCATATGCCTCAGGGAAGCCCGCAAGCAGGGCTTCCAGCACCCTGGTATTTAGCGACACCCTGTCTCTGATCCTGGAGCTGGTATATAACCATCAGGACTAAGAGCCATCCATAGCTAACTAACACACACACACACACCCCGAGACCTATCCAGAACGTGTCTCCAATGCTCTCAGCTTCGAGACCCATGGGCTCACTCCACACAGCTGGTTGCCTGTTTGCTGATCCCCGCTACTCACGAGGAACAGCTTCGTGAGGGGAGGGCACATCAGCTGAATACCTTGGGATTTTTGTGAGCGGGGGTGGGGGGGGAGCAGGACAAAAGCTGTCATTGATATCCCGGGAAAACTGAGGGGGCCGTCCATAGACCACCACAGGATCAGCTGTGTGTCATGTGACGCGGTAGGGACGACCTCAATACTACTCTGGAATAAATGTCATTTTTTTCAGCACCAGGTAAGGACCACCCTCTACTCCCAGGCATTTAAAGGTAAATGATGGGGCATCTATGCCTGCTGTTTCTGAACAGCTCTATTAGGGAACATTTTGTTTACTTAAATTGCTTTTAGCTGTTTACATTGTTTTAGTTTTCCTGTGTTTTTTTAAAAAAGTTAGACTGCTTTTATTATGTTGCGTTTTCAATTTAATTTAAAATTCAATTTAATTTTAAAAACATTTTTATAGCGCCACCTCGCCATTTCTGGCACATTTTGAAATGTCGTTGAATTTTTATGAACTGTTGTAAACCTCCCAGAGAGCTTGGGCTGTGGGGTAGTATACAAATGGAATAAATAAACACACAAACAAACAATATAAGCCACTTGCTGATTGGACAGTTCAGCAGGTCTTCCATGAGAAACAGCACAACCACAACAGAAAATTAAGCCATGTGGTAATACAATCCTCCTGGAACTTCTGTTACTTCGGTAACACCGTGAGCTGCCTTATAGTAGATCAGACATTTTGTTCATCCAGCCCAATGTTCTCCAGATCATAAGAACATCAGAAGAGCCCTGCTAGGTCAGACCAAGGACCCATCTAGTTCAGTACTCTGTTCATACAGTGGCCAACCAGATGTCAAACCAGGAACCCACAAGCAGGACACCCTCCCATCCATGTCCCCCAGCAACTGGTGTTTCTAGGCTTACTGCCTCTGACATTACTCTTCTCCAGGCAGTATCTCTCCAGGTCTTTCCCATCATCTGACGCTGTGAACTAGAGATGTCAGGGATTGAACCTGGAACCTTCTGGATGCAAAGCGGGGGCTCTACCGCTGATCTAGAGTCCCGACTCCACTTCACAGAATCATAGAATAGCAGAGTTGGAAGGGGCCTACAAGGCCATTGAGTCCAACCCCCTGCTCAATGCAGGAATCCACCCTAAAGCATCCCTGACAGATCTTACCTAGAGGCAAGATTTAAGGGAGAAAACGGCACTTTGGTTAGCGACTTTAGTGCAACTATCTTCCTCTGAGGTTGAGGCTATAGTGTTTAAGGAGACTGCCTTGGGAAACTGAAGTTTCAGTATGGGCTGAAAACCTGGTTTGTAGTGAGTGTTAAACCCATTCCCCCCCCCCCCCCCCCCGTTTAGATGATGATTTTTTAACAAAGCAGGAAGTCGCCTCTGCAACTGGATGCACAAAGGAGGGGAGAGGGAGAATCCAAGCATGTCGCTCATCCCCATTCTGATCATTTCTTGGAACGGAAATGTTTCACCTGTACAAGGTGTTGGTTCCGTCGTCTGCATGTCCCATCTGTGAGGTTCACTCACACGTGCCAAGTCACCATCTGATGCTACAGTCCTCAAATGGGCTACCAGCCCTGAATCTGCCTAACTTGTCCCACAAAGGTGAAGGAGAAGTCAACTCAGCAAAAGAGGCCATAGGTTGTTCCATCTTACATCTGGTCCCTCTTGCTGAGGGCTGCACAACCCTTAGCTGAAGCCCCCTCTTCGCCCTAGACAGCTCAACATATAGCCTTTATATATTATGCTACAGTCCACCTCCTAATAGGAAAATATGGCCCTGGGGCTCCTGGATCCCAGCTCCCTTGTCTTCTAAAATTCGCCACACATGTGGATCTGGTGCATGCACAACACACCCTTTCCTAGGTTTTTTTCTTATGCGCTAGAAGCATTTAATAAATGAAGGGCAGGGACCCTAACTAGGGTGACCATATGAAAAGGAGGACAGGGCTCCTGTATCTTTAACAGTTGCATAGAAAAGGGAATTTCAGCAGGTGTCCTTTGTATGCATGCAGCACCTGGTGAAATTCCCTCTTCATCACAACAGTTAAAGCTACAGGAGCTATACTAGAGTGACCAGCTACAAAAGAGGACAGGGCCTCTGCAGCTTTAACGGTTGTGATGAAGAGGAAATTCCACCAGGTTCTCCATATATACAAATGACACCTGCTGAAATTCCCTTTTCTATGCAACTGTTAAAGATACAGGAGCCCTGTCCTCCTTTTCATATGGTCACCCTACCCTAACTCAGTGATAGAGCACATGCTTTGCATTCAGAAGGTTCCATATTAATTTCCCGGTATCTCCAGATAGAGGTAGGGGGAAAAAACCTGCCTGAAACCCTGGAGAGACGCTGCCAGTCAGTGTCGACAACAATGGTCTAGATGGACCAATGGCCTGACTCAATATAAGGCAGCTTCCTGGTTTCCTATGAATGAATGAATGAATGAATGAAAGAAATAAAATCAAAGAAGTTCTGAGGCTAAAATCTGCATTGACAGAAAGCCCACCTTACCTGAGTGAACCGTCGGACTAAGCAGGTCTTCCCCACGCCAGCGTTCCCAATTAAAACTATTTTGAAAAGAAAGTCATAATCTTCCATACTCATTTACGCAGCTGCAAGGGAAAGGAAAAACAAGGGGGTTGGGGAAAGAAAGAAATAAAAGTGTGTGATTTGTCCAAAAGGCTTCAGCTGGCCGGTAAAAGGAGCATCAGGCTTCTGACTAAACACTGGCAAAGCCACCGTCGTTACGGGAGCACAGACAAAACGCTACAGAGACAAGTTGGAAGACCAGGTGATTTAATTTAATTGCCAAAGGACTTTGCCCCTCCAGGTATTCAGGGCAAAGGTCCCTGAAGCATCAGCCGTTTCTTGCTAGGCGTGTTCTCCGGAACACGGAAATCATGGAAGCTTCGGAAATAGGAAGAGAGTCAGACCACAGCCAGCAGCGGCTGCTTTGGTCTGCCTGAAAACTAGGGCAACAAGGTCTTTCCTAACCCTAGTCCCAGCCCTCTCTCAGCCCTAGAGATGGCAAGAGGGCCTCATGGGATTCATGAAGGCCTTCTACAAATGGACGTTGCACCTGCAGGGCAACCCCCACCTTGCACCTCCACTTACGAGAAGGGGCTCTTTCAACCCCACAAGGAAGGTGCACACACAGGATTGTACAGGTCACTCTGCCTCTGCTATCTCACCAGGTTGAGTCAGACAAGCAGGACAAGAAGCAGCCTGTCGGTTTCTACAATCAGGGCCGGCGCTTCCATAGAGGCCAGTTAGGCAGCCGCCTAGAGCGCCAAGGTCAGCGCCCCCGGAAGTCGCCCTCCCAGCCTTCCACCCTGCTCCCCAGCGTCCCTGGCTTAGCTTCAGCTGGGCGCCCGCCCAGCAGCCAAAGCCAACCCGGGACACTGGGGGGCGGGGGACGGGCGGCTCCACGTTCTGACTTCTGGCGCGTGCCAAAAGTCAGAACGTGGAGCCGTCTGACTGCCCTCCCCCAGCTTCCCGGCTTGGTTTCGGCTGGGGGGGGGGGGGGCGAATGGACGGATGGAATTGGAGCTGCCGGACCACCCCACCGCAGCGTCCCGCCAAGCCAGGAGGACTTCAGGCGTAGGACAGGTAACCTGTCTCCGCCTACCTGGGGTGTGGGGGATACGGTGTGTGGGGGGGTGAAAGCAGCTCACCTTGCCTAGGGCGCAAAAAAGCCTGGCACCGGCCCTGTCTACACCCATGTAACTAGTGAATTATAGATGCTGGTTGACCCATTCCCCCCTCCTCCTGCAAGACTGCTTGAGGTAGGAAACGGTAGGAAACCTCAGACTGTGGCTCCGGGATCTCGTTCAATGACATGTTCTTAATTGCACCCAACCCGCCGGGGTGGTTTGGAATAAGGCCTTCGGTTTTCCTCTGCTCAACATGCGGAGTTAATTTGATATTTAAGAATGTTAAGAGCTCCACTGGATCAGGCCAAGGGTCCATTCAGTCCAGGATCCAACTTCCCACAGTGGTCAAACGGAAGCGCATGGGAAGGAGACGAGCTGGCAAGAGGGCAATTTCTGCCATCGCTCCCCAACAAATCATATTCAGGGATGCTCGGACTCTGCACCTAGAAGTTCCATTCAGCTACCTTGGCCAAGAGCCTATCCTCCGTGAATTTGTCTCTTAAGAACAATAAGAACATAAGAAGAGCCCTGTTGGATCAGATTGAGGGTCCATCTGGTCCAGCACTCTGGTCACACAGTGGCCAACCAGCTGTTGACCAGGGACCAACAAAGCAGGACATGGTGCAACAGCACCCTCCCACCCAGGTTCCCCAGCAACTGGTGCACACAAGATTACTGCCTCGAATACTGGAGGTAGCACACAGCCATCAGGGCTAGTAGCCATTGATAGCCTTCTCCTCCAGGAATTTATCCAACCCCTTTTTAAAGCCATCCAACTTGGTGGCCATCACCACATCTTGTGGTAGTGAATTCCATAATTTAACTCTGTGTTGTGTGAAGAAGTCCTTCCTTTTATCTGGCCTGAGTCTCCCACCCATCAGCTTCATGGGATGACCCCATTGGGTTCTAGTATTATGGGAGAGGGAGAAAATGTCTCCCTATCCACCTGTAGCATTGAGGAAATGCCTCTGAATACCAGTTCTTGGGGAATACGAGCAGGAGGGTGCTACTGGGTTTCCCATTTTGGGGGGGGGGGGGTCGTCTGGTTGGCCAATGTTAGAATTGGACTGGATAGCTCCTTGGTCTGACCCAGCATGGTTCTTTTGTGTGTGTTTTAATTATACCCCATCCCAAGGAAGTAATTGGTGAGAAATGAACAGTCAAAAAAGCTGGTGATCCTTCTCCATCCCATCAACCTTAACAAATTAAACAAGGGAGATGTCATGCCTAGCTCTGCTCCTCCTAGATTGGAAGAAGGTGTTTCAGGTGATTAATCAGAATCAGACTCTGAAGTAGAGGAGTTGGTGCCAGAAACAGGCCAGCCTGTATCAGTGGGGGAGACAGCCCTCACGAACTCTTCACCTGCTGGTGGTGAACTTTCTCCAGAGCTTATCTCGTCAAGGGGCAAATAATACAGTCAGTGGGAAGCCAACATTCTTCCAAGGGGGAGAGCGTGGAGAGGTTAGCCGTTCCTAGAGTACACCGCAGACTAAAATGGGTGGAGTTAAAGGAAGGCGAGAGAAAGTCAGCCCGGCTCGCATCCCATCAGAAGCTGCCTCAAAATTAGTCTCTCTGAAGTTAACGCATCTTGGGAAAAGGCTTTCCACTCTTCTTGAAAGGGCAATTCTCTCGCTTAGTTTGCATAGTTTTTGCCTAGGAAAAAGTTCCTAGAGATTAGACTCTCTTCAGGTGGGAAGAGATGTTTATTGCTTGAATGAAGCTTTGTAGATTACTTAGCAGGCCTCGTTGTTGTCTCCCAAGAAGGCAGGAGGTTTTCAGAAACACGACAAGAGTCATGTGGCATGAGATTTTAAAGGCAAAGACAGATAACATTCATGAGTCAAATCAACTGTAATAAACCAGATCAAATCATTGTGGAGGGAGAAGCCCACTAATGGAGATGGTTCCAGTAACAGGAATACCATACATGAGTTAATCAACTGCCCTAAACAAGATTCAATTAGCAAGCTTGGGCATGTCCCTACGGTGCAAGAAAATCCCAAATTTTGAAACCAAGAGCTAGATTTGCATGACACCACATCAGAGAATGTTACAGATTTGCAGTGACTTAATCAAGCTAAACAAAGGGATATTCTTTCCTTGTTAGTATTCATATTTTTGTTAGAACATGAAGGTTTGTTTATAAGACTTGGAGAGATCTTCCCTGGAGTCGAGAAGTGTTTTCCCTCCCCTACCAGTTAACCTTAGGGAAGGATAGGGCATTTTAAAATGGGGGGGGGGGGGAATCCCTATCATTAGGGTGAGGGGTCTTTCTCCTGCCAAGCTACCTGAAGAAACAAGGCACATTCAATGCCAATAGAGCCTTGGGAGGGCCATCAAGTCCAGAAAATCATTTTCAGTATGGTGAATTCACAGTATATAATGCCCCCACCCCCATGAATGAAGACTGAAGGACCCACTAGGCAAAGTGCAAGTACTAGGGTTCAGTACCGAGAATTTTCCATGGGGCATTTGCCCTGGTTGCTCTCAGAACTTTCCCAGTTGCAAACCCATCAGAATCACAGAATCCAAAATAAACCTGTTAAAATGCTGTGAGCATTAAACCTCAACTTCAAGAGACATGAAGGCGCTGGAGAAAAAACAACGAATGGGAGGGGAGAGACAGAAAAAACAGGGAAGGGATTTTTTAAAAAATATTTGGTTTTAAAAAAGTACATTTCTCCCCACATTTTTCAAGGATTTCCCCAAAGTGTTCACATCTCTAGATTTCCACCAAAAACTAGTAAACTTTCAGGGGTGGGGGGTGGGGGTTGCATGTGAAATAAATCTATTTTGGATTCAACAGCTCCACTTTCGATTTTGCAATCAAAACAGCAGCTAAAACCCACTTTTCTCCTTCCCCGCCCTTCCCCCATAAACACACCACTTCTCTTTTCTGCTCAGCCTTGTCCTAAAGGGGGTTGATTTAGGTTGCAGCCTTGTTTTACTCTCGTACAGCGATATTTGTGAACTGCCCAGAGAGCTCCGTCTATGGGGCAGTATAAAAATGTGACAAATAAAAATATATTAAAAAAAAAAAAAAAGCATTTGCCATTGCAACCGCCAATGCTTAAAAAGTATGAAGGGGCACAGAACGCTGCGATTCCATAAACGCACAAAATTGTGCAGACATCGTACCCCAGGAAATCCTAATCAGCCAGAGCTCCCCAAATCTCTCCTCCCCAGAGTTTGCCAAAGCAAACTGATAAGCACATCAAATACATCCTCTCTTCTAAAGCATGGATGTTCTAGCAGTCACACCCCTGGACTTCTTCAGGCGCCTCCATCACACGTCCCTGGATGCGTGTGACTACATAGCTGAGTCAGGGCCACAGAGATAAGGAAAAAACTCTGGCCTTGTCCAGCAGACACATGACGAGGGAAAGCTATGCTGGAGCGGGAGGTGGGGGGGTGGGGTGGATACCAGGAAGGAAATAAAACGAAGCTGGCAAGAGCTGGACTCTTGGAGGCTTGAAGGCAAAGTAAAGCCAAATGCATTCTGGAAAGGGGGCAGGGGAAGATTTGGGGAGAAAGCCTCATCCCTGAAGCTGAAATATTTATCGGAGTCTTTCTGGTTGCTGCAGATACATTTCTTGCCTCTGGAATGTGGTGCCCGGGTTGTTCAAATGTCCACAGTCAGCTCGAACAATTCCCACCCGACCCCCCCCCCCACCGAAGTTTTAGTAAACCGAAGGCCTTTTGATCCGGGTACAAGACAGCTGTGCACTGCATATTGATGACAAAGTTGGGCATTGGTGTCACTTCAGAAAGTAGGGGTGGGACGAGGGCGCAAAGGAAATCAGGGCCCTGCCTTCTCCCATGAAGTAAAAGAACGTCTGAACAAAGCCAGAAACTAGATGAATTCAAGCTATCGCCAGGCCAGGGTACGCTTAGAAATAAAGATTCTGCACCAAGGTCAGCCGATGCCAGGTACAACCCAATTATAGATTACGCACCGTTCCAGAAATTCATTCTTCTGCTTTGGCTACTCACTCACCTCTTGATCACTGGGGGAAGGGTCACTGCTTTTGAATCTCCCCCCTCCCCAAAAAAGGAGGAACTGCATCACCCAAAGAAGATGAGAGGATGGCGATTTGCATAACATTCACATATGCTAATTTCTGAATATAGATGCAAACGTTACAATTACTATAATTTAAATAGAAAAACAGTACATCTTGCCACAGTGTGGAGGACTATAACTGGGTGACCTGTGCGCCCTGCTTATTTAGTCTGCTGTTGAGTTACTGTTGACGGGAAACAGTTCTTATCGTCCATGATGATGCACTTATATCCTGCCTTTTCCTCCAAGGAAGTTATCTTTACAACAACCCTGTGAGGTAGGTTATGCTGAGAAGCACCCAGAGAGCTTCATGGCTGAGTGGGGACTAGAACTCGGATCTCCCAAGCCTCAGTCCAACACTCTAACCACTACATAACACTGGCTGTAATTGCAGAGGTGAGTTTCCCGTTCACCTATTCTCGATGGTGCTATATAAATAAATAAATAAATAATAATAATAATAATAATAATAATAATAAATGTGTGAAGGAGGAGTGTGACAATGCCCCCACATCATATGCAAGCTGGCCCTGCCCCCTCAACATCTAACTGGTGATGAATCATAGAATTGTAAGGGGCCTATAAGGCCATCAAGTCCAACCCCCTGCTCAATGCAGAAATCCACCTTAAAGCATACCTGACAGATGGCTGTCCACCTGCCTCTAGTGTGGGAGAGCCCACAACCTCCCTAGGTCATGAGTTCCATTGTTGTACTGCTCTAACAGTCAGGAAGTTTTTCCTGATGTCCAGACGGAATCTGGCTTCCTGTCACTTGAACGCCTTATTCTGTGTCCTGCACTCTGGGAGGATCGAGAAGAGATCCTGGCCCTCCTGTGTGTGACAACATTTCAAGTCCTTGAAGACTGCTAACATGTCTCCTCTCAGTCTTCTCTTCTCAAGGCTAAACATGCCCAGTTCTTTCAATCTCTCCTCATAGGGCTTTGTTTCCAGACCCCTGATCATCTTCATTGCCCTCCTCTGAACCCCCCTCCAGCTTGTCTGCATCCTTAAGAAATAAGAACACAAGAAGAGCCACGCTGGATCAGACCAAGGGTCCGTCTAGTCCAGCACCCTGTTCACCCTGTTCAACCAGCCATCGGCCAGGGACCAACAAGCAGGACATGGTGCAACAGCACCCTCCCACCCATGTTCCCCAACAACTGGTGCACACCGTCTTACTGCCTCGAATACTGGAGATAACACACAACCATCAGGGCTAGTAGCCATTGATATCCTTCGCCTCCATCCTTCTTGAAGTGTGGTGCCTAGAACTGGACCCAATACTCAAGATGAGATCTAACCAGTGCCAAAAAGCTCTAAACAACTTGGGACCAGGATACCTGAGAGAGTGTCTTCTCCCTTACCAACTGCCTGGTCACTGAGGTCATAAGAGGGCACGGACCTATGCCTTGATTGGAGTCCAGGCACAACAAAAAAAGTGCTAACCTTTACCGAAAAACAATACAATCAATAACAAAAAAAATTAAGGGTGTAAACAATAAACAAGGTTTAATACACTAACAAAAGCAGATTATAAGGAGTACTTGTATTAACAGAATCAATAGTGTAATCATGCAATTAAAATGGTACATATGTTTTATAAATAGCCCTGAGAACTGATGAACTTGGTTAGGTCCAGTTAATATTTGATTAAATGCAAAGATTAACACTTCTATGCCTTTATCCTGGCTTTTGTAACTGTTTGTTTTATGCATTTTTTATAGCACACTGGCCATTGAGGAAGACTTCGTGTTGAAACGCGTCTGGCCAATCAAGTTTGCTGAGCACTTTTCTTTTTGTACCATTTTAATTGTGTGATTACACTACTGATTCTGTTAATATAAGTGCGCTTTATAATCTGCTTTTATTAGTGTATTAAACCTTGTTTATTGTTTACACCCTTAACTTTTTTGTTATCGATTCGATTGGTGTCCAGCAGAAGAGCCTTCAGTGTGGTGGCCCCTTTTCTTTGGAATGCCCGCCTCTCAATGTCAGGCAGCTGCCAACACTGTGCTGGTGAAAACAGCTCTTTTCCAGGAAGCGTTCCTTAACTGACCACCCACGGTTTTTGTTGGTATTCAGTTTTAAAACGAACCATTTTAATATGCGGTTTTAATCTTTTTAGTGTTTCATTTCTTAGGTTCACCGCTCCAGAAACTATTTCAGATACGGAACGATATATAAATATTGTAAATAAATAAATAAAGGACCAGAAACATGCTCTCTTTTCGGAAGGAATGTATACACACACACACACACACACACTATGGCTTACCATGCATCAAATTCTGTGCTCGCAGAAGCGAAAGCTTCGCTCTGTAATTACTAGACCTAAAGCTGCAAAACACCCTGCTTTCACTAACCCGTTTCTTATCGCGTTTAGCTGCAACCGGCTTCTGTCAGGAAGCTGGATATTTGGCTCCACTGACTGTTAGTGGGATACAACAGAACCTTCATGCTCCGACCCTCAAACACACACACCCCACAACCCCCATAGTTCTAGGGCCTACCGGTCTCACAAGATGCACGCCTCAAAACATTTCCCCTGCTGTTTGGGCACACATTCTCCGGGATACTGTCTAGACAAAGAAACGGAGCGTCCCTCTCTTTTTTTTTGCACCCTAGGCATGTACAGGGAATGAATCAATGTTCCCTCCCAGCCAGGCCGTGTAGAATATCTGCCCAGGAACAGCAACGCCAAAGAGGAGGAGTTAAGGGGGCAGCCGGGCTGTCGGTCAGCCAGAACGTGCACTGTGGAGAAAAGGCAGCTCCAGAGCGTTTCCCGTAAGGCTCTCCAAGGCTGTTTGGCTGCTTGCTGAAGGAGAGGAGGCTGTAGAAGGAGAAGGGGAAAGAGAGAAAATAAAAAGTTTCCAACCATAATACATCCTAAATGCCCATTGGAATGCAGTGCGTGTTATGCAGAACTTGGGATATGGCCCCTTTCGGTGAGGGAGGATTTCTCTCTTGTACAAGTGTGTTTTTCCAGCTACAAATTAACCAGCCTACTTTATTGGTTTTATTTATTAATTACATTGATGTTCCACCCGTCCTCAAGAGACTCAGGGCAGGACACAAGGCTCTCCCCCAACTATTTTACCTTCACAACATGCCTGCGAGGTAGGTTAGGCGGAGAGAGAGAGAGAGAGAGACTGAACCAAGCTTCATGGCTGAGTGGGGGCTTTGAACTTAGGTCTCTGTTACAAAGTAGCTCTTGTGAGCAGTACTGACTCCATTTTGAAGCAGCCCCAAAAGTCAAAAGCGTCTTCATCCCCCACCTGCAGCAGGAATGAGACTGAGAGCCATCACACAAGGCTAGGTCAAGTATCCATTTTCTGTCAGACTTCTTCAAATGCATTCCCCAGAGACAAAGGTGGGGGATAAAATTAAGCAGAATCTGAATGCTGGATGGCAGGAGTGATACCTGGTCATGCACATGCTAATGTGCTCAATATTGCTGAACCCAGCCTGGACATACGTCTTTAAAGCAGTCATTACTACTACAGCCATCATCCCCAAATATCCTCTTTTGTTATGTCTTTCTCCCACAACAAGTAGCATCACTTCCAGTGCTTGTGAGCAGTGATGTCACTGCTTTTCTCTAGATGGTATAAAACCCCTCAGGTTTTGAGAGTCAGGGGCCCCTCTTCCCAGAGGCATGGGACCATGCTGCTGAAACCACTAGGTGCCTTACCCCCACCCCGGGTAAGGTGCCACACTGCTGCCAAAATTGCTGAGTCTCTTCTCACAGAGGAAAGGCTCCTGCTCCTTCTTTCTCCTTCACCTGAGACCAGGAGTTGCAACGCTCACCAGTTCATGTCTACAGGATAGGGCTCCAGCCCAGGGAAAGGTATATTGCTCTTAAAGGTTCCCTCTACTCTTTCCCCTGCTCTGTGTGTATGCTCTAAGTCTCAGAAAGTCTCCTTCTCAGTCTTGAAACTACTTCTAAGCCTCCACTTGCTCAGCTAATTTCCCCAAAATAAGCTTGTGCATTTGAATCTGTTTAAATCTCAATAAACGTGCCATTGTGGCGTTCTCCTATTTAATAGTGTAGATTACTTTGAGTAAGAATCGCCTTACTTAGCCACAGATGCTCTACTGCCAATGTCTAAAGATTCCTTATAAGCGGGTGTAGGTCTCGTTGGAACGTGTGCAAGGTTGTACACGGGTCTAATGAGAGCACATCACATAACATCTCCCTAGCCCATCCCTAGCACAACCCGTATACCACGCTGGCTACATATGTCATGGAGACAGCACAAGGTCTAATCAGGTTTTATCTTTATCCTCCATGCAGCTACGCTTGCTGCAGTATGTGAAGCCCATATAGCTTTGAAACCAGCCCTGCAATTTGCAGCTCAGTTTGGTGTGAAACAAGTCGCTTAAGACAGAGTTCCCCAACCTTTTTGGCACCAGGGACCAGTTTCGAGGAAGACCATTTTTCCACGGACCAGGGGCGGGGTTGAGGGGATGGTTTTGGGAAGCCCCCCCCCCCCGGGGGGCCCACTCCAGCGTCCTGGCTTAGCTTTGGCTGGGGCGGGCAGCTTCGGAACGGCACACCCAGAAGTCTCTCTCCCAGAGCGGCTTCCAACCGGGTGCACCGTTCCAAAGCCTCCCCACCCCAGCGTCTTGGCTTCGCTTCGGCTGGGCAGGCGAGATGGTGCCCCACGCCCAGGTACGCTAGGGTGGGGGTGTGAAAGCAGCTCACCTGCGCGGCCCGGTTCTAACAGGCCACGGACCAGTACCGGTCTGTGGCCCGGTGGTTGGGGAACCCTGGCTTAAGAGACTGAGCTATGAATAAAAAGAAAACCCTGTTTCAAATCTCATAAGAAGAATTGTGCTGGATCAGACCAAAGGCCTATCTGCTCCAGCTGCTGGATCACTGTTTCCCACAGCTGCCTGTGAGAAGGCCACAAGTAGGACATGAGAGGAACAGTACCCTCCTGCCCATGTTCCCCAGCAAATAGTATTGAGAGGCATAGTGCCTCTTATACTGGAAGTAGTACTATAGCCATTAAGACTAGTAGCCATTCATTTCACCTCTGCTATGAATGAACTAGGTGGCCTTAGGCAAGCTGCTCTCTCTGAGCCTCATTCCCCCACACCCCATCTACAATATGGGGATAATAATACTGACTTAACTTACAAGTTTGTAGTAAGAGTTAGAGATAGATAATGTGCATGAAGCACTTAGAGCACTTGAAAGCAACATAACAGTGAAGGGGAATGTGTGGACCTCCCAACGTTGTCGGACTGCAACTCCCATCTGCTCTAGCCAGCATAGCCAACGGTGAAGGATAATGGGAGTTGCAGTCCAAAAACACACAGAGGGCCACATGTTTCCATCCCTGCACTATACAAATGCAAATTTATTATTCTTTCTCTTCTTGCTCGTGGGGTTTTTCTAGACGAGTAAAAAATAGCCAAAGGCAAGGGTGGAACCAAGTGATCTACAATAATATTATTAGTAAAAGTTTTATTAAAGTGCCAGGTGCCTACACGTTTCGAACGCAGTTGCGTTCTTCCTCAGGGCTTTATCTAAAAATACAAAGAAATCCTTTGTATCAGAATATTTACAATTAGAGGCATTTTCCAAGTAACCGTACCTTAAAAATGTATAATATCTAGTTAGAAAAAACTTTAAAACAATATGTATAACGAGACATATAAATTGCAAACGAAGAAGATGTAATACATCATCATTCAGCCAATTGGAGTATCTATGCAAAGTATAACAATCAGGAACAAATCATCTATGTTACGTTAATAAACAACAGTATTTACTTACAACCTTAGTGCCTTTGTCTGCAGAAGCTGCTAGGCTAGCATGATACAGAAAGAAGTGAGATATATAGGGAAAAGAGACCTTGACAACTAGTTGGAAACAGCTGTTTCTTGTAACAATGCCAATAGCTCCAAGGATTCCTTGAGGCCAGAGGGGCTGAGCGTATTAAGCCTGATGATCCATCTGGCCTCTCTCTCTAAAAGGATCCTATCAGATTTATTCTTGATTGTTTCTATAACCCAGAATGATAAATCTTTTAATCGATGTGATTTCTCTTTCCAACGGTGAACTAATGGTGCTCCTTCTATTCCACGTTTGATCTTGCTAATATGCTCACCTGTCCTGGTTTAAACACTTCTTGTAGTTTTGCCAATATATAGTTTATTACAGGGACAGTTACTTGGAAAATGCCTCTAATTGTAAATATTATGATACAAAGGATTTCTTTGTTTTTTAGATAAAGCCCTGAGGAAGAACGCAACCGCGTTCGAAACGCGTAGGCACCTGGCACTTTAATAAAACTTTTACTAATAATATCATTGTAGAAGATTACTTGGTTCCGCCCTTGCCTTTGGCTATTTTTTACTCCCCTACTGTTTTCTTTGCTTTCGCACTGGTTTTTCTAGACGGACATGACGGGATTTGTCAGGTCATGCTGTCTTTTACTGATTCAGGAATTTCCTGACTATTGTGCATGTTTTAAATATGACTGCTTTCTGGATGTTGGTGTGGATGTATTTTGGTAGTCCCAGTTTCTGAAAGCATTATTACCATTATTATTATTGTGATGATGATGATGATTATCATTTCAAGATACTACTATTCTTTATCCTCAGCCCTCCCATCTGGAATATGGGGATAAATCCACCCAATCTTCCTTATAGGTTTGCTTGAGAAACAAAGGGAAATGGAGTTGGCCTGCCACATTTAGTCATTATTCAACTAAACATTGAAATGTGCCTCTGATTAATCAAGCTCTAGGCTTTAATTCGTTTTTATATAAAATATTTTTTAACACAAGTACTGCTCAAAACTGCAGGTGGCAAAAGCACTGCCATGAAGAAGGCATCTCTCCACGCCTGCGGACGAGAGAAGAGCGAACACGCTTCTCAGACGATGCCTGAGGCCACAAAGCAAAGGATGTGGCTTCCTCCCACCCACCCACCCCAGAACGGTTCCTTTTTCCTCATATGCAAACTATTGATAAAGGGTGCAATCCTATGCATGTTTAGACAGAACAAAACTTTTTTTCTAACTAAACATGCATCGGACTGCACCGTAAATCAATTAATCAACTAAAATTCACCTCAATTAATCAACTAAGGTTTCTTTAATGGGGTGGCAGGCTTAGACATTACCAAAAGAAGCACGTTGAACACTCTGAAGCATATATATATAGGCTAAGGATTATTTTTCTTACATAAGGGTTAAATGACATATAATATGTGCACAGCAATATCTGCTGCTACACCACCTATATAGTCTCAAGGGTGTCAGAGGTTCCTTCTGGGTCAACTGTATTTCACAAGCATCCCCCTTACGGAATTGCTGCTCCCTCGCCTGAAAATAAAAGAAATTTTGCCAGGCCCTTTCTTCATCCAGAGAGCTATTGCCAGGCCACAGACGCCTCAGAGGAGCCATTTCCTAAAGCAGCATGAAAACCGCAAGGGAGGGGGGGGGAATCCTTTAAATCTCAGAAGGACAATTTAGCCTCCCCCCCCCAAAAAAAAACCTCCCAAAAATTTAGGGCAATATCAATCCTCTCCACACACAGATTCCTTAGGAAACAAAACAGGGAGAATTTTTATTATTATTTCCTCCCCACCCCACCCCATTTCCCCCTGGCTTTCACATCTATACTCGTTCCCCATAAAGAAGCTATTTCCTACACACACACACATTGTGATGAGTAGCTCTTTCACTGCTCAGTAGTTCTGAGCAGCCAGAAAAATGACAAACGCCAACCACAAACCTGAGACTTGGCTTTGCACCATCAAGGACTTAGGCCTGGTTCCAGCACGGCACTAAAGGCTTAACTACACGGGTCAGAGGGGGGTAGTAGGGGGCATGGCCACCACTGGCCCACATCTCCTGCCAGGCCAAAGCGATGATTTACAGTATCAATATGGTGTAGTGGTTTGTGTTGAACTTCTGCCAAAGGAAGTGAGGCGGGTGGCTACCAGGAAGAGGGCCTTTTCTGCTGTGGCACCCCGGTTGTGGAATGAGCCCCCTAGAGAGGTTTGCACGACACCTACGTTGTACTCCTTTCGGTGCCACGTAAAGGCCTTTTTATTTCCCCCGCATTTTAGCATTCCAGTCCTTTCGCTCTGATGTTTTAAATCTGAATTTAAATCTCTACATTGCTGCTAGGTCATGTTCTGTGAGGATGATATAAGCTCCCTTGGGTTGTTTGGAGGAAGGGCAAGGTAAGAGATAGACAGAATGAATGAACGCATGACACAACACAATCGCGTTCAGCGTTGCCTCCCCACTTCGCTGCCATGCGCGACAAATGGGCATCATGTGTCCTGTTTAACTACACATTAAGTCAGGGAGATGTGGGAGCACACATGTGGAGTTCCGCTCCTCCAGTCCGAAGCCTTTCAGCTATCAAGTCTTTCACCTTTTAAAGATTATCGAAGAACCACAAGCGTCGGCTTTTCCCACCCTCAACTCAGACATTCCATTGGCCGTGCTTGAGGTCCTGTTCCCAGGCTTAGCTGCCTTATAACATGGCAGACCACTTGCCTGTCTTGACCTGCCCCAACTCCAATAACCAACGAAGCGCTTCCTTTGTCAAAATGCAGATGCCGTTCTATCTAGGGGTGTGCTCCGCTCCATTTCGGACCCCTGAATCCAAAACGGAGCAGGCCAATCTGGACCTCCTAAACCCGTTTCCAGAGTGGGTCAGGGGAGGTCTTTCCCTAATCTGATGCCCTCTAGATCTGTTGGGACTGCAATTCCCATAATTCTCCAGCCAGCATCAGCAATGTTGTACTCTGTTCGGCTTTTAAGGCGCGAGATTAAAAGCCTTGAGTTCTAGACACAAGAGTGCTGAAATATATCTGTGCACCAGCTCTCTCCCTTATCTTTCTCGTGCTAACTTTGCTCTTCTCTGCACCTTTGACTGCCCACTGACCTTGGCTGAATTCCTGGAGCTCTGTTGCCACGTCACTGTAAGAAGAACACAGCAAGGAGAAACCCAAGCACGTATAGATACTGCCTCAATGGGTTTTCTTATCTCCAAGGGCATCTTAGATGAGATGTCTGCAGCCACCCATTACACAGTCTAGCCATCTACCTAAAACACTGAGATAGCTACTCTCCTCTTTAGTCACCATATCTCTGACTTGGAAGCCAAGTGTAGTCTGATTCTTTGGCGGTCTATACCTCTTCAAGGAAAGAGATAGATTGCTTATTGCAATGTCAATCTGAGATTGCATTGTAAAAGAACAAGAAATGCATGCAGGCATGTATAGTACAAACCAGCCTTCCCCAAGCTGATGTCCTCTAGATGTGTTGGACTACAGCACCCATCATCTCCAGCTAGCATGGGCTGTGTCGTAGTTCAATTCATCTGGAGTGCATCAAACTCTGAAAGGGTGGTCTCATCATCACCTTTAACCTTTTTAGACTGAGAGTTCATCTTTAACCCTAAGCTGCAATGTGGGACCCATTTTTAATTCCCTACCCCACCTGTTTCTCATTCTGTGTCTGTCTCAACTCTTTTTCTGCTGCCCCTCTTCTCTCACTCCCATTCTCATAAACCAGCCTTCCTCAACCTGGGGCGCTCCAGATGTGTTGGACTGCATCTCCCAGAATGCCCCAGCCAGCTGGCTGGGGCATTCTGGGAGTTGTAGTCCAACACATCTGGAGCGCCCCAGGTTGAGGAAGGCTGTCATAAACAATTAGAAGAAAGCAAAAAAAGAAAATGGGACGGGTGTTTGTGAGACTCATCTGAGATTGAGATTCTCCACCCATTAGCCAAAGAATAAAACTGCCAGTATCACACTGTCTTTATACAAACCTATGGTGCGACCACACTTAGAATACTGTGTACAGTTCTGGTCACTACATCTAAAAAGAGATATTATGGAGCTGGAAAAACAGCAGAAAAAGGCAACTAAAATGGTCAAGGGGCTGGAGCATCTCCCCTATGAGGGAAGGTTACAACAGCTGGGATTGTCTAGCTTGGAAAAATGGAGGCTAAAGGGAAACCAGATAGAGGTGTACAAAATTATGCCTAGTGTGGGAAAAGTGGGTAGGTAGACATTTTTCTCCCTCTCATAATATTAGAACCCAAGGTCATCCCTTGAAGCTGCTTGGAGGGAGATTCAGGAGAGATCAAAGGAAGTACTTCTTCACACAGTGCATGGAATTCACTACAAGATGTGGTGATGGCCACCAATATGGATGGCTTTAAAAGACATAAATTCCCAAAGGAGAAGGCTACCAATAGCCACTAGTCCTGATGGGTATGTGCGACCTCCAGGATCAGAGGCTGTAAACCTATACACACCAGTTGCTGGGGAACATGGGTGGGAGGTTGCTGTTGCACTGCGTCCTGCTTGTTGGTCCCTGGTCGGCAGCTGGTTAGCCACCATGTGAACAGAGTGCTGGACTAGACTGACCCTTGGTCTGATCCAGCGTGGCTCTTCTTAAGTTCTTAATGATCTACGCTGCAATAATACCTGGGAGTAAAACCCACTGAACCCAATGGACTTACTTCTAAGTACACATGCTTTGAGCTGCTAAACTCTAGACCAGGGTAGGGAATTTGTGACCCTTCAGATGTTGTTGGACTCCACCTCCTATCAGCCCTGGCCAGCATGGCCAATGATCAGGGATAATGGGAACTTCAGCCCAGCAAGATCTGGATGTCGAGCCCTGCTCTAAACTCTAAAGCAAGCCTGCACAATTTGTGGCCCACCAAGCCAAACACAGCCTACCATGGATCGTGGCTTGACATCACCTCTTCTCCACAATCCCAATTTTAGCATTCCAAAGCCACCAGGGGAAACAAGTTTTTCAAGCTCTTGGTCCACCATATGTTGCTGGTGGCTTTATTTGGCCTGGTTGGTCATAATATGTGCAGATCTAAAGGCCTATTCAGCCACTGTTAGTGGGTAAAGCAAAAAGAATATAATATAACACGGTTGATATAACAGTGCCATAAATACTGAGAGATCAGTCTTACTTGTAGTTATCACGTAGCACTGTTAAGCATTTAGGGCGCATTGCAGAGCATACCCATATAAAGAGACGGCTCCTTTGCAATCAACAATGGGAGAGGCAATAAAGAACAGAGAGAAATGGTAACAAGAGTAATAGGGAAGGAGTGTAAGCAAATGCAGCCACTTTTAAAGTTATTGTTGAAACCATGTTCAACCGCCGACATCCCATAGGAGCCAGCAGCTGCAGAGTCAGGCAATGGGATTTAAAACAACAACAACACAGACAGCACCTCAGAGGGGGAGGAGGGAATTAATAGCAAGTCCAGACCAGCCAGCCTTCACAAGGCCTCTGCATATTGCTGAGACAACAGTTCTCCTTGGGCAAGTTTCAGCCATCAGCTGCTGCAGTGATCTGTCCAAGGTCCTGACAGTCCCTTGCCTTGCCTTACTTCATTTGTTGTGATCCCACATAGCCAGACATGACTCTGCCGTATTGGATGTGACTCTGCTTTTCCAGTAAGTGCCACTTCTTCTAATCAGCCTCCCCTGGAAGCCTTGGACCAAGCTAGGACAGCAGAGAAACTCTGTTCCGTTTTCTATCATTTTTAGACCCCTTTAAGCTTACCCTCATTTAGAACGGTGGTGTTAGGAAAAGGGAGGTCATATTTACAAAATGTCACTCGAATCTCCCTACCATTAATCAATCATCATCATCTATATAACAATGGGCGTAGACCAAGTGAAAAGCACTCAGGATTGTACCACCGCACACATGTGCGTGCTTGTGTGTTCAAACAAATTGTCCTGTCAGTAAAAATAAGAAAATAACACAGTGAGGACTGTTTCACTGCAAGTGCATATGTAAATACATGTTCTCTACGTTTAAAAAGGATCTCCCTGCAACTAAAGTCTAGCACAGCAAGAAGAGAGAGAGAGAGAGGGAGAGAGAGAGAGAGAGATTACAGCAGTAAAGAGATATCAAATTCCTTTTCTTCTAAGATGGAAACAAAAAGATTTCTCAACTCCAAACCCCAATGCATTGCAACCGTCTGCATTCTTCAGGAAGCAATGGGGTGCAATGGAATGGATCTGGGGGCCCTGCTTCCTGGATAGATGTCTTTGATCTGATTATGTCACCGGCTTCAAAAGGAAGGGGATCAGGCCCCTTAATTACAATGCCTAGCATGGCGGATTTTATGCCGGAGAGCAAGGAGACCTCCTCAAGCAAGATAACCCCCTAGGGGGAATTTTTCTCTGCAGAGTTCTATTAAACACATAGGTGTTAATGCAACTGCATTCTGGCACAGGGGGAACATTCAGACTTTTACGGCACAAACAACCCCCACTCCTGGGAAGCGGAAATCAAGGCTCGCATCGACGTGCTCTCAACATTTATTCCAAGCTCTGCTGCAGACGATAACTTTTAAAGAGACTTGGAAGCAGTTATTAAAAAGCGATTACTGCCTCGGGATACATATCATAGCCTTCCTGTTCCAAAAAAAAAAGGGGGGGAGTTTGCAGGTTTAAGAACAGAGGAGGAAAAATGCCTGCCTCACTGATTGGACCATGGTCTGTCTAAACCAGGGTTCCCCAACCTTTTTGGATCCATGGGCACATTTGGGAATTTGAGAAACTGCTGTGGACACCACCATAAAACGGCTCCCGCGGAGGATGTGGCTAGTCACGTGAGCCCGACTAGTCAAAAGTGAACTATAGAGGTGGGGAGGGAGAGAAATAGTGAGGCTTGAGGCTGGGTAGAAGAGGGAAATCGCAAGGCAAAGGGGTAGAAGGGAGAGAAAGAGGAAGGCTGGAGTCTGGGATGCGGAAGAAACAGTAAGGTAAAAGGCTGGGGAGAGAAACAGCGAGGCTAGAGGCTAAGAGCAGGAGAAGGTGAGCTAAAGAGGTTCAGGGGATAGAAACAGTGAAGCTTGGAAGGGAAAGAAGGCTGCCTTAACATTTTCCAAGGTTTGTAATTTAAAAAATCTTTTTAAAGTGGGCAGGTAGTTTTTGAGTTTTGTGGGCACCCCGGAGGGGTCCCCACAGGTCCCGTGGTCTAAACCAGTATTAGAATCATAAAATAGTAGAGTTGGAAGGGGCCTATAAGGCCATCGAGTCCAACCCCCTGCTCAATGCAGGAATCCACCCTAAAGCATCCCTGACAGGTGGTTGTCCAGCTTCCTCTTGAATGCCTCCAGTGTGGGAGAGCCCACGACCTCAATTGACCATCCGGACACTGCTGGGCAGTGACAAGCAGGATGTGACTGTGATGGCCGCGGGGATTCGGAGGTGTAAGAAGGCTGAGAAAATGTTGCCGTAACGGAATGCCGCTGTTCAGGGTTCCAGCCAGCCATGCCCTCTTCCATCTGGGTTTGAAGCTGGTCTTAGAAGCTCACTGAGCAAAAACTGTGCTCGAGGGCAGTGCAGCCGCGATGAGCGTTAACTATAGTAAAAGCGGAAGGTTGGCGGAAGAGCCAAAGGGATTTGCACTGCAGCGGGAGTTGCAAGGTGAGGAAACCGGGAACATCTCCCAGCAGTGGAAGCCGTTGCTTCCGATGTCAGTGAGGCGTTGGATCCACTGCAGGTTACACTCAGAACCATTCCAATATTATACAAGGTTTCCTAAGCCCTCCGGTGCTTAGCTAACTTCTGAGATATCCCTCGATGCCAAACAAGCCACTCAGGTCCCTGCTTTAAGGCATCAATGGAAAGGTAGACTTCGATGCCACCCATTCCTCAGAAAAACACACACACCTTTTTCACCCCTTTAATTCAGCCACTCGTAGCGAAGCTTCGGAATAAACAGGCCATGAGAGAAGGGCACAAGATACTACACTTGACCATCGTTGTGGTAAAGTATAGCGAAACTAGAATTCCTACCCCAAATACACAAAAATAAGAACACTTACCAATTACAGTCATAGAATCGTAGAATAGTAGAAGACGCTTATAAGGCCATTGAGTCCAACCCCCTGCTCAACGCAGGAATCCACTTTAAAGCAGTCAGCGACCCTTTTGCTAGTACAGTGGTTAGAGCAGACTTCCCTAACCTCGTGCCCTCCAGATGCATTGGACTACAACTCCCAGAATCCTTCAGCCAGCATAGCTTTATTTATAAATTGGGAAGACTAAGAAAAGGTTGTTAGCCTGTTTTGATTGGCTCAGTATTACCAGGGAGATGGCTTCACCTTGCCAATCATGCAAAGTGTGCCAGAGGGAAGGGAAAGGAAGATAAATAAGGTTGTTGAGAGGGTAGCATGGGAGAAGTAGGACATTCTCACGGATGCCACCCTGAACTCTCTTGTAGGACGGACAGAATTAAAAACGTAACCAATATTCTTCCATGGTGCTTCTCAAACAAGGATTCACTACATTCAACATCTAGGGTCCTCTTCCAGGTACCTACTCTGAGGGAAGCTCAGAGGACGGCAACAAGAGACAGGGCCTTCTCTGTGGTGGCCCCCCAACTGTGGAGCAATCTCCCTGATGAGGCCTACTTGGCGCCAACATTGTAAACTTTTCAGTGCTAGGTCAAGACTTTTCTCTTCTCCCAAGCATTTAGCAATATGGAATGAGCCTGGGTCTGTTTATTTAGGCTCATTGGGGGTTTTTTAAGTTGTTATAGTGGTTTTAAATGTATGTGTATATTCTACGTTTTTTGTGATTTTCAACTTTTGTATATTGTTTTTGAGTGTTTTTAATCTTATGTAAACTGCCCAGAGAGGTTCGGCTATGGGATGGTATACAAATGCAATTAATAATAATAATAATAATAATAATAATAATAATAATAATAATAATCCAGGAACCCTGAGGCTGCTCAGGAATGCATTGGGAATAGTGAACAAGCTCCGCTGAAAGAGAGCTTGCCCTCCTCAGCTGATCTTTACTTGCAGTGTGCAGCTGCAAGAATGTGTTGGGGAGATTGCTATTTATTTATTTATTTATTTATTGCATTTCTATACCGCCCAATAGCCGGAGCTCTCTGCTAGGTGTTTTACCATGAGGAGTGTCTGACTCCCAATTCACAACAGCAACGGAAAGGCTCCCCCTAAACTAGTCTATGGGCATCTCTGATCTGTAGTAATTCAGATGTAGATTTGTTCTTCTCTCTGCAAGTCATCCCAGAATATGACTCACAAGGTAAGTAAGTAGCCGGTGAACATTAGAGAGATAGTATGGTATAGTGGTTAGAGTGTTAGACTAGAACCAGGGAGAACAAGTCTCAAATCTGTCCCCAGCCCCAAAGTTCACTGGGTGACCTGAGGCCAAGAATGTCGAACCTCATGTTTGCCATGCCCCCACTGGAGGGATGCCCCTCCTCTTCTGAGGAGCTAGATCTGCCTGAGACAAATGCAGCCATGGGGCCACTTCTGGTAGGTGACATGGGGGAGCCTGGGCCCTCAGGGGAGATGACTACAGGTCTGCCCCTACCAGAAGAGGGGAGTTCTGCTTCACAGGCACAGCCTGAGGGTCCACCCAGTCCCAAAGAGCGCTGTTGCCTTAAGAGACAGATCAATAGGGCTCCTTTAAGATGAAGGGCCCAACTCCAAGGAAGAACTCCAGAGTAAAGATTCTAATATATGGCAGCTGAGCTGTGGGTGGGGCTGAGGAGGCCCTGGGAATATAAGCCTGCAACTTCTGCCTGAACTTTGCTCACTGGTTCTCAGCTTCTGCTTCTTGTATCCTGACGGCAACTCATGCTTGGACCTCTGTGTTATTGACCTTGGACTTCTGCTTCACAACTCTGATTATACTTGCCTGCTATCCCTTGTGCTTGACCTTGGCTATGTCCCAGACTTATCTCTGGAAAATCCTTGTTTGCTGGCAAAAACTCTACTTCACTCTTGGCTGGTTAACTGACACCTCCATTGCAATTAACTTGTGTGTGCATGTGCATAGCGAGGAGCTGAACAGGACAGTGCCCATGGGCCAAATCTGGCCCACCTAGAGTCTAAATCCGGTCCTCTAGTGTGTCCCAGATGGCCCCACTCCCTTCCTCCGGCCACCAATCATCTGCTAGTTTCCTGGCTTTTTCAGGTTTTTTTTTCCCCATTCGGGAATGTTGAAATGCCTCTCCTAAGCCTTCGTGACTTGCAGTAAGAGCTTAAAATATACTGATATTTTTGTCCACGCCTCTTCTGCCTTTGTTCCTGCCCAACACTAGAACGCAGCCGAGAGATTCTCTGAAATTGAATTCAACACTTGCACTGAAAGAGGTTCAACATCTCTGCCTTGGCTTTGCACAACACGACAATCCATCACAGGTACAGTGGGTTGTTGGGTCATCCGAAGCCAGACCACTTCCCACACAGTGGCTTATTTTTGGCAAGATCCCAACCCCCCCCCCCCGACAACCCATGGCTTGTTCCTGGGTGGGTGTGTCATCTGAACCCAGCAGAACCAATCCATCATGGGTTGCAGCGATCAGGTACAGAATCGCTTGGCAAGAGTGGCAAAAAAACCTGCAGAATATTTGGAGCAGGTATTGCAAATGAGAGCCATGAAAAAGGGGTGGACCCTAGGTCTCTCCTATTAGGACTTGCTAGGTATGGTACCTCCAGTATCAAAAGCAATATGACTATGTATGTGCACGACTTGCTGGGCCTCACACCCTCAGGCAGCTGTCGGGGTGTTCATTGGCACTGATGATTGCCCTTGGGGCCCAGCTATGGGCACCAGGAAGCCATTTTAATTCCCAGTGCCCTGGAGTGCCCAATCACAGAACTGGAGGCTCTTAGTGGGGACCACCATTTTTTTAAAATTTCCCACAATGCCTCAGCACGAAACTATGTTGGGGGCATTATGGGAAATTAAAATCAGATAAGCTTGCAGATGCCCCCCTCCTCTCAAGGAGTGCTTGCCAATGGCCCATTCAAATTAGGGCTGGCCCTGGGGAAAAACAGACAGGGCAGGGTAAAAACAATAAAAATAAAACTAGTTTCTGCCCAAGCCGCTCTAGTTGGTGGTCCTCGAGGTCTTAGTAATTAAACCTCTCTTTCCCAAACTCTTCCCTCTCACTTCCCCCATCTCTTTGGCTTCACACAGGACTGTTTGAAATTCAATAGCTGCAAACTGTCCTGAAAAGAGAAGAAAAAAACGCCCCACAGATGCGCAGGAACATGTCATCAACTGTCACGCGCTTCGCAGCGTGTGGACACCCCGAGGCCGAAAGAATTGTGCTGAAATGAAGTTTAAAGCTGTAATGGGACAATACTGCTGAATAATCAGAAGAGGCTGACAAGAACCCACAGCGCTGGGAGCACGTGAACGGAAAATCAAATAGAGAAAATCCCACGACACAAGATCACACCCTCCTAGCAGAAATCAAACTACGATTTCCACTCTGCACCACATCTGTGGGGGAACGCTCATATTTCCACGTAGAACCTGTCAGCTGCCTTTCAAGAAACCGTGATATTTAACAGGCGCATTGAAACACCACAGCGTTGCTCCAAAGAACATCCTGTTTACATTATGCCATAAGGATGAACGGATGTGATTCAGGAAGGAGGGGGGCACCTTCTTGCAGTGGGGTTGGGGTATAGTGGTTAGAGCTGAAGACCTTTATATTTTCTCAGTATTTTAACACCTAATTTAACTTAAATTTAAACTTTGCTGTTTTAATTCTGTATTTTAATCTGTATCAATTTCTGCTGTGTAGTTTTATCCTGGTTGTGCTTTTATTTATTTATTTATTTATTTATTTATTACATTTTTATACCGCCCAACAGCCGAAGCTCTCTGAGCGGTTCACAAAAATTAAAACCATAATAAAACAACCAACAGGTTAAAAGCACAAATACAAAATACAGTATAAAAAGCACAATATTGTATTTTGTATTTGTGTTTTTAGACGGTTGGTTGTTTTGTTGTGCTTTTCATGGTTTTAATTTTTGTGAACCGCCCAGAGAGCTTCGGCTATTGGGCGGTATAAAAATGTAATAAATAAATAAATAAATAAAAACAAATAAATAAGAGTGGGGAGACCAGGGTTCAAGTCCCCACTCAGCCATGAAACTCACTGGGTGACTTTCGACCAGTCACTGACTCAGCCTGACCTACCTCACACGGCTGTTGTTGTGAGGATAAAATGGGGAGGAGGAGGAGGAGGAGGAGGAGAAGATCATGTAAGCTGTCATGGCCTCCTTGGAGGAAAGGTGGGATACAAATGTAACAAAGAATGATTTAAAAATTCATGCACGAGGCAGAGCGAGCTGGTTCCCAAAGACAGAAATTTTGGAACGGAGCAATGGGCAGGGATGAGGAAATCGGTGGAGCTGGTCTGGTGGATGTACTCAGGGGTCCTGGCGGGCACCACTGCACCCACAGACACCAGGTAAGTGAAGTGGTTTGAACACACTAAAAAGCTGCACTTTTTATGGTGTTTTATAAATTAGCAAAAAAGCCCGTCATACGACATGTGTACAGGAGCAGTCTGGTAAGGAGGTTAGTGGGTTTTGGCCCCTCTGCTAGGCCGGAAGCTCCTGGCAATGATCTTTCTTCGGAACTTGGAACTTCTTTAGAAGGCTGCAGCTCCGAGAAACGTCGCTAGATGGCACCAGAGGGCAAAAACTATTTCTCGGAACTTGGAACTTCCATAGAAGGCCGCAGTTCCGAGAAACGTCCCTAGATGGTGCCAGAGGGCAAAACCTATAACTGGTTTGGAGGAGCAGTCTGGGCTTTTTTTTTTTTTTAATTTTTATTATTGAAACAACAAACACAAATCAAAATCACTTAATACAAAGATATTATAATACCTTACTATCATATATTCGATGTTAACCTATTAAACATAATATAATAAACATAACAGTGCTCCCCCCACCTCGGGATCTCATTCTTGTTTCCAAAAACTCATAGTTTCATCTGTTGGTGGATCCCCCCTTCCTTTAGAAAATACAAACTCCAGGAACTTTTTCCATATACTCTCAAAATCATTTGTTTTTACTATGCCTCTTTTCATTTTTATATTACATGTCAATTTATCGTTTATAGCAATGTCCCACACTTCTTTATACCATTCTTCAATACAATAATCTCCTGTAATTTTCCAATTCCTAGTTACTATCAACCTCGCAGCTGTCAGCAGGTTCGTTATCAATTCCTTCATTTCTTTATTACATTTAAGATCATCATGCAGTGAGAGTAATGCAATCCTTGGTGTAACTTCTACTTTAAATCCCACAATCTGTTCAATCTCATAAAACACCATCTTCCATAACTTTTGCACATGTATACAATCCCACCACATATGTAAATACGTTCCCTTTTCACCACAACCCCTCCAACAATCTGCTGAAAGCTGTTTATTAATCTTATTTAATCTAACCGGAGTTAAATACCACCTCCATACAAGTTTATAGTAATTCTCCTTTATTCTTACTGACATATTTCTCAACACTCTCTGTCTCCATAGTCCATCCCACCTCTGTTGTCCTATTTGTATCTTCAAATCAGTCTCCCAAACCATTTTCCCAGCACTATCCAGCCCTCCTTTCTCAACTAATATATTATATATTTGAGCAGTCTGGGCTTTTATATATATAGATTATTACTAGGGCAGCATCATGGCTTGGCATTTGGGGGCACCTGCCAAGACCAACATCCTAGCAGGGGCTCCTTTACTAAAGCCAGGAGCTATTTCTCCCGCACTTTCCCTGTTCCTCAACGGCCTGGCTTCTTAGTTTTCTACCTCCTAAAGCAAGGACTCGCTCTTCTCCCCAGCCTTGCTTCAACAGGGCATGCTGCTCAAGGGGGAAGGAGGCCAGCCCACAGATAAATTCAACAAAGCTCATCCATGTGAGGCTTTCTGCAGCAGCTAAACTGCAACCCTGGAGAGCAGACAGTCGAAGCCTTGGCCAGAGAACCGTCGCTGCTGTTGGTGCTGTGTGGCCCTGAACACTCACGGCGTCTCCCAGTTGGCTGCTTTCAGGGTCAAAAACTGTGAGCTGTCAAACTTTTGTTGGCAGGATGTCGCCATATGAGGAGAGGAGAAGACATGTGCAGCATCAGAGAGCGGGACACATTTGGATTCCCAATTATTTTGCCACCCTCCCCTCCTTAGTTCCTCCAAATCCTGCTTGGCCGGACTACTTCCTATCAGGAAAACTCTCTTCCATTTGCATCAAAATAGTGGGACAACGATCTACTGAGGTCTAGAAACATGCAGCACTCCCCAAAAGTGGGCTTCCACGAACCATGTGCTGCACCCGTAAGAGCCTAAAGTACGCCCCAGTTTTCTGTTTGGAAACAAGCGAAAGTTAGCAGCAGATCCAATTAGCACCGTTGCGCTTTGCGGAGGAAATCTAACGCTGCGTCTCTGCCCGCTGTCAGACCCAGATTCTGTGCAGTTGAATGGTGGGATGAGGCACGGCCAGATGGGGAGGCAGGCAAAGGTGAAGAAGTCTGAATTTAGCAACCACACATTTTCTGGTTGCTCAGAACAGGGAGCGAGTCAGACTCAGCCACTTTTATAAGGCACACCGAGTATCACCATAGGTTCCGTCGACTTGCTGTTCTCTCATTTGGCCAGAGTTGCTGACGATGCACAAGGGACCACAGTTCAGAATTAGAGCTCATGCTTTGCATGCAGAAAGGTACCAGGTTCAATCCAAAGTAAAAGAATCGGGGAGCATCTGATGGGAAAGGAACCCCCTATCCAAGACCCCGGAGAGCCGATCAAAGTAATACAATGCTTGGCCAGCTGGACAAATAGCTCCCCATTCCTCGTGTCAACAGTTCAAAACATGCCTTGGTCACAAGTTCCAGCATCAGCAGTTTTTGTCACGCATCCTTGGTCTTTCTCCTTGGCCTAAGAGAGGCCATTTTTTTAACCCACGTGGTCATTTGTTTTTAAATCGTGCTGAATGTGCACACATGTGAATATTTTTGATGCAGCACGTAAAGTGAAGGAGGAGAAGGGGGAAAAGCTTGAGAGATTTTTGCAAAATGTGGAACAGCCAGAATTGTAGAAAGGCGGTACAACAGTTCTCCTTCCCCACAAAAGGACAATTACCAAGGCATCTCATGAAAGACTCTAGGCAGAACATAGAGGTAGTATCATTGGCCCAAACATATACAAGGGACACTATCGTCAAGGAGGTACCAACCTTGATATGGGAAATAGAGAAAGTCCCAGGAAATAGAGGAGGGGTCAGCGAAAATTAGTCATGGAGTGCAGACTGCTGCTCCAACTGCTATTTTTCAGTGATACATCATATGAATATCAACTACCGTTGGGAGAGGTTGTCCGGAGTTGTGGGGTGCGGTGCCACCAGTATGCTGATGACACCCAGCTCTAATACTCCTTTCCACCCAATTCCAAGGAAGCGGTTTCTGTGCTAAACCGGTGTCTGTTGGCGGTAATGGATTGGATGAGGGCGAACAAATTGAAACTTGTTTGCTTTCTCTTCCCCTCCTTATTGTTTTATTATGGTTTTATTAGAATGTAAGCCTATGCGGCAGGGTCTCGCTATTTACTGTTTTACTCTGTACAGCACCATGTACATTGATGGTGCTATATAAATAAATAATAATAATAATAATCCTGGTCAGTCGAAAGGCAGATCAGGGAATAGGGATTCAGCTTGTGCTGGATGGGGTTACACTCCCCCTGAAGACGCAGGTCCACAACTTGGGTGTACTTCTGGATTCAGCCCTGAGCCTGGATGCCCAGGTTTCGGCGGTGGCCAGGAGTTCATTTGCACAGTTAAAGCTAGTGCGCCAGCTGCGCCCGTTCCTAGAGATGTCGGACCTGGCCACGGTGACACATGCCTTAGTTACATCCCGATTGGATTACTGTAACGCGCTCTACGTGGCGCTGCCTTTGAAGAGTGTTCGGAAACTCCAGCTGGTTCAAAGAGCTGCAGCCAGATTGTTGACCGGGGCTGGTTACAGGGAGCAGACATCTCCCCTGTTAAAACAGCTCCACTGGCTTCCAGTCTGTTTCCGGGCACAATTCAAAGTGCTGGTTATGACCTATAAAGCTCTATGTGGTTCGGGTCCAGGTTATTTGAAAGAACGTATTCTCCCTTATGAGCCTGCCCGTGCTTTGAGATCTTCTGGAGAAGCCCTTCTTTCAGTCCCACCTTCTTCACAGGCACGCTTGGTAGGGACATGGGAGAGGGCCTTCTCGGTGGCTGCTCCGGTGCTCTGGAACTCTCTTCCCGGGGAAGCTAGGCTGGCTCCCTCCTTGATGGGCTTTCGGAAGCAGGTTAAAACTTTTTTGTTCCAGCAGGCCTTTGGAGAATAATCCAGCCCTCCATCTATGTTAATGTCTTATAATTTTGTTGTGTATTTAAACGTTTATGTTTTAATTTATTTTTTTCCTAGGTTTTACAATGTATGTTTTAAACTTTGTAAGGCCGCCTTGAGGCCCAGTACTGGGCAAAAGGAGGGATACAAATAAATAAATAAATAAATAAAAATAATAATATACTGCATTTCCCTTAGAACAGCTTTCCCTAACCTGATACCCTCTAGATCTGTTGGACTGCAATTCCCATAATTCTCCAGCCAGCATCGGCAATGTTGCACTCTGTTCGGCTTTTAAGGCGCGGGATTAAAAGCCTTGAGCTAGACACAGAGTGCTGGAATATATCTGTGTACCAGCTCTCTCCCTTATCTTTCTCGTGCTAACCTTGCTCTTCTCTGCACGTTTGACAGCCTATGTGCCTTGCCTTCCGAACTGACCTTGGCTAAATTCCTGGAGCTCTGTTGCCGTGTCACTGTAAGAAGAACACAGCTTGCAGAGTTATATCAGTTTAGGGGATTTAAACCTCAAAAAGGGTTTGTTTGTTTTTACTTGTAAACAGAGAGAAATAAAGGCACCACCATATCTAAGCAATTTAGAAAAGAAACCAAAAGACAGGATTATCTTTGTCTCCCCGTGTCTGGCCCTGCAGTGATGGAAGCTGCTGAACTATCCCAAAGTCTTTGTAAAAGTTACCAGATTAAAAACATCTGCTTATTTACATCTGGATATGACTCATTTTATTTATTAAGACATTTGTATCCCACCCTATATCACTGGGATCTCAGGGCAGTGTACGGATAAAATCAGAACAATGTAAAACCATAAACAATATACACAGTTTAAAATGTATCAAATCGTTAACAAATTAAAACCAATTAAAACTATGTGCAACCATGGGGAATTCAGCCCTCAAAGGCCTGGATAAAAAGCCATGTTTTAACTTGGCACAGAAATGAAACCAACGTCAGTCGGGCCTCCAATGGGAGGGTATTCCATAACCAGGGTGCCACAACGTGACTATCAATATCAGACCCCACCCCCAATAGGAAAAGAATCCCCTCTTCCAGGATGCATTCAAGGGTGCAATTTTGTGTTGGATATGTGGCCTTGGGAACGGGGGTTTAATGCCACTTGCTGATTTGGGCCCAGGAAAGGAAAGGAAAGGAACCTCTCGTGCAAGCACTGAGTCATTACTGACCCTTGGAGGGACACCAGCTTTCGCTGATGTTTTCTTGGCAGGCCTTATAGCAGGGTGGTTTGCCGTTGCCTTCCCCGGCCGTTATTGCCTTTCCCCCAGCTAACTGGGTCCTCATTTTACCGACCTCGGGAGGATGGAAGGCTGAGTCGACCCGAGCCGGCTGCCTGAAACCAGCTTCCGCTGGGATCGAACTCAGGCCGTGGGGAGAGTTTCAGCTGCAGAAACTGCTGCTTTACCACTCTGTGCCACATGAGGCTCATGATTTGGGCCCAGCCAATAAGGATTTTGAAAATTTTGATGCCAGCCTTTCAATTTATTTATTTATTACATTTTTATACCGCCCAATAGCCGAAGCTCTCTGGGCGGTTCAATGGAGTTGTTCATTACTCAAGGAAAACTGTGTTCCAAGAGGGGAAGTTTCTGAATGACATCCATTCAGGTGGACAATTTATCAGATGGCTGGTTGGCTGGTTCATTAGGAAGTGGACTGGGTCTGATGGGTACAGGATAGCTCCCTGGGGGAACATCCGCCATTTCCAGGCCTGAGACTGATCAGTATGGTCACATGCCAATCTTAGAGCTAGTTTTTAATTTACAGAGAGCTGATGTGTCAAAAAGGCAATAAAAAAGTGGGGTTTCCACATGACATGGCGACCTGTGAAAACCGTGACCGTAACGGCTTTGCTGGATCAGGACAATGGTGCACCTAGGCCAGCCACATAAGCCTCTTGATTTTGTTGCCAAAAAAGAAAGAATTTCACAAGGGTACCCAAGCAATTCACGCCAAGGAACCTCATTTTAAAAAAGGAAAAGAAGAAAAGCACATCCTGTCACGTGTCCTATTAAAAAAGCAGAGCAAGAGTAACCATGTGTGAAAAGCGCAGCCTTTACTCGACAGATTTGCTCTGCTGAACGCGGCCGGGGTCACAGTTGCTGGCTGCAATCGATAAAAGTTTGGGAGACTTTAAAAAGAAGCAGCAGGTGGGACGCCAGAGGAACAGTGCAGCAAAAGGAAAAAGAACTGGATTCTATCCAATCTTGAGTACTAGAGCCAAGGACACAGATTCCTCTGTGGCCCACTTAATTGCAATGCTTGAACTTCTCCATCCGCTAGTACAACCCCCTGGGGGGAAAAAACCTACAACTCTGCTCCTTAAGATCTTAGATAGAAATCTTAGGCCTTGTGGCCCTCCTTGACCAATTCAGTCTGGCCCAAAAGGTTGACAAAACACAGAAGAATATGCTGGTTTAGGCAAGGCCTATCTACTCCAGAAGTCTGTTCGCACAGGGACCAACCGGAAGCCCACAAGCCTGGAGAAGAGAAATCACAGGATGGGGTTACATGATAGCACTCTTCAAAGACAGAAGAGAGGAAGAACTTGTTTCTCTGCTACCCCAGAGGGCAGGACCAGATCTAATGGACTTAAGGGACAGGAGGGTGGATTGTGGTTAAACATTAAGATACAGAAGGGTAGATTGTGGTTGAACATTAGGAGAAACTTCTTCTGGGCCTCACAACCATCAGCCTAGCTTATACCACTGCTGAGAAGGAGAGGGCAAGGCGAGTGGAGGCTTCTGACCCATTTCCTTGCTCTCCTCGTCACCACTACACCTGGAGAGGGCAGGTGAGCTGGAAAAGACAGGAAGGAGGAAGCGAACAGGGCCAGAGGACTCTAGAGATCAGCAATAAGCCCTCTTTTGGACTATATGGACCTTGGCAACTGCCCGATGATGCCAATCCCTGGCACTGGCCCTTTGCATTAGTGAAATACCAGTTACTGAGCTCGGTAGGCCACAAGGCATGGCTGGTGGACTCTCTTTGGCTTTGTGGGACACACATTGTGCAAGCCTTGGCTATGAAACTAAAGTCTTGGAAATGGAAAGAAACCCCAAGCTCTCATTATGTCTAGCCACTTGAGATGGCAGACGCCACTTTTCATCGCAGGACAGAGTTCCTGGAGGGCTAGTTAACTTCTGGACAAGGTTTTCAACGTGTCACTTTCCCGCTAAGATTACCCTTCATAGAGAGATGCTGCCTTTACGAAAACGTAAAGCTTTTTTGCTTCCTCATCTGGGGTGGGTGGGTATAATAGTCTCCAAAGGAGGAAATCCTTTTTACTGTTTCCACCCATGCCTGCAGCCTCAAGCAATAGTTCCATGCTTGCTCTCACAATTTTGACAGCTGGTAGAATGAAGGCTTGAAAGAAAGCTGGCCTTCGATATAGAAAAGAGGTGGATTCCAACACCTGCCCAAGAATGCAGCTCACTGGGTAGCCTTAGGATAAATCATTCTCTCTCAGCACAGCCTACCTCACAGGGCTGTTGTGGGAAAAATGGGATAACCCCATGTGTGCTAGCCTGCGATCTTGCAGGAAGAGTGAGAGACCAATGTAAATGCTTAATACTAAGCACACTTTCCCCATCTGATGCCTTCCAGATATGTAACTCCCTTGAGATGGGCACCACTAGCAAATACTGACTTCTACAATTTTGCCAGGTTGCAAAACTGTGTGAAATGTTGGTGTCAACACAAGCCCGCACATCTGCTTATTTTACTTACAAGAGTCAGTTTTTCAAAAATGCAGAGGAGGGGTGGTATGTGGGTGTGGGTGTTGTTGTTTTAAGGACTAGCAGACTGCGAGGTGTGGAAGGCATGGAAACCGGAGATATACAGCCTGTAATTTTAAAGAAAATGAAATCCTTCAATGAAGCCTCATGCTTCTGACAAGATGGAAGCTTTCTGCCCAAACTTGCTTCTTTTTTTCAGACTGTGCTGCCTTCGTGTTCAAGATTTCCCAAGCGCTAGAAACGTTCACTGCACAGAACTGTACTACAGTTCAACGCAACTCTCTGCGCACCAGTTGGAGCTACAAGGATCTAAAGGACTGGAAAACCCAGCAGTGAGATCTGACAGATCAAGCTTTCCCCAACCTGGTGCCCTCTAGATATGTTGGACTGCAATTCCCCATCATTCTCCATCAGCATAGCCATGCCCAACAGATCTAGAGGGCACCCAGCTGGCCATGCTGGCTCATAATGATGGGAGTTGATAGCCATGCTGAATGGGAATGATGGGACCTATAGTCCAACACTTCTGAAAGGAACCGGGTTGAAGGAGGTTGTGAAAGATTAATCCCAGCTCAATACTTACTGATAAAACTAAACTATTAGATTTATAAATGCTATGAATAAAAGAAAAAAGTTCAGTTCACACTCACACACACAGAGTTGTGCCACCAACTAAACAGCTCATTTACTGCAGGATGAAATCAAATAAATGGGTGGGGAGAATTGGGGGAGGATGGGGAGAAACTGAAGTCATCCATTCCTCAGCTAATGCAAAAAGTATGGTTTTCTGAAAATCCCTATTTGTGTCCTTTGTCCTCTGCTTCAAATGATTTCTGAAAGCCCTGGGCACAATCCAGCATACAGTTCAGTATGTTCAAGCCCAACTGAAATCAGCAGTGCTTAACCTCTGAACCAAGATATTTTGTTTGTTAAAAAATATAAATATATAAAGTTCTGTAGCAAGGAAACCTAAATCGTACCCTCCTTAAATTAAGCAGAATTCTACAGTGTAGAGGATTTTGCATTATGGTTGCAAAATCCATAGCAAAATGAAATACAGCCATCAATTGAAGGGGCATAAACACAGACTGAAGGTATTAAAGTATACAGGGGGTGGGGGGAGTCCTCTGAAATTAGTGATCAGCACTAATGGCAAGAATTCACCTTAGCGCTTGCTTCATGCTCCAAATCAAGACGACAGCACACAAAGCCGGACACTCAGATGGTACATTTATTTATTTATTACATATTTATACTGCCCAACAGCCTAGGCTCTCTGGGCAGTTTACAGCTAAAACCATAATATAACAACATAGAATCATAGAATAGCAGAGTTGGAAGGGGCCTACAAGGCCATCGAGTCCAACCCCCTGCTCAATGCAGGAATCCACCCTAAAGCATCCCTGACAGAGGGTTGTCCAGCTGCCTCTTGAAGGCTTCTAGTGTGGGAGAGCCCACAACCTCACTAGGTAACTAATTCCATTGCCGTACTGCTCTAACAGTCAGGAAGTTTTTCCTGATGTCCAGCTGGAATCTGGCTTCCTTTAAGTTGAGCCCGTTATTCCGTGTCCTGCATTCTGGGAGGACCGAGAAGAGATCCTGGCCTTCCTCTATGTGACAACCTTTAAAGGATTTGAAGAGTGCTATCATGTCTCCCTTCAATCGTCTCTTCTCCAGGCTAAACAGGCTCAGTTCTTTCAGTCTCTCTTCATAGGGCTTTGTTTCCAGACCCCTGATCATCCTGGTTGCCCTCCTCTGAACACGCTCCAGCTTGTCTCCAGATTAAAACTTCACAACTTTAAAAGTCACATAAAACCAACAGAAATTACAGTCCAGGGAAGGCTTGTCTAAAAAGATATATATTTTAGGAGGTGTTTAAAAGATATTACATTTTCCGCCTCCCGAACAGCACAAGGGAGGGTTTTCCAGAGGGTGGGTGCCGCTACAGAGAAGGCCCACCATCGAGGTTCTTCATGACGACATTCTATTCATCTCGGAATGATGAGCAGGGCCTCCTCTGAAGACCGTAAATGTCGCCTGGGTGTATATAAGGGAAGGCAGTCTGCCAGGTATCCTGGTCCCAAGTTGTTTAGGGATTTATAGGATAATAGCAGGACCGTGTACATGGCTCAGTAGCTAACAGGCAGCCAGTGAAGTTCTTTTAACACTGGTTTTATGTAGGCAGAGCTAGGCGTGAGCACCCTAGTTGCTGCGTTCTGCACAAGCTGTAGCTTCCAAATCACACCCCCAGGTAGCCCCACATAGAGCGTGTTACAGTAGTCTAATCGTGAGGTTACCAGTGCATGAATGACCGTGGCTAGGCTATCCCTATCCAGGAATGGGCGTAGCTGGCATACCAACCGAAGTTGAGGCCACCTGGGTGTCCAATGACAAAGATGGATTCAGGGTCCATCTAGTCCAGCACTCTCTTCATACAGTGGCCATCCTGCTGTTGACAAGGAACCCACAAGCAACAGCACCCTCCCACCCATGTTCCCCAGCAACTGGTGTATACAGGCTTACTGCCTCTGCTACTGGAGGTAGCACATAGTTATCAGGACTAGTAGCCATTGAAAACCTTCTCCCCCAGGAATTTATCCAACCCCCTTTTGAAGCCATCCAAATTGGTGGCCATCACTACATCTTCTAGTAGTGAATTCCATAGTTTAACTATGTGCTAGGCATCCAATAGTGCCTAGAGTTGTACCACCAACACCTTTTTGAGTACCTTGCCCCAATAGGAGATATCTGAAATTGGGTAATAGTCTTCTGAATCCAGGGAGGGGGTTCTTAAGGAGTGGATACACCAAGGTGTAAAGAGGCACTTATTGCCTCTGGGATCCACCCAGTAAATCCCTCCAAGCACCTTGTCAATGTTCTGGGCTCCATAATTCAAGAAGGACGCAGACAAGCCGGAGTGTGTTCAGAGGAGGGCAACCAGGATGATCAGGGGTCTGGAAACAGAGCCCTATGAAGAGAGACTGAAAGAACTCGGCATGTTTAGCCTGGAGAAGAGAAGATTGAGGGGAGACATGATAGCACTCTTCAAAGACTTAAAAGGTTGTTACACAGAGGAGGGCCAGGATGTCTTCTTGATCCTCCCAGAGTGCAAGACACGGAATAACGGGCTCAAGTTAAAGGAAGCCAGATTCCAGCTGGACATCAGAAAAAACTTCATGACTGTTAGAGCAGTACGACAATGGAATCAGTTGTGGGCTCTCCCACACTAGAGGCCTTCAAGAAGCAGCTGGACAAGCATCTGTCGTGGATGCTTTAGGGTGGATTCCTGCACTGAGCAGGGGGTTGGACTCGATGGCCTTGTAGGCCCCTTCCAACTATGCTATTCTATGATTCTATGATTCTCAGACCAATTCAACTGAAACAAGCCCATAAAACCTGACTAGATGGTGTTCTAGATGCCTCAATAGGAACTACCTGTAATGGCATCAAGGTCAGAGCAAGTATGGACAACTTTATCAAAATGCCTTGCAAATTTGTCACAGCATGCCCTTATGGGCTCCAATATATAACAGTTCCAGGAACGTGTTGTAATAATAACACCTTTACTATCCAGTATTTGCTGACATTACATGTTGCTCTGGCCTTCAGGCTAGGCAACCTGGTGCCCTCCAAATGGTTTGAATTAAAATTCTCTGGCTCAGGGATTGGGGGTGGGTGGGATAATCTAAAACATCTGGAAAGCATGCAAGATACAAATGGCCTGAACTCTAGTGATCCTTGTGCAAGATCTCCAAGACTGCAGAGTCGGTGGGGGGGGATGACAAAACTATCTTGTTCAGGTTCCAACATGTCTTCTCCTAGAGACACCCCATTGGCTTTCATTAACCAAGCCTAGCAGTAAATACTTCCAGCTCATGGCAGGGTTTTTTGGTTTCAGGCCATGCCTGTCTGACTTATCATCTTCATCCAGCTGCCTCCGGGTGCCTTCAGAAAAACAGCTTAGACCCCAGTCAATGAGTCTTTTGCGTGATGTCTTCAACCTCAGGCCAACAGCTCCAACAGGGCTGGGGAACTGAAATTTGGGGGAGTGCAAATGAACCAACCATGCCTCCCTCCAGATGCCACTCCCACTTACATTACTGGCCCTCTACTGACACATGGGCTGGAGCGGCTCCAACCTGCGCTTCGGTCAAGGACCCGCCTTCCTGCCTCCCGCTGCAGAGGATGTGGGGCAGGTGAAGCTGCCCTGAACGAGGCCGCAGCCCTGAATGAGCACTCCTCCACCCATACTGCAGTGGGGGACCCAGATTCGCTGTGCAAATTGGCCCATGGGCTGAAGATTTCCCAGGCCTATCCTAAACTGAACAGAGAGACAGTGTGGTGTAATGGTTAGAGTGTTGGACTGGGATTCAGGAGATCTGGGTTCTAGTGCCTACTAAGCCATAAAACTCACTTGATGAATTTGGGCCAAACACTCTCAGCCAAACCTATGTCATAGGGTTGTTGTGAGAATAAAATGGTTATGAAAAGGACCATGTATGCCCGCCTTAGGTTCCTTGCAAGAGGGGGAAAAGGTGGGATATAAATGTAATAAATAAAATCCTTCAGGTTCATGTTGACTCCTGCTGTTGCAGCCTGCAACCTAATGCTAGCAGTTACTGATGAAATTAGACATTACATACAACTTAACTTTTCCATTAACCCACTTACATAAGCAGGCCAACTGCAACCCCAGTTGAAATTAAAATTACGTAGGATCATCAACAACGTATAGTTATTGCAAAGGGTTCATTTTTCCGTTTAAGTAGTCACTTTAAAGAGAGAGAATACAACAGAGAAGACTCCTTATTCATCAAGAAAGCCCACCGCTGGATCCTGAGGAGTGCTGCTAATTTCCACATTGCACGACACTAACGAGTTAGAACAGGTTCAGAGAAGAGCAACAAAGATGATACATGGACCTGAAGACCTGCACTATGAGGACAGGCTGAAGGAATGTGGGATGTTCAGTCTGGAGGAAAGAAGACTGAGGGGAGACAGGTTAGCAGTGCCCAGGTACATAAAAGGGTGCCACAGGGAAGATGCTCAAGAACTATCTTCCATGGCCACAGAAATTAGGACCCCAAATAACGGGTATAAGTTACAGCTACCTAGTTTTCGATTAACTATAAGGGTAAGCTTCCTGACGGTAAGATCTGTTCAACAGTGGAATAGTCTACCTACAGAGGTTGTGGGTTCTCCATCTCTAGAAGTTTTTAAGAAGAGGCTGGGCAGCCACTATCTTGGATAGTTTAATTGGATTTTCTGCACATTGCAGAGGGCTGGACCAGAAGATCCTGGGGTCCCTTCCAACTCCACAACTCTACGACAATGGAACCAGTTACCTAGGGAGGTGGTGGGCTCTCTCACACTAGAGGCCTTCAAGAGGCAGCTGGACAACCATCTGTCAGGGATGCTTTAAGGTGGATTCCTGCATTGAGCAGGGGGTTGGACGCGATAGCCTTAAAAGCCCCTACCAACTCTACTATTCTATGATTCACTCCAAAACATTTGTCTTAATTTGCTTACAGTGCGAGTAGTCAATGGCTCAGTTCGGACAACACATAAGTCAACAGTGGACTATATAAGTAACTGTTGCTTAAATAGTCCCGTTGACTAATGTGTCATCTGTTAAGAAAATACCATGCCACTGTTGGTTATTTCCGAGAAATAACCAACAACATGCAGAGTTGACTATCTGCACAACCATTGATTATTGTGTTGTGTGATGGGCTCTGTGGATTATTTCCCATGTTTACAGGGTCCATCCCCTCGAGCCGATCTCCAAATGTTTCGCGGGGGGTGCAAAGGATGTCTCCCACAGCTTGACACGTAACGTCAAACCGTGGGAGAAATCCATCTGCCGCTATCAGGGCAGAGGGGCGCAAGGATCTGTCTGCAGCTGTCATGAGCGCATCCCTTCCCCATTTTCCAGAAGAGAAGGCGAATCAGACACCCAAGCATCTCTCCTGCCAATGCAAAGGACTCCCCTTCTCTTCTGGCAAATGGGGATGGCCCTCGCTCATGACAGCTGCAGACAGATCCTTGCACCGCCGCAGCACACCTCCTTCCCTGTCCGGGCCATGGCAACAGGGAAGGGGGCAGCATTGGTAGAGCCACCCACTTCCCTGTTGCTATGGCACTGACTGGGAAGGGCGCGTCAGTGTCGAGCAACGTCATCCCTGACAGGGGATCAGATGGCTCAGCGCCAACATACCCTTCACCGGCAGATGGATCTTGTCCTCTGATACACAAGACCACTCTACCACTTCTTGCTTCTGTGGCTGTTGCACATGGAGAAACATGCACTGTGCCCACTGCAGAAGCAAGAGGCTGCGGAATGGTCACATGCCAGGGGACAAGATCCATCCGATGAGCGCTATCCCCGTGGCCTGTCCCTGCACAGCCGCCACAGCGAGAACCAGCAGGCACATCACCTCCAATGACAGGGGAGACGATGCACCCACCGGAGCGACGGCGCATGGATTCCACCTCCTGTCAGGAAGAGTGATGCCTCCACCACCGCTTCTTTCTCCGGCGATGGCCACTACGAAAGACGCGCTGAGGCTATTGCCAGAGAAAGAAGCGGCAGTAGAGGCATCGCTTCTCCTGACAGGAGGTAGAATCAATGCGCCTCCTCTGCCATCGCTCTGGCAAGAGCCGGGGTGCATCTCCGCGCACTGCGTTTCCCATCCCCACAGAATGCTGGCGCCCCAATAAGGTAAGCAGGAACCAGCGCCACCAGGGCAGAGGGGAGGAGAGATGACTACTCGACAGAGTGTGAACACTCTACTCCACAGAGCTCCACTTCCGCATCACCCAAGCGCAACACGCAAATAGTCATCCATGGAGTGAACAATTCACACTCCGTGGACTATGGCAGGTACCGAAACCTATAGGGCTAGAATGCATAGCTCTGCATGCAGAGACTTCCATGCTACTGCAAGGTCATCTCATGAGGTCAAGTAAACCTAACACCTTTCCCACCCATCAAATTGGCATCCGTATGGAGGAAGGCCTCCCTTACGTGATCCAATGGGCGACAAAGTTCCATATAAACATTCTGGTTCCGCTGCATGTATAACCAGTTCTGGCCATACTGGCTGTACAGTGGCAGCCTCTTAATCAGAACTTGTTTAACAGTTCTAGCTGTCTTACCTTGCATATAACAGAATAAGAACTGGCATGCTAGATTAGGAACCTGAAATTTTTCTTTTAGCCTGAACGCTAAAATCAAGGCGTTAGCTCTGTGCAGGGAAGAAAAAATAATCAACATGTCTCAGGGTCTAGGCAACCCAGCATCTGGAATATTTTTCCCACCCTACTCATCAAGTCTTGCTCTCCGAACTGGAAGTATTCTGTTGTTTGCTATAGTTATATCCCACTCTAACTTTAGGCAGATTAGAGCAGATTACAAGAGGCTTTCAGCGGGCGCCCTTTATAGTGCCTTTTGCATTTCAAATATTTCAAGGGCTTCAAAATGGGAATTACTGGCATACTACTTATATGGCACCATATCGGGTAACAACTGAAATATGGGCAGGCCGGCCTTGTAGTTTTGGTCTTACTGGTGGCTGGAATCCAAGCAGCTCAACTTGACCGGCTTCTTCTGAATCAGGCACAAAAGGCTCCAATCTGACTGTGGTTGAAGGCACCGAGACCACCCTAAGCTAAAACAGATCACCAGCAATCACCAGTGATGGTCCTAATCAAGCACTCGGAGTGTGCAATTAATAGCAGGGCCAAATGGGGAGGCCCACACTGGTCAGTTGGGACACAAGCGAGCATCCATAAGAGTTCCTGTATCAGTTGTATATACAAAAACTTATTTCCCGATAGACTCTCCTTTGCTGGATCAAGGTGGATGGGGTTTTCTCCCTTAGAATAAGGCCCTACCTATAGCAACAGAGCATTTCCCCATATTCTGCAGCACAGTATAATATATGTTTACTCTGAATGAAGTCACACTGAGTTCAGTGGGCTCTGTTCCAAGTAAGGGTGCACAGAACTGGAGCTAAGAAAGAGTTTTTGTTAATAATAATAATCTATAATAAAAGAGGATTTGTCTGTCCGTCACCATCATAACCCCAAGGCCACAAAACCTAGACAACTGAAACTTGGTGGTCATATTTAGGGGACTGTAAGAGTCTGTGCCCAAGGATTATTTTGTTTTTAAAAATGCATTAATGCATTTTAATTCATTTTAATGTGCCCAATGTATCCATGTTGTTGAAGTATGCAATCAAATGTTCCACCACTAGGGACAGTATTCCTTAACCAGCACATAGTTTTGCAATCCATAGATTGAAGCCAAATGAGATTAGCAGGGTGAAGGACAATATTATAGACCTGCCGTGGGGCAGCCGCCCGTCAGGGAAATGCACTGGACGGACTTCTCACTAGGGGAAGACTTCCCTAATCAGCGCATAGCTTTGCAGTTCATACAGGCTGAAGCTAGGAGAGATGAGTAGGCTGAAGCACAGAGTTATTAGTCTGCCTACTGCCCTCTGCTGAGGAATGGAGTGGCCATACCCCTCCCTCAGGGGTCTATAGGGTAAAACATGGCAGAGGCCATGCATAGAGGTGTCAGCAGGCATTGCTGCTCTCAGACAGGGCTGGCATGATGTGTCCAACGTCACTATATCAGCACAAAGGCTATTCCTATCCATGTGAAGCCGCGTTCATTCTTTAAGATGATGATCATGACGATGACGGGGCTATATTGTTACCAGTCCCAAAGGTTTCGGACAAGGGGAGAAAGGCAGTTTTAACCAACAAATACGGGCGCAGTTACACAAACGACTTTTTAACAAGTATGCTTCAAAAGTGCTACATTTGGATTTTGAGACTCCCAACACGCCCTTTTTCCGAAAATCCTTGCATAGTTTTCTCATAACTCACATATCGCCAATTCGCCAAAGGAGACCCCAGTACATACTTTTCACAGCACATCCACAGCTTGTCCTTCAGAGCCAACGAAAAAGTCACTGGCAGAAAATCCTCTGTTTTTCTAGCCAGCACAGGAAACTATATTTCAGGATCCACACCTTGTAGAGAGGGGGGGGGGGGATGGGGGCTGTGCAAAACACACACACACACACACACACACACACACACACACTTCTAAGCACAAAAGAAATCCATAGGGAACAGAGAGGACCTGGGCAGTTGCTTTATTATTCCTCTCCTTTAACAATAAGGGAGGAAGGAAGCGAAATCAGATCAAATACAAATGCAAGGAGATTGAGCCAAAGAATGTTTATCCCACAGGAATTGAACTCACAAGATAAAAACGATATCAAATGGTATGTACCGCAACATCAGCTTTGTGGCCATTGTGTCAGTGTTTACAAACGCACTGAAGTCAAGGAACAGGGGGGTTCATTGTTCATCCTGAACTCATGTCACGCAGCAGCCCCCCGGCAATGCGTTTCCGAGGAAAGTTTGCCAGAGGACAAAACAGTGTCAGTTACACAAGGGAAGCGCCTGAATAAATCTATGTGGTAGCGGCAAGAAGAGGCAGCTGGAATGGATCCTGAGCCCAACACATGGATTCAATTTGAGCTATATCCTTGCAGCAAAGGAATTTCGTGCAGGGACCAGCACAAAGACCAGATTCGCACAAAATGCTAACCCATGGTTTATTTTAACCCATGCGTTCTTGAATTCTGGGTTATTGGGATGTGTGAACCCAGCTGAATGAACAAACCACGGTCTATTAACCAGGAACAACCCAGAGGCCCGGTCTGCACAACATGCCAGGCTCACCCTTGCGTAATCCTACAACAAACCAAGGATTTGCACAACACAACACAATCCCACCAGGGCTGCCTATTCAAAAAGGGTGCGCTTTTATTTAACCTCAGCTCATCCTGTGTTAAATAAATCACGGTGAGTCCGGCAAGTTGTGTGAACTGAGTTAGAAAGAGAACCTATGGTTTACTGTTGAGTTGTTTAAACCATAGGTTGTCATTACGTGTGAACCCAAAATGATGGGTTGTTTTCCCAGGCTACAGAGATCGCAGGTAAGGATGGTAAGAAACAAAACCCAGCCACTCTACATGCCAGTACTATAGTGCCACAAAAGCATCTGAGATGTAAAGAGTGAGTGGGTGAAGAAAGAAAGAAACAAACAACCCAAGAATTAAGAAAACAAACCATGGTTTGCTTAATCGTCTGCCAGACAAACCCTGGATAGGGCAACAAACCATGGGTTAGTATTTTGTGCAAACCAGGTCAAAGCATTGTCTGGTGTGCAATTCATAAACCATTTTAAGGCAGGTCACAGAACACATGTTTACTCAGCAGTAATGTCCATTGGATTCAATGAGAGTCACTTCTGAGTAAGTAGGCACAGGATGACCCAACGCCAATCGACCAAATTCAATTCAAAATTTTCCAGAAAACCCAAACCATTGGAACATTTTTTCTAAAAATTGTAGCTTTGGGAGGCAGACACAACTGGTGAGGGATCTGGGGTCCTTCCACAATTTTAACAACTGCTTTAATTCTAAATACAGTGAGCTGAAAGTCCTCTGATTTACAATGAGATTGCTCCCAACTTTGGCTGCAGTCCAGGCTAAACTTACTTGACAGCAACCCTTGAATGCATGGAGATCTACACTTATTTGTTTGCTATGGTGTCAAACTATGTGGTTCTTTGCAAAGTAGTATAAGCAAAGAAGTCAAGTCCCTGCCCTGAGGAGCTTACAATCTAAATACCAGGAAAGGAAGAACAAAGAAAGCTGTTTCATATCGTTTACCTAGCAGAGTCTTGTTTACCTTGCCTGGCAGTGGCTTTTCCAGGGCTTCAGAGAAAACCTTTTCCAGTCCTACTTGGATTGAAACTGGGACCTTCTGCATGTAAAACATGCATCCTGTGTCTAAGGTGTGGGCCATGTCATAGAAATCAATGGGATCTACTTTCAAGTCAGCGTGTTTAGGATCAGAGTGGCAGAGTCCCAGGTGCTGTGTTAGGATGCTGCACCCTCGGGCAGCTACTGGACTCCCAACAGAGCCTGTGGCTAATGCTTGCCCTGGGCCTTCGACCAGTGCTGGGCTGCTGGATCTGGAGAGCTGCCATTTTAGTTTCCCACAACACCAGGTGCACTGTGGGAAACTGGAACAGGCAGCTCACTGTCCAGCAGTGATCAGGACACCGCTAATGCCCAACACTGCCAGGCAAGTCTTCCAGCGAGACCTACTAACACAGGAGGAGTGGTCTCAAGGAGTCCCTCAAACCTAAAACCAGTCATGCAGAGTCCTGTTGCAACCTGTGATTTCAGATGCATCTGCAGCTTGGTCCTCAACATATTTATTTGGAAATGAGTCCCTTTAAGCAACAGGGCCAATTTCGATGTTACCTACCCCATGTGCGGGCTGTGGGAAAGCCATGCCTTGCGCCAACACTGTGAGCGGGGAGCATAGGGCAGCATCCAATGGAGCAACTGCATGTACACAATGCAGCACCAGTGTAAGCCACCTCGGGCGCAGCGCCAATGCCGCCAGCAGCCACAACAGGTTTCCACAGAGAGCGTCCATCGCATATAAGTACAGCAGTCCCATCGGACGCTGCCCACAATATTTTAAAACTCCTTACAACCTTCATAGAAGCTGGCTTATACAGAGCCAGAACACGCATTGTCAGCAGCTGGCTGCAGCTCTCCAGGGTTTCAGGGGAAGCCTCACCTGGAGACCTTCTGCGTGCAACGCAGTCCCTCTATCACTCAGCCACAACCCTCCTAGTCCATGTAGCATTTATCTGCCAGCGCATCCCATTTCTGCAGATGGAAAGCACTGGCGTAAAGGCAACCTAGAGTTCCTACCCATTAAAATAATACATGTTACAATCTCCATATTGCAATGATTTGTCAACCTAGTGAGTTCCTGGCTGCAGTAAGATCCCTGCTTCCCAACACTCTCTTATCCAGTTACATTATATTTATTTATTTCATTTTTATACCGCCCAATAGCCGAAGCTCTCTGGGCGGTTCACACAAATTAAAAACCATTCAAAATATAAGGCAAACAGTATAAAAATATGACATAAAATACAATATAAAACCACAACCAGGATAAAATTAGCAGCAGTGCAGAAATACAATTTTTAAAATACAAATTCAAAACAGCAGAGTTAAAAATAAATTTATAAACTGTTAAAATGCTGAGAGAATAAAAAGGTCTTCACCTGGTGTCTGAAAGAATATAGTGTAGGTGCCTGGCGAACCTCCTTAGGGAGCTCATTCCACAGCCGGGGTGCCACAGCAGAGAAGGCCCTGCTCCTGGTAGCCACCTGCCTCACTTCCTTTGGCAGGGGCTCACGGAGAAGGACCCCTGAGGATGACCTTAGGGTCCAGGCAGGTACATATGGGAGGAGGCGTTCCTTCAGATAACCTGGCCCCAAGCCGTTTATGGCTTTAAATGTTAATACCAGCACTTTGAATCGGGCTGGACATGGACTGGCAGCTCCCAAGTAGTGGGGGTCCCGGGGATGGGTGGGTGGGAGGAACAGCAAACTACCCATTCTAATTTTTTCCATTGGCATCCAATCCGTAATAAGAAAGAGAAAAAGAGGTCTACTGCCTATAGGATTCCACGTTTGCGTTCCGAAAGCCCCACACAGTTCACGTGTTTCCCCAAAGATGTCCCTAACCTAAAATACAGCCGGATCAGAAGCCCAAGTTATGCAAACATTCAGTAGTTAAAAAGGACTGCAATTTATTCGCCAGGCCACCCAAGCATCCGAAATGAATCGAGAAACTGATGCTGCGACCCTAACCACACACTTGCTCGGGAACCACTGAACTCACCGAAACTTACTTCCAAGTCAGCACGCAGAGGATCAGGCTGCAGCTGCCAGATTCGCAAAACTCAAGAGGATTCCTGAAAAGAAGCTGGAGAGGGCCAATGGGGATCTTTCCCTCTGTTTTAAGAGGCCAACTCGGCCCAGGAGAGAGACCAAGCAGCTCAGCTCTTTGCTGTGTCAATGTTTGCTTTCCCCTAACCAATCAGAAAACTCTCGTCATATTCCCAGGGTCCTCCATCTCTCTGAGTATCTTGGTGGCATTAAGAGCAACCGATTCCAGCCAACTGCATTTGGACATATTTCTCCCCGGAAGAACACAATGGTACCAGCACAGCTGCTTCTGTGGCTATTTATTATTTGCATATGGTCACCGGGATTTGGTCACCAGTGTGCAAACTAAGTTATAACAGAGTCGAGGGGGGGAGGGGGGAACACACACAAATTAATTCAGATTAAAAGTCCATTAGGATCAGTCAGGAAGGGAAAAATGGGGCAGGGGACTGTTTGAAAAAAGATACTCTTATTATAATGTATCAGACATGCAATGGGATCCAAAGCATGTTTCCTCGGGAGCAACTCCCACTGAGTTTGATGGGGCTTACTCCCTAGTAAGTGCGCATAGGACTGCAGCCTCATCAGGAAGTCACAGTGTGATCCTAAGTGTATTCACTCAGCGGTAACTCCAACTAAGTCCCAAATGTGTTTAGGATTGCAGCCTAAACACGCAGGAGGTGGGACTGTTGGAGAATTGTTATTTCTATATTTTAAGCACCACTCATGTCTACCACCGCGACTGTTAGTCATGTCACCATTTACAAAGGATGGGGAGGGAAGAAAAGCCATTTCTAATAGGAAACGTTTCTGGTTATTATTTTTTTCTAGTCCTCTATTCGGTCTTCCAAGTTTCAGTTTATTTATTTCGGTCACGGACCAATTCAGCAGGTCTTTCAAGAAAGGGGAAAGGGAAAAAGAAAAGAAAAAAGGATAGAGGAGGAGTGAGGGCAGAATGAAAGAGCTGACTCAAGTCTCCGGAGCTGGCATTAAATCACATCTCTTCGCCCCACAATCGTTCAACGTGTCATTCCCTTCATCGGAGCTTCCCCACTACCACCAAAACCACCCACCCGGCCGTGCTCAATCAATACCGAAATTAGTTGCTTCATCCATCCTAGACATTTACTCACACCCCAACATCTGGAAGGGGAAAAGGAGAGGAGGAGAAAAGACGGAGAAGCATTCTGCGGGCAAACCCGCCTCGGCAGGGATTCTGCACATGCAATCTCTTTTCCTTCCCAAAAAGAAAAGAGAAAAAGGGGGGGGGGGAGAGAGATAACAGGAGGACGACGAAGGGGAACCACCAGTTATCTGCACCAGGTTTGCAGGTAACTCTGGCCTGGAAGCTGGGGTGGATTTATCCCATAAATAAAATTAAACAGTCAGAGAGGAACGGTCCTTATGGTTACGACTTTGTTTGGGGCGATTTTGCCTTCCAACAGTAAAACAAAACGCAGGAGACAAAGCGTCCCCGCCAATGCATGCGCATCCACTGCACGTTTTCGATGGAGACAGCCCACTTGAATATATTTATAATTAAGGAAAGAAGAAATAACAACAGCAACGCACGCATCGCATAACTCACCTGGTTTGGGATGGCTGCTCCCTGCCCTTTTACAAAGAACATAAAAAACCAAGAGGCCAGGCTGGAAATCAAGTCACTGAGCCATGGGGCCAAGCTTGCAAGCAGCTCCCTTGGGGGATGCAAACTGTGGAAAGGGTGGGTGGGTGGGTTTTTGTTTGGGGTTTTTTTTCCCCCCTCTCCTTTCCCCCCTCCCTACCAACCCATTCCCGCCCCCTTTTGCTTGGGCTGCTGCTGGGGCTGATGGAAGCAGCGACAGCAGGGGTGGGAGGAGGCTGCGCACGGATCGGGATATGGCACAATGCGTTGCAGCGCAAGGAACGCGCTCTGCCCTTCGCCCGCTTTGCAATTACATCATCCTTCTATCACTCTAGGAGGTGGGAGGGAGCGAGGGCGAGACAGGCAGGGGAGGCGGAACGTTCTCATTGGCCCGTTCAGGGCTCTCCCCCGTGGGCTTCTGGGAAATGGAGTTCCGAGCTGCCGTCCGCGCCTGCAGCCTGAGGCGGTGAGGGAACTACAGCTCCCGCGCAGCCCCGCGCGGCGCAGGCGCGCAGGGGGGGGAAGCACAAAAGGCGGGGACGGAGGGAGGGCCTTGGGTTTCGCCAGACGAGCTCGCTCTCGGGGCGGCCATATTGGCGGCGAGGATAGTGGCGGAGGTGAGCGTTCTGAGGCGGCGGAGGAAGAAGAAGAAGAGGAGAAGCGGGGCTAGCAGAAGCCGGGTTTTCTATATGTGGGGGAAGAGGGAACGAGGTGGGGTTGAGGCCTGAGGGGAAGAAGACCGTGTCGTTCAGGGGCGACGGGTGCGAGAGGGCCAAAAGTCCTCGGTTGCGTTTGGTAATTGCTCTTGTATGTGTGTGTGTGTGTGTCCCGCCTTGCTGTAGCTGAGGGATGGGAGGGCTGCGGGGTTGCCATGGGAGCCCCTGACGGGCGCGCGGCTGCGTCTTCCCCTACGTCTCCTCGCCCCGCCCCTTTTTAAGTGTTCTAGACGGGCGCGGGCTGTTCCGGATGCCGGTGGCGTAGAGGGTGGAGCGCCCCGCTCGGCGTCCCGAAGGCGCCGCGTTCGAGTCCCCGGCACCGCACTAACCAAAATGGAGCAGGGAAGAGATTCCCAAGCGTGTTTAGTCCGAAGTAAGTCTTCCCCCCCCCCTCCCCGCATGGGATGGGTTCAGGCTTTGCCATACTCGAGCAAATTCTATTGATTTAAATAGGGCTACTCTTTTAAGTATGACATGGTCTGGATTCCCGGCCAGTTGAGTTCAGTGGAAAACGACTCCCTAGTAGACCTGCTACATGGGAATGCGCCTTAATGGGTTTAATGGTGTTTACTACTGAGTGGACAGGCATAGATGGGGTCGCATTGCTGAGCCCAATTCTGCAAGCCCCATTGAGTTCAACGGTGCTTGAGTTCCGTGGTCTAGGATGGCCTCCATAACATGGCATAAACTTTGGGGGAATAAAGTGCTTCCAGGCCCGTGGAATTGTATTCTCAAGACGGCAGTGGTGTAGTTCAGGCCACTGGCTTTTTCCCTTCATTATTCAATGCTGGGGTCTTCAGTGTGGCATCCATCAGGTTCCCTGTCTTTCCTGATTTAATACCTTTGCAGGGATTCTTTTGTGCTGCAAACCAAAGTGCTGGATTCCAGAGCCGTCTTTATTTCGGGGCCCCAGTAGCATTCTTGGAAAATAAAAATGGCAGGGGGCTGCAATCCAGCACTTCATTTTGAAGTATCCCCCAGCTGTCCAGAAAACGAAAAAGGTAAGTTGGGAGTGATAGGGAGCATCTCTGGGGGGTGGAGGTAATGGGGGAGAGCCTGTGTGTAGATATATATGGGGAGTGAAGGGCTACATGTCTGTCTGGACTACTTACCTTGGAGGGAATATGTTTGCTTGTTTTGATATTGATGGATGTGTTTTTCCAATGTGGGTGTGATTCTCTGAGCCTCATTGGTTTGCCTTCTGTGACATGGGTGCTGGAGCAGAAAACTGGGGGTTCACAAAACAGGTTTTCCATTCTCTGCTCCTCCCACACCTCTGCTTTTTAGTTGGGTTCTTGGAAAAGTTACTCTTCTTTTCGCCTCACCAGTTTGTCTTCTGGGACATGGGAGTTTTGTGATTGGCCACATCCATTGTGTGAATGAGCAAGCCTGTTCTGTCTGTCTGTCTGTCTGTCTGTCTGTCTCTCTCTCTCTCTCTCTCTCTCTCTCTCTCTCACACACACACACACACACACACACACACACACCCTCCCAGGGCAACAATTTTGAGAGAGTGCGCATGACGCTTTCTCAAAATTCCAAATGTATCCACTGGTCAAAAATGGTTGGATACCCCTAATTTAAGGAGTTGCCGTAGGTGAACAAGGAATTGCATGCAGACAAGTGAACGGATTGACAACGAAGGAGTATTCTTGTTTTCTTCGCTATGCCCAGCAGACTGCTTGGGGAGGGAAGCCCCCCCTCCTCTCCCACTCCCAGCATAAATATGCAGTAGGCTGTTAAAGGAGGAACAGCTTGCAAATCCTAAACAATCGTCATTACAAAACCAGAACCAGTCCTGTTAGTATGGCAAATGACATGACGACTATATCGAATGAAGGGCATAATATAGTCACATTTCGGAAAAGTCAAAGACAGTTGAGTTGCAACAGTGTAATAGTTCTTTTTTTAAAAAAAAACTTTCCAATGAATGCTGATCATTTTGGGGCCCGCCCACCGAAGGCTTCCCTTCAGTTTGGGTAGTTGTGAAATCTTGTTTGAAGGGCAAATAAGGTACACAGTACTTTAGTTCAGCCTTCCACTGCCTGGTGTTCTGCAGATGGTTTGGACTACACCTCCCATCAGCCCTATCCAGCATAGCCAATAGGGCAGGACTGCTGGGAATTGTAGTCCAAAATATCTGGAGGGCACCGACTTAGCGAACTCTGGTTTTGATTATGTCAGAAATCCTGTTACATTGTTTCATTCCACTAGTTTTGTGGGGGGAAGTGGCTGTTCTTTAACTGTCATTCAAGGCGGCTAATGGATTTGTTTAAAATGCATTTAAATGTGAAGTGTACAAAAAAATATTATAACAAGGCATTAACTAAAAATAGACCGGATATACAAGAGAAGAAATGGTGCGTTGTGGGGCCCAAAGGCCATGAAATGTAAGGTGTAACAATGTCTGACATCTCTGTGAAAAGTCCTATATTAATGGAGTAACTTCTAAGATTTGCAATTGTATCCAGAAAAGATGGAAGGGCTTTTGCACTGAGCAGAAGCAAAACTTTCAGCAATCAATCCCTGAAGCTTTAGTAGCTCCTGATAAAAAAGCCACTATTATCCTGCAGAATTGTTGCCTAGACATGGAGCAGCTGACAGAATTGTACTGGGGATGTTTCCTCTGGTGCTGCAAATGTCCCTGTCTTGTGTCTTTGAGAGTATTTCTTTGTACACATCAATTGAAAGTTTTAAGAGGAGAAAAATGTACTGCCTTACCCCTTTTAATTTTCCTAGATTTTTTTCACCCAGCAGCATAACGAGGCAATCTTACTTTTAATGCTGAATCCATGTTTGCTGGACTGGTCTAATCTGATGCCCACAATATTACAAACATCTGAGTCAGTTAATTAAAAAGCAACTTTATGGTATCAGTGTAGACATCACAATCCTGTATACTTTACTCAGAAGTAGGTAAGGTCAGCTGTTGTCTTATAGAATCATAGAATAGTAGAGTTGGAAGGGGCCTAGAAGGCCATTGAGTCCAACCCTCTGCTCAATGCAGGAATCCACCCTAAAGCATCCCTGACAGAGGGTTGTCCAGCTGCCTCTTGAATGCCTCTAGTGTGGGAGAGCCCACAACCTCCCTAGGTAACTGATTCCATTATCATACTGCTCTAACAGTCAGGTAGTTTTTCCTGATGTCCAGCTGGAATCTGGCTTCCTGTAACTTGAGCCTGTTATTCCCTGTCCTGCACTCTGGGAGGATCGAGAAGAGATCCTGGCCCTCCTCTGTGTGACAACCTTTTAAGTATTTGAAGAGTGCTCTCATGTCTCCCCTCAATCTTCTCTTCTCCAGGCTAAACATGCCCAGTTCTTTCAGTCTCTCTTCATAGGGCTTTGTTTCCAGACCTCTTCAGAGGCTTACTCCCAGTTAAGAGTGCATAAGACTGAATGCACTTAAGATCCCCCTTCAGGCCTTCCTGCTCTATGCAAGAAGGTCAAAGATAGAGCCGGCAGAGGCGGTATATCCATTTCTTGAGTGGCATACAGATAAAGCTCCCATGGGCTTCCAGTCTAGAAAGGTGTGACACACAAAAAGGAATGGGAAAGGTATTGGGGGGGATAATTCTTTTACATGGCAGATGGAATGGCTCTGCTCTCCCTCTCATCTGCAGTATAGCGTGCATTTGCACCCCCTCAATGCTCTCTCACATTCTTTGGTTGTATAGACCCTTTGCGGGGGGCGGGGGCGATTACCTGGCACTAAGCAGGCCTGCAAAATAACTCCACCGAAGTTACTAGCCAGCCGGTATTGAAATAACTTAACTGTTGATGGCCAGAAGTGTTGGAATGGAAGTTGACTGAAGTTCTTTTCTAGATTTATTTATTTATTACATTTCTATACCGCCCAATAGCCGGAGCTCTCTGGGTGGTTCACAATGAAAAGAATGGAGAAGAGCCTGATGCAAGAAATGAATGGGAAATAATGCATGGTGCTTAATGTTTAGATCTGCATTCTCTTTCAGGAGCTACAAGACCCAAGGACATGGAACGTGACTTCTACACTCCCTTGTTTCTGTTGGTTTCAAGCTACAGTTTTCTGTGATTTGCGGCTTTATTTGTCATTTCTAAACAATGGCTTGGATGGCTGAGAATGTGCTGCTCATCCCTTGATCCAGCAGGGATTAAAGTGATATTCTCAGGGCTAAAGGAGGCAGATGGGGTGAGAACATGTAATGTCTTTGAAATTCTTCCTACTGCAAACACTTAATTCAAACAAGTTTATTTCTCATCAGTCCTTCTTCCTCTCAGTGCATAGATGTCTAACACCTGGGGAAAGGGGGTTTATTGAAGGCTTTAGAATCTAACTAGGTTAGGATGTTCTACTGTGGGTGGGTGAAAGAACATCCTGTTTTTAAGACCTAATTAAATCTGATTTTGGAATGCTGCAGCTGCAATCGATTCATAGATAAAGGTGGTAAGTATTTTGAAAGCTGCGGCTCTGTATTATTTTCCTTCTGTAAAGTAGCATCTATCAAGCTTCCACTGAGCATTGGCCGATGTGTTATTCTGGGCAAATCAGAATGTGGGAGGGTTTTTTTGCGTATGGAACTGCCTTATACAGAGTCAAGTTCTGGTCTGTGCGGCCTGGTATTGTCTACTCCCTACTGCCAGCAATTTTTCATGGTCTCCAGTTAGAGGTATTTCCAAGCCCTCCTACCTAACTAAGATCTTTGAAATGGAGATACCAAGAATAGAACTTTGGACCTTGAACATGTGTAGCATGTTCTCTACTACAGTCATTTTGTCTTGACCAATTAGAATGGTGACTCCATTATCGATCAAAGGTGCAGAACCTTTTTCAGCTCATGGGCAGAATTTCATTCCAGAGATGCTCTCTACGGGGGGGGGGGGGGGGGGGATATTTTAGTGGTGGGTGTGGCTGAAGGCAAAAGGGGGTGAAGCCAAAATGCCACTAGGTTTACTTCCAGTAACTAAGGCGTCTCTACCTTTTAAAATGGGGGGAAAGAATCATAGAATTGCGGAGTTGGGCCTACAAGGCCATCGAGTCCAACCCCCTGCTCAATGCAGGAATCCACCCTAAAGCATCCCTGACAGATGGTTGTCCAGCAGCCTCTAGAGTGAGAGAGCCCACAACCTCCCTAGGTAACTGATTCCATTGTCGTACTACTCTAACAGTCAGGAAGTTTTTCCTGCTGTCCAGCTGGAATCTGGCTTCCTTTAACTTGAACCCATTATTCTGTGTCCTGCACTCTGGGAGGATCGAGAAAAGATCCTGGCCCTCCTCTGTGTGACAACCTTTTAAGTATTTGAAGAGTGCTCTCATGTCTCCCCTCAATCTTCTCTTCTCCAGGCTAAACATGCCCAGTTCTTTCAGTCTCTCTTCATAGGGCTTTGTTTCCAGACCCCTGATCATCCTGGTTGCCCTCCTCTGAACACTTGTCTGTGTCCTTCTTGAATTGTGGAGCCCAGAACTGGATGCAATACTCTAGATGAGGCCTAACCAGGGCCGAATAGAGAGGAACCAGTACCTCACGTGATTTGGAAGCTCTCAACACTGGAGAATAGACAACCAAGGTTTATGTGGGAAAGAAGGAACAAAGAATGTGTTGTGTTAGGAATTAGCATCTGGAGGCCCTGGACCACGTGTAGCCCTTTGTGGATCAATTTTCACAAGCATGCATACCAAAGTTGCTAACCTGGAGGTGTGTCAGAGAAATGGGAGCAGTTCATTTTTGAGGGATGGTCCTCCCATTGCCACCTCTGTTTCAGTGTCCTTTAAGTAGTTGCCTCCCAGCCTGCGTCATACCTTGGATGGCTGTAGTTCTATATTACACCAGAGCAAGTGAGTAAAGTGGTTCTCCAGTGGAGCGTGTGATCTGCTAATGCAAGTTGCACAGCACTTAGTTCTGTCTAGAGGTGGCAAGCTGTTTCTAAAAGCTTTTAAAATTTACATCTGCAAGAGGATGCAACAGTTGGGTAAAAATGCATTCCCAAGCTTGATTCCATTTAGGGGTCTTAGTATATGGTACAGGTGATAGAGTGGGGTTTCATCAGCAAATTCAGAGGCATAGGTCTACCAGACAACTGGAAAAACAAAAGTAGTTAACACACTTCACATCTTCACCTCCATCTTAACCATGTTACTTGGACTTGCTTTCAAGTAAATCCTCTTAAAGACTGCAACCTTACACAGGAGTCATAAGCTTACTTAGGAGTAAATGCAATTGGCTGCTGTGGGACTGTTCTTTTTTTTTAAAAGGAGTGCAACCCTAACAAGTGGAAGTTATCAAGCTCTTCATTTATAGGCCACAGGGAAGTGAATGTGGCTATTTTCATGGTTCACCCTCTCTATTCCTTCATAGCTAAACAACATAAACAGCTGTTCTAGAAATACGTCATAAACTGTCTTGTCTTCAAATGTGCTGTGGGAGGGAACTGTTCTTAATCAACATTTGCCAGTACTCTTTGCTTAAAAACAGAGCTTTTGCATCTAATTTCCTCATACTTTCTCCCCAGTCTCAGCTTCAATTTTGAGGAAGGTTTTGTTTGTTTTTTGCTTTGCATTATCAGTACTTCCGATATTGCTTCATCAGACTTGATTAACTCAGTGCTACTTAACTGCCTAGTTACTTATAAGAGTACAGCAGTACTAGGGAGAAAATAGCTTCAGTGCATCTGTTGTATTGAGGGGCGGGGGGGGGGGCAGGGTGGGATGGACAAGGTTTGCTTCTGTGATTAGTTTATTACCCTGCAAATGGGTTGAGGGGCTGGATCTCCGTTGGAAAACACTGGCAACATTCCTTTAACCTAGCTGTGTTCAACCTGGGGGGTCTCCAGATATTTAAATTTGGGTGGCTTTAAAAGGAGGTTGGATAAATTCCTGGAGAAGAAGGCTATCAATGGCTGCTAGTTCTGATGGCTATGTGCTGCTTCCAGTATCGGAGGCAGTAAGCCTATAGGCGCCAGTTGCTGGGGAACATGGGACAGAGGGTGCTGTTGCGCCATGTCCTGCTTGTGGGTCCTTGGTCAATTGCTGGTTGGCCTCTGTGTGAATAGAGTGCTGGACTGAATGGACCCTTGGTCTGATCTGGCTCTTACGTTCTTATGAACTACAGCTCCCAGGATTCCTGAGTAATTTTAAGATGTGTAAGATTGCACCTTTAATGGCTGTTTCCTAACCAGTTACTTTTCACAGTTCTGAAGGCATTTTTCATCACTTGGGCGCTCTTTACAGCAACCCCAGTAGGTACAAGTTTTGAATTGGAGCAAGTTGCACCTGTAAGGCAGGGGAGGGTGTATGTCAGGCTTGCAGGATCTGTTCGATTTCCAGTGAGAACCCCAAGATCCACCAAATGGAACAATGTACAAAAGACAGACAATCGGAACTGAGTGATTATGAACTGAGCTCACACATTTCGTTAAAATGTTTAAAGTTGGAAATCATTGCTGATCTACTTTGAATCACCCAGCAACCTACCAGTAGATTCAGATCTACCTTTTGGCCAGTCCTCCTGCAAGGTGTTTGAAAGCCTGTTGTTGAGGGCTTTTACATGGACCTCTGAAGATGCTAAAGGTTTCCTGCCCGTCTGCCAATGGTGCTCTGTCAGAGCAATGGAGTGTAGGGGTGGCTGCGAAGTTGCTGAATGGTAACAGACATGAAACCCCAGGTGCAGCTGGCAGGAGCGAATGGTTATACATATTTATTGTACCTTGCAGAAGAGACTGCTTTGGATGGGGCTGCCCCCCCCTCCAGCCTCTTGAGTTTTGAAATACACTTGCAAGGTCTGCTCACCCGGTGATTGCTATGGGAGCAGTATAAAAGAATTAAGCACTCCTCTCCTTGCTCCCAATTGCCCTCCTCTTCAAGGTAGCTTTTTGTGCAAAATGCCATTAGCAATGTTTGCATCCATATGACATATGGTCAAGTGCATTTCGTCTTGGGCTGGAAAGGACGTCCTCAGGTTTTCCTATAGGGAGATGTACTAACAAGCTGAGAATTGAGCTGTTGAGAGTTTTCTCCTGCTAGTACATCGTGGTTTGTAAAGGAGCTTTGAGGACCTCAGCAGAGGCACAGATGTAGCAATGAGGATGCTGTTAACCGAGAAGTTCAAAAAAATCGCCAAGCTGTTCGGCAGAGAATGGCTGCTGTTACCTGATTGAACCTGGGATCTTCATACAATGCAGGCCCTCTTGTTATGCAGATACCCTTCACATTTGGTTTCCTGTGTATGTAAGCAAGTGTGTTCTGGAAGTATGTCGTGGGGTGGCTGCAGCCTGTTCAGTGCCTTTGTGGAGCTACTTTTGGCAAGAATTTTTTTATTTTATTAATTACATTTCTATACCACCCAATAGTCAGAGCTCTGGGCGGTTCACAAAAATTAAAAACATTCAAAGTATAAAACAACAGTATAAAACCATAATATCAAATACAATATAAAAGCAGCAGCAATGCAAAATTACGAATTTAAAACACCAAGTTAAAATTTATAGACTTAAAATGCTGGGAGAATAAAAAGGTCTTCACCTGGCGTCTAAAAGCATATAATGTAGGTTCCAAACGGACCTCCTTAGGGAGCTCGTTCCACAGCCGGGGTGCCAGAGCAGAGAAGGCCGTCCTGGTAGCCACCTGCCTCACTTCCTTTGGCAGGGGCTTGCGCGAAGGACCCCTGAAGATGACCTTAGGGTCTGGGCAGGCACATATGGGAGGAGGCGTTCCTTCAGATAGCCTGGCCCCAAGCCGTTTACGGCTTTAAATGTTAATACCAGCACTTTGAATCGGGCCCGGACTTGAACTGGCAGCCAACAGGTGCAACTCTCAATCCATTTCCATGGTGGGTGAAATTCTTGTCTGCTTTTGATCACTCCGGGCAAAGTCTTTTGGATTGAGAATCAGTTTGGAAAGTGGTCACAACGTTTTATGTTAGTTGACAGCAGGCAAAGCTTTAATTGAGAATATGTCACCCAATTAGCTGTAAAGATAAGGGGCAGTTACTTCTGTGTCAGATCAAAATGGCAGGTTTAAATGCATTTCAAATGATTTGGAATGACATCAGTAACTTGTAAACAAATTTTGAAATCCATGACTCAGCCTGGATGAGAACGTGTCTGTTAAAACAAGTCTGTGTAAACATCTTTTTTTCTTTTCAGAGGAAGCTGCTGGCAGCACACTAATGCTAATCTTGTGTCTTTACAGCCTAAAAGATCACATCGGTACTTTGATGCAGGCCCAGAAGAAAACCTCTTCCTATAATGCCTGTGGCACTGCAGGACTGGGAAGTCAAGATAACCTAAATAAGCTGACTGCTTTTCAAAGCCGCCACTGGTGCAGACCTCAGGTTGTCACTTGGAAAGTTCATCAATTGTGCGGTAGACCATAAGCCGCTTAGCAGAAATCTTGCATTTGTAAATAGCGCTAGGACATGCGCTATATTAAGGTGGAGCATGTGCTCCGTCCAGCAGGGGGAGAAAGACATGCTAGGGACCCAGTTCCGTGTAGAAAACAGGGAAACGGAAGGTGCAGCAGTACAGCAAGGAGGGCATAGGCCATAGAATCACTCTTGGAGCAAAGACACTGTAAACAGGCTGGCAAGCTTAGTCACAAGTGTACCAACGCGGAAATGTCCCTCGTTTCCCCCTTAGTGTTGCTTCACTTGCAATGGTTCACAATAAAGGGTGGAGTATAGCTGCCCTGACGACATACGGCTAGGCTAACACTACTGGCGTGCTTTACAGATTACTTGTCTGCAGAGATGTGCTTGTAAAGACAAGCTAATGTGCCTGAGGAGCATTGAACGCCCAACCACTATTTACAAGCTGAATATAGTATTCTGCGGAATTTGAGAATGGATTGTGAAGGAAGATTGTGTTTCCCCTTGGGTGGCCGCTTGTGAGCCACTAAAAAGGAGGACTGCATTGCCAACGAGACAGATTTACATATGCAAATTTAGAAATGATTATAATTTAAATAGAAATCTTACACATCTCACCATTGTGGAGAAGAGTGGACATGTGAGATGTGTGCCTTGCAATTTAAACACCAAGGTTCTTCGGAGGGTTCTTTACTTTTAAAACAGATTTGGGCTGGGAGGCCCTTTGAATAGAGGTTGCTTTTAAACTACAGGACAGTTCTCTGGCAGTCCTTCCAATAGAGGATTGTCCTTGGTAAAAGAGACATGTGGCCACCCTAATGGGGTGGGACTTAAACATTGCATGAAGTAGCACACTCCCAATTGCTGAAAGGCTTCACAAGCAATATTCCGGTAACCGTTGCAGCAACTCCTGTGAGATAGGCCAGCATTATCAGCCTCGTTACAGATGTTGGGGCCCAAGAGGCCATAGCTTGCCAAAGATAATTTCACAAATTCCTATTAAGTTCTCGTCTCTTTCCAATGTTAGCTCAAAACACTTTGTCATCTGACCTCCTCCTTGTGGTGCCCCAGATAGTTTGACCTCCCACCAGCCCTAGCTGGCATAGCCAATGATGAGGGTTGGTGGAAGTTGTGGGCTAAAACATCTGGAGACCCACAAGTTGCCCATCCCTGCCTTCTAAGCCATGTATGCAAGCTTCTTTGTCCTATACAGAGATAAAAGTTTACTGGAGAAAAGCCTTTCCCAACCTTGTGCCCTCTATGTTGGACTACAACCAATCACGGTCATTGGGCCTAGTTGGATTCTCTATGGCCAAACCTGCTGTGGTTCCATGGCTCAATTAGCCAATAGCATGGATGATGCCCACCTTGGTACTTCTTTGATGGTGTCGGGTTGTCAATTTCTCTCCAAGGCCAATCGGAATACAGGCATGCACACATACTTGGGAGGACTCCCGAAGGATTTAGCATCTCTCCCAGTGCCTGCCTACAATGCCATCTTAAGGTCATCTTTGCGTTTTGCACTTTCTTTAAGTCAGGCACAGCTGTATTTGGCTTGATAAGTTTCTGGAAAGCCAAAGCTGATCCTTACCTAAAGCTTTATTCCAGCAATGTGTGTTCGCACAATCATGAGAATGCATCATTCTGAACCTTAAAAGTTTGATCTGAACCATGTTCAAAATTAAGTTCCATTATGCTCATGGTAGAGTTTGCTTCCACATAAAAGAGCATCCCAGTGACCAGATATTTTTGGACTGGAGATGCCAAGGATTAAACGCATCACTTGGCATCTGTTGGGCAACAAGCCTTCAAAGTAGAATATTGATCTCTGTTTAGCAACAACATTGGCACAGAAAACCAAATACCTATCAAGGTTGTTATTTCAGTGGGCCACTTTAACGCAGTGTGCTGCCATTACTTTAGGGAGTGATCCCGTTGTCTTTTGTTGAAAAAAGCGATGGTCTAGCTAGCCCGTGTGTGTGTGAGAGAGAGTCAGTCATAAGCACACAGAATGTGATCCTGGATGAGAAGAATTCTGGCTCTCATTTATTTCTTTAAATAGTTAGTTACTAGACCTTATGACTGAAAAATTACGCCTGAAGTGAACTATGCCTAGTGAAATCTGAAATGCCACAGGAAAAATGTTTGCAGTGCTTATGGGTGAGGCTTCAACAAACTTTATTACTCTTGACCTCACACCAGTGGCAGAAACAGAATATGTTCTGCAAAATAAGAGGAATGTTCCAGTATATACAATTATGCCAACATGGTTGCAGATTTCAGCTTTTAATCTTGCAGGATTTGAGACATTTGGAGCAGGAATGCATTTATTTAGTTTAGCATACATTTATTTTTTCTGTATGTGCTTACTATATTTCTTTTGGAGTTTCTACCCTTGCAGATACCGCTCGAGGTGGTTTACAAATTGAATAAGATTAATGATAAAACAGTCCTCTTTATCTTTCCTCCAAGGAGCTCAGGATGGGACATGTGATCCAGCCCTCTCCCTTCCCACTAAAACAACCCTGTGAAGAAGGACAGGCTGAGAGATACTAGTTACTGCCCAAGGCCACTCAAGACATTTTTTGGACTTGGTTTACACCAGAGCTGACCCTGGGGCCTTTCAACAGATTCAGTGGGATCTTGCTTCCATTCTGGAGAATGGATTGATTTCCCCATTGATTTCAATAGGTCTTCCCATTGCAGAATATTTAGCAGAACATATTTCGTTTCTGCTCCAGGGGTGTAGAACCTCAGCCATATGCTGCCCACCTGGGTTCCCAAAATGGCCATGCCCTCTTCCAGCGGTCTCACTCCCTTTTCCCCAACCAACCATTGAGCAATTTAGTGGTTTCCTGGCTCTTGTGCAGGGTTTTTCCCATTCTAAAAGGTTGAAATGTCTCTCCTAAGGCTTAGTCATAAGCAAATCAGGGCATTAAAATGTGCTGGTATTTTGGTGATGCCCCTATTAAGAGTATAAGAAGTGCCGTGCTGGATCAGACCAAGGGTCCACCTAGCCCAGCGCTCTGTTCATGCAGTGGCCAACCAGCCATCAGCCAGGGACCAACAAGGCAGGACATGGTGCAACAGCACCCTCCTGCCCATGTTCCCCAGCAACTGGTGCACACAGGCTTATTGCCTCAAATACTGGAGATTGCACACAACCATCAGGGCTAGTAGCCATTGATTGCCTTTGGCTCCACCCATTACTGATCTGAATTCAGCCCTTGAGTGAAAGAGGGCTTCTCTATGATTAAGTCTGGATCCATCAGATTAATTTCTTTCCTTTCTGTTATGTTTCTTCTTATTGGAACATTTCTCGAGGCCAAGTGGTACATTGCAACTGTCTTCGCTATCAAGATTTCATTCCCTTCTTCCTCTGCAGTTTGTGGCTTGACTCAAGCAAAAACAAACACATCAGGGTCATTAGCCAATCTAACTCATGCTTCCACTAAGCAAACAATCTTTTTTTTAAAAAAAAAAAAAATCCACACACTGGTTCCCAAGAGATCTTACGTCTATGAGAAATGGGACCTGGGTCCCTAGTTCATCACTTAAGATTGGTTGCTTCTTGGTTAAGTTTCCATAATCCCAGTTGTCAATAGCAGAGACAGAGCCTGTGTTAATTAATCAGTAACAAAAGTGTTATGCTGAAGAAGTGTGTGGTTTAAAAGTACAGAAATAAGCAAAAAAATCAACTCGTAGCTTGAAATTCGTATTCTTTGGGGGAGTTTTGCAGAAAGGAATCCAGATTGTACCTTTACTTCCATTAGACATAATTACCAAAAAAAAGAATTGGGAAATGCCTCGAATTTAGGCAGCATAAGTAGCTGTGTTGGCCCTGGGATTGGGAGTTGAAAAGCCACAGTAGGATGACATTAGTTCTTGCTGAATTGTGGTTTTTCTAATTTTGGAAGCACCCTCCCTCCCCCCAACCCACAACTGCCTTCTCCCCCGCCCCCAAACATACAAAAACTCAAGACACAGTAGGTTGCTTTCTTAGAGATTAAATCTAGAATTGTTATTTTCAAGGCTGTCACACAGAGGAGGGTTAGGATCTCTTCTTGATCCTCCCAGAGTGCAGGACACAGAATAACGGGCTCAAGTTAAAGGAAGCCAGAATCCAGCTGGACATCAGGAAAAACTTCCTGTTAGAGCAGTACGACAATGGATCCAGTTACCTAGGGAGGTGGTGGGCTCTCCCACACTAGAGGCATTCAAGAGGCCGCTGGACACCCATCTGTCAGGGATGCTTTAAGGTGGATTCCTGCATTGAGCAGGGGGTTGGACTCGATGGCCTTGTAGGCCCCTTCTAACTCTGCCATTCTATGATTCTATGAAGAGCCATGTTTAGAAGAAATGCAAAACAACAGTTGTTCCAGTGTCTGGAAGCTCAGAATATCCACCATAAATACTTCAAGGGATCTGTTCTGCAGTACCCTGTCAGTTGGAATCTTGCCCTTGCTTTTCTAAAATAGCAAGACAATGCACCTTGTGTGAAGTTCCCTCGCCTTCTTTTCTCTGTGCCAGGCTGTGAGAATTTTAATTACCTATATACTTTAGAGCTAGTTTCATGCTTGGCTGTCAGCGACAGCTTATGGCAATTTAGGGTGTTCTCTTTGTGTGGCTACGGTGAGTCGATGTGGGATGAATCACAGCCTGGGTGGAATTTCTCTGGTGTGTTATGCATATGCAATTATTTCTGAGAGCTTTCTTTGGGATGGCTTGATTTTTATTTATTTTTGCGAATATTAGAGCCTGAACAGGCGTAGGAGAAATGTAGGATGGATTACATTGGAACTGAGTAACTAGCTGAAGGGGAAAGGTGGAGAAGAAGGCAAGCCAAATGACCAAGGAGGAGACAACCCCCTGTGAGGATAAGATATGATGATTTAGGCGTCTTCGCTTAGAAAAGAAGGGAGTAAAGGAAGTGGAGAAAACACGGTAGAGGAATTTGAAATGGTGTAGGCTGTGGATAAATTGGATAGGGTAAAATGTCATAATGCTCAAACTCAGGACCATCCAATGAAGCTGAGTGGTGGGAAATTCAGGACAGATAAAAGGAAGTTCTTCAGACAGCGTATAGTTAAACTATGGGAATCACTGCCACAAGATCTAGGGTTGTCCACCAACTTGGATGCCTTTAAAAGGGGGTTGGACAAATTCATGGTGGAGAAGGTTATCAGTGGCTATTAGTCATGGTGACTATGTGCTAGCTGTGCTGTACACCAGATGCTGAGAAACACGGGCAAGAGGGCGCTTGTGGGTTTCCCATGGGCTACTGTGCGAATAGAGTGCTGGATGAGATGGACCCTTGGTCTGATCCAGAACAGTTCTTCTTAAGTTCTTCTGTTTACACTTTATAGAGGGGGCCAACTCCCCTATGAAGAAAGGTTCCAACATCTGGGATTGTTTAACTTAGAAAAGAGGCGAGTAAGGGTAGACATGATAGAGGTGTACAGAATTATGCATGCTGTGGAGAAAGTGGATAGGGAGACATTCCTTCAGAATACTCAAACCGTAGGGTCACCTTATGAAGCTGATTGGTGGGAGATTCAGGACAGATCAAAGGAAGTCCTTCACATAACGTATAATTAAATGATGGAATGCACTTCAACAGGATGTAGTGATGCCACTAGTTTGGATGACTTTAAAGGGGGAATGAACAAGGCTACCAGTGGTTGCTAGTCAAGGTGGCTCTGTGCCACCTCTAGGATCAGAGGCACTATGATATGTACAACCATTGCAGGCGAACACGAACAGGAGGGTGCTGTTGCACTCATGTCCTTGGGGGTTTCCCAGAGCCATCTTGTTGGCCGCTCTCAGAACAGAATGCTGAACTACATATTACTATTAGTATTATTATATTTGTATCCCACCTTTTGCCCAATGCTGGGCCTCAAGGCAGCATTACAAAATTTAAAACAGATACATTAAAACCTACAAATAGAACTATACAAAAGTTAAACATATCTATTAAATATGTTCCAATATTTAAACATTTAAAATGACAAATTTAAAAGGCCTTGGCAGAGATGGAGGTCCAGATCATTCGACTAAGGTCTGCTGGAACAAAAAAGTTTTTGCCTGCTTCCGAAAGCACATCAAGGAGGGAGCCAGTCTAGCTTCCCTCGGAAGAGAGTTCCAGAGCACCGGAGCAGCCACCGAGAAGGCCCTCTCCCACATTCTCACCAGACATGCCTATGATGGTGGTGGCACTGAGAGAAGGGCTTCCACGGGCAGGCTTGTAAGGGAGAATGCGGTCTTTCAGATAACCTGGGCCCGAGCTATACAGGGCTTTATAGGTCATAACCAGCACTTTGAATTGTGCCTGGAAACAAACGAAACCAGTGGAGCTGTTTGAACAGGGGAGTTCTTTGCTCCCTGTAACTAGGCCCGGTCAAAACTCTGGCTGCAGCTCTTTGAACCAGCCGAAGTTGCCGAACACTCTTTAAAGACAGCCCCATGCACAGCACATTACAGTAATCCAATTGGGATATTATTAAGGCATGTGTCACCGTGGCCAGGTTCGACATCTCTAGATAGGCTTTTGGTCTCATCCACTATGGCTCCCCTTGTGTTCTTATGACTTGTGGTGCCTTACAGACTTAAGGAATCCTATTAGGACATTGATCTTTTGGGGCTGTAGCTCACTTTGTCAAATGCATGATATGTTATTCTTAGTTGGCAGGTGTCTGTTTATTACACACAGGTACAGAAACATGCATATAGGACACAATGGTAACGTGTGGGGCGAAATGGCCATGAAACACAAGACGTCAATAATTTGGCCTGCCCCATGAAGCTCACTGGATTACCCTGTGTCAGTTACTCTGAGCCTAACCTGCTTGTTATGAGGGTAAGATAGGTATTTAAGTTCAGATTTTGGCTGAGATGTATTTATTGACACACCCTCACACATACCAGCATTTGGTGTGGTGAATAGAAAACCTTCTAGAAGTTAGTGTCCTACAGATGTGTTGAACTACAACTGCCATCATCCCCAGCCATCTTGGGAAAGTCTGGGTTAGGGAGTTAGGACTGGGGAGATCCAGGTTCAAATCTCCACTCAGCCATGGGGTGACCAATATGTAAATCTCTAATCCATGAGCACAGTGGCCATTCACATTTCCAGGAACCCATGAGAACACTGTCCATTCTAACTTTGCTGGGTTAATTAACACCTAATAGTAGGTGAGGAAACCATTGTCTTGATTCAGGCCTAAACAAATAGAATCAAATGTCCTGATAAGTTCTAGTGCATCAATTTCATGCTAGGCTGGAGTCCCCCTTTCAGGCTCTTTTGTTGGAGATTGGCAACTCTTGAGTTAGAAGTAGAGTGTCCTGGGAGATTGAAAGCCAGATGTGGATAACACTTGGTGCAACTGACAGCTAAATTCAATTTCCCTCAAAATTCAGCTGGAAATAGACAAGAGGAAAGTCACGCCTCCCAAAGTAAAGGAACTGAAATTTTGCACCCATGATTAGAGCAACAGGTTAGAGTAACTGGAGGCGCTTTTACACACCATACAGCTTGTTAATTGGCTTACTGTTTGTGGGATCCACTTTGTGGTCCATGTTCACTCAGGTGTACACTTGAAACATCTTCCAGGTACACCTGGAAAACAATGGAATGCACGAAGCCACCCACAGTGATTGGGGGGGAAGTTCTGCAGACACATGTTCAAGTTCACCTGCTGAAGGCAAGGTGGTCTGCCCCTGATTTGGCAATACTGCCTAGAGGTGATGGGGTTGTAGCGCAGCCTTTCTGGAAGGCATCAGCTTGGGGAAGGCAATCTCAGGAAATGACAGCCGGCAGAGAATGGAAAGGAAATGGACTGGCACTTGTATTGTGACTTGCTGACAGAGCATCTTCTGTAAAGCTAATTGCTTGCTAATAGTCCAAGATGATTGTTGGAAGTTTCATCAGTGGCAGCTAATCAGAGAAAATGACCTCCTGATAGCTGGGAATTCTCCCCTCAGCCATTTGGCATACGATGCCCTTCAGAGCTCAGAGAAGGTGACACCCCTCCAGCTCTGGGGACGTGCCAGAGAAACAGCTAAAAGCAGTTTATCATTTCTACTTCTGGAGTGATGGGTGGAGCTGCAAATTGGATTTATATGGGGGGGGGGGAATAGAAACATTGCACTTATGGAAACATGCCTGTGGGTGTAAAACCTACCCCCTACTCTTGACTCTAGTGACACCCTATGCATAGCCCTCCTTCCATAGACATTGTCAGAATGATGACCACTAGCCAACTCAGAATTCATGCTAGCACGTGTTCCCTCAGCCACATCATGTGTGTGATGCCCTCAAGCTCTCATGTTGCGTGGATGAGATCTTCATTAAATATTTTAATGTCATGCAGTTCTGAGCATGAGGCTGACACATAGAAACTGTTGCCTGATTCTTCACCTAATCTCTGTTAACTAAGCCATGTGTCTTCGGAAGAGAAACAGAGAGAATGACAGAATGTACTGGAAAGGTAACAAGCAAGTTAGACTGCTAGAAGAGTTCAGCGGTGGGAAAGGAAGGCCACAGAGCCAACGTTCTAAATCAAACACGTGCAAACCTGTTTTCCTCCTGTGCTAGTGTATTCAATCAAACCTCACTAAACTCGAGCCAAATCAAAAGACTGAAAGTGGATTAAAATATGCAGGTTGAAGTACAGCAGTGTGTTCCTTTTGGCACAGACTGGTGAAGCCATTCAGCACCAGCAGAAACTTCCTCGCCCCTTGAGAGGGGAGAGAATGCGCACCACCACATCGTGCCCCTTTCTGCCATTGCATTGCACCCCGTCCCGCATTGGAGCTCCCTTCCTCTTAACCTCTGCTGCATCAACTCCGTGGAGAGTCACGCGGCTCTCTACAGAGCTAACGGCAGCAAAAGTAAGGGCGGGTTGCGCAATACGGGAAACAGGAAGTGGGTGGGTGGGTGCTCCAGAGAGTCCCACCACTGCTTTCTTGCTGCGGCAAATGCCCCGGTCGGAGAGCAGCTGGTAGGGCTCTTCAGAGCACCCCCTGGAGGCGGTGGTGGCAGGGAGGTGGCAGGGGCAGGGAGTGGCACAATTCACCATTCCTCCCACTCCACCACCTGATGCTTGTACCTCACCTTGCTTCATGGCAGGGCCAGCCCTGAAGCAAGCTCTCTGCAGTTGCTCCCTCTCTGCAGCCAGGTTGCCCTCTCCCTTCTCATGATGTTTATGGGATTCTTTACTTTCCTAAACATTTACAAAGTTCTGTTCAGACCGAAATCCTGGGTTGGTGGGAGGCGGTTGTGCCGTCATAACTGGATTAATGAGCTCATCAGGGACTCGGAGAGAAAAGCAATTTCATGAGGGCATCGAGAGATTGCGTAATTAAGAGCAATGTTTTCCTGCTTGCTTTGGTTGCAGAATCTTTGTTAGAGAAAGGGAGCAAAGGGCTTTGTTAGTTTTGAAATGTGTGATCAGGTGAACCAGGCCTTCAAAATCTGCCCCCCGCCCTCCCGCCACTAAAAAAAGGAATGAGGATTTTGGGAGAAGGTTGTGCAAACAATTCACTTTTAATAATTGCAGTTATGAGCGACCTGTCTAGAGGCCTCTCAAAACTAGCAGCACCCCTTCTTCCAGACTGAGGGCTCTTAGTATGACCGCTTAAAAGACTTTTGGCCACTCTTACAGCTTTTCTTCCTTTGCAGATCTTTTGTGGAAAGAAAAAAAAAAAGATGGAAGAAGCAGAGGGAAAACACAGGAGGGTAATGATTTGAAGATGGCGACCTATGGACTTCTCCATAAAATTCCAACGATTATTTATTATTTATTTACAATATTTATATACTGCTCCCCGTTCAAAATTTTGGAGCGGTGTACTAGATAAAAAAAAAAAAACAGGAAAAAATCCACTTTAAAATAGATTTTTAAAAGAAACAAAATGTACAGTGAACCATGGCTGGTCATTAAGGAAAGGCTTCTGGGAATAATGATGTTTTCAGAAGGCGCCGAAAGGAATATAAAGTTGGCGCCTGCCTGACCTCCGGAGGTAGGGTATTCCATAGGAGGGGGGCCACCACACTGAAGGCTCTTCTCCTGGAGCAAGGTGACTGCATGACAAAAGCCTCATTTGGTAGTGCCCTTAGATACAGTTGGGAATGAGGATCAGAGGGATAACTGAATGATGGTGTAGAAAAGGTAGGTTTTGCGGAGTGATTTAAAAAGGCGGGGAAAGAGGTGGCTTTGCATACATGTTCAGGGATTCCAATCCCACTTTGTCCGTGAGGTTTTTGGCATAACCATTAGTCCACATTGCCAAATGAAACAAAGACTAAGTAGGGCTGTTATTGGCTCTCATTACACTAGGGCTGTGCATGCCCCCTCCCCCGCCGAACCGGTTCGTATCCCGATCCAGACCTTCCAGATCGGGCCCGAACCGATTTGGGTCAATCTGGTTCCCCCGACCCGCTCTGGAACCGGATCCGGAGTGACATCCAGAAGTCTGAATTGATATTCGGATGCCATTTTGCCCCCCCCCTTCCCAACTTACCTGCCTCCGCAGTGCAGAGGCAGGTAAGTGGGGAAGGGGGACAAAATGGCATCTGAATAAGCCACCCTTCCCCAGCTCTGCTGCCACACGGACTGTAGCGGCGGCAGACAGCAGAGCCAGGTAAGCCCCTTCCCCCCCTTACCCGCCTCTGAAGCTTCGGAAGGTCCGAATTGATTCAGACCATTCTGAACCATTTCAAGTGGATCCAGACCTCCCCCGACCTGCTCCGGAACTGGGTTTAGGAGGTCCGGATTGGACCGCTCCGCTTCAGATTCGGAGATCTGAAACGGAGCAGAGCACACCCCTACATTACACTCCTTCCTTGGGTGGGGGAAACCCTGGCCTACAGAGCCTTCTCGGCTTCCCACAAGGGGAGGGGCTTGGCCTTTAGGCCCCACCCCTTAGAGGAATCACTATCGTTATCTCTGATCCGTGTTCAGAAATAACAGTGGCAAATTCCCTGTGTACCACTACACCTCCCAATTGAGAAGGCAAGTGATGGTCGGAAAAAGCCTTGCTGTTATCTTTAACCAGAGATTAAACCTAGATGGGGGACTCAGTGAGCGCTGGAAGGAGCAGCCGCTGTTCTCAGCACCAGCCCAGTCCATTCACACAGCTCTCTATGGAAACAAAGCCGGAGACTCAAGCCAGAGCTGGAAGGAATGACTCCTCCCCCCCTGCATTAGCTGAGTTCCTTTCTCCCTGCCTCTCTCAGCCCAGGGAAAGGTAAAATGGATGGAGGTGGGGCGACAACATCAGCTGCTGTGGCCACACCCAATGACATCATCTGGCCGAGGGGGGCACATTTCAGCCTTCCACCAAAAATATGTTCTTCACCCCTTCTTTTTTTACCTTTGCTCTTCATTCCCTTTTCTCCCTCTGGTCTTCCTCCTCTCTCCTCCTACAGTTTTGACCACGAGTGTCATCACACAGGGGGAAATCGTGTTCGCTTACCGTCGCTTCTCTGCTCACGCATTTGTCCCTCATTACCTCCTCCTTTGAAAGAGGAAGTAAACGACATGCACTGGCCCATTCAGTGGGCCGTTTTGATCCCGCTGCTTCTCCTGCGCACAGCAGTAGATAGCGGCAACTTCCGGCTTTAAAAATAAGTCTTACTGGGGTGTTTTTTTGTCGCACAAAGACATCTAGAAGGATCTGGGGGCACGCGGGAAGCAGACAGCGTCATGAAAGGGACCCGCAAAAATCCATGAGTGCCTAGTAATGAGCATGCAATAAAATGCTTTGATGGAGCTCTGTAAGCACCTCAGGGCAGAGATGTGGCTTCTTTTTTTCTTTTTACATACCTTGCTAACCAGTGCCACCCATACTGATGATGCTATCAATCACCATCATCACTAAAATCACATCCATTTATTTATTTTTACAGAAAACCTTCAGAAACTGGGCCTACCAAAATACATCCATACCAACATCTAGAAAGCAGTCATTAAAACATGCTCAGTAGTCACGGAATTCCTGAATCAGCAAAAGACAACATGACTTGGCAAAGCCTGTCATGTCCACCTAGAAAAACCACCATGAACGAGAAAAGAGACATAAAGATGATGATAATGATTATAAGCAGGTGGTATCCAAAGTGAAATAAGCAGAAGGTCATTGGCGCTATAAGGCTTTCCTGATATGGTTCTCTGCAGCCTCTGTTCATCCTGAAAAATTGGAAGTATACCTGGGATGTGATGTTGGATGACTACAATGCAAATTATTATGCAGAAACCATCCCACCCCTTCACTGCACTGTAACTTTGGATACAAGCTCATAAAAATAATAGTAATTAATAGTAAAGCAAGGAGAAGCTACAGACTCATTTGAGCTCGAACAATGAGTTTACTGGGTTTATCATGGGAAGAGAAAATGAAATGAAAAGGCAGCTGGAGAAAGGCACTGGAAACGTGAACGTCACCTGACCGGAAAACCTTGGGGCACAGGGCTCCTAACGCTAACACTCAAAAGGCATTGAGTCACTATTTCATCATTTTGTCCTTAATGGATTTTTTTTTTCTGGTAAGGAAAAAGACGGGGAAAGCAGTGGAAAAACACTGGAGGGAAGTGAGATGGAAATTATGACATCTGGACCTCTTGTAAAATCCCATGATTGAGGCATGGAGACGTCACAGGAGTGGGAAATCTGCCTGGACTAAGGCAGCCTTGGGAAGTGTTCATTGGGGAGAAATCCAGATAAATGGCCTCTTGTTATGGTTTCACTTTGTCTGAGCTATCTGTCTGTAAGCCAATACTTCGGGAAACTTTAGCTGCCTGTTTACTTCCTTTTATTAGATTGTAAGCCTATGCGGCAGGGTCTTGCTATTTACTGTGTAATCTGTACAGCACCATGTACATTGATGGTGCTATATAAATAAATAAATAATAATAATAATAATAATAATAATAATAATAATAATAATAATAGCAGATAGAAACACTTCTAAACAAAGTGTACACCTAAGATCCAGGTTTAATACAATTATTATAGTACAGCAATCTTGGAATCCATTTGTTTTTTTTATTGAGACAATATGAATTCCCAGTTAAAATACAAGTAGTAAACTATTTAAAAACAATTGAACTTTTATCTCCTAAGCATTTCTTGCTGTTAGAAAACAGAGCTGGTTTGGCAATAGGGTGACCATATGGAAAGGAGGACAGGGCTCCTGTATCTTTAAGAGTTTTATAGAAAAGGAAATTTTAGGTGTCATTTGTATGCATGCAGCACGTGGTGAAATTCTCTCTTCTTCACGAAAGTTAGAGCTGCAGGAGCCTTGCTCTCTTTTGTAACTGGTCAGGAGGGCAGGGCTCCTGCAGCCTTAACTGTTATGATGAAGAGGGAATTTCACCAGGTTCTGCAAGCATACGAATGACACCTGCTGTAATTCCCCTTTCTATGCAACTGTTAAAGAAACAGGAGTCCTGTCCTCTTTTTCATATGGTCACCCTAAAATTTATAGACTTTCTAAAATATTACTTCAATGTCAATATATCAATACTAATTGCTGTTTCAGAAATCTAAGCTCACAATGATGACGTCTAAAAGAATCTTTCATGATCAAAACAATTAAAGATATACAAAAACTTAAGGAATGTTTTCCAAGTTAGGTACAATCCATTTTGATACATGTTTTTGGCTATGGCCACTCCTCTCCACCATCCATCCACAATTGCACAGGGTTCCCAATCATTGAGGGAGCCCACACATGTGCATCAGGCTCCCTTTAACAGGGTTCAACCCTCCCCTCCGGTGTATGGGGGAGGAGAAGGGCTGGGTGGGTGGGTGACGGACATATTGGTGGTAGTGTGGGGGAGCAACAGCCATGGCCCTTGCTGTCCCCCTTTATGCGGTTACAGTCACATGGAGGGATTGGCTGAATAGCACTTCAGAATCCAAGCGATGAAAATATCTGTTTGTCCATGATGCTAAAACTGTATCTTTAATAGTGTGTGTGCACGTCCATTCTTATGTCAGCACAGCATATAAAGCCTGAGCAGTGAGTGTAAATTCAGCACTCCATTTGCAAGGCGGAAGAGTTTCGTAATAAAGACTCTTCAAGGTAGAAGAGTCAGACTTCGCTTCAGTGCCTCAGTCCCGGCTGACAGGCAGAACCTGTTTTGAAGAAGAGTAGGCCAAGAACCACCCAGCAATCTCCCTGCCGTCAGCACCAGGGTGTGGACAGCCAAAGCCACTGCCTTCTTGAGGAACGCATGAGTCCTAAGTTTCATTGGTGCCGGGGTGGGGGAGGGGGGCCTTGGGCAAGATGCCCAGAGTGGGCCCACCATTTTGCCCCTGCTGCCCATGTTCAAGCTCTCTCACGCAAGGCCCAGGCCTCACCTCCTTGCTCTTGTCATGGCTTATAGCGTTGCAGAGGGCAGGTGCACAGGTAGCAGGGCTGGTGTGTGTGTTTGTGTCTTGAACGTCAGCAGTGCCCCCCCTCCACTGTATAATGGGACTCTACAGATGCCAACCCCTGACAATTCCTGGTAAGAGTCCCAAGTAGTGGTGTAATGGCAGCAGGGCTCATACGCCCTCCTCAACATTTCCTGCTCCTTTTGAGTTCAGCTGCAATCCTCACAGTAACTTGTTGGCAGAGGGGGGGGGGATAAAATTTCTCATCAAAAGTGAGCTATCCCTTTCAGAATGCACAGTGTTTTGGGGTGGCAATTGACCCATTAGCTTTACAAAAGACCTACTCCTGAAAACTGCTAGAAATGGTGTGTTGATATGGCTCAACACCGCAACCTGAATTTTTGAACTCTCCTGGAGGAGGGTGGCTATGGAGACTGTCATGATGAGTGCCCACACTTCAAAATTTAATGCTACTTCACTGGTCCTAATGGAATGGGCCCAAAACCAGCAAAGAACTGCTGTGAGAGAACTGATAGGATGCCTGGATAAGACAAGGAAGGCATGCATGTGGACTGGACAATGGTAAGGAACATTGAACTAGGGTGACCATATGAAAAGGAGGACAGGGCTCCTGTATCTTTAACAGTTGCATAGAAAAGGGAATTTCAGCAGGTGTCATTTGTATGCATTCAACACCTGGTGAAATTCCCTCTTCACCACCACAGTAAAAGCTGCAGGAGCCCTGCCCTCTTGACCAGATACTAAAGAGGGCAGGGCTCCTGCAGCTTTAAATGTTGTGATGAAGAGGGGATTTCACCATGTGCTGCATGCATACAAATGACACCTGATGAAATCCCCCCTTTCTATGCAACTCTTAAAGATACAGGGGCCTTGTCCTCCTTTCCATATGGTCACCCTATTTTAGGGTCTAGGCAGGCACATATGGGAGGAGGCGTTCCTTGAGATAACCTGGCCCCAAGCTGTTTAGAGCTTGGGGCTAGGTTATCTCAAGGAACGCCTCCTCCCGTATGAGTTGGAGAGATATACTGTATTTCAGGATTGGTTCCTTCTTTGTACCACCAGTCATGGCCCCAGACTGGTCCGGATCCCTCTTGCCTTGCTTGTCCTTCCCCCTACTCGGATGTTTTGTAACCCTTCCATTTCCCTCCGTCTTCTCTGCCTTTAAGGAAAGGGATTTGTGCCTCTGTCTCAGGAACTGCTCTACAAGCCACCACTTCCCTGTGTGGTGGTGAGCCACCGGGGCTACAGCTTGGAGCATTTCCCCTGACTGGGGACTGAAGTAACTCTGTCTCCTTAGCTGGCCACTACTTTGTCTCTTAACAGGAAGGGCTATAACGTTTCCCTGTGCAGGCTGGACCTTGCCCTGGCAATCATAATCTTTCCTGGCATTCGCTCATGACTTGGTCTCTGGTCCTAAACTTTGTCTTGTGTCATGTTCATCGGTCTCCTGTGGCATGTACTTTTTGGCATGCATATCCAACACATAGGTCCAAGTAATTGTTTATAACAATTGTAATTCAGTATGTGAACCAGAAATATGGGAGCTCCTAAAGAATAATCGTACGTGAAGTAAAACACGAGAGGATCCCGGGGATGGCAGCTCCCTCTGTCCTATCATCAAAATAGCATCCCTAGAAAGTCACCCCCATACCCACCCCCACTGGTTTAGGCTCAGGCCTGGCATTAGTATGCAGCATTCTTTGGCAACTACTGAAGCCCCAGTGTCCAGGAAGGGCCGACACTGGAGTGGCCATATGAATAGGAGGCTTCTATATCTTTAACAGTTGTATAGAAAAGGGATTTTCAGCAGGTGTCATCTGTATGCAGGCAGAACCCAGTGAAATTCCCTCTTCATCACAACAGTTAAAGCTGCAGGAGCCCTGCCCTCTGGACCAGATACAAAAGAGGGCAGGGGTCCTGCAGCTTTAACTGTTGTGATGAAGAGGGAAATTCACCAGGTGCTGCATGCATACAAATGACACCTGCTGAAATTCCCTTTTCGATGCAACTGTTACAGATACAGGAGCCCTGTCCTCCTTTTCATATGGTCACCCGAGCTGATACCTGACACTTGGCCTGCCTCCCACTTTAAGAAGGGGTTGGGAGAATGATTGAGAGCCACCATTTTAATTTTCCACAATGCTCCAATGTGGCATTGTATCAGGGCATTGCGGGATATTAAGATGGCAATCTGAAGCCATCTAGGTGTTGTGTACATCTGCCAGGCCCCATCAAGATAGAAGAGAGACCACTGGAGCTGTTTTGTTCCTTCATACCTACAGATCTTGGCTGATCTGGCAAGTAAATGGCTCTATCATAGCAGATAGAATAAACCAGTTGAGCACTTCAGGGTGTGTGCATCTGTTTAGCCAGAGAGTTGAAATTGAGATTGTAAATACATTTTCCTGCAAATCCCACATTGCATTAAAACACTGAATTCCTGAACTTCACAATTGCAGGAATCCTGGGCTGGGTGTGGGGATATTAGCTATGCCAGATCCAGGGCTGATGTAGCTGACAGGCCTTGTGATGTTTTACTGCATGTGGCTATGTTGTTAAGTGTAGTATAAAAGTTAATTAAGGTTTGCGAGTTTAAAGAAGGTACCCACTGTGTGTTTGTAGCAGAATGGTAAGTATGAAGCCATGGTGGGCAGGGGTGAGTGCTGGATGGAAGGAGAGTGCTGGTTGAATGTTTGTGTGGAGTGTCTGGATTGGTATGAGAGAATGGGAGGAGTCAGAGGACTGTGGAGTATATATGCTGCTGCTGACAGGAGAGAAGGGATGATGTTGGGAGAGAGATTTGGAATAAAAATAGGAAGGTTCAGCGTGTTTTGTTGGATTAGAGTGTTGGAGGGAGAATGGTGTAGCCTAGGGGGATTCTACACGTCGTACTGAGGGCGCTTCCATGCGCCCCCAAAGCGATCGTGTAGCTTGCCTGTTCGAAGAGACGAGGAAGAGGCTTCCTTGCTGCCGCTGCCACCCACCTACCTCTTCGCCGGCCGGGTCGGCCGGCGAGGAGGTAAGTGGGTGGCGGCGGCAAGGACGCCTCTTCCTCGTCTCTTCGAACAGGCAAGCTACACGATCGCTTTGGGGGCGCACTGGGGGCGCATGGAAGCACCCTCAGTATGACGTGTAGAATCCCTCCTAGAAGGGGTAGAGTGGGTAGGAGTACTTATTAAGTAACATTTGAAACGTTTAAGAGAAATTGCTGACTAAAACCATTACGCATTGTGCTTTGAAACCATTACACTTATGAACTGAGAGAAACCATTAAGCTTTTGAACTTGCATTAACGTCTTGTTAATAAATTACATTTAAGTACATCTGGTGTGGTCATTGGAGTACCTAGGAAGGGTACAGGTCGATCTATGGTGGCAGCGGAAGGGAGAAGTTGGGGCGAGGTTGTGGATCTGTATAGCTGTGGGGCCTAAGTAGAGAAAGGCATGCCACAGGGGCAGCTTTAGCATCTCAAACCCCTGATGAAGGCACCTGAGCTGGGTCCTTTGGGTTCCAGAAAGATTAAGAGTGATCCAGAGCAAACCCAGTGCAGAGGTGGTTGTCACAAAAGTCCATCTTCTTCTGCCTAAATCTAACTTCCTTTAACTTGAGCCCGTTATTCCGTGTCCTGCACTCTGGGAGGATCGAGAGGGCCAGGATCTCTTCTCGATCCTTCCAGAGTGCAGGACACGAAATAACGGGCTCAAATTAAAGGAAGCCAGATTCCAGCTGGACATCAGGAAAAACTTCCTGACTGTTAGAGCAGTACAACAATGGAATCAGTTACCTAGGGAGGTTGTGGGCTCTCCCACACTAGAGGCAGCTGGACAACCATCTGTCAGGGATGCTTTAGGGTGGATTCCTGCATTGAGCAGGGGGTTGGACTCAATGGCCTTGTAGGCCCCTTCCAACTCTGCTATTCTATGATTCAAATGTCTTCCAGATGTGATAGACTAAAATTCTCCCCAGCCAGTTCTGGGAGCTGCAGTCCAACACATCCAGTGGGCACCAGATTGGGAAGGGCTTCTGCATTCCAAACCGTTGATGAAGGCACCTGAGCTGGGTCCTCTGGGGTCAAGAAATAATCGAACAGTATAAAGTAGTGGTTGTCACACATAGTGGCAATGGGACTGATCCAAACTAAATCCAGTGGCCTGTATCAAATCAGGCCTGTCTGGGGGAACAGAGAAGCTTTAGACTCACCCAGGTTGGAACCTCCATTTCCATGGAACGCAACATATTTTCACGAGCAATGGACAAACAGCTGATATTGGGTTAACATTTTTACTTAAGAGCTCCAGATGGATCAGACTCTTAGAAATAAAATAATTATGTGTGCATTTGGTTGTATACAAGTATGTACACATGAGCAGAAACAAGTCCCAATAGGAAGCTGCCAGTCCCTCAAAAGATCATCAGCCTAAAAACAAAACAAAACACTCCACTTGAAAGCAGACGTTAAAACATGATGTGCTTTTTGTTCAATATCGTAGGCATGGCGGCTAAACTAATCACTGTTGGTTTCCTTTCATCTTTTCATTTTGTTGCAGCGATTGCAAGACTGAGAAGAATGGGTGAATTATTTATGGCCAAGTCTGGGCTGAAAGGAGAGTGATGTCAGCTAAGCCAGAGTGATTGGGTTCAGAGAGACAGTTTCTGTAACAACCTCGAAATTTACTCAGCAAAAAGGTTGCCCCGACTAATCACTGCTAAGGCCAAAGCACCAATGCATAGCTCTAAGCATGAAGACTGAGGATCTGCAAATGGAAAATGCAAATAAGAACATAAGAAGTCCCCTGCTGGATCAGACCGAGGGTCCATCTAGTCCAGCATTCTGTTCACACAGGGGCCAACCAGCTGTGGAATGGAATAGGACTGAGATACCTGTAGGTCACGACATTAAAAAGCATCAGATCTTGCAATATCCTGTTAAGACAATGCTTTTCAAACTGTGTTGCAGGGAACCCCGAGCACTGAGTGCTTCAGAATTTGGAGGGTCCTTGAGGAAGTCACACTCAAGTCCTACACCAGGATTCACTAGCACACACGAGAGCTAAAACCGGGTAGGGAGGTGGGGGTACACACCCAGGCTCCACTCCCAGCATCCCTGGGCCTGTGGTGTTGTCTAAAGATCTTTGTACATTTAGCACTAAGGTTTGAAGTGGAGAGGGAGGGTTATAAATGAGCTCAGTTGAATGGGCTTCTAAACCTCTCTGTGATCAGGAATCGTGCCTTATCAGCCTCCCTCCCTCCCAGTGCCCCCTAAGCCATCCTGTGGCTATCAGGTACAATGGAGGATGCTGCCCTGCTGTGGCATGAACTGCGGCAAGTGCCCATTGATGCCAACCCTTGGCCCTGTGGTAGGGTGACCATATGGAAAGGAGGACAGGGCTCCTGTATCTTTAACAGTTGTATTGAAAAGGGAATTTCAGCAGATGTCATTTGTATATATGGGGAACCTGGTGAAATTTCCTCTTCGTCACAACAGTTAAAGCTGCAGGTGCCCTGCCCTCTTTTAAATCTGGTCACCCTAGTATAGCTCCTGCAGCTTTAACTGTTGTGATGAAGAGGACATTTCACCAGGTCCTCCATATATACAAATGACACCTGCTGAAATTCCCTTTTCTATGTAACTGTTAAAGATACAGGAGCCCTGTCCTCCTTTTCATATGGTCACCCTACCCTGTGGCTCATATTCTCCTGGAAGAGAACTGCCTTTCAGTGCTCAGTGCAAAGTAAGAATGGAAGCACTGTTGAAGTGGTGGGCCCTCTGGCACTCCAAGGTCCCTAGCAAATGCCCAACTTCGCCGCCCTGCGGTGCTGCAACTCACACGCGGCTGGCCCTATCATTAGGCAGAGTGAGGCGGCAGGGTGGATTGTGAAAGGGATCAGGCCCCTGCAGTCATGTCCCCTGGGTGTTCCTCTCTGTTGGAGGACAGAGCTGTGTGTCTCACCAGACGGCCTGCCCAGTTCCCTGCTAAGCTATCCCGTTGCCATCAGGTACAGTGGAAGATTGCCCTGCTACAAATATTAAAAGTAAGATTCAGCACCGTTTTATCCTTTGCCTCAAGCAGCAAAGTGTCTTTAGCCAGCCCTGTACACCTGCTTGTATTTTCACCCACAGATGAGATATTTTTAAAATCAGAAGCTGGCAGCGAGCCTTGGGCTTGCATGCCTTCCTCCACTGCATGGATAACCTTAGGAAAGGAACTGAGAATAAAACTGGGGTCATCCCAGGAAGCAGATTGGTGGGAGATTCAAAAGGTAGTACTTCTTCACACAGCTATGGCTTAGACAAATTCATAGAGAAGACTAGTCCTGACAACTATTTGCTACCTCTAGTATCAGAAATAGTATGCTTATGTATTCCAGTAGCTGGGGAACATGGTCAGCTATTGCACTCAAATCCTTCTAGAGGGTTTCTGTCAGCAGCTGGTTGGCCAATATATGAACAGACCATTGGTTTGATCCAGCACAGCTCTTCTTATGTTTATGAGAACCAAAGCCTATGCAAGTATGCTCTGTTCATACAATACCATCCACCGTGATCAAGAAGTAGAAGATGAATCCTATCACCATTTCATGCTTTGAAAGAACACCTGTGGGGGTTGTGCTGTGGAGCGCCACACCTTCTAGCCAGCCATGTGGTTTGGCAGCTGTGTGAAAGGGCCTTTTGTATATGCCGATATGCATGCAGAAGTCTTCCATGCAGGCAGTGGGGAGGATTCTGGGTGCAACCCCTGCTTTTGTCACCCATTCTTTCAATGCGTGAGAGGGGGGAGGGTTCAAGTGAAATCCCCTCCCCATTATGAAAATGGACTTGTCAAGTGGGAGATAACTATGGTGCTCAAATTAATCATAAAGATTATTATTAATATATAGATTGCCACTCTCTGTACAGTAAAAACACAAGTTCGTTATGAAATAGAAAATCAAAACTGATAGGAATAGAATAATTATAAACTTGGGTGACCATATGAAAATACATCTTTAACAGTTGTATTGAAAGGGGAATTTCAGCAGGTGTCATTTGTATATATGGAGAACCTGGTGAAATTTCCTCTTCATCACAACAGTTAAAGCTGCAGGTGCCCTGCCCTCTTTCAAATCTGGTCACTCTAGTATAGCTCCTGCAGCTTTAACTGTTGTGATGAAGAGGAAATTTCACCAGGTTCTCCATATATACAAATGACTCCTGCTGAATTTCCCTTTTCTATGCAACTTTTAAAGATACAGGAGCCCTGTCCTCCTTTTCATATGGTCACCCTATATTATAAACATGGCACTGAAAGAGTGGAAGAGTTCCATGCTTTACCCACACCCGCAAACAGCTGTAGTGTGTACAAATTCAAAATGGGCCCCTGTGGGTCTTCTGGCTGTCTCAGAAAGGTCATTAGAGTTTGTTTTGGTTTAATTTTAAATAAAGATCAGCGCATCTAGCAATTGGGAGTATTCCTGGAGGTTTCATCACATGACACGCCACAAGGAACAAATCGTTTGCCCTGAGGGGATAAGAAGTGTATTATCAGATTACTGGGATATACAAATGTAACAAAAATGCTGAGAAGCATACATCTAATTGACGAATCAGTATTAATTGAGGTAATTCCTTGTTTTTCTTCACACTAAGCTCCCTGGGGAAGTTCCTCAAAACTAATTTGGTCTTTATGGAAAGGCTATTTTAGGCCTTTTTAAAATGGCTGAAATCCAACCCACTGTGCTTGGTGTGTGTGTGAGATATTTACATTTAAAATAAGCCATTGACTAATACGTTGGTTAGGGAGACGCTTTTTCATGTATGCACAAAAGCAAGCCGAAGTATTAGTCACTGGCGTACTTTAAATGTGCATATATTTGCAGGGTAAAGAGCTGGATTAAATAGCATTAGCAAAGCCTCAACAGATGTCAATAACGTCCACTAGGGCAGTGTGGTTTCAGTAGCGAACCTACTGTGGGGAAATTTATAGTGTGGATCCACCCCTTGACTTTCAGGTAGGCCTCGAAAGGCCCGCATTGCCATAGCAACAGTTGAGCAAACGAACGGTCCAATAGAAAACGAGTTCTCTCGAACAGCCTTTAACCAAGGGGAGGAGGGGCCCCGTCTATATGCGTGTGTGAAGGGGGAGGGGAGGGCACAAACTGCCCCTAACGTCAGACCTACTACGAGAAATCGGGCTTAGATTCGGCAGGCCCAACCAAACTTCAAAAGAGATAAAGAAAGGCGGGACTTCAGGCCGTAACGAATCACAACTCTCCCTCGCGAGTCAACCAATCGCCGTTAAAGACATCGCCGCTCAATCAAGCAACGAGCCGAAGGACGCCGCTCCAATCGAAAGAGAGACACGGGGAGGGGGATGGAGGAGCGGCCGGGTGGCCCAATCGGGACGCGGTTTGCGAGAAGAAGCGAACCAATGGCGGCGCGGCCAGCGAACAAAAGGCGCTGCCTAAGCGCCCGCCCCCTCCCCCCCTCAGAACAATTTCATATGACGCAGCGGTTGGAGCCGGAGGAAGAAGGCGTTCGCGAGCCGCCAGAGCCGCCGCCATTTTGTGCGTGGTGGTTTTTTTTTTTTTTGGTGAGGGAGAGAAAGCGGCTTGACGAGGAAACGGCGGCGGCCAGCGAAACCCCGGCTTGACGAGGAAACGGCGGCGGTCGTGGCGGCGAAGCGGAGGATGACCTAGAAGAGGCCAGCGGGAATAGCAGCAGCACCAGCGGCGACTACAAGGCGGCAGCCGGGGGCGGGAGGAGGAGGAGAGGGTTGTTTGTCTGGCCTTCTTTCTCTCCTCGGTGGGGGTCGGCCGTTTCCGCGGCCTGTCAGCCCAACGGGGGAGAATGTCGGGCGGCGGCGGCGGCGGCAGTAGTAGCAGCAGTAGTAGTAGCAGCAGCACGACGGCGTCGGAGGGGTCCGGCGGGGCTGGCGGCGGCAGCGAGGACGCCTGCCGCGACTACCAGTCGTCGCTCGAGGACCTGACCTTCAACAGCAAGCCTCACATCAACATGCTGACCATCCTGGCCGAGGAGAACGTGCCCTTCGCCAAGGACATCGTCTCGCTGATCGAGGCGCAAATCGCCAAGGTTTTTATACACGCCAAATACGCTCTCTCTAACCTCCCTTCCCCCCTCCTCCCTCCCTCCCTCCACGCCCCAGTCTCCTTCCCCATCTCTAGGGCCAAATCCCCACCATTTTGTTTGTTTTTAGGCAGAGGCAGGGAGAGAAAACGGGGGAGGGGGGGAGAAAGAGACATCGTGTGTGTGAGTGTGAGAGAGATCGATCAGATTTGGGATGGGGGGATGTTAGAGATTGGGGGGAAATATGGTGGTGAAGGCAGAGCACGGGACGGGGTGGTGGAAAGATGTAGGAGGGGAAGCAGAAGGGGACGTGGCTATACAGGGGGAGCTGAGGCATAGCCAGCTGCTTCCCACTGAGCCAGAACCTTGGGCCGAGTAGCCTGGTTTGGTCGACACTGACTGGCAGCAGCGGCTCTCCAGGGTTTCAGGCGGGGTTCTTTTCCTGGAAAAGCCGGGGATCGAACCTGGGGCTGACTGCATGCCAAGCAGATGCTCCATCGCACTGAGCGATGGGTCCTCATAAAAGCAGGCAAAGGATTGCGAGGGAGGAGAGGGTAAAAGCGACTGAAGAAGTTAAAGGTAGATGTTGCTGTGGGAACTGAGGCAGGGGGAAGGTTGCACAACAGGAAGCCCACAAGGAGAAATGCCTGTTTTTGTTGTTGTTTACATGAGTGGACAGGCACTACATGCTGGTATTTCTGGCCTAGATAGTTTCGGTAAATACGAACGAAACCACCCAAAGGCAATAAAATAAGAGACTGCACAAAACACATGAACGTGGCGTGGCTTGCCCCATAAATATACCTCAAATAGCAAAAGTATGTCAGTGCAGGAGTAACTTAGTGTCAGGGCAGATAAAATGCATTTGATCGTGTCGGCCATGGATTTGGGAATTGAGATATAGGTTGTGATGGTGGGTGAACTACAGATCTGGACAAGGTTAGGTAAAGGCGTGGGGGTGAGGAGGGCATAAAGGGGCTAAGAAAAGGATCCAAGGGCTGTGAGGAAATGGTAAGTGCCAAGGGGGAGTGGAATTGGGCCCCAGTGGGAAGCACGAGTGGAAACAATGCAACAATACAGGTATTAGAAATAGATGGGCCTAAGTGTCTTAACGTGGGGGTCGCTGCTTTTGAGGTATAGGTGAGGCTTGGGCTTTGGTGAAGACAGCTTAGAAGATGGCTAGATAATGGGGGTTGGCTTTGAAGACAAAATAAGGGAATGGTAAAGGGAGCAAAGGTTAGGTGAAAAGTGAGGGCCCCAAGCAATACAGTGGGGAAGGGATTCATCTAATGCTGGTGCAGAGTTAAGACAGAGATGTGTGTGTATATATATGAATTGGTTGTTTCATGGTAGTACAGTTGCAGGTTACAGGAAAATCTGGAAGAACATACCAAATTTAAAGGGAAGAGCTGATTTCCCCCTCCCCCAAATAATTTGGGAAGATATTGTGACAGGCTTTTGAAGCCTGCATAAATGAGACACACAACATGGCGGTCTGACAGTGACTGTGCAGCAATAGCCATGCTTTGCCCTGCAGTCCTTGTCTTCCCTAAGTAACATGCTTTGGTCTACGTTTAACTAGCTGTACCATATATTTGGTAATCTATCATTTTAAATAGATGGAGATGTTTGAATGACCAAAGTGAAGAAGAGAAATAAAGCTTTATAAACAAGGATAAGGATTGCTTTATCACATTATCCGACATGCTAGTTTAGATTTGTGAGACTTAGAAAGGTTTTTTTGTTATGGAGGGAGGAATTTCCCCCTCTTTCCTTATTCCTTTCTGTGGTAGAGATAACTACTGGGAGAGGAGGATCAATATATTAGAATGCTTTGCATAAATATAGGCATGCCAGATTAGAAGGGAGTGTGTGTCTGTGTGTGCATGATCCAGTTCTTGTTAGAACAGCCCATTCATTAAGCCAGCGAACTAAATGTTCCATCCTCTCTGTAGGAACTGCAGCAGCCTGTACAATTGCAACATGGCGCCGGAGACGCATATAACGCAAAAAGAAAGAGTAGACTCTGAATACAGTCCAGGCATTTTCTGACATAAATTAGCTGGCTGCATGTGGTTTAGATTTTACTACACCTTTTTGCCCGGGGATGTTTGATCCTTTAATCATTTAAGTAGCAAAACTCCATTAAACATCTCTGCTCTCTTGCTCTTCTCCTCCCCTTTACCACATCTACTTCCTCCAGGTTGTTGGGCTTTTTATTTTACTAGTTTAATCTGGGATTTTAAATGATAATAAAATTGAAAGATGGGATAGGAAAAGGCTGCTTAAAGTGCAGGTTGGTTAACTTCAATATATTCTCCAGACACTTTCCTGTTTCAGTCTCTCTGTAATGACTGGAAGTCCATAATACATCATAAATTCCAGTACTGTTGTTTGGGTTTGGGGAGGTTACATAGTTTTCCCCTTAAGTGTATTTAAAGATATCTAAAACTTGTACATCTAATTTGATTTGCCTAGTTTTCATTAGTGACCAGGATGAAACAAGATCTGAGTTCCCAGAAAACCACTTTTGAAAGAAAGTGTTGTCTGGAGATAGTTTCTATTTAGTGTAAAACAGAGTGGTTTGCTTACATTTTTAATAAATGATTTTGAAATGTGTGACTGGTATTCAAAAATGTAAATAAAATGTATGAAATATGTATTTGTCTTTTTATTTACCGGGTGTAGTGCAGAATCTGTTTCCAAAGTGTTAAATTATTCTATGGCCTGGGTTTACAACAAGGTATGAGGAAGGCTCAAAACTGTTTGGGAAGTCTAACAGAAAAACACAGCCCCACACATTTTCAACACTCATTCATATGACATTTGAAGGAGTGCAGCAAGCATTCTGTTGAGAATTCCGGACATGGTTTCCTAGCAGATCAATTTGAGCTTAATTTACCTTCAGTTTCTTGGTGGTTTGTGTTGCCTTCCTGCCTTCCACAACTGCTTGGTAATCTAACTTGGTTTTCCCTGACTTGGGGGTGGATCTCCAACATATCCCAGTGTGTTTCCTTTCAGAGACTAACGGAGTAGTTTGCGAACTTAAGTACTGCAGTTTTAAGTCCTGGTTCTCAAATGTGGCATTCCACTCATATAAAAGCTACAGTTTGCTTCGTAATTCCTAAAAACAGATTCTGTGATAGGCTTGCTTCCTTGCTTCACAAAATAACCTCACACACAGTTTTCACAGCTCTGTGAGTGCATTAGGAGTTCATTTTATAATCCTCAAAATAGCATTTTTGCTGCTTAAAATCAAGGGGGGAAATAGTGCATACTTTTGGGAATAAGATATTGAGAATCAGCTGTGTTTCTTTGTCAGCTGACCTTGACAGTAGGAGAACTACCACACGGGTTTAAAAGCAAGGCACAAGTTTCATAAGTGCCTTAATACTTCCCAAGCCCTGTTGTAATAAGTAAAATGGGTTCCTGACAGTTTACACACTGTTAAATTATGCCTAGTCTAATTCCTTTCATTTCCAACTCTTAGGGAATTAATACTTTCCCCTACATGTTGTATCTGCCTTAGCTGAGGTCTTTTTGTTTTCATAGAAAGGCATACATCCTTCTGCCCCTAATTTTTGATTATATGCAATTTGGTAAAAGCACCACCGAGTTGAAGATTTGCTAATATAATTATCTTTGAAGCAAATTTCAGAAGATGGTAGTGTAGTGAAATGGTTTGAATATCTTTTGTGGTGCAAAGAAACCCCCAAACCACACAGTTAAGGTTGAAGATAAATCAAGGATGGTTCAGGTTTACCCCACATTTAAAAACATCTGTATTACCAGACTACTTTTTGCAAATTTCCTTGGAAGACATTCGTTACAAGGATGAAGACAATATCTTGTCTAGCGGAATTTCGACTGATTGTAGACTCTACTCTGTTAGATGTTAAACTGCATGTAAATTCTTCATCTTTAGAATTATTGGGTGGTGAATGGGAATTAAATTACTCCTGTGCAAAAGGGACAGTTAATACACAACATGTATTAGAACCATTTAATAATCCTTCCCAACAAGTCCCTGTACGTGCTGGTGCTTTTTGGAAACTTTCTGCCCCTTCCTGATATGGATGAGATGTTAACATTCATTTTGAACGGAACCAAGAAGGCTTCCACTTGCTTTGGAAGTTCACTTTCAACAACACAGAGTTTGCGCTGCATGAACTTGGGGCACGTCTTATGTATGGAGAAAAAAATCCGTTTTGGCTTCTTGGGCATTGAAGAGTGTCCAGACTTTGAAGAGTGTCTTCCGTGCCAGTCTTTGGTTCCAGTTATAAGCCTGTCAATTCAACATCGTAACTCCATTGTGGATTTATACTCTTCCCTTTTTTTGGTTCCAGTTCTGTGGCTTGCAAATGGCTTTGAGAGATTTTGAGTGGGATTACTTCAACTGGCCAGAGTTGGTGACACTTGAATAGTATTTGCTTGGATTGCAGCAAAGTAACTTCACTCCAAATGTAGCTCACTCAAAGACACTGATATTGACCATCTCTCCTACCACTGAGAATGTTCCCCTTTATTTTATAGGACTTAGAAATCTTTTTAAGTTGATTCACATCCCATTTTCTAGAGATTCCAGCAGAAACTTGTTCCCTCAAATTATATTCTAATATAGTATGAAGTGGCTGTGTTGGACACCCCTAACAGTAATTTTATGTCATGGACAAGTTCTGCCATGGCAGAAATTGAATATCCCTTTCTCTTAAAGGAAAACACAATCTACCAGATAATAGCAAAACTTGGGTTTGGTTATTTTTGCTGTTGAGCTAGTCGGCGTCTCAATTTATATCAATCATCCTTTAGTTCAAAATGGTTACAAATAGAGGTATGGTGATTCTGGGAATGGTAACTCCTTAAATGGAAAAAAAAATGTTTTTGTTACAACTAAATGTCTCAGTTTTCTTCTTATTACTCCAGGCTCCTTCTAATGAGAAACTTCCTGTTATGTACCTTATGGACTCCATTGTCAAGAATGTTGGAAGAGAATATCTTGGTGCATTTTCTAAAAACCTAGTTGCAACATTTGTTAATGTTTTTGAAAAGGTATATATATAGATGTGCTTTCATAAATGCTTTCAAATTTGCTGTTGTATAAATAAATACTTGGCACTCAGTCTTGGGTTTTCTTGGGCACCAAGTGTAAAGAAAGTAGGAGAACCATTTATATACTTGGACTTCATTTATTCACACTCAACTGATACTCAGAAAACAAGGATACAAAAATGTGATTGGGTGTACATAGCATGAAATGTATAAGGCACGTCGAGAGAGACCAGACCTGAATTAGAGAACTAGATGAATGAAGCGCTGTTCTGTCTTAATTTTGCCATTTATTACAGTGTGCTTCTATGTCACATCAGTGGAAGTGTGTCCTTGTTTTGATTTTAGTGCAGCTCACTAAACTTCCAATTTGTAAGATTTTTTTTAGCCTTCTAGAGGAATCTGATGAAGTGTGTGTTTGCATATTTTTCTATATTCATTTTAATTAAAACAATCTTGGGATTTCAGCCAACTGTAGTAGAGGAACATGCAAACATTGGATGCTTTAATGGAGCCTGCTTACCAAGATCTGTAAAAGCTTATTTTGACCATGGGGGACCCTTTGCCTCTAATCTGTCACCCAGCCTTTTCGGTTATGCTCTCTTGGCTGTTCATGTTTCGCTTCTAAATTGGAGCAACTGAATATGGGTGCCATTTCTAGCACCAAGGGGGCTAACCAGAGTTTTAAAAAATGATGAAATAAAGATCTAAGTTTCCATTATAAATTCTTTGAACAGCAGATTGGCATTGAAGGGAATGGGGGGAGTGTATTGAATTTATTAGGGGACCTGAGTGCTATTGAATTTAAAGATTGGAATGCCTGAGATTCGAACACTAAAACAATTGAATCAGTGCATACCTCTCTTAAGTTTTGTTTAATGTTAGAACAATATTGGGTTAGATCCAGACTTAATTACGCTTAGGGTAGACTCATTAAAATCAATGGTATTTAACCTGTGTATAATTCAGCTCCCACTGATTTCAGTGGATCTACGTTAGGCATGACAGTTTGCATCCATCCTAATCACTTGTTAGACTAATCTTGGTGAGGCCATTCTCTATAGTATGATCTAACACCAAACAGATGCACCTGTTTAAAGCCATGCATATATTTTTGGCTGACCATAAAGCTTTACGTGATTAGAATTAACAGACATTTGATCCATAGCTAATTTATGACGGGATCAATTATTTCCAGCCTGGCCCTTTGTATATTTACTCCATGATTTGAGTAGGACTTAATGCAATAGTCTGTGGATGGCTTATACTGGATTTCTTCCTCACCAGGTATGACAGATGTAATACTAAAAAAAAAAACACCGAAGGAGATTAAAATTATCAATGAATATTGTGAGCTTAATATTTTTGTGAGCTGCTTTAAGGTTCCAGTTGGGAATGTATGGCAGGATATGCATTTAAAAATAAAATGGGCTATCATGGTTGTACCTTTATAATGCTGATGCAGAAGGTACAGATAGAAGTTTTACTGTGTTTAATTGTTTATCGTACTGTGTGCAAATCACTATATATACATGTTGCATTACTCCATTCAGTTGTGTGTACTTAAGTTCTGTTGACTTCAGTGGAACTTTAGTACACATTTATGAGCAGGATTTCAGTCACAGAATATAGTTTCTTTGATAGTGAGTTGTAGTAAGAAGCGTAACTTGTGTTATATTAACTTAACAAGCCATAGAATTGTTCTGTTGTTCTTAGGTGGATGAAAATACTAGGAAAAGTTTATTTAAATTGCGTTCCACGTGGGATGAAATTTTTCCCTTGAAGAAACTCTATGCTCTCGATGTCCGGGTGAATTCAGTAGACCCTGCTTGGCCAATTAAGCCGCTACCCCCTAATGTGAATACTTCTAGCATCCATGTGAATCCTAAGTTTTTAAATAAATCGGTAAGTTGCTACGACTACTATATATGCTGGTTTAAACTGTGGTTATCTCACTTTGTGGCAGACTTTTGGACTTGTCATACTTAAAGGTGACATTTAAAGGTCAATAGTTATAGCAGCTAGCTAGTACTTAGTTGTCAAGTCCTTGTAAACGAGGTTAAAGCAAATTATCCACTTATGTATAGTATTAAATGCCTGAAATTATACTGATTATATATTCTAGTTTATATGCAAAGGAAAAATGTAGATAAAATAGTAAAATATGTCTTGAATTGATAGCTCATGACGTCTCCCCATAAGTAAGAATCATGGTGTGTGTTTTTACCATTTTCTTGGTAGACTGAGGAACCTCCTGCACCTAGCTCTACAGTCTGTTCTCCTGTATCCTGTTCTGCTGTGTCCTCTACTCCAGTTGTTCCTGAAATACAAAAGAATTTGACTCAAGAGCAGCTAATAAGACAACAGCTACTAGCAAAACAAAAACAGTTGTTAGAACTTCAACAGAAAAAATTAGAATTGGAACTAGAGCAGACTAAAGCACAACTGGTGAGTACGATAGATATGGCTGCTATGGCATGTCAAGATGGATTCTTCTTCCTGATAAAGCAAACATGGTCTGTGTGCTAGTAGTCCATTTTGGTTGACTTAGTGGTCTAGTTGAGCTACAGACAAAATATTTTTATTGCACTGGATTAATCCGTGTAAGGCTATTAGAGATAATTTGCCTTCATACCCTCAACATGTTGAAGGTAGGCATTGATTTTTCTACTGTGTTTTGAGTTTGTCCTCAAGTTGGACTCACATGTGTAATAATGGAGCCAACTCTTCTGCCTATATATTACACTTGGTCTGTAAATGACACTTGGTAATATGGCTGTAATTTAGTGTAGCCCAATGCTTGAGTTGGGACCATCACTTTATGTGTTCACCTGCCTTCCCTCTGAAAATAGTGGACACGGAGTACAAATTGTAAAGCGTGGTGGGTAGGAAGAGAAGACTCCATAGGATATCAATCACCATGGCAGTGAGACATAAAAAGCTCTTAATCACCACAGGGAGAGTTTTATAAACTATATTTTCTTCTCAAGTTTAAGCCTTTACGTAATATATTTGTGATGTGCTGATAGCAGCTCTTAGGTTTGGTTATGATGTGAGCAACATTTGTTCTCAAAGACTGGATTGCAGAACCGTCCTATTCTGATGTTTTCACTAATTAGCTATACCACATTGGCTACAGAAACATCAGTTGTGCCATTTCAGTATAGTTGATTGGAAAACTAGACTATTTTTTAAAAAATGGAAATACTGCATAATTTTTCAACACTAGATGTTGAAAACGCTGTGTGTATTTGAAAGGCATGCCGAACGTTGTGGAACAATCCTAAAAAAGGAAGCTAACCCCAAATCTAGTATTTTATGCATTTTTCACCATAACATCTCTTTTCTACAGGTGCATTGTTACATATAATTGAAACTCAGGAATTTGTCCATACAACAATGAAAGATATTCGAGTATTGTAATTGAGATTTCTTAATGTTGTATCGTAGGTAGAAATGGTATGGTTTTCAGGGTGCTTTTATTCTAAATATTCTTATTCTTTCTTTCTCTGCTTTAGGCAGTTTCCCTTAGCGTTCAACAAACTGGGTCCGGCCTGGGCCCAGCATCTTCGAAACCACATGTTCCACCACCATCTCACATGCCAGTTAAAGCTTCCCATCAGGTTTGTCTGCCACCTGAGAAAAACCGCCTGTCTCCCCTCCACGATGTCAAAGCAGGGAACAGAGATCCTCGTCTTAATAGAACAAGTCAACATTCTTCTCATTCTAAAGATCAAAGTCATAGGAAAGATTTTGTAATGAATCCAGTCAGTCAGCCCGATCCAAAGACTAGCAAAACCCTACAGGCTGAGAAACAAAATATATCAAAGCCAGAAAAACTAAAACAAAGTGAGAAATTGCAGAAGAAAGAGTTTGACCAATTTGATGCAAAATTGAAATCAAAATCACCATCTCCTTTGCAAAACAAGCTGCTCCATGCTAAAGATACTAGAAACCAAGAATGTGAGAACACCAGAGTGTCTGAAATAAGCAAGAGAGATCCCAGATTAAAAAAGCATCTGCTAGAGAAGCCAGATGGCAAAGATGATGATACAAAAGAAAAGAGAAGATGTGTGGAGAGAAAAGACAAAGAAGAACATAGATCAGTTGGTGGAAGAAATAAAATAATTAATGGCATTGTACAAAAGCAAGATATCAATACTGACGAGTCAGAGAAACTGGGTGGAAAGCCAGGAAGGTCAAGTACTAGGAAAAGGTCCCGTTCTCCTAGATCTCGGTCACCATCTTCCCATTCTCCAAAACGACGAGAGAGGAGGTCACCCAAAAGAAGGCTCAGAAGTCTCTCTCCTTCTGGACTTAAAACTGGGAAGCCTCGGCAGTCTGGGCCAAAGCAATCCCACACAGAGGACTTTGGGCCAGGAATACGGGATGAAAGGAGCTCTAATAAACGGAGCCTTAAACAGGAAGTGAGTTATTCAAAAAGGCTGAAGAAAGCTCACGAAGACCGAACACAGGAAGGAATGAACCAGCATCCTTCAAAAGCAAATTCGGAACCCAAAGAAAATGTGGAGAACTGGCAAGGTTCCAAGTCAAGCAAACGGTGGAAGTCTGGTTGGGAAGAAAATAAAAAGTAAGTTAGCATTTATGAGCTGCACTTAAATCAACTCGAGTGGTTGCAAATCTAGGGTTATTGCTAAAGAAACAAAAGTGTATTGATAAAACGCAGAAGCAGAAGCCGGAATACTTATTTTTAATCTCACTGTGTGCAGGGAAACTAAAGTAAAGTGTTGCCTCTTTGTTTCAGCCCTCAACTTACTGACGAATATCAAGGATCTTGTAAGTCACCGCATCAGAGGCACAGGGACACTTGGGCAACTGCTAAAGGAGTGCCATCACCTCGCACCCCAAAGCAGCAACATCGATTAAGTGTGGATGCTAATCTTCAGATTCCCAAAGAATTGACCTTAGCAAACAAAGGAGAGCTACTTAAGAAGGTAAGATGTTAACTTTTTCTTGATTCGTAGCTTTTTCCTAAAGGCCTTTCAAATTAATCTTAACGTTTTCTCTTCTCATAGGCCAATGAGCGCTTGGCATCTGGTGAAATAACACAAGATGACTTCCTTGTTCTGGTTCACCAAATTCGTCAGCTCTTCCAATATCAGGAAGGAAAGCACAGGTGTAACGTGTGGGATAGTCCCACAGGTGAAAAGGGAATTTCGAAAAAGAAGCCCCTATTGTCTGAATCAGATTTAATATATCATGAGCATAAAGCTACACTAAGAAGAACACAAGTTCAGCGTTCATTTCCAAGACTCAATATGATGGATGCTGAAGAAATTTTAGATTATCACTTAAGCGATGCATTTCTTTCTGGAAAGGACTGTGAACAAACAAAAAATAAGTCTGCGAGCCAGTTTGGTGAAAGATCAAAGCGACATTCCCCTGTTGGTGGTAACAGACCATACTCTGATAATTCATCGCATGATGGCCGGAGACGACATGAAGAGCCAAACTCCTCAAAAGGTACAAGGTGTTTTGTGTGGGGGTGGGTGGGTCGGGGACACTCCTGTTACCTGTACTATAGCTAGGAAGAATTAATAGGCTTTAAATATTTCTTTGAGCAACAAAGCAGAACATATTGGAGTTCACTAATTGGATAAATTTGAAGAAAGGCTTTTCAGAGTGGTATAGACTCCCTTTGTATAGTAGGATTAGTGATGAGTAAACTTATAACAATGCTGTTATTATTTTTAGGTATTCGAGAGGAGCAGAGGTCTCCATTCAATGAGCATTACAAGAGATCAAGATATGAAGATACAGAGAAACAGTTTACTGAGGGTCCAGGATCACGATTTGGAGTTACTGATGGAAAGCAAAGATTTAGTTCATTGATGGAGGATAGATCTCATTTTGAGGGCTCTCCTAGACATCCTGGCACAAGGGCAGGTGGAGATGGACAAACAACTCATTTTGAAGGGACAGCTAATACAAATTCTAGAATTGAAGGACCACAAACACAGGCTAATTTAAGGTTTGAGGGGTCCCTAGGTCAGCCAACATCTCAGTTTGATGGGCCCCCAGGACAGTCCGGAGGAAAAGGCTCTCTGATATTTGATGGACCGCCAGCACAGATGGGTGGTGGTCCCTTGAGGTTTGAAGGGCCCACAGGGCAAGTTGGTGCAGGGGCTGCTGTACGGTTTGAGGGTCCTATGGGGCAGCCAGGGGGAGGTATGAGGTTTGAGGGTCCGACAGGGCAGCAATCTATTGGTGGCATGAGATTTGAAGGGACCCATGGTCAACCTTCAGCTGGGATAAGGTTTGAAGGACCTCATGGCCACCCAGCCACTGGAATGAGGTTTGAGGGCCCACATGATCAGCCTTCGAGTAGCATGAGGTTTGAGGGCCAACCTTCAGGTGGAATGAGGTTTGAAGGGCCACATGGCCAACCCTCAAGTGGGATAAGGCTTGAAGGGCTTCATGATCGCCCTGTGGGACCTCACGGTCCTCCAGGTGGATTGAGGTTTGAGGGACCCCATAGTCAGCCTATCGGACCTCATGGTCAACCAGGGGCTGGTCTACGGTTTGAAGGGCCACATATGCAGCCAATGGGACCTCTTGGCCAGCCAGGAGGCAATTTGCGCTTTGAAGCACCACATGGGCAGCCTCTGGGGCCGCTTGGGCAGCCAGCAAGCGGTCTGAGGTTTGAGGGGCCACATGGACAGCCTGTGGGGCCGCATGGCCAACCTATGGGGTCACGTGGTCAACCAGGGGTTGGACCCAGATTTGAGGGGCCTCATAATCAGCCTGTGGGGCCACATGGGCAGCCAGGAATTGGTCCCAGGTTTGAGGGACCTTCAGTCCAGTCTGGGGGTGGGCTTAGGTTTGAAGGGCCTATTAACCAAACAGGCCCAAGGTTTGATGGCTGTCAGTCAAGATTTGATGGTCAACCTGCTCAGTCCTCACTTCTGCAAAGACTAGATGGATTACATGTACAACCTGGTCCAAGATTTGAAATGGGCCCTACTCAGCAGACACTACCTCGGTTTGATGGCCCACCAGGACAGCAGGTACAACCACGAATACCGCAACGGTTTGAAGATCCTCAACACCAGCAGGCAACACGATTTGATATCCCTCTTGGTCATCAAGGTCCAAGAATTGAAAATGTAGCTAATCACCCTGCCTCAAGACTCGAAACACCACCTTATGGACAAACTGGCCCTTACAATGAATCTCCGAACCAGCCGCCCTATAATGGGCCATCACAAGGAATGCCGTTCCAGAGACCTGAGCAAATCTTTGATAACCCTCAAGGACCAAACTTCAATGGGCCACCTGTTTCTGGAGCTCAGGCCTTCCCTAATACACTTAATAGGGCACCTGGGCCCCCCTTTTTTGATGACAAGAACCTCCAGGGCCCTCAGTATGGAAATTTCAGTAGTATGACAGTGGGAAATGTTCAGCCACCTCAGCAGGTAAGGAGTTCACAAAATTTCAACTTGGATGAAGAATGATGACTCAGCTGTTTTGCTTTACTTGCACCCTCAGTAGCAGGAAACTGTTTCTTCATTTTGAAAATATAAAATGTGCAGAAGCTTCTGTCACTAGAGTTAATTGAGTCTAGGAGTTTCAGTGCAGCAGATTGATGCTATGAAAAGTTATGTGTTGTGTGTGTGTGTGTGTGTGCGTCTGCATTTCTTGCATTCAGTCCACAGTAACATTAAAAATCATGACAATTAGAGATAAATACTTCCCAATCTTGATTATAAAATAAAATCCACTGAAGACATCTTGAGGAATTAGTTAGCAGAAGTGATTTTTGTAGCAAACACTGACATCTCCAACATGTTACATATTCCTTTGTATTACTTAGGGTACAGTCCTATGCATGTTTAGACAGAAAAAGCTCTACAAGTTCCAGCAGACTGGCTGGGGAATGCTCATTGTTATAGGACTGTTTTCATTCTAAATATAGGATTGTGCCCTTAGTGTATGTGTGCAACCAAGATGGATTCAGTTGAACTGGTGTAGTCTTTGCATCATAAACTGAGTGAAATGGTAAAGGTAACTGCATCAGTGTCACATAGCATGTGGGGGGGAGGGGAATTGGCAGTCAAATTTTAGTTTAGGGCAACTCCTGGAAGCAAAACAAAACTGACAGTTCTGGTGCTTAGCTAATATAATTGGTACACATTGCCCCAGCAGGTGAATGGTTTTCATCTGGGTTTAATATTGATGTTCCGAATTTCTAGAAAATCTTAATTTTATGTACAGTTTTATTGATATATAATTCTACTTGTAAATGGCTTCCTTCTGTGTCTGTAGCAGAATGCAAAATTAAGTCAATTTATTGATTTGGAATGAAACAGTGAAATAACTGAACATTCAGACTAAAACAGCATTTGTCTCTTGGCAGGTTCCTGTTATGTCAGTAGCATCAGCCCAGCCTGTACCTTATAATCAAGGACAACCACTCTTACAAGTTCACGCACAAAATCCCGGAAGCTTTGTTCAAAATCAACCCGGTATGTATTTAAACTTTGGACTTGGGTCTGTTAAACAACCCCTCACGCTACGCAACAAACTACGAGATTATGATAAGACGTCGCTCTCCCAGGAAGCAATGTCCAAACTACTCCTGGGGATGTACAATTTTTGAAACGGGTCTGGATTGTGGCCTCGTATAGCAGCAAGAGCTATGGTTTATTGTCTGTGAAGCTGCTGCTTTTGGAAGTGGTGGGGATAAGTAGACAGGTTCACACAACATGCTAACTCACCATGGATGATCGCAGGGTGTTTCCTGCAGGGTGGGTTATTGTGTTGTCTGAATGCAGGGTGGAGTTATTGTGGTGTTTAAATGCAGGGTGTTTCCTGCAGGGTGGATTATTGTGGTATTTGAATGCAAAGCGCAGGATGGCTTGTGAAGATAGCCTAAGGGCGGCAGGAGGGAATATATAATCCCTAATTTATCAAATGTGTTACCATGCAGCCCTCATTCAGCTAGTGATGTTTTTTAAAAAACACCAGCAACATTGGATTGAATTGGGATAAAAGAAACAAGCTACCCAGATAGAAAGCTGGATTTTAAAACATTCCTACATTAGAAGTTGATTTAGAACCTGGTCCTCAGGTCTTGTATGTTTCCATTGGAATTTTTGACTTCGATCTCTAGACATGCACATCACACCAGGGACTTACTCCTTTCCGTTAAAAGCAGTGTACCACACAGCCTATGAGGTGCTGTTGAGGAACCCTCCCCTTGGAAATATGGAACTGGTTTTACATTTTTGGGATGCTGTCCATGTGCAACGTTTGGCAGATAAATTCTTCTGCTCTTTGCCTTTTCACACATATACACACAGAAATAATGTAAAGAAATGGGAAGGGTTAGGGGATGGACGTGAAATTCAGAATAACGTTGAGAGGGGAGGAAAGCTAAGATTGGGAAAGGGAATGTAAAATGTATCTGACTATTAACCAGATTATCTTGTTTAAGCCTTAACAGTTACTAACTGTTTGAAGTGATGAATTTTTATGTTGAGTTTTCTGGGAGAATATATTAAATATTAATGATTACATCTATTTTTAGGTAATGTCCCACTTTCCTATCCTGATAATCATCTTGGACAACTTGATGTAAACGAATTGTACTCAAAACTACTTTCCACAGGAATCCTCAAAGTTTTACAGACCGATTCAACTCCAGCACGTAAGTATAACGGTTAGTCTTTTATTCTCTGACCTGGTTCGCAGGATTAAACAAACCACTATCACTTATTTGATCATGTGAAACTGAAACCTCTGTGCTGAAACCTTAAAAATGTTAAAAGTTTGTTATGACACAAAGTTGAACATGATGCCCCACATATATTTGAACTAAGAATCTTGTAGAGATTAATGGATTTAATAGTAGACAAATTGCTGGGCAGAAAAATTGACAGATTGAGAAATGGCTTTTGTATTTTTTTCTTTTTAAAGCCAAGAGCTGAAGTTGAAAGAACTGAAAGAAGTTGGTTACTATTAAAAATGTTCTTGAACCTTCTATAAATTCATGAATGACTAGATAAGCTGTAAAGTTGTAGCCTAGATATGTGTATGTTAATCTTAAAATGGCACAGTTTTTTTTAAAAAGCAAAACATTTTGGTCCAGTGCTTGACGACTTACTTCATTTTGTTTAGAAGTAAATGAAGTTTCTACTCAACCACCCCCGGAAGAGGAAGAGGAAGATCAAGACCAGAATGAGGATCAAGATGTCCCAGACCTAACTAATTTTGGGATAGAAGAACTGAAACAGTATGTGTATTCATTGAAGGGCACGTTAACCCAGAGCGCAGCCATTCATGGCATCTTAACTTAAATAAACAGTTTAATAGTTTTAGATCAAAGGAAACAAATTTAATATGAAAGGTCAGAAAACTCCTGTTTTAAGGGCAGGAGAGAGCTATATTCATATGTATTCAATACCATATCTTAAAAAATCACCTATAATGGCATATTATAGGTGAAAAGGTCTCAAGGTTTACAGTGGGCCTCTTTAAGGAGGTGTGGCAGTGTCTTGATCCATTATACCTGCCTAACTTTAATATAGTTTGGATTTGCTTGGAGTGGTGACTTGCATCTCACTGTCAGGCATTTGCCTTCATTTATGGATCCATGTGGCCTCCTCCCCTTTTTCTTTCCAAGCCTGCGCCCCAGTGTAGGACAATATTAAGCCTCAATGGCAGAACGAGTCTTCTAATCTGGGGATGGGAACCTTGTGGCCTTCTAGATGTTGTTTGTCTCAATCCCCGTCATCCCTAGCTGCTGACAATGCTGGCTGGGGCTGATGGGAGTTGCAGTCTAACAACATCTGGATGGGCAAAAGTCCCCCACCCCTGCTCTAATCCTTGGATGAGACAGATCTCCCCAAGTTTAGTCTTGGATTTACAAGACTAGCTTAACAGTAAGTGACCAATCAATCTGCATTTTTTGGACATAAGAGAATTATTATTAAATTTGCCTGTTGTATTCCAGAGGATTGGAGTATCAGTAAACTAAGCAACAAAATATTGAGGTGAATACACATTTAAAGCAGCTTGAGGCCTCAAAGATAGTTTAAATGAGAATTGCCTGATTGCTTTTGAAGGCTGCTCAGCTTTCTGCAGATACAGAGTTTCCATATTGGTCAATGGCTTCTCAAGAACGTCATAGCATTCCAGGCAAATTGTTGCCTCTACACATTTTTAGCCCTCTGGTTGTTTTCCTTAGGGTAAATTTCTTGAACCCTTCTTCTAGAGCAAGTGATTGATACCTGTTACTAAATGAATTGGGAATTTGAACTCATTTTAACCATCTTCCAGCTTGATAACCAGTTTAGTCTTGCGTTTACGAGTCAGAATTCTTTGAAGTTTGCTTGCATTTTTCTCCCTAAAGTAATTGCCAGGAACCAGCTGCTAAGAGGTTTCCAACTTGTTTCCAGGCGTTACGATAGCGTTATAAACCGTCTCTATACCGGCATTCAGTGTTACTCTTGTGGAATGAGATTCACAACTTCGCAGACGGATGTATATGCCGACCACTTGGACTGGCACTATCGTCAGAACCGCACCGAAAAGGATGTCAGCAGGAAAGTCACTCACAGAAGATGGTACTATAGCTTAACAGTAAGTGACCAATCAATCTGCATTTTTTGGACATAGAGAGTTATTATTAAATTTGCCTGTTGTATTCCAGAAGATTGGGGTATGAGTAAACTAAGCAACAAACTATTGAGGTAAATACATGTTTAAAGCAGCTTGAGGCCTCAAAGATAGTTTAAATGAGAATTGCCTGATTGCTTTTGAAAGCTGCTCAGCTATCTGCAAATACAGAGTTTCCATATTGGTCAATGGGTTCTCAAGAATGTCATAACATTCCAGGCAAATTGTTGCCTCTACACGTTTTTAGCCTCTGGTTGGATTCTTGAGGGCACCTGCTTCCTGTTTTTTATTGGATCTTCGGCTGCCAATCAACTGGACTTGACATACTTTCCTGCCCATATTGGCCAAATAAGCCCATCTGAGAGTAGGAATGGGAAAACTAGGGATGCTTGAGCTCAGTTCAGCCTGCTGCTGTTCTTGTTTGCGGCTGCCTTTTCATTCGAACAGGAAAAATGTGAATTTTTCAGAAGTGTGTACTTTTTCTCCACTAACTAAAGTGTACATTGTTAGAAGTGGGATGCACACTTTTAAAAATTCACACTTTAAAGTGTTCATTTTTTAAAAGTATGCATCCCCCCCTTACTTCTCTTAGTAGTGTGTTCTCTTTGTAATCTGTTGCCACAGGAGTGCCCTCTGGTGGTCACAGTGTCTGCATCTGAGAAGCACTGGGTTGCTTTCAGTTATCTTTTCAACAACCTCTTTGCAGTGCAGCAATTAATGCAAAAACAAAAATGTGGAAACTCAGTTTTTTATGGCCCCGGTAGTCAAAGCATAGATTAAAAAAAAAAAAAGCATGCCTGAACAAAAAGTGGTACATTACAGGTGGTGTCTGGCATCTGTGTTGCACATGGCATTTATGATGTGATATCCCAGTGGTTTGAAGTGTCTGTTGGTTGCCTGCTCTCCCTTTTCAGCTTGTGCAGGAAAGGACCACCGATTGGAGAAAAGCTTCCCAGTGGTGTGTTACTAGGTGAATGGTGGGCCACTTGGTGATCTGAATCAACTGTAGTTTCCATATATTGCTGGATAGCTCTATGGAGATTAAAAAGTGTTGTAGGAGCAGTGGTTCATTTTTTTCAGGAGCACAAGTATTCAGAAGACTGCATCCTTACTCCTTCAGGGAGGGGACATAGCTCAGTGTAGAGCACGTGCTTTTCGTCCAGGAAGTCCCAGGTTCGAGCTCTAGCATCTTCAGGGTAGGGCTGGAAAAAATCCTGCCTCAATCCTCGGAGAGCTGCTGCCAGTCAGTGTCAGCAATACTGGGCTAGATGGGCCAGAGGTTGGACTCTGTACTTAGCAGCTTTCTGTGTTGTTCGTAAGGCCACACACAGGCTCAGTTCAGACAACACGTTTTTCAAAAGCGGTTTTAGAACACAGTGGAGTTTTATACCACCGTTGACAAATGTGTTGTCTGGCGGGAAAACTCCACGCAATAGTGGAGGTTTTTTGGAAAACACTCCATGCAGAATATCAACGCTATGCAGAGGAGAGTTCCTGCAAAACCGTTTTCTGGCGGGCGCCGTAGAGTGTTCCGTTGCATTGAGTTGTCTTTTCCTACTGGCTGTAGAGTTCTCTGGCAAGTGCGGCAAAAGGAGGGAGTGCTGCTCTAGGAGAGCCGCCAGGATTGGTGGTTGTTGTTTTTTGCAGCAAAGGCTGATGGGATTTCATCGGGAGGATCAAGGGAGGAGAGAGGGTGGGGGAACTGTCAATCGACCCCAGATCTATATTTAGGCTTGGCTGAGAGATCACATTTGTTTTAAATGTATATTGTCCTTGTCTGTTTTTATGCTTTTAAATTTTGTATATCAATTTTTAATGTTCAATGTTTTAACCTTGTACACCGCCCAGTGAGCTTTGGCTATGGGGCGGTATATAAATGTAATAAATAATAATAAATAATATAATATTCAAACATCGCAATGGATTTTACTCAACTCCACGGTAGCCCACGGTCACACAATGGTGGAGTTAGAACATGTTGTATGGGGAGTAACCCCTAAAACCTCAACTGTTGAGTGGAGTTTTTCACACTGCGTTGAGCAGGGGGTTGGACTTGATGGCTTTATAGGCCCCTTCCAACTCTGCTATTCTATGATTCTATGACTAAAGTGTTGCCTGAACTGAGCCACAATGTTATTTGATCCAGTTTCTAAGAAACAGGATCGTGGAGTGTTAGTCAGGGTGTAGTGGTATGATATTTCTGCCTCACTATAAGGATAGCTTGTTTACTTAAAATTTTGGGAATAGGTTTAAAAAACCAAAAGTTTTGAAACTTGTGTTTTTCTTTAGGACTGGATAGAGTTTGAAGAAATTGCTGATTTAGAGGAGCGTGCAAAGAGTCAGTTCTTTGAAAAAGTGCACGAAGAAGTTGTGTTAAAAACACAAGAAGCTGCTAAGGAAAAGGAATTTCAAAGTGTCCCTGCAGGCCCAGCTGGAGTAGATGAGGTAAACAGAATTTCACAGTGGTAGTAATAGCAAGGTGCAGAATTTCTGTAGTTGTCCTATACCTGCCATTCTCTTAGTCTGACAAAATAAGATTGCTTCTCTGTTTATCTAAAAGCACAAATATGCTTTAAATGTAAATAGTGTTCTTTAACTGCTTATCTATTTTTCAGAGCTGTGAAATCTGCCAGGAGCAATTTGAGCAATATTGGGATGAGGAAGAGGAGGAGTGGCACCTAAAAAATGCCATTCGTGTAGATGAAAAGGTAATGTTGAACTTAAATTTTCTGGTGTAGCAACACAAAGAAAAAATGGCTATAGTAATCAGTTTTGGGCTAATAGTCTTTTGCTACTTATATGAATTTGAGAGAAGGTGGTGTCCTGAAAAACGCTCCTTCCTGTTTGCACTCCCACTGAGTTCCATCAGTCTGCGTCAGTAGGCAGATTTTTACATTGCTACAGGTTTAAAACAGCCCCTACTAAACACAGTCAATTAATAGTAAAAGGGGAATAAAGATTTACAGTAGGGCAGAATAAAAACTAGAGAAGTGTATACAGAAATTCTAGTGAAAGATGTGACCTTATGAAAACAAATGTCATGGCTTTGTAATATATTCGTACTTTTTTAATTATGTGGAGACTAAGATTGGTTGTCTTCCCTCTCCAGATCTACCATCCATCATGCTACGAAGATTATCAAAAGGTAAGAAGTGCCTCTTCATCTTGATTACCTGTAGACTTATATATAAAATCTGCAGTTTACTGCAATCCTCATTGGACAGGCAGGTAGTCTTTGTTCTTCAAGTAGTCTTTGTTATTCTGAAATTTACTCCTAAATGTGGAAAATACATGAACCAGCTCTTCAAGGTAGTATTACTCTTAATTTTTAAAATAATGCGAGTTTAATAATAATGTATATTTGATGGACTTTGTCTCCTTGTTTGAGTCGAATGTATCTGTGAAACAATGGGGCTTAGAAACCTTTTTATAATTGAAAGCTCAAATGCCTAGAATTCCAACGAGACAAAAATATTTCACCTTGCACGCTAGAGGTAATCACAGAAGGTATGCAGATTGTGAAAGTGACATTTTAAATCCATATTCTTCAGTCATATTTAAAAAAGAAAGAAAAGAAACTGCCAATGAAGTGTTTTTGTGGTGAAAATTCTATATGTGGTCATTTTGATTTACAGACCTCGTCATTTGATTCAACCCCATCTCCTAGCAAGACACCTGTAGAAAACCCACTAAATATTATGTTAAGTATTGTCAAGCAAGAAGTACAGGATTCCTGTAACAGTCCCAAAATCAAAGAAGAGCCTGAGGAAAAGCCAGGTGAATGTATGGAAGGGCATACACCTGCATCTGCCGAAATTAAAACAGAACCTGAAAAGGTTGAGTCAGTGTAAACAAACTGTGTGATTTTTTTTTATTACATAGAAGAGCTACTGTGTTCTAGCTGACTCTAGAAGGCAAATAATTTTTATATGAATAAAGTGTTCACCTGGGGCAGGGCCCCAGCTGCTTATTTGGTTAATAAATACATTTTTGTATTTGTATTTGAATTTCTTATTGCCTGCACAGTGTCAGGTGTCTATTGTGTGAAAGTTCTGTAGATGGCGTACAAATTTAACAGGAATAGACTGTATATGTAAGAGAAAATGTACAATTTTTTCATTTGTGGAAATGTAAATTATAAATAAAAGATATTTTTGCTATCTATGGAGTGTAATGTTTATGCACACCATCCAATTAAAAAGTATTTCAGTTTTGGGGGTGTTTTAAATGGAACTGAACTCAGGCTTCTAGGTTGGCCTTGTGCTTCAATAGGATTCTCAGAGGAAATAACGGATGGAATTTTTTTGGTGGAAAGTTTGTTAAGGAGAACATTACTGTTCCAGAAGATATTTCTGCAAACATTGGATTATTTTTCTTAACCTCCATTCACATCTAGATATTTAAAAAGAAAGCTAGGAGGGTTACATAACAAAGTAATATGTTTGACTTGGGACACGTGCCAACAGTTTTACAGCAACACCCAAGGGTCTACAGAAGCAGATCCAGATTTCATAATTACCTTTTTCAACTAGTCAAATACACAAGACCTTAAGTTAGCCGAGCCAATTTTCTTTAAATTTTGCAGAGAGAAATTAATGTAAGATTGCTCAATTGCAATATGGTTTAACGTTTTTGTTGGTTTATAACTTGGGTCTAGACAGTATAGAGATTACCAAGAGATGTTAATATTTATTTCATGTAATAAACTAGAATGAAGCATATATCTGTCTGAATCTCTTTATTTCGTGGATTGCTTTTGGGAAAGACTTGAGTTGTGCATATCACTGGACGTTGAACATAAATAAGGTATGGTTTTGTGCCCAAAACTCACTGGGCTATTTTCATACTCAAAGGTTGTAAAAGTATATATAAGTGGTTCTGGGTCTCAAGTCTACTTAGGATCTGTAATTGGATCTCAGTTCTTTAAAAAAAAACTTTGAAAGCAGCCACGGGAAGATAGGGGTGGGATTGGAGGCTGGGGGAGATAATTAACCTTTTTGTGTGTAGTCTCAGCCACACAGTTTGCCCTAATTTTGCAAATTCTAGTTAACTTTGAATGCTTTGAGGAAATTAAACCTCTGCTGCTGTATATAGATAACTGAGTTCTGAGTTGAGAGTTATTTATTTTAACACCTCTGGAAAAGTGCCGCTTAACCAATACCTTGTTATAGAAATAGCTAGCAATGTGACTGCTTTGGCTTTGGTTTCAGATACCGACTAAATCTAGCAGCATTATGCTTAACAATAGTATTGATGCCCATACACAATTTAAACTGTTAACAGTGAGATTAAATTATTTTGATGTTGCAATTTAATATTTAGCATGTTACATTAAAAAAAAGTATTCACATGAAAAAGAGAATGGTACAACTGTGAAGTGCAGTGCTGGTATAGTAACATTGCAGCAGGTGTGCTAGATTTAGCACCACACTCTCTATGTACTCCACACAGTGGTAATAGTTGCATGCTGTAGATGCTAAATAAATATTTGTTTACACTTCAATTGAATGTTCAATAAGAATTGTAATTCTGAAGGAAATAGTTCAACAAGTGATCTGACCATTAGCTTCTAAACTCTGTCTGTGTGTCTTAATTTATGCAGTTTAATATACTGAAGTATCATACTGGATGTACCAGAACATTGTCAGAACTGTAGGACTATTTAAAAAATACCTTCATGTCCCAGGCACATATAACCACAGGGATAGAACCAGATATAGATGTGTGTGATGGAAGTGGCTCTGCCCCACACTGGCAGCCCCTCAAATACTCTGCTGAATGGGGGATGCTATAGAGGCCGTGCAATCACCCAGGTAGGCTTATCCAATGCATGGATAACTAGCCAAGCTTTTGGAAGTGCCCAGTCATGTTTAAATGCATTTGTGCTGGCCTATATGTCCGTTGATGTTAGCAATCAATGGACTGAGCAAATATGAACATACAAAGCTGCCTTATGTGTAGATCATTGATCCATCTAGTGAAGTATTATTTACACTAGCTGGCAGTGGAGAGGGTTTTTTCCCTGCCTTGCTTGGAGACTGAACCTGGGACCTTCTGCACGCCGAACACATGTTCTACCACTGAGCTATGGATCTTCCCTGCAGATGCGGCAATGACACAGTAACATTACACACAAACAGCTTAGTGCACAGGGTAAGGTACGTGCATTTAACTGAGTCTCTGCCTGTGACCAAAGGTTATATGGATAAGCGCTTTCACAGTGGACCACGCCCTGTTTAAATCAGGCCTCAGTAAAGTTTCCCTGGGATCAAAGATAGTTCAGATTAATCAATTTAAATGTATGCATACCTTTCAGGTGAGGCAAGATACCAGCTGGTAACAAAGTGAGGGGACAGAACATGTCACTGATTACAGAAGCATGATCCTATATACCCCCTCAATTTTTCCTGGTGTCCTCCCTCAAATTATTATACTATGAAATCTAGATTACAATCGAGCCCAAATTCAACCCTTTTAAATCCCATCAATTTATTCTCGTGGGTAATCTCAAGATTTTATTTATTTATTTATTACATTTCTATACCGCCCAATAGCCAGGGCTCTCTGGGCGGTTCACAAAAATTAAAACCATTCAAAGTATAAAACAGTATAAAACCATAATATAAATGGTTTTTCATTTATGTGTGTGTGTGTGTATTTATTTATTTATTTATTACATTTATATACCACCCCATAGCCGAAGATGAACATTTAAAAACAAATATACAAAATTTAAAACCATAAAAAGCATCAAAACAGACAATATCCATTTAATACAACTATTCTAGGGTCAGTTACTGTTTTTAAAGCTCAATTGAAAACTTTTCTTTTTTTCCTACAGCTTTTAGAACTTGACTTTATTCTTACTTTTACACTGTTCGTTTTATCGTCCTCTATGCCTGTTTGGTGCGTTCTCTTCCCTCTCTTACTGTTTTATTATGATTTTATTAGAATGTAAGCCTATGTGGCTGTTTTATTCTTTTACTATGTACAGTTCCATGTGCATTGATGGTGCCATATAAATAAATAAATAAAAAGCAAAAAACAAAACAAAAAACAACAACAACAAAACCCAAAAAGCATATGCTGTTAAATGCCTGGGAGAAGAGAAAAGTCTTGACCTGGCACTGAAAAGATAATAATGTTGGTGCCAGGTGTCCCTCATCAGGGAGATCGTTCCATAATTGGGGGGCCACCACTGAAAAGGCCCTCTCCCTTGTTGCCATCCTCCGAGCTTCCTTCGGAGTAGGCACCCGGCGGAGGACCATATATATATATATATATATATATATATATATATATATATATATATAATCCCACAGTTTTTCTTTTTGCAAGGAATCCTAGTCTTTCTATAGCCCATAGCTTCCATAGTTCTCCCCCTGCTTAACATTTTATCCTCACGACAACCCTGTGAGGTAGGATTAGGTGGAGAATCAATGACTGGCCCAATATACTTGGTAGTAATCCCCAGTGTGTTCAATGGTTTACTTACTCAATTAGCTAATCAGCTAGTGTAGCGGTTAGGGTGTTGGACTAGGACTGGGAAGACCTGGGTTCTAGTTCCCACATGAAGCTCACTGGGTGACTTTGGGCCAGTCACTGACTCTTAGCTGAACCAATCTCACAGGGTTGCTGTGAGGAGAAAAAGGGATAGGAGGAGGACCATGTAAGCCTCCTTGCTAGTGCGACAAAGGTGGGACATCAATGTAATAATAAATAAAGAAAAATAAAATAAAGGTACTCTTTTGAAAATTAATCCATGCACACACCAAACCCATGCATGGGACTTGTGCTGTAGAAGAGCACAGGGTGACCAGATGAAAAGGGGGACAGGGCTTCTGCATCTTTAACGAATTTCAGCAGGTGTCATTTGTAGGCATGCTGCAACCACAAGAAACCGCAGCTTCTTCTGTGGGGGAGAAAGTCTGAGAAATTGAAGTCGATTTCCTCACCTCAAACTATAGCGGGTGAAAACAAACGAACAGGTGGCTTGCCTAGAGCTCAGGTTCTTCAACTGCTACACCGGGTTAGGGTGACCATACGAAAAGGAGGACAGGGCTCCTGCATCTTTAACAGCTGTATGCATGGTGAAATTCCCTCTTCATGACAACAGTTAAAGCTGCAGGAGCCCTGCCTTCTTTTTGTATCTGGTCACACAGGAGGGCAGGGCTCCTGCAGCTTTAACTGTTGTCATGAAGAGGGAATTTCACCATGCATACAGCTGTTAAAGATGCAGGAGCCCTGTCCTCCTTTTCGTATGGTCACCCTAACCCGGTGTAGCAGTTGAAGAACCTGAGCTCTAGGCAAGCCACCTGTTCGTTTGTTTTCACCCGCTACAGTTTGAGGTGAGGAAATCGACTTCAATTTCTCAGACTTTCTCCCCCACAGAAGAAGCTGCAGTTTCTTGTGGTTGCGGCTGTGGCTGAAGGCATCGTATTCCTCCCCCCCCCCCCCAAACACACACACACACACACCATTTCCACCCAGCTGCCAGTTGAGGCAGAGGCCCAAGCGAGCATCAAGTGTACACTGTTTCCACGGCAACCCTTCTGCAGCAGCCACAAAGGAGGCAGAAGCATCAGAGGAGGAGAAAGCGGGTTGTGAGAATTGAGGCAGGGTCTACACCCTTGCAAGCACCATGCCGGCGGCTGACACCCCAAATGGTGAGACTCATCTCTTCCTAGATCATTTTTTTTGGGGGGGGGGGGTGGAGGAAAACTACCCCACAAGGTTTCTTTCTTCCTTTCTGTTTGCCATCATCTTCTACTTCTCAGGGCTCCTATGCCTTTAATATGGGGCCGCCCCCTTTTCGTTTCCAAAACTTGTAGCACCTCAAACCAGGTGCCTCTGAGCATATACAGAGAGCCTTACCCTCGTCCCCCACCCCCCTTCCATGGCACAAATGTTTTAAGACTGTGATCCTATCCACACTTAACTGGGAATAAATCACATTGAAGTCACGGTACTTTTTGCTTCTTTTAAAATCTATTTTAAAGTGTTTTATTCTGTTTTTGTTTTATTTTATCTTGTGCGTCGCTCTGAAATTTTCAATGGGGTGGGGTATATAAATATTGTAAATAAATAAATAATAAACTCAATGGAACTTACTTCTGAGTAGATCATAGGATTGCAGCGTAATTAATTAATTTAAAAAAAAATCTCCCAGACTTTGAAAAGGATTTTTAGATCTGGGTTTTTGTTTCATTTAAAAATAAATAAATGAAAAGGCTGCTTTTACTTCCTCTCTTCGTTGGCTTGGATTGTTTTTATTGCTGTTGTTGTTTTTACTATACCTTGCATTGATTGTTTTCTTTGTAAATTACCCTAGAAACCGAAGGTAAAGGGTGGTATAGGAATTCATTTATTAATTAAAATAAAAAGAAATACTATAAATAAATAAGGAAGTAGACCTATAGGCAAAGTGAATTTCTGCCTGTCCAAAGCAATGGTCTAGTAAAAAGCTGCAGGGTGCCTTGAGCATGTGCAGAGTGTGCTCTGAAAGGTCTTTATGTTTTCTTTAAACCCATTTTTTGTCTTTTTAGAATGTAGGGAAATAACCAAAATACTGCTCTTCTCCTCACTAAATTTTCACACCATATTAAAATTACATTAAATGCCCACGATTCCTTTCAATAGTACCTCCATTCCTCTCCGAAAAACCCTTTCTTCCTAATTTAACTGAGACTTTGCTTCTACCGTCTCCTGGTGTGAGTAAGAATTCTTTCTTAAGTCTTACTATTAAAATGTCATGGCAGGAATGTGTTACGTATTAACTTGCAAAGTTCAAGAACAAAAACCCAAATTTTCTTTAAAAACAAACCAACAAAAGAAAATCCAGAATGACATTTTAAAATGTCTTTTTAAAAGGAAAGAGACATTTGCTTGAGTTACAAGAATATAAATCCAACATTTTGCAACCTCATTTGAATTGGAAGAATTTGTGATTGCTGTCAGCACTGGTGGGCCCATGTGGAGTCTATGGGCACTGGCATTTGCCCAACCATGCCAGCTGCTAATGCCAGGCCTGGCACAGTGAGCAACAATAAAAGGAAGGGCTTCTTCACACAACGGATAGTTAAATTATGGAACTCACTACCACAAGATGTAATGATGGCCACCCATTTGGAAGGCTTTAAAAGGGGGTTGGATAAATTCCTGGAGGAGAAGGCTATCAATGGCTACTAGCCCTGATGGTTGTGTGCTATCTCCAGTATCCGAGGCAGTAAGCCTGTGTGCACCAGTTGCTGGGGAACATGGGTGGGAGGGTACTGGTGCACCATGTCCTGCTTGTTCATCCCTGGCCGATGGCTGGTTGGCCACTATGTGAACAAAGTGCTGGACTAGATGGACCCTTGGTCTGATCCAGCAGGGCTCTTCTTGTGTTCTTATGTTCTTAACAATGAAGAGAGATAAGCAAAGAGGAGGGCTTTCTCTGCTGTGGCACCCTGGTTGTGGAATGAGCTCCTCAGAGAGGTTCGCTTCACACCTACATGGTTTTCTTCCCATCGCCAGCTGAAGACCTTTTTATTCTCTCAGTATTTCAACACCTAATTCAACTTAAATTTAAACTTTGCTGTTTTAATTTCATATTTTAACCTATATTAATTTTTGCTGTGTGGTTTTATTCTGGTTGTGCTTTTTATGTTGTATTTCGTATGTGTGTTTTAAATTTGTTGGTTGTTTTTATGCTCTTCATGGTTTTTAATTTTTGTGAACCGCCCAGAGAGCTTTGGCTATTGGGCGGTAGAAAAATGTAATAAATAAATAAATAAATAAATAAAGCAAAGTTGTGGCTCTTATGAGCTCGAAGTGAGAAAGCAAGGAAAACCCCGTAACGGAGTAAAAAATAGCCAAAGGCAAGGGCGGAACCAAGTAATCTTCTACAATAATATTATTAGTAAATGTTTTATTAAAGTGGCACTTTAATAAAACTTTTACTAATAATATTATTGTAGAAGATTACTTGGTTCCGCCCTTGCCTTTGGCTATTTTTTACTCTCTTATGAGATCGACCCTTGCTTTGCCAAATTCCTTAATTCTAAGAAATTAATCAAAAAGCAGTTGCTGTGTTGTCGTTGTTATTGTTGTTGTTATTATTGTTGCTATATCCAACACAAGGTTGCAATATATATTCCTTAATCACAGGAGATTCCGGCTAGCTATTTTCTCCAATCAAGACATTCCCTTCCTCACTTTTCCAGTTTTCTTTTGCCAACTGATACTAAAGATTCCGTAGCCAGTGAGCATGCTCAGTCCATGTTGGGTTGATTTTGGGGTTGTGGTTGATTTTTTAAAGAAGTGTGCTTTTGCTTATTTATCAATCTTTTGGTAAGTTTTAACGGAACAATAAGACAAAATAAAAATAAAAATGCAAATGTAACTACCGTATTTCTTCGATTGTAAGACGCCATTGATTGTAAGATGCACACTAATTTCAGTACCACCAACAGAAAAAAAAAACCTAAGACACACCCAAGATTCTAAGACGCACCCCATTTTTAGAGATGTTTATATGGGGGGAAAAGTGCGTCTTAGAATGGAAGAAATAGGGTACATGCTTTTTTTTTTCTTTTTCTTTTTTAAAAACCTTTTGTAAACCTTGTGGTTTCCTGAGCGTGTTGATCTGACCTCCTGTTTCTAAGTGGCTCCTATTTGATTCCATTTCTTTCGGCGCTCATCACTTGCATTTGCTATGAGAGAGGTTGTTTTTGGTAATGATGATGATCATAAGGTGCCTATTTATTTATTTATTTATTTATTTATTTATTACATTTATATACCGCCCCACAGCCGAAGCTCTCTGGGCGGTTTACAACAATTAAAAATAGTAAACATTAAAAGTATACAACAATTTAAAAACATAAAAACAGTATAAAAACAACAGTATCCATTTAAAGACAACAATTCTGGGGTCCATTAAAAACAAACTTAACGTTGTTAAACGCTGTTAAAATGCCTGGGAGAACAGAAAAGTCTTGACCTGGCGCCGAAAAGATAACAACGTTGGAAAAGGAAGACAGGGCTCCTGTACCTTTAACAGTTGTATAGAAAAGGGAATTTCAGCAAGGTGTTGTTTGTACGCATGCAGCACCCGGTGAAATGCCCTCTCCATCACAACAGTTTATTTATTTATTTATTTATTTATTTATTTAATTACATTTATATACCGCCCCACAGCCGAAGCTCTCTGGGCGGTTTACAACATTTAAAAATAGTAAACATTAAAAATATACAATTTAAAAACACACACACACACACACACACACACACACACATAAAAACAGTATAAAAACAACAGTATCCATTTAAAAACAACAATTGTGGGGTCCATTAAAAACAAACTTAACGTTGTTAAATGCTGTTAAAATGCTGTTAAAAATGCCTGGGAGAAGAGAAAAGTCTTGACCTGGCGCCGAAAAGATAACAATGTTGGCACCAGGCGAGCCTCATTGGGGAGATCATTCCACAGTCGGGGGGCCACCACTGAAAAGGCCCTCTCCCTTGTTGCCATCCTCCGAGCTTCCCTTGGAGTAGGCACTCGGCAGTTGAGCTCCATCACAAAGAGAGCTTCGGCTATTGGGCGGTATAAAAATGTAATAAATAAATAAATAAATAAATAAACAGTTAAAGCTGCAGGAGCTATACTAGAGTGACCAGATGCAAAAGAGGGCATGGCTCCTGCAGCTTTAACTGTGGTGATAAAGAGGAAATTTCACCAGGTGCTGCATGAATATCAATGATACTTGCTGAAATTCCTTTTTCAATACAACTGTTAAAGGTACAGATGCCCTGTCCTTCTTTTCATAGGGTCACCCTAGATCATCCTCATCATCCTCATCCTCATCCTCATCAATAGCAATCTCTCTCATAGCAAACCATAGTGATAGGAACCCTGTCCTCCTTTTCATAGGGTCAGCCTAGATGATTAGTAGTAGTAGTGCTAGTAGTATACCACCATCTATGTACATGGGGCTTTACAAATAATGAGAGGACCTGTCCCTGCCTCTCTAATGGAGAAGAACTTGTGAAGGTAAAACTAGCAAAAAATGTAAAACAAAACACGAAGAAGAAGGGGGGGAAAACCTCTGCCTGCAGCCTGACAAGCTTAGCATGGTGGGGTACCGGGGTGCATGTGCAGAGGGCACACCAGAGTAGTACAGAGGTTCCTTAGAGCCCCCCCTTCAAACCTGGCTGTGTGATTAAATTTGTTGTTGCCTCACTGCTAACAAGGGAAAGATATAGCACCTGCTTTGCATGCAGAAGGTCTCAGGTTCGACCCCCGACTTCTCCAGATAGGGCGAGAAAAGGAATCCCGCCTGAAATCCCAGAGAGCTGCTGCTGCCAGTCAGTGTCGACAATACTGGGCTAGATGGACCAAGGGTCTGATTCAGTATAAGGCAGCTTCCTATGATTCTTACGTTATTCTCCAGCAGTTCTGAAGAAGAAGAGGTACAAGAGTATTCACGAGGCGGTCAGAGCTGGAAACGTGGAAGAACTTGACAAGATGGTGACGTTTGGAATCAGCATGAATGACGCGGATCCTGTCCACCACTTTACACCCTTGCACTGGGCAGCCCATTCTGGAAGCCTGGAGGTAAAAGAGGCCCAGGGGAAAGCATGTCTACTCTCTACTAACCCTGTTCTACAAAGAATAAGAGGCTAGGTCTCTGCCCCAAAGGGATTGCAGTCTAGAAATTTGCACAACAGAGGAAAGGGAGAGTTATGGAGATGAGAATAAGTAACGGAGAACAGCAAATAGCAACACCCCCTCCACTCCCCAAATCAAGGGGCATAGTACTCAAAGCTGGCCAAATTATTTTGGCACCTAAGGCAAAAAAAAACCCCTACAAGTGTCCCCCACCACCACCTAGGAGTACAAATGCAATCAAAATACATTGACGAACAATTTGCCGCCCTCTCTTGACACCCCGAATCACTGCCTAATGGTAGGGCCAGCCCTTGTATGGTTTAGTTCAGTTGTACATACCTCAACTTGGTTACAATAAGCCAGCGTTCCCCAACCTGGCAGCCTTCAGATGTGATGGACTACAACTCCCAGCATCCTCTACCAACCATGCTAGGAATTGTAGTGCAATACATTTGGAGGCTACCTGGTTGGGGCAACATTGCAATAGGGCATGGAGACTGAGAGCATCATCAGACGGGGAAAATCACGGTTCCTTACCGTTGCTTCTCCCCCCCAGCCCACTTCTGTCACACAATACTTCCTCTTTCTTTATGGAAAAGAAAGAGGAAGTAAACGGGGCTTTTTTGTCGAACCGCTTTTCCTGCACACAGCAGGAGATCGCGGCAAGTTTTGCTGCTAAAAATAAATCGGACTTACCAAGGCCTTATTTTGTGATGGAAAGAAGGCCAGAAGGAGCGGGAGACGCCCGGGAGGCAGACGGCATCGTCAAAAGGACCCGTGAAAAACTGTGAGTGGGCAGTAACGAGCATGCAATAAAATGCTCGTCTGGTGAAGCTCTGAGAGGTCATTGAAAAGAAAGGGAAAAGATCCACCAACACTCCTGAAGTTGAGCGCACAAAATATAGGGAGCCCAACGTGTTGTGCGTATACCAAAAGCCTTAACACAATTATCCTAGCCAGCAGTCATATAACGAACGTCGATGGACGTTTAGCAAACATTTAATCAACATATAGCAAAGTTACTGGTGATTAACAAGGACAAAAACATGTCATAAACATGAAAGAATACAAACAAGAGAAAACTGTAAATGTAATATTAACCGATGACTCCGGTTTGTATGCGCTGTTTCCAACTTCGTCAGTAGTACACATTTTCAATTTTCAAAAGTTAAGCATTCACCATAACATAAACATATAAGCTTGGCGTGGTAGACGGTTTGCTTCCTGAAGAGAAAGGTTGGACTCTGTGTCCAAAATTGTGGTAATGATTTCTAATCTGTAATTGACATCTTCTAGAAACAGCATAAGTCTAAACTGACGAGGTGTTTTGGAAGCTGTTTCCAAAAGAAATACCTTCCAAGCGGGCATGGGGGTCTTCAGCGCGTGTTTTGGAGGAAGGCAGGTTGGCGTGGAAAGGCGGGTCCAAGGATGGGGTCCAACCCAGGCCGATTGCCCATCACAGTTATTAGGGATATGAGAAACAGAGATTTAGACAGAGGACTCGTCTACACGGGCACTTTACCCCAGGGTAGTTTCGGAGTGGTGGCAGGTGATTTTTTTTTATTTATTTATTTATTTAAGGATTTTTATGCCGCCATTCAGCCAAAAAAGGCTCTCACGGCGGCTTACAAAAGTATTTCTTGACAGTCCCTGCCCACAGGCTTACAATCTAAAAGACATGACACAAAAGGAAAGGGGATTGGGAGGGAGGAGGAGGAGGAGGGGGAAAAGGAAAGCAAATTCAGGCACTACAATCTTAGTTGCAAAGTTCAGCAGTTACAGTTGGTAGCAGGAGGGAGGGGGCTCTCAGCTGGAGCTGGACCCAGGCATGGTGGAGAGGTGCCTGGCTGTTGCTTCCTCCCTCACTGGTGGCCTCTCCAGAGACAGTTGACAGCAGGAGGGAGGGGGCTCTCAGCTGGAGCTGGACCCAGGCACGGTGGAGAGGTGCCTGGCTGCTGCTTCCTCCCTCACTGATCTGCACGACGCAGCTGCCATTCTGAAGCAATCCAGGGGCAAAGCCCCAAAGCTCCACACTAAAAAAAGTTGGGTGCTTACCTTGACTTTTTTAGGTTGAACCCAGGCTCTGTTGCTCTGCGGAGCCTCTTTCAGGGGGGAAACGAAATTGGGGTGGGTGGGTTGGAAGATGGCGAGAGGATCTAAAGATTAAAATAAATAAATAAATTTAAAAAAAAACGGGGCGAGAGGAATGGGGCAGCCAGAGCAAGCTCAGAGGGAGGCGAGCCGGCTCCCCCGTTCTTCCCCTTCCCTCATTCTGCCAGCGGTGTCGGCGGCAACTCCGATTTGGCCCTCCTTCCCATGCAGATGCTGGGAAGGAGAGTCAACTCGGGAGCTCGGGGCGCGCAGATCCAAGGCCGTCAAGATGGGGGCAGGGATGCTAGCAATGCAGGAGCTAACAGGTAAAAATGGGATCCAAATACATGGTTGTTGTTTGCTAGTGCCTCCAGTGGCTGCTCTGGCATGGAGCTGACAGGACAGCGGTGACCGTAAGAGGCTGGACTGCGGCTCACCTTGCTGCTATCAAAGGCCAGGATGCCTGCATGCAGGTAAGCATCCTCATTATTATTATTATTATTATTATTATTATTATTATTATTATTATTATTTATTTGTATCCCAGCTTTTGCTCAGTGCTGGGCCTCAAGGCGGCCTTACAAAGTTTAAAACATACATTGGGGTGGGTGGGACATAAACGTTTAAAATACACAACAAAATTAAAGACATTAACATAGATGAAGGGCCAGATTATTCTCCAAAGTCCTGCTGGAACAAAAAAGTTTTAGCCTGCTTCCGAAAGCCCATCAAGGAGGGAGCCAGCCTAGCTTCCCCGGGAAGAGAGTTCCAGAGCACCGGAGCAGCCACCGAGAAGGCCCTCTCCCATGTTCCCACTAAGCGCACCTGTGAAGATGGTGGAACTTAGGGTGACCAACTGTCAGGATTTCCCCGGATTTGTCCTGGTTTTTGTTCTTTCCATGGTGTCAGGGGGGATTTTCTATAATTTTCAATAATGTCCTGGAATGACACACCTTCCTCTTTAAGGCTGCCATTAGCATGGCAGGAGGGAGTGACATGCTTTCTTGAGGCATGTCATTCCCCCACCCCGAGCTCCAATTGAGGTCTTAAAGGGGAAAGTGGGTCATTCATGGACATTATAGAAAAGGCCCCAATTGGAGTGGATGGTGGTGGTGCAGAATGAAATCCTTTCCCCTCCTCCACTCCAATCGGTTTCTTTAAGATGGCGGGGGAATAACGTACTTTCTGCAGGACTCAGAAAGCTGCTTCCCCACACACACACTAGGTGTCCTCTTTTTTGGTTTCCCAAATATGGTCACCCTAGTGGAACTGAAAGAAGGGCTTCTCCAGAAGATCTCAAAGCACGGGCAGGCTCATAAGGGAGAATACGGTCTTTCAAATAACCTGGACCCGAGCCATATAGGGTGGAGGCTGACTTCAGACAACAGGCTTTTTGACACCCTGTTCTTTGCTTTTATTTTTCCTTTTTCGCAATTCTAAGCTTTGGATTTTGATCCTGGGAAAGTGGATAGAGAGCATTTTTTTTCTTCCTTTTCTTCTAAATATGTGGGTTCATCCACAGTCAGTTTTGAAGTGCAGGCACTCGTAATGTCAGTCCCCAAAGCCAGGACCCCAAGGAAAGCCCCAAATTCCAGGCAGTTGTGTCGATCCATATCAACAAACCACTGCTAGCAGTTTTCACTTCCACCAGGAGCTGGTCTTGTCTAAAGCGAATGGGTCTTCACTGCCTTGGAAGAAGAAAAAAAGGTGAGATATAAATGCAACAACAAAAACAACCCATCTGGTTATATTCTTAAGTGTTTTGTGTTTATTTAGCATGTTCTGGCATTTTAGAACAAGATCACAAGAAATTAATGTAGACGTTAGGTGTCTTCGATACAAATGTAAGTAAAATTAGTTTGAAACCAATTTTAGTGATACAGCTTCCAATCAAGGGAATGGTAGACCTTGAGCAGAGGCCAAAAAGTCCTGAATGTTTGGGTCCTACTGATCAAGGGTGTCTCTATACGAGTAATTTATTTCACACTTGTGATTGGTCACTCACAGAAGTTTGCAGGTCCTTTACATGATGGCACCAACCTCCAGGGCATTTCCCCCTTCATCCCGCTCTCAAAAAGATTGGAGATAAACTAGAAATAAAAGTTAATGGTGCCATATCAGCAGTGTGTAATACCGGCATACGCTATGAACTTGGCAGGACTTTCTTCAGTTCAAATCATGTGTCTGTCATGTAAATGACTGAGCACATTTCTCTATCACAGGCCGATTGTGGGGAGAAGAGGGGGAAATGCCTTCCTGCAAGGAAAAGAGACAACCCCACTGATCCCCAACCCCACAAAGCTCAAAATCAACATCCTCTGTTGATTCAGAGCAGCCCATTAAGTTTAGTAGGGCTTAATCCCAAGTGTGCCTAGGGTTGCAAATTTACAGCACACTCTTACATCTACTCAGGAGTAAGTCATAGGTTTCCTGGGGGCTGTGAGGGCACAAATTAAGCATTGAAAACAAGGCTCCTTCTGGTCTTTTGCACACATGCCAGAGAGGGAGGCGCTTCCTTGACTCATACCACATGTCTGCTATGTAAAGGTGCCCCTTGTAATCCCACAAAGAAACCGAAAGCAAAAAGCCCTGGTAAGGATGCGGGTCTTTTGCTTAATGTAGAGAAACCCCCAAGTCTTTGGCCTTAAAATGCCCCTTATATGTTATGCTGCACTTGAGGACATAGAATCATAGAATAGCAGAGTTGGAAGGGGCCGACAAGGCCATCGAGTCCAACCCCCTGCTCAATGCAGGAATCCACCCTAAAGCATCCCTGACAGATGGTTGTCCAGCTGCCTCTTGAAGGCCTCTAGTGTGGGAGAGCCCACAACCTCCCTAGGTAACTGGTTCCATTGTCGTACTGCTCTAACAGTCAGGAAGTTTTTCCTGATGTCCATCTGGAATCTGGCTTCCTTTAACTTGAGCCCGTTATTCCGTGTCCTGCACTCTGGGAGGATCGAGAAGAGATCCTGGCCCTCCTCTGTGTGATATTCATCCATTTCTCACACAAGCTTTTAAGTGTTTGAAGAGTGCTATCATGTCTCCCCTCAATCTTCTCTTCTCCAGGCTAAACCTGCCCAGTTCTTTCAGTCTCTCTTCATAGGGCTTTGTTTCCAGACCCCTGATCATCCTGGTTGAGTAATCTCCAGCTGCCATGAATCCTGTTGCACTTTGACTACACTTGCTCATAATTTCTTTCAATACCAAATTGCACTCTTACACAAAGTAGGTGATATTACCATTACCAAACCCTCAGTGTGCCATTTTGCTTGCTATATTCACAGGCCCTTCATCTTAATGGTGTAAACCTAGGAGCTCAGGATGATCGAGGATGTACCCCCGTACATCTAGCAGCCACCCATGGGCAGTCATACACCCTGCAAACCATACTACGGAGTGGGGTGGTAAGAGGACTTTCTACATCCTTTTTTCTCCTAAGAATTGGTACCCTTTTTGCATATTATTATTATTATATGGTTGTGCACTTGCTGGTAACCTCAACGCTTAACTTCTGCAACGCGCTGTACATAGGGCTACCATTGTACCTAGTTCAGAAACTTCAACTAGTTCAAAATATGGCAGCCAGGCTGGTCACCAGTACATCTAGGAGTGAGCATATTATCCCAACATTAAAATCACTCCACTGGCTGCCAATTAGTTTCCGGGCGAAGTACAAAGTGTTGGTTATCACCTTTAATGTCCTGCATGGTTTGGGTCCAGGTTACCTGCGGGATCGCCTTCTCCCATACTGTCCGCCCCACACAATCAGGTCCTCTGGGTAGAGCTTACTTCAATCAGCCAAAACTAGGCTGACATCAGTTTCCCAGACGACCTTTTCTTCTGTCACCCCCAGATTGTGGAATGGCCTGCCAGAGTAGATTCGTAATATTAACTCTCTCTGTGATTTTAGGGCAGCTTTGAAGTCTAGTCTTTTCCGGCAGGCCTACTCAGACCTAGATGAATGTGAAATCAAGTATTTTTTTTTTAAGATGTGTTGATTCTTGTACTAATGTTGTTCCCCGCCTCAATCCAAAGGGAGAGGCGGGTAAGAAATAAATATTTTATTTATTTATTTAAAATATTTATATCCTGCTTATATCACTAAGATCTCAGGGCAGCGTACAGATAAAAACATACAGTGTAAAACAATAAATATACACAGTTAAAAACAAATTAAACCATAATCCAAGTTAAAACAATATATAATTTAAAAGCAATAGTTTCTGTTAAAACAGTTAAAACAATGTGCCAGTGAGTTTAACCATCAAAGGCTTAGTTTAAAAGCCATGTTTTTACTTGGCGTCGAAATGCAGTCAACGTTGGTGCCAATCGGGCCTCCAAGGGGAGGGCATTCCACAGTCGGGGTGCCACCACAGAGAAAGCTCTCTCCCTTGTCCCAGCATAGCGAATGTGTTGCATTGGTGGGATGCAGAGAAGGGCCATCATCATCATCATCATCATCATCATCATCATCATCATCATCATCTTTATCCTGCTCTTTCTCTAAAAAGCTCAAGGCAGAATGCAAGATTCATCCTCCCCCATGGTTATCCTCACAACAACCCTACGAGGTAGGATAGGCTGAGAGATAGCAACTGGCCCAGGGTTATCCAAAGTGATCTTTATATCTGAGAGTCAAACAATTATTATTATTATTTATTTATTTATATAGCACCATCAATGTACATGGTGCTGTACAGAGTAAAACAGTAAATAGCAAGACCCTGCCACATAGGCTTACATTCTAATAAAATCAATAAAACAATAAGGAGGGGAAGAGAATGCAAACAGGCACTGGGTAGGGTAAAACTAACAGTATAAAGTCAGAACAAAATCAGGTTTTAAAAGCTGTGTCACAAGATGTCACCCTACGTATGTCACTCAGAAGTGTCATGTTGTTATTTGTTAAATGGTTAATAGCTTTTTATTCTCTCAATATTTTAACACTTAATTTTAACTTAAATTTAAATTTTACTGTTTTAACTCTGTATTTTAATCTTATATCAATTTTGTTGCGTGGTTTTATCCTGGTTGTGCTTTTTATACTGTATTTTTGTAATTGTGCTTTTAACCTGTTGGTTGTTTTATTGTGGTTTTAATTTTTGTGAACCGCCCAGAGAGCTTCGGCTATTGGGCGGTATAAAAATGTAATAAATAAATAAATAATAAATAAATAAATAAATAGCAGCTAAAGGGGGACCGGATTTTTATCAGGACTGGTTAACCCTTTCTTCCCTGTCCCATCCTGTGATTGCTATTAGTCCCGGAAGGCAAACTTCCTCTAGGGTTAATAGTCCCTGCTGAATATTTTCATTGGGAGTGCTGTTGGGGAAGAAAGGGTTAACCCTTACACCCACACACCCACACACACCATAGAGACAAGAACTCAGATCTCCCGAGTCCCAATCCAACACTCCAACCACTACACCACACTGGCTCTCACACTGGCCCTAGGGCAATACACCCACAATGGACCCCCTCCCATTATCATCAACTGCTATTGCTCCTCTTTCTCCTGCTGCTCCTTCTCACCAGCACTGTTGTTTGGGCCGGAGCAAGAGGCAAGAGAAACAGGTTGCAATGATAAAAGGCACCTCCAGGGGGCTCTTGTCAGTTGGCCCCTGGACCCTTTGCAGGGACCCAACCATGCCTGCCCTTGGTGATGACCTGAGCAGAGCAAGCGCTCTTGCATCCACATCCTCCTTGTGTACATCTAGTTGGCCATTGTAGGAAGCAGGATGCTGACCTAGTTGGTCAGACGTTTTATGTTCTCACGTTCATTTCTTTCTGAGCTTCACATGGCTTCTCCAGCAGCAACTTAAAATTTGGAACGGACCACTCTGCTTCTTTTCTTCTTAAAACCCAGGATGTGAACACTTCTGATAAGAACGACTGGAAGCCCATTCATAATGCCTCCTTCCATGGCCGGCTCGGCTGCCTGCAGCTTCTGGTTAGATGGGGAGCTACTTTGGATGATGTGGATAATAACGGAAATCTTCCAGGTACTGCAGGGGAAATCTCCGCCATTATCCTGAGCTGGAAAATGGTGGAAGGGGACGAGAGTTTTGATGGAGAGGGAGAGAGAGAGAAAGTACCCTGGGAAAGAGATAATGAAGAGTGTATTGTGTCTCTGAGTGCTCTCTGTATTAAATAAATAAATTGTAGAATATTTATTTAGAGCTTCTCAGCCTGATGGTTCTTCATGCAGTACTCAGCAATAACATTAGATTTATAGGTGGATGAGGGTTACTATCACAGTGATGGGTGCCGTTAAGTGCACCCAGCCACTGGAGACGTTGCTTTCTGAATAGCGTTATCCTGCTGGTCTGAGGGCCAAAGAACACATGATGTGAAACATCTTTGCATTCCAAACAGGGAGATGAGAGTGGAAGCAGGACAAAAGAGGCAAATAAAGGGAGGTACGATAGAGGTGTACAAAATTATGCATGGTGTGAAGAACCATCCCCCCCACACACACACACCTCTCATATCACTAGAACCCAGGGTCATTCCATGAAGCTGATTGGAGGGAGATTCTTGACAGATAAAAGGAAATTGGCTATTGGGTGGTACAGAAATGCAATAAATAAATAAATTCGTTCTTCATACAGTGCATAGTCAAATTATGGAATTTACTTCCACAAGATGTACTGATGGCCACCACTTTGGATGGCTTCAAAAGAGGGTTAAATAAATTCCTGGAGAAGAAGGGTATCAATGGCTACTAGTCCTGATGGCTATATGCTACCACCAGTATCAGAGGCAGTATACCAAGGTACACTATTTGCTGGGGAACATAGGTGGAGGATGCTGCTTACGGGTTTCCCGTGGGCAGCTGGTTGGCCACTGCACAAACACAATGATGGACCAGATAGACCCTTGGTCTGATGCAAGATGGTCCTTTTTATGTTCTTATGACAGTTCATCTGGCAGCAATGGAAGGTCACCTGCACTGCTTTAAGTATTTAGTGAGCAAGATGCCCACTTTGGTCCATGCCTTGAAAGCCAGAAATGACCATGGGGAGACCCCGGGGGACCTGGCACAGAGGTTCTACAAGGACAATATTGTGGAGTACATTGATGTTCTGCAAAAGGAGAAGAGTCAGTTGCAAAAGGAGGAAGGTGAGTAACCAATAGACGAGGTGACATTCATTTCCATGGGAGGGAGAAGGATTTGTGCAATGGCCAAAAGTGTGCAGACTTCAGGCTTGCTGGATGTACTCCCATTTTATTAGAACTCTGAGATCCACTGCTTGATAGAAAAGTCATCCACCTTGAATTAAAGACTTCTGAGCTCAGGAAGTTGTTTTGAGTACCAAAACTAAATGGAGCTCACAGTCTTTCCATGTGGAAATCTATTCTGGTTACACCAAGCTTTTTCCTGTTCAGCAGTATAATTTCGGTGAGAGGAGAATTATTTTGTCGCATAAAAAATGAGAGTCGGAAATCCTTGTTGATCTACGGAAGAACACCCAGAGACCTACCACTAGATCCAGATCTATCTTCTACCCACCCCTTCTCTAGCTCAGTAAGACCAACAGCTAGGCACATGGGTGAGAGCAATCTCTGGTTCAGGTAAATTATTGTCACCTCCCAAGATTCAAATTCAAAGGAAAAAAAGGGTTATTTAAGCTTAGTATACTGCGTGGAAGAATTAGGGGTAGCAAACAGAAAGTAAATAAATAGTTCTGCTTAGTCCATATCCTTAAATAGACTTACAGAATCATCCTGGCCTAAAGCCAGGATCGCTCCCCAGATGTCCATTGAGAGAAAATCCAAGAGATTGGGGAGGGGTGTGTGACAAGGTGAACGAGGGCCAACGAATCAGGTGTAGCCATTGTATCAGTGGGCGGAGCTTTAGAGTACACATATGAAGTTTATCACATAGCTCGGGGAGGGGGGGGCTAGTCCCCTGCTCAGATCCTAATACACACAGGAATATTGGTCATTAGCACTTGCCAACAGCCCAGTAAGGTAGTATAAGAGGTGTGAATTGAAATTATCTCCTCCTAGGTTCCTCTAGTTAAGAACTCTCTAGGCTTCCTCTAGTTAAGAACTCTCTGCTCTTAACTATTAAATAGTTAAGAGCAGAGACACCACACTCACAACAAAGGTCCACATAGTTAAAGCAATGGTATTCCCCATAGTAACCTATGGCTGCGAGAGCTGGACCATAAGGAAGGCTGAGCGAAGGAAGAAAGATGCTTTTGAACTGTGGTGTTGGAGGAGAATTCTGAGAGTGCCTTGGACTGCAAGAAGATCAAACCAGTTCAGACTCCAGGAAATAAAGCCAGACTGCTCACTTGAGGGAATGGTATTAAAGGCAAAACTGAAGTACTTTGGCCACGTAATGAGAAGACAGGACACCCTGGAGAAGAGGCTGATGCTAGGGAAAGTGGAAGGCAAAAGGAAGAGGGGCCGACCAAGGGCAAGATAGATGGATGTAGGGTGACCATATTTGGGAAACCAAAAAAGAGGACACCTAGTGTGTGGGGGGGAAGCAGCTTTCTGAGTCCTGTAGAAAGTACGTTATTCCCCCGCCACCTTAAAGAACCCGATTGGAGTGGAGGAGGGGAAAGGATTTCATTCTGCACCACCACCATCCACTCCAATTGGGGCCTTTTCTATAATGTCCACGAATGACCCACTTTCCCCTTTAAGACCTCAATTGGAGCTCGGGGTGGGGGAATGACGTGCCTCAAGAAAGCATGTCACTCCCTCCTGCCATGCTAATGGCAGCCTTAAAGAGGAAGGTGTGTCATTCCAGGACATTATTGAAAATTATAGAAAATCCCCCCTGACACCATGGAAAGAACAAAAACCAGGACAAATCCGGGGAAATCCTGACAGTTGGTCACCCTAGATGGATGATATTCTGGAGGTGACAGACTTGACCTTGGGGGAGCTGGGGGTGGCGACGGCCGACAGAAAGCTCTGGCGTGGGCTGGTCCATGAAGTCACGAAGAGTCGGAAGCGACTGAACGAATAAACAACAAAGGTTCCTCTCAGACAGAGTTGAATAAAGGGGGGGGGGGAATCATCATGTATTTGGGTGGTGGGGTGATTAAGGGTGCAATCGGTATATAAATATTCTAAATAATAATAATAATAATAATAATAATAATAATAATAATAATAATAATAATCCTATGCATGTCTAACATTTCTGAATTTTTAAAAAAGCTATAAAGACTGATCTCTTCCAGCAGGCGTACCCAGTCGAATTTTAAGATGCCTGGCTGTTATTTTAATAATGTATTAGTTTTCATATGTTTTTAACCAGTGTTCTGTATTTTTGTATTTAATGTTGTTCCCTGCCTCGATCCAAAGGGAGAGGCGGGTAAGAAATAAATAATGATGATGACGATGTTTGGTCAGAAAAAAGTCCTACAGCTGCCAGCACTCGTCAGTTTAGTTTTAGATCCTAGTCCCTATCTTGGCTCCTATAGGCTCTTGCTATGGCTCATCTTCCTCAAATGGCCTTAAGATCTCAGAAGCTTTCTTACCCTGAACACAGACATTCCTGAGGGGAACCACCAAAGGCCTCCAACTCAGGATGCCTCCATAACCTTGCTCATGCTGAAATTCTGGAGGTCTGCAGAAAAAAACCTGCTTCCACATCAGTCATTTTTGTAAATTTTTAAAAGTCTGAGCAGGTTTCTAGCCCTGATGGATGCAACGATGGACTTGAAATTGTGTGGGTGATGCCTGCTGAAATCTCAGAAGCCAGAGGGGTGGCTGCATAAGGATCCCAGTGGTTTGGAGGGCAAGCATCAGCGCCCTGCATCATTCTTCCCCTTGATGAGCGAGTCTGGAAACAGTTAGGGAAGGCAGTGAAAACTGCCAGAGAAATGATGCAAACTGTGCAACAGGGACTCCTGCTGAGAAATGCCTCCTCTTAAGAACGGGCAATTCTCCTGTGTATTTACATTATTATTATTATTATTATTATTATTATTATTATTAATTTATTTATTTATATAGCACCATCAGTGTACATGGTGCTGTACAGAGTAAGACAGTAAATAGCAAGACCCTGCCGCATAGGCTTGCAATCTAATAAAATCATAGTAAAACAATAAGGAGGGGAAGAGAATGCAAACAGGCACAGGGTAGGGTAAACAGGCACTGGGTAGGGTAAAACTAACAGTAGAAAGTCCGCACAACATCAAGTTTTAAAAGCTTTAGGAAAAAGAAAAGTTTTTAGTTGAGCTTTAAAAGCTGCAGTTGAACTTGTAGTTCTCAAATGTTCTGGAAGAGCGTTCCAGGCATAAGGGGCAGCAGAAGAAAATGGACGGAGCCGAGCAAGGGAAGTAGAGGCCCTTGGGCAGGCGAGAAACATGGCATCAGAGGAGCGAAGAGCACGAGCGGGGCAATAGTGTGAGATGAGAGAGGAGAGATAGGAAGGAGCTAGACCGTGAAAAGCTTTGAAGGTTAACAGGAGAAGTTTATATTGGATTCTGAAGTGAATTGGAAGCCAATGAAGAGATTTCAGAAGCGGAGTAACATTAGGGTGACCATATTTGGGAAACCAAAAAAGAGGACACCTAGTGTGTGTGTGGGGAAGCAGCTTTCTGAGTCCTGCAGAAAGTACGTTATTCCCCCGCCACCTTAAAGAACCCGATTGGAGTGGAGGAGGGGAAAGGATTTCATTCTGCACCACCACCATCCACTCCAATGGGGGCCTTTTCTATAATGTCCACGAATGACCCACTTTCCCCTTTAAGACCTCAATTGGAGCTCGGGGTGGGGGAATGACGTGCCTCAAGAAAGCATGTCATTCCCTCCTGCCATGCTAATGGCAGCCTTAAAGAGGAAGGTGTATCATTCCAGGACATTATTGAAAATTATAGAAAATCCCCCCTGACACCATGGGAAGAACAAAAACCAGGACAAATCCGGGGAAATCCTGACAGTTGGTCACCCTAAGTAACATGGTCGGAGCGGCGAGCCAAGAAGATGATCTTTGCGGCAGAGTGGTGGACAGAAACCAACGGACTGATGTGAGAAGAAGGAAGGCCAGAGAGAAGAAGGTTGCAGTAGTCCAACCGTGAAATAACCAGTGCATGAACAAGCGTCTTGGCAGAAGAGACAGACAAAAATGATCGAATCCTGGCAATATTATACAGGAAAAAACGACAAGATTTAGCTACTGCCTCAATATGAGGAATAAAGGAGAGCGAGGAGACATCTAAACTGATTGAATATTCCAAATTACTTGCCCCTCTGAAAGCTGGACAGGCTGCCTAATTTATACAGTTCAGAGTATCCAACGTTTCTTGGATAACCTGGGTTCTGTCATCTTAAACTAGAAGGACCCCTTTTCCCAACCTAGCAGAGGTTCTGTTTGCTTCTAATTGGGGGGTTATTGAAGCTAACCGGGCCTCCTCTTGTTTCCTGTCTGCATAGATCTAACATTTCCAGGTCACGATGCTGCCTTCAGAGGGGACCTGGAGACATTAAGAACGTTACTGGAAAATAGAATCATCAATATTAACGAGCGGGACGATAAGGGATCCACTCTTTTGCACAGAGGTCAGGAGAGCGGTGTTTTTAAATCACTGTTGCTTTGCGCCCAAATGGTTTACTCCTGTTTTCTAAGAGCGTCACCGCACAGGGGAAAATCGTGTTTGCTTTCCGTCACTTCTCTGCCCACGTGTTTGTCCCTTGTTACTTCCTCTTTTGAAAGAGGAAGTAAACAATGTGGACTTGACCCATTCAGTGGGCCGTTTTGATCCCGCTGCTTCTCCTGCACACAGCAAGAGACAGCAGCAACTTCCGTCTATAAAAATAAGTCACTGGGGTGTTTTTTTGTGGTGTGAAAAAGGATAGAAGTTGTGGGAGGCAAACGTCATTGTGAGAGGGACCTGCAAAAATCTGTGAGTACCCAGTAACGAGTATGCAATGGAGCTCTTAAGTGGCTGCAGATTTTCTTTTATTTATTCATTTATTGCATACGGTACCCGAAGATGCTCAGAGAGGCAAGCACTGCCTCCCCAGCCTCGTGTTCTGCAGAACTTTTGGACCTCCCATCAGCTTAGGCCAATATGGCCAATTGCTAAGCATTCTGGGAACTGTGGTCCAAAACATCTACAAGAGACCAGGCTGGGTTATTATGTCAGATTAGGCTGGGGAGACCTGGATTCAAATCCCCACTCTGCCATGAAACTCAATGGGTGGCCTTGTGTCAGACACTCTGTCCTAGTATGCATGATCACGGAGGGGAAATAAGCCACGGTGACTTATTTCCCCCTCTCCAGGCATGCTGACCACATGCTGGCGGGATTTTCATAATTACCCCCAGCTAGGGTGTCATGCGAACCCAGCTGTTGTAGTCCATGAGAAAAGGAAAACCAAAAGCTAGAGTTGGGCAATACCAGTTTTAGGGCCAACCATGATTCCAGAAAATTGTGCAAGGTTTGGAGTACTCCAGAATTCTTCGTCAAGCTAGATGGAATTTGGTTTGGTCCTAATTAAGGTATTGCCCAACACTGGACCTTACGCCTGATGGTTTCTTTTTCTCCTCTCAGCTGCCGGACAAGGTCATTTACATGTCTTAGAGTGGCTGATCAATAGGGAAGCGGACTGCAACGTCGCCAACGAAGCTGGAGAGACGCCGAAAGACGTTGCCAAGAGGTGACAAGTTTATGCTAGAGAGATACAAATCTGGATCAAATCCCACTGGGCTTCTGTTCTGACCAAACACTGGTGTGGATTTAAAATCTGCTGTCCCCAAGTTGAAGATCAGAGAGCAAAGCTTAAGGCTGGTTCACACGACCACAGAAATTGGACTTGATTTTATTTATTTTTAACATGCGGAGGGTTCCATTCCCTGTCCCCTCCCCCTAACTCATGCACAGAATGCACATGTAATGATGGTGATGCGAATCAAGCGCCACTGCATGCACAAGCATGAGCATGATGTATGCTATGTATTTTCTCATACAACTGTGTGCATTTGGTCCGTGAAGAAACCTCTCCCTGATCTCCCACAGGCTGGAAGCCTTCCTGTGTTGAATTGTCAAGGATCTGCTGTGCATCAGCTGCAGAATTAATTCTACTTTGTGTAGTATTACTATCATCATCATCATCATCATCATCATCATCATCATCATCATCATCATCCGGCCTTTTGTCCACTGCTGAATTCTAGGCTGAGTTCTGGAGTTCACGCTTAGTTCATGAGAGTACACTCTAGAACAGTGGTCTTCAACTGGTCCAGACCCGAGACCCATCTCAGACTCCCAACCTGCAACATGGGACCCACTTCCACAATTTTCTCCATGCCCAACATGGTGGCAACAGCTTTGTCATGACCCATCTGGATTGCGAACCACTTTTGGGTTGTGATCCACCAGGTGAAGACCAATGTTCTAAAACAAGGGTGCAGAACCTCAGGCCAGGAGCCAAATCTGGCCCATTTGGGGGGCTTCAATCTGGGTTCCCCAGGAGGCCATGCCTTCTTTCCCTGGATCCTCCCCCTTCCTCCTTGACTACACACTGTTTCTCCCATCTTTTCTGCTGCTTTCCCCTATCCTAACAGGTTAAAATGCCCCTCCTAAGTCATAGTTACAGGTAGCAAGAGTAAAGTAAACTACACCCGCTTTTTTGTGTGGTTTGGCTCCTGCCGCCTTCTGCCTTCAGTCCTGTCACCACTGGGATGATGCAGCTCCAGAGAAGCTTCTCCAAAATGGAATTTGGCCCTCAAGCTCAAAGAGGTTCAACACTCCAATCTAGAACGTATGCCAACATTCACCTACATCAGGGGTCTCCAGCGTGGACCTCCAACGGCACACCCACGAAGTTCTCTCCTCCCTGCCCCCATCAGTTGTTCTATAAAAAATAACAGCCTTGAGAAACGTTAGGGTGGTCTTCTTTCTCTCTCTCTTTCTAGCCTCTCTAAGCCTTGCTCTTTCTCTCCCCTCAGCCTTGCTATCTCCTCCTCCCTCCCAGCCTCTGGCCTCACCATTTCTCTCCCCACCCACCTCTTGGGTTCACTGTTTCTTCCCCTCCTACCCTCCAGCCTTTCTTTACCCCTTTGCCTTCCTGTTTCCCCCTCCATCATCTTCTTCTTCTTCTTCTTCTTCTTCTTCTTCTTCTTCTTCTTCTTCTTCTTCTTCTTCTTCTTCTTCTTCTTCTTCTTCTTCTTCTTCTTCTTCTTCTTCTTCTTCTTCTTCCTCCTCTTCCTCTTCCTCCTCCTCCCCCTCCCCCTCCCCCTCCCTCTCTCTCCCCATCTACCCCTTTGCCTTGCCTCACTATTTCTCTCTCCGTCTCTCTAGCTCACTTTTGATGACTAGCCAGGCCCCCACAGTAGCCATCATGTGACTAACCACATCTTCTGTGGGAGCCATTTGTGGTGGTGCCCACAGCAGTTTCTCAAATCCCCAGATGTGTCCATGAGTTTAAAAAGGTTGGGGATTCCTGTCCAACAACAACAACAAAATACCGAGTTAAAAGCTTTAAAATCAGATTGTGCCAACAAAATCGTGGCTGGTTGGTCTTGTTTAAATATAAATGTCTTCAGCTTGTGCCCAAAGTGGAACAATCTTGGAGCAATACACTAAAAGCTCTCCTCTAAGTGGACTAACGAGTGTCTGAACTGTGTAGGTTTGCCCAGTTGGCTGCTGTGGAATATTTAAGAAGCAAGATGGGAAATGACTCCGATGAGGAAATTGATGTACAGGACCCACAGTTCTTCGAAAGACACGGTGTGGAAGGGAGCACGGACTGCAAAGCTGATTTGAATGTAGGCAAACAGGACAAAACGGACAGTCGTGGTGAGTTCCTCTCTTTGTTTTGGGGAAGTCAGAAAGGGTTAATGGTACATGGAAATGAAGAGTTAGTCGAGGAAGTGGCAATAGTCTGCTGGTGGAAAGGCATGTTTGAAGGGCCCATGGCTACCCTGATTAGAGTTATGGCCTGTTTTGCAGTCAAATAAATACAAACTGTGTATTGTCTACAGATACAATTCTAGCAGGTGCCATTTGAGCAGGTTCTCACACCTCCTGGACATGGAGGTTTTCAGATCATCTGAACGCAGAGGTTTTCAGATGTCCCAGACATGGAGGTTCTCAGAAATCCTGGACATAGAGGTTCTAAGATCTCCCAGACTCAGAGGTTTTCAGATCGTCTGAACACAAAGGTTCTCAGATCCTCTCAACATGGAGGTTTTCAGGTCTTCTGAACACAGAGGTTCTCAGATGTCCCAGACATAGAGGTTTTAAGATCTCCTGGGCAAGGAGGTTTTCAGGTCTTCTGAACACAGAGGTTCTCAGATGTCCCGGACATGGAAGTTTTCAGTAGGAAGGGGGGGATTATTTCAGCTCACATTTTATTATTATTATTATTATTATTATTATTATTATTATTATTTATTTATATAGCACCATCAATGTACATGGTGCTGTACAGAGTAAAACAGTAAATAGCAATGTTAGATCAATGTTCTTTTCACCCAAGGACGAGATCCAAACAGCCCTTAAGCACGACTCCACCATTCCAGCGACAGAGGGTTCAAAAGCGCTTTATTGATTAGTAATCAAGGCCTGGTCTCTTCAAAGGGAGCAATCAGGCCTGGTCTCTTCAAAGGGAGCAAGACCCTGCCGCATAGGCTTACATTCTAATAAAATCATAGTAAAACAATAAGGAGGGGAAGAGAATGCCAACAGGTACAGGGTAGGGTAAGCAGGCACAGGGTAGGGTAAAACTAACAGTAGAAAGTAACAGTAGAAGTCTGCACAGCATCAAGTTTTAATGCAAACTTACCTAATTTCGCACTTTTGAAACACTGTGCAAACCCAAATTCAGCTATCCTTCACAATTTACACTTCTCCAAATGTTGCAATGAAGTTCTCTAATGAAAAAAGTGTATATTAGGACAAAGGATGTGAAAAAATGGATTATATGAGGAAAATTTCTTGCAAACAATGTGGATATTAGGCAAAAATGCATGTATTAGGAGAAATGTGCACAAACATAATTATGAATTTTCATGCAAACTTTTTTTTAAAAAAAGTCTCGCATTTCAACATGAACCAAACTCAAGATTAGAATAATGAGAAAATGAGAGTGTGGCGGCACTGACCTCACACAGAAGGCCTGGCCTAGCGCACCCTTCTCAAGCCAAGCGCCACCGCTTGAAAAGCCTGAGGAAAGGGTAAAAACCACACAACCTCTCCCTTATATGTGAGGGAACAAGGTAAAGGGGTTTGAAAAATAGGTTCTATTGTTGAGGTACTGAACTGCAGGTGTATTGTTAGATGTTTTTACACGGTGTAATATAGCAGGTAATAAATCCGAGCTGACATGTGGTTTGTGGTAACAGAACACAAAGTAAAGTTTATTGAAACTTAACAAATCTTTGGTATTTCAATTTAGATCAAACCTGCTTATTTTTATATTTAAAACAGCAATCCCAAGTCCCTTAAAATCCTCTCTCTTCTCACACACCAAACACTTTCATGAGGCACAAGCCAGACTAAAACTCCCAGACTAAAACCAAAACTCAAAACGAAACTCACAATCCCCTCAGCCAACCTATTTATACTCCTCCCTCCCCCTCTCTCACCGCATCACTAGCCACGCCCACTCAGTCAAACATTCTGCACTCGCTAGACATACAAACCTCAGACATACCTAAGGGACAGAAAGGTGTGTATCGCCACAGAGAGAAATTGAAACTGACAGATTTACTCATCCCTACTTCTCAAACAACCATGGATAGACCATTCGTCGGTGAATTTGTCTAACCCCCATTGTCTAATAACCATTCACTAAGGGTGTGTGTGTGTGTGTGTGTGTCTTGTCTTTCTAATATGGGGAGGGTGTGTGTGTTGGACTCAGAGAATGGTTTTCCCCCATGCAGAAAGAGCCTATTGGAAGATCCAAGAGCTGCAGAATCTCCTAGAAATTGCCACCAGCAATTTCAAGCAGCTTGGAGGAATAACTCCCGAAGAACGGCAGGCGAAAATAGAAGAGCGACGGCTCATCAAGTAAGAGCTTTGCAGGTGGCCGTAGTGCCAGGGATGTAGTGGACTCCTCAGGGCTCACAGGCTCAGAGCAGGGGGGTGTTTTAGCTTAGCAGGGTCAATGGCATCATCTGGGATCCCCTTCAGGCTTCCTGGTTGCCTCCTAGGTGCTCTCTCCACAGTAACTGGGGGGAAATGGACCCCCCTAGCAAGAATATATTGTTGTGAGCTGTGTTGTAATACAACATGCTACTTTGGGGAGGCTTGGTCTTGGATTGGGAAATTGAGACTCAATGGTTTTTACAAAAGACTAACAAAAGGCATAGATGGATAACACAGCCGTGTGCATTTTTGGACTCTCCTATGGGGACTGTCACGAAGAGGGTCTGCACTTCCAAATTTACATCAGAACATTAAAAGGGCCATGCTGGATCAGACCAAAGGTCCATCTAGTCCAGTACTCTGTTCACACAGTGGCCAACCAGCAGTGAACCAGGGACCAACAAATCAGGACATAGTGCAACAGCACCCTCCCACCCATGTTCCCCAGCAACAGTTGCACACAAGATTACTGCCTCGAATACTGGAGATAGCACACAGCCATCAGGGCTAGTAGCCATGGATAGCCTTTTTCTCCGGGAATTTATCCCACCCCCTTTTAAATAGGGCGACCATATGGAAAGGAGGACAGGGCTTCTGTATCTTTAACAGTTGCGTAGAAAAGGGAATTTCAGTACGTGTCATTTGTATATATGGGGAACCTGGTGAAATTCCCTCTTCATCACACTAGTTGAAGTTGCAGGAGCTATACTAGAGTTACCAGATTTAAAAGAGGGCAGGGCACCTGCAGCTTTAACTGTTGTGATGAAGAGGAAATTTCCCCAGATTCCCCATATATGCAAATGACACCTGCTGAAATTCCCTTTTCTATGCAACTGTTAAAGATACAGGAGCCCTGTCCTCCTTTCCATATGGTCGCCCTGTTTTAAAGCCGTCTAAACTGGTGGCCATCGCCACATCTTGTGGGAGCAAATTCCATAGTTTAAGTCCGCGCTGTGCGAAGAAGTCCTTCCTTTTATCTGGCCTGAATCTCCCACCACCAGTCAGCTTCATGGGACGACCCCACTGAGTTCTGGTATTATGCGAGAGGGAGAAAAATGCCTCCCTATCTACATTCTCCACACCATGCATAATGTTGTAGACCTCTATCAGGTCTCCCTTTTCCCAAGCAAAGCAATCCCAACCTCACAGGCCATCTACCCCAGTCTCCCGCTGAGAGGAGGCCGTTCAGCCTCCACTTGAAAACCTCTAACCAAGGAGAGGCCGCCATTTCCTAAAGCTCCCTGTTCCACCGTCGTCGGAAGAGCTCGTAGCCTCAGGAAGTTCTCCCTCATATCCTATCTTACTACAAGGTGAAAGGTTTGGATGCCTCATTCCTGACTGCTCCACGCCCCACCAGCCCACCCGCACCTCTGATCCTAGAATTGCCATTGTGGGCTGTTAAAAACACTCAGCTGTAAACCTGACTTGGAGGCGGGGTGGAGTGTACTGAGCTTTAGAGAGGCAACCAGGAAGCAATGGGCCAACGCAAAGAGGCTGAGATCCAGCAGATCAATTACAATATATTAACACTCTCTCACCCTTTCATAGGCCGGTTGCAACCTGTAACAGCAAGCATTACAACCACGTTAAAGAATTTCCTGCTTTAAAAAAACACTGGTTGCTTTGCTGCCCTCTGCTGTTTTTTCTTCGCTATGTCCAACCTTACATGCAGTTAAGGCTAGACTACTTAAACTGGATTTTTGTAAGCACCCTGGTTTTTGCCCATGTCTCACCACTTAAAAAAAGATAAGGAACTCTAGTGCAACCTTCCCCGGACCTCCAGATGACAACTCCCATTAGCCCCAGGCAGCATAGCCAATGGCCAGGAGTGCTGGCAGTTGTAGTCCAAAACACCCAGAGTTGCGGGAAGCCACGCTAGCGCATGGATTGCTAACCCGGAAAGAGGGCTCCACGTCTTTCGCAGCCGGGGCAGGGGCTTGTGTGAGGCATTGGTATCTTTACTACATAACGGCAGGGGCAAACCTAGTTGCCGCGGATTGGCAACAACATCATCTGTCACTAACAACCCCAATGTGTTCTCCCTCCGCACTAAATCGGCTGTGTAGATTGGCCCCTAGTTTCTAGCAGAGAGATAGCTATGATAGATGGGCGTCTTATCAATAGCAATGCAGCAGCTACTGCACATTGTTGCTACTCTTTCTGGGCAAACTGCAATGGCTGCTGGGTATTGTATCGACTCAGTTAACCAAACAGCGCCTAATTACCCGCATGTTCTCAGTTGCTCTATTTCTATCTGCTGCAGCTTCAAATGCCATTGTCACAGAATCATAGAATAGTAGAGTTGGAAGGGGCCTATAAAGCCATCGAGTCCAACCCCCTGCTCAATGTCCTATTCCCATCCTTTGGATCTTTTTTTTTTAATGGACCCCAGAACTGTTGTTGTTTAAATGGACACTGTTGTTTTTATATTTTTGATGGTTTTAAATTTTGTATACTTTTTAATGTTCACTGTTTTTAACCTTTGTAAACTGCCCAGAGAGCTTCGGCTATGGGGCAGTATATAAATTTAATAATAATAAAATAAGAATATAAGAAGAGCCCTGCTGGATCAGACCAAGGGTCCATTCAGTCATAAGAACATAAGAACAAAATGGGTAGGAACATCAGAAGTGCCCTGCTGGATCAGACCGAGAGTCCATCTAGACCAGCACTCTGTTCTCACAGTGGCCAACCAGCCATTGGCCAGGGATGAACAAGCAGGACGTGGTGCAACAGCACCCTCCCACCCATGTTCCCCAGCAACTGGTGCACACAGGCTTACTGCTGTGAATACTGGAGACAGCACACAACCATCAGGGCTAGTAGCCATTGATAGCCTTCTCCTCCAGGAATTTATCCATCCCCCTTTTAAAGCCATCCTGCTTCATATCGATTTTACAATATGCTTGGTTTCGCAACGTTAAAAAAAAAAACGGGGCCTAGAAACCAAATTGCATGAGCATTTAAATTCTCATGAGGGCCTCTGAGCTCTGCCTGCTCATTCCTACCAGCTTATTGTTTGTAGAATGATAGAATCATAGAATAGCAGAGTTGGAAGGGGCCTACAAGGCCATCGAGTCCAACCCCCTGCTCAATGCAGGAATCCACCCTAAAGCATCCCTGACAGATGGCTGTCCAGCTGCCTCTTGAAGGCCTCTAGTGTGGGAGAGCCCACCATCTCCCTAGGTAACCGATTCCATTGTCGTACTGCTCTAACAGTCAGGAAGTTTTTCCTGATGTCCAGCTGGAATCTAGCTTCCTTTAACTTGAGCCCATTATTCCGTGTCCCACACTCTGGGAGGATCGGGAATAATTATTGTTAAATTAAAAAGGAGAGTCTCGAGTCCTTTAGACTTAAGAACATAAGAAGCTTGCTGGATCTGACCAAGGGTCCATCTAGTCCAGCACTCTGTGCACACAGTGGCCAACCAGCTGTCAACCAGGGACCCACAAGCAGGACACGGGTGCAAGAGCACCCTCCCACCCAGGTTCCCCAGCAACTGGTGTCTATAGAAGGGGTGGCAGCAGTACCAGCAGCATCTTCTCAATTGCCTTGAGTGCCATTTTTGGGTGGAAGGGCAGGATATACAGCCAGTAAAAATGTAAGTAAAGGAACCTTGGCTTGGCTTTGTGCAGGACAGTTGGCGACCTGAGGGAACAGCTGGAGTATGAGCGGTTGCGGCGGGAGACGCTGGAGGCGCAGGTGGACGAGTACCGGGAAGAGATAGGGAGGCTCAAAGAGCAGCAAGAGAAACCCCAGGTCACTGCAGCCACCATCCCCGAGGTGGGTAACTTGTGCCGTTCACCCTCCCTTTCTTTCTTGGTGTCCTTGAGTCGCTGACAGGGTCCCGGCTCCCATTTAAAAGGGCTCTACTTTGGTGCTCTGGGGTCTAGCTGCCGTTTTAATTTCCCCACCATGCTCCCAATGGCACACCGCTCCACAGCATTGTGGGAAATTAAAATGGCAGCCGTTGCTCTTACGAGCACGGCTCCTGCTTGCTGTCGCTGCCAGGTCAGCCTGCCAGGGCCAACCAAGAGAGGAGGGGAACTGCCAGAGACTCCTTCAAACCTGGAGCCAGTGGAGGCTGGAGGCTCCGATGTCAGGGGAGTGGTGAGTCCGCTCCAGGTTTCAGTCAGATCCAGTCAGAACCCTAAAGGAGCTCTCCAAGCGCTTTGCTGTGTGATACCCAGAGCGGATTCACTGTCCCACTGAGATCGGAGTCCTCAGCCTCCACTGCCTGGAGCAGGTCAGGACTCTTACAAAATCCACCTCTGCTGGTTTCCACCCTGGATTCCAAGTTCCCATTTTCTCAGGAAATGTACCAGAGGGGAACTCAGATCCTCGAAACTGTTTTCCTTTTGGTGGAAACCTAGGTTTGAAGAGAGGGGGGAAAAGTGACCGATTTCTCTCTCTCTTCCAGAGGATTAAAGCACTGAGTGAGCCAGAAGAGGGAGATAAGAGAGGAGGAACCCTCTTGCCTTCACATTACTTGGGAGTGTGTGTGTGGGAATGCCCCCCTAATGAAGAGATTTCTGGTCTGCAGCCTTTCCACGCCCCCCCACCTTCATTCAGCCCAATGGAGAAACGGCTCTCCATTGAAAACCAAGCTGGACACATGCGTGGCATCAACTCCGCCACCAAAATTCTGAGAAACAAAGTGATAAGAGAATCACAGAAGAGGACTGAGGGCCTAGTAACTTTATTTAAAAGACATACTCGCATTTTCATCCTCCCTTTATGAAGTGCAGCTTCATTCCAGGAGTGGAAAAAGCTGTCCTCCCTCAAGCAGTCTTACTCAACCTGCTGCCCTCCAAATGTGTTGGACTACAAATCCCAGCATCCCCATGGCTGGGGGTAATATGAGTTGTAGTCCAACACATCCGGAGGGCACCAAGTTGGGGGAAGTCTGTCCTAAAGAATTCCATCCCTGGGGGCCTTCAACGCAATCCATGTGTCTGCCCGAGTGAATGCCGTCCCCCTGGTCATGCTAGCTTTCTGTGTGCGAGGAGCTTTTAATCTGTTAGGGGAGTGTCCAGCCCGTTGCGGATTAACCTCTAACCTACAGCCTGAAGCTGCAAGGCTCAAGAACAGCTTTCCCCTTTTGATAATCTGAACGTGCAGAACTGGAAGGCAGAATTAAAATTAGAAGAGCAAGTGGCTATTGGTTCCCAGTGGAAACTACCCCCCCCCAAAAGAAAGCAAAACGGAGGCCTAAATCACAAAGGGAACAACTGTATTTTGAAGCCTTTAGATTCCCAGTTTAGCATCCAACCTATTTGACACCTCCTCTTTCACCTGCTTCAATTAGCACACTGGCGACGTGGTAGGGTGTTGACGTTTCCAACGTTGCTTCTGCAGGAGCCTTCTGGGTCCGAACCTGGTAAAGCGGACTCCGATTCTGGTAAGGTGCCCTCTGACTTTGGGAAAGAGAAAAAGAAATTGAAGAAAAGACCCCTCATCAGTCCTGGCGGAGTGTTTGTGAGAAGGTTTTAAAGGGGTGCCGAATGGAGAATTATGGTATTCCAGGCGTCTTGCTGGCACGATAATTGGATTTACTGGGAAAGCAGAGCTCAGCTGAAGAATGTAGTCACTCCCAGGAGATACCAGCAGGAAAGAACTCCGGTTAACAGTGTCATATCCAGAATCTCAACTACCCAAGGCTGATGCACATCCTTAACTATGCTAGAAATATCTTCTCTATCCATTTATCCTGTGTAAATGTGTAATACGACCCTAGAGGCACAGGGTAGCAGTCAGGTTGTTTATTACAGGAGAGGGTACTGTTGAAATGTATCACCAATAAAGGTATATTAGCGCTTCATTAAAGACTGTAATTTTAGGCAATTTATTTCTCCAGTTTTCACCCTGCGTCTCAGCCAAGGTTCCTGAAACAAGCTTTACAAACATGAAGACAATTCAATATCAGTAACGAAGTGTACAATATTAAAAACAGCCAGCTAAACAGATTAAAACCAATAATTTGAAAACCATATTTAATCTTGGAAAGCATTAGAACAGCAGCAACGATGATTAAAAATACCAGCCTAACATTCAATAAAGCATACATCTCTCTCCCACCAAAGTAAAACCTGGCTTTGTGGCTTAACCACCGTGGTTAAAGCCATGGTTTAAGGTGTCTTCTGAACACGGCCTGGCTTTCTGGCTTAACCACCATGGTTAAAGCCATGGTTTAAGGTGTCTTCTGAACACGGCCTGGCTTTCTGGCTTAACCACCATGGTTAAAGCCATGGTTTAAGGTGTCTTCTGAACATGGCCTGGCTTTCTGGCTTAACCACCGTGGTTAAAGCCATGGTTTAAGGTGTCTTCTGAACACGGCCTGGCTTTCTGGCTTAACCACTGTGGTTAAAGCCGTGGTTTAAGGTGTCTTCTGAACACGGCCTGGCTTTCTGACTTAACCATCGTGGTTAAAGCCGTGGTTTAAGGTGTCTTCTGAACACGGCCTGGCTTTCTGGCTTAACCACCGTGGTTAAAGCCATGGTTTAAGGTGTCTTCTGAACACGGCCTGGCTTTCTGGCTTAACCACCGTGGTTAAAGCCATGGTGTAAGGTGTCTTCTGAACACGGCCTGGCTTTCTGGCTTAACCACCGTGGTTAAAGCCATGGTTTAAGGTGTCTTCTGAACACGGCCTGGCTTTCTGGCTTAACCACTGTGGTTAAAGCCATGGTGTAAGGTGTCTTCTGAACACGGCCTGGCTTTCTGGCTTAACCACCGTGGTTAAAGCCATGGTTTAAGGTGTCTTCTGAACACGGCCTGGCTTTCTGGCTTAACCATCGTGGTTAAAGCCGTGGTTTAAGGTGTCTTCTGAACATGGCCTGGCTTTCTGGCTTAACCACCGTGGTTAAAGCCATGGTTTAAGGTGTCTTCTGAACACGGCCTCGCTTTCTGGCTTAACCACCGTGGTTAAAGCCATGGTTTAAGGTGTCTTCTGAACACGGCCTGGCTTTCTGGCTTAACCACCGTGGTTAAAGCCATGGTTTAAGGTGTCTTCTGAACACGGCCTGGCTTTCTGGCTTAACCACCGTGGTTAAAGCCATGGTTTAAGGTGTCTTCTGAACACGGCCTGGCTTTCTGGCTTAACCACCATGGTTAAAGCCATGGTTTAAGGTGTCTTCTGAACACGGCCTGGCTTTCTGGCTTAACCACCGTGGTTAAAGCCATGGTGTAAGGTGTCTTCTGAACACGGCCTGGCTTTCTGGTTTAACCACCGTGGTTAAAGCCATGGTTTAAGGTGTCTTCTGAACACGGCCTGGCTTTCTGGCTTAACCACCGTGGTTAAAGCCATGGTTTAAGGTGTCTTCTGAACACGGCCTGGCTTTCTGGCTTAACCACCGTGGTTAAAGCCATGGTGTAAGGTGTCTTCTGAACACGGCCTGGCTTTCTGGCTTAACCATCGTGGTTAAAGCCGTGGTTTAAGGTGTCTTCTGAACACGGCCTGGCTTTCTGGCTTAACCATCGTGGTTAAAGCCGTGGTTTAAGGTGTCTTCTGAACACGGCCTGGCTTTCTGGCTTAACCACCGTGGTTAAAGCCATGGTTTAAGGTGTCTTCTGAACACGGCCTGGCTTTCTGGCTTAACCACCGTGGTTAAAGCCATGGTTTAAGGTGTCTTCTGAACACGGCCTGGCTTTCTGGCTTAACCACCGTGGTTAAAGCCATGGTTTAAGGTGTCTTCTGAACACGGCCTGGCTTTCTGGCTTAACCACCGTGGTTAAAGCCATGGTTTAAGGTGTCTTCTGAACACGGCCTGGCTTTCTGGCTTAACCACCGTGGTTAAAGCCATGGTGTAAGGTGTCTTCTGAACACGGCCTGGCTTTCTGGCTTAACCACCGTGGTTAAAGCCATGGTGTAAGGTGTCTTCTGAACACGGCCTGGCTTTCTGGTTTAACCACCGTGGTTAAAGCCATGGTTTAAGGTGTCTTCTGAACACGGCCTGGCTTTCTGGCTTAACCACCGTGGTTAAAGCCTTGGTTTAAGGTGTCTTCTGAACACGGCCTGGCTTTCTGGCTTAACCACCATGGTTAAAGCCATGGTTTAAGGTGTCTTCTGAACACGGCCTGGCTTTCTGGCTTAACCACCGTGGTTAAAGCCATGGTGTAAGGTGTCTTCTGAACACGGCCTGGCTTTCTGGCTTAACCATCGTGGTTAAAGCCATGGTGTAAGGTGTCTTCTGAACACGGCCTGGCTTTCTGGCTTAACCACCGTGGTTAAAGCCATGGTTTAAGGTGTCTTCTGAACACGGCCTGGCTTTCTGGCTTAACCACCGTGATTAAAGCCATGGTTTAAGGTGTCTTCTGAACACGGCCTGGCTTTCTGGCTTAACCACCATGGTTAAAGCCATGGTTTAAGGTGTCTTCTGAACACGGCCTGGCTTTCTGGCTTAACCATCGTGGTTAAAGCCATGGTTTAAGGTGTCTTCTGAACACGGCCTGGCTTTCTGGCTTAACCACCGTGGTTAAAGCCGTGGTTTAAGGTGTCTTCTGAACACGGCCTGGCTTTCTGGCTTAACCACCGTGGTTAAAGCCATGGTTTAAGGTGTCTTCTGATCACAGCCTCTAATACCTAGCTTGATAGATTGGCTTTGTTGCTGTTTTTAATCTTGGTGCTTCATGTTAACGGTTGCTTTAGTGCATTTTGTACATGGCCTCGTGATTTGTTAAATGAAGAACGGCACATAAATGGTTTAAGTAATAACAATAACAGAACTCCTTAGCTGCGCTAGCCTCTGAAGCGAAGACACATAAACATAAGGCATGTTTTTTACTTTAAAAGAAAAGGGGGAGTGTTGTTCGGGGGCTGAGCAATATGCTTTGCAGTACATGATGGCTGGGGGGGGGGGGGAGACTGTGGCCTGAGTCCCTGAAGAACTGCTTTAGGGCAGAGTAAGCAAACCCAGGCTAAAGGGCCCACCGTGCAATAAGGCAACTTGAGACATTCTGCTGTGCAGAAGCGCTTGCATTACATTCCTTTAGCACTTGGAGAAGGGCATATATCCTTTCTCATCCCATTCAGAGCATAATCCAAGTTCCCCAACCTGGAGCCCTCCAGATGTGTTGACCTGCAAATCTTGCCCGCCCCAGTCAGCACATCTGGAGGGCACCACAGTGGGAGTGGTGCAATCCCTTACGGCGTTGCCTGCTTGCGCAAATTACTATGCACGCAAATTGGAATTTTTTAATTTAATTTTTTTTTTTAGCAAGGGTGGAGAATCCGCCGCCTGTCAGATGTGGCAGGACTACAGCCCCCATCAATCTTTGTCCACTGGCCCTGCTGGCTGGGGCTGATAGGACTTGGGAGTCCAGCCACATCTGGAGGCAACTGGGTTGCCCCATCTCTCTGTTATAAGGGTTGTTTCTCCACCAGCAGTTGGCGCCACTGAATCAGAAGTCACTGGGGTAGGCAGAGGAGCTGAGGATGGGGTTGGGGGCACTGAAACCAGGTAGGGGTAGAAGAGAAAGAACCAGATAAAACCAGCAGGGCTTGAACAATGCAAGAACATTCTACCCGTCAAAGAACGTTCCGCCTTTTCTTTTAAATGATCCCTGAAGCTTTCAGCCTCCGGCACGTGGGAACTCCGCGCAAACGACATGAGCTGAGCACATGCCGCTCAGTCTCTTATTGTGCCTGCACACAATATCCACTGGCAATTACATGTTCAAGATCAATACCAACACGAAGAGTCCAAAGGTGTCTGCCGGAGGGCGTTCTCCAAGACACGGTATAGGTCAACTCTAAAAGGCCTCGTCATGTTCCCGTCATTCCCACAGGCTGGCTCTTTATTTCCAGAATCGATAAAATCCCAGGGCGATTGCAAGGCAAGTGAAAACCGAGGCTGTAAATAAAAACAGAAGGTGCATTTCAGGGTTCAACCTATTCACACACACGCACATTTCTGAGTCACTCACCATAATATTCAATGCATCATGTGACCTCCCTGTTAAGGTTCTGAATCTCTTGTGTACAAAATTATGAATGAGGATCGGGAGACATTTTTGTCCTTCTCCCATAATGCTAGAACCCAATGGGGTCATCCCATGACAGTGTAATGTTATGGAGAGGGGCATCCCATGACGCTCAATGGTGGGAGATTCAGAACAGATAAAAGGAAGTTCTTGACACAGCGCAGTGTTAAACTGTGGGATTCGCTACCACAGGATGTAGTGATGGCCACCAATTTGGAAGGCTTTAAAAGGAGGTTGGATAAATTCCTGGAGGAAGCTATCAATGGCTACTAGTCCTGATGGCTATGTGCTAAAGAATCATGGAATAGTAGAGTTGGAAGGGGCCTACAAGGCCATCGAGTCCAATCCTCTGCTCAATGCAGGAATCCACCTTAAAGCATCCCTGACAGATGGTTGTCCAGCTGCCTCTTGAAGGCCTCTAGTGTGGGAGAGCCCACCACTTCCCTAGGTAACTGGTTCCATTGTCGTACTGCTTTAACAGTCAAGAAGTTTTTCCTGATGTCCAGCCGGAACCTGGCTTCCTGTAACTTGAGCCCGTTATTCCGTGCCCTGCACTCTGGGAGGATTGAGAAGAGATCCTGGCCCTCCTCTGTGTGACCACCTTTCAAGTATTTGAAGAGTGCTATCATGTCTCCCCTCAATCGTCTTCAGTATCATAGGCAGTAAGCCTATATACACCAGCTGCTGGGAAACCTGGGTGGTGTGTGCTTTTGCACCCTAGTCCTGCTTATGCATTCCTGGGCAACAGCTGTTTGGCCACTAGCTGGACCTTTGGTCTGATCCAGCAGGGCTATTCTTATGTTATTCCACTTGTCCATGGCCCTGGAGAAGTGCTGCCAGTCAGAGTGAACAATACTGTACTAGATGGACAAAGACTCGTATATACGTTAGCCTCTTATGTTATCATTAAGAAAGGAAGGAAAGGAACCTCTCGTGCAAGCACTGAGTCATTACTCTTGGAGGGATGCCAGCTTTCGCTGATGTTTTCTTGGCAGGCCTTATAGCGGGGTGGTTTGCCGTTGCCTTCCCTGGCCGTTATTTCCTTTACCCCAGCTAACTGGGTACTCATTTTACCGACCTTGGGAGGATGGAAGGCTGAGTCGACCTGAGCCAGCTGCCTGAAACCAGCTTCTGCTGGGATCGAACTCAGACTGTGGGGAGTTTCAGCTGCAGAAACTGCTGCTTTACCGCTCTGCGCCACACGAGGCTCATTGTGTTATCATTAACTCACTCCGAAAGGTTGCAAAGCCCGGGAGAGTGTGCAATGGAGAGGGCCTTCTCTGCAATGGCCCCACACCTTTGCAACAAGTTGCCACTGGAGGTCCCCCATGCTTCATCCCTGCAAGCTTTTAAGAAGGCCTTGTTTTACTGTGGCTTTCTCTTGACATGACTGCTGTCATCGCTGCTTTTGCTGTTGTTCTCGCTGGTTTTATTGTTGTTGCTATGGCTACTTTACTGTTGCGTTTTTAGTGCTTTTAATATTTTAATGGTTTTTATGGATTTTATTGCTGGGTGTGCTTCTGCCCTGAAAGGCGACCAAGAAACGTTTTAAATAAAATAAATAAACAGATATGAGAGTCAGAACATCACACCCCTGCAAAGACACACTGCAATCATGGCGTTGGTAAAGCAGGGAGTTAACAAATACATAATTTTGTATACTCTAGCCGCATACCTGCTAAATAACGGATGGTCCCCAGCTTATTCGATTCCATGAGTGTTTTCAAGGCAGCAATTTCGGCATCGATTTTATTGCTGACTTCGGTTACGTTGCTGTTGGTGCCCGAGTCCTATAAGACACGGCACAAGCGTCACTTTCTACCCAAGATCAGGTGGGTGGTAACCAGAGGAAGAAAAAGGGCCTTTTCAGCGGTGGCACCCAGTTTGCAGAACTCCCTCCCCAAGGTGGCCTGCTTGGTGCAAACGCTGTTATGTTTCTGATGCTACATGGAGACGATTTTATTCACACATTGTGTATTTTCTTTTAATACGTTATTTATGGTATTTTATTGGTGCATTTTCTGTAAGTTTTGTAAACCGCCCTGGACGCTCTGCTGAGGGGGATGACATATACATCTTTTAATTAAAACAAAATAAAATAAAATAAATGCTGCGAGTTGCTGGACTTTCTTTTGTCTAAACGGATGTAGGATTGGACTCTTAAAGTACTTTCGTTTTTTCATTTTTATAAAATAAAATATAGACATAGACAGAAGGAATCCATTTTCACACAAAGATAGGCCTCATTAGATCTGCCTGGTATTTAAACCAGGGATGCAGAACACATTTAAAGTGGGGGTTCAAACTGCCCCCCAGGCCACCCATGGGCTGGATGATGTCAGTGGCTGTCTCCCCTCCCTACCGCCCTGATTTTTCAATTTTTCCATTCTGAGAAGAGACACGGAGTTCCGGGATTCTCATCAACTTAGGAGAAAGGGACTCTCAGCTGATGCTGGGAGCAATTGGGAAAGGGATGTGGCCTGCAGGGGAACCCCCAGTGTTATCTCCAATCTCAGGTTGGAGATAACACCGGGGTCTCCTCCAAGGGGCAATTCTCCAGAGGAACTTGAGAAGGCTCCAGGGGTTGGATTGGGTAGCCCAGTGAGCTAGATCAGGGCCTGTAGGCCCTGGGAGTTCTGCACCACTGATTCAAAATTTGCCTGGTTGCCAGAAATAACAAGGTGAACTGGTGAAGGGGGGACGGAGCACTCCATCCCTCCTTTGTGCCCAGCATAGAAACTAAGTGGGCGGCCTCAGGAGGGAAGCCTCCTCCTCTGTTAGCATAACCACCTCCATTTTCTAAAGGAAGCTGTATAGTATCCATTATACACCAGGCGAAATGTCACGTACCGAGGGCGTCTTCAAGGGTGTCTTCTTGGAAACTGTCTTATCTATCCAAAACAAGAGCGCTGGCTCCAGTGCTGCTGTGTCTGTAACTTACTGTCAGGCCAAAGGTATTGTTTACAGAACTGTTTAGCATAATTAGCTATGCCCCAGTGTTATGTTCTGATTGGTTAATGCTGTTACTGGGCCTTGCCCCTTGCATGCTCAAATACTGCACTGTATTCCCTATGTCTTTTGTCTGATTGCTCCCTTTGAAGAGACCAGGCCTTGATTACTAATCAATAAAGCGCTTTTGAACCCTCTGTCGCTGGAATGGTGGAGTCGTGCTTAAGGGCTGTTTGGATTTCGTCCTTGGGTGAAAAGAACATTGATCTAACACCTCCTCACCTATCATAGAAAAACAGTGGGCCACTACAGGATGGACTGAGCTCTCTGCCCCCCCCCCCCCCAGCTTCCAGCACGACAGATTTCTGCAGGCTAGTAGCTTCAGTGGGCTTATTTACAAGGCAGTCTCAGAAACTCCTGGGTTGACCCCAACAGAAATAAGCATCTCACACCTCTTTTTTGAAAGATGGAGAGCGAGTAGAGAAACCCTGGGCTAGACCCCTTTCCCCCTGTGCTGATGCCCAGATCCAAATTGCTCCCACCCTTACCCCCATCTGGGGGCATCTACTTTTACAAAGGGAAAATTATCCCAGAGGTTCTCAAATACAGAGCTCCAATGTGTAATGTGTAGCTTGGCTTTTAGACGTCTCAGTGAATGGTCTGAGAGCACCTGAGGATGAAGGTAAGCAGGGATGAGTCAGATCAGTGTCCAGGTGGGAGACATCAGTGAATTCCAGGGAAGCCGCTCAGAGCTTTCGAAGGAAGAGTGGGATACAATTCTCTCTCTCTCTCTCTCTCTCTCTCTCTCTCTCTCACACACACACACACACACACACACACACACACGCCTGCCTCAACTCAAACACTTACTTTTTGATGAAATTCTGTTGTGGCTTCCATGAGTTTTTTATCCTGATCTGTGAACTGAAGAGTTTACAAAGGAATAAGAAATCGCCAACCTCACAAAAGCTAGATTAAGCATATTGGCGGGTGGTACAGGGATGTCAACTCATTGCTTACCATATCTGTCACCCGGCTTCTCTCCAAGTTTATGTCCAGCTTGTTTTCAGCTCGGATCTGACTGGTTTCATTCTTTAACACAAAAACACACACTCTTTTTTAAAATAAATAAATCCCTTAGTATACCCCATGAATCACATCCTTCCTAGGTAAACCTGCACTGAGAACTTTGTTCCACTTCAGGGGTTCTCCTTTGGGTTCTGCAACCAGAGATAAGGTGGGTAGACGCTCATGCAGAGGCCTTCCCAGCTGCACTCACCTGGATTTAGAAGATACCCCCACAAACACACACACAAGAGAATTTTGCCTGGCCCCTTCACTGCCTGCTTCTATTTAGGACGGCATTATTTAAGCGCCCATTTTGTTTTAGAAACTTGCTCACTCCTATTTTGCCATCAAGATTGGCGCATCTCCCATCGGTTCACCCCCACAACCTTCCAGCTTTTCCTCCCGACCCTGATGTCGAGAGGAGGGGGTTCAAATCCACCCAAGTCCTCCTCCCTTGCCCACTCCTGGCTCCCAGAGGGCCAGAAAGCTCCAAAAAAGCTCAGCTTCTTTCCATACCATCTAGCTGTTCCTCATAGACTCTACGCCCAGGAAGATTCCACCCATTTCCTAGCCTCCCTCTTGCTTTCATGGACTTTTATGTTCCCTTGCTGCCAAGCCCAGAACAGCAGCTTTGGCGCCATTGAAGGCCTTTCTTCCTTGGCTCAGAGAGGCCTTTCTTTCTTGGCTGGAAGCAGGTTTGGCTCTGCCTCAAAATTGTACGGGTTCGGTTGGTTCTTCCCTACTTACCAGTAGCTGCTGTTTGACTTGATCCAATTCGATTTTCATTTTCTATGTACCGGAGGTGGGAAGAGAAGAGAAATATCCCGAGTCAAACGATGACCAATTTAAAAAGAAAGCTAACGAGAGAAGGTGTGTGTGGTAAAGAGCGAAGGAATTTTTTTGGGCCTTGCACTTTTAACTAGTACTAGCAGATATTCCCAGCACTGCTCAGGTCTCCGAATAACGTTAATCCACTTCCCTCCACTTGTCGCTGATGCTATCCCTCACTGCGCTCTCGAAGAGTAGCGTTGTTGAGGAGTGAAGTGGCTCTCAGGGAAAGGCATTCTGGGATGTGCAGCCATTTCAGAGATCTCAGGCAATCGCCCATGTGGCCACACATGATCCCCTGAGGTCTCTCAAACACCTACACCTCCCAGAATGCCTTCGGTGGTCTGCAGGCGTCCTCGTCCTCTGAGAAGACAGTTGTAATTGAATTCAGCCCTTGGACTTCCAAGAGGTTCAACAGCCATGGGCGTTTGGTCAGATTCAGCACGGCCCTCCCTACATTTCCAATAATATGGTGAAGTTCTCAAAACAAAGTAAGAAAAGAGGTGAAATTCAGCAGGCAAAAATGCTCATAAGAAGAGCTGGTGAAGTTCTCAAAACTAAGAACGAAAAGAGGTGAAATTCAGCAGGCAAAAATGCTCATAATAAGACCTAATTCCTCTCCATTTATCTCATGCTGCTGCTCTGCAAAGAAACGCAATCCAATTTTGTGCATCAACTGGGGAAATACCTCATTCTCCGCTCTCAGGTTGGCAAATTCACTTTTCTCGAGGATGACCATGTCTTTCCGAATGGAGTCCAGGTGAGCCATTATCTGTTGCAAAGTTATTTCCTAAAACAGGAAAAAAACCATGGTTATTCCCTAATATAATAATACACACACACACCTTCTTGAAATATTCCCATATCCGCTGGCAAAAAACATCATTCTATTTGGGTGAGGGAGAATCTTTGGCTAGTGTTTTCTGGGCAATGACAACAAACATGCTTTTTTGGGTACTGTTGGAGAGTGTGTGTGCATTTCTGTTTGAGATCTATACACATATACTGCAGAGGGGAAAATATGGGTGCTTGAAGAGCCAGGAAGACTGGTTCAGCATTCCCCACAACATTCCAGATGTGATGGACTATACATCCCAGTCATAACGGATAATGATGAGAGTTGTAGTCCAATTTCTCTGGAAGGAGTCAGGTTGGACACGGCTGCTCTATTTGATTCAAGCAAGTCTCTCTCTCTCTCTCTCTCTCTCTCTCTCTCTCTCTCTCTTATAGGCTCAACAGGGACTCAAATATATTTGGGTTTCCACCTTCACCCAAGATTGGCAAATTTAAGACCCCAAAGCATTTTATCACAGCTATGAATTTTAAAACAAAACACTGCAATCTTCTACGTTTGTGGACACACAACCTTATACACAAGAGAGCGTCCTAGCTTTGGCAGAGACGTAACTCATGCTTAAGTGCATCAGTGGAATTACGCAGGTGGAACAGTGGTGGCTTAGAATCCTCGGGCAGTGTCAGGCTGTTGAAATGGGCTTTCCACAGTATTGTTCTCCACTGGAACTCAGGTGGCTCACTCCCCTGTGTGTAGTTCACAAACAAAAAATATCCAGATCTTTCTTTTTCAGGTATGTATTCGAACAAGAGGCCAGGACATTGGCCTAATGGGTTTCAGGTATGGCAAGGTAGATTGTGGTTCAACATTAGGAGAAAATTCAAGAATGAACCGATAATCTAGAGGGGCATTGGGATCTTCCACATTGGGGGACTTGAAACAGAAGGCAGCCACTTCCCTTACCCTCCTCACTTTCAGAATTGTCGTGGGTGTCGTGGGCACTCTTACAAAATGGCTGTTGTGGCAGACCATGGTGGGGGAGAGGCTTGCTCATTCATAAAATGGCTGCTCTGGTGGGACACGACCAGTCACCAAACATTCATGTCCCAGAAAGCTAACAGAAAAGACGAAGTTGCCCAAGAATCAAAGCAAAAGGCAGAGGTAGGGTCTGAATTCGAACACACAAAGCCACTTTTATGAACTCAAATAAAGATGGTGCTGGCAGGCAGCAATTCAATTTGCAGCAAGGCAGCCTCCCAGTTAAAAAAAAACACCTGAAGAAATAAAATAACAAGCAGGGACCATGGCGTGTGCCACGAAAGTTATCTGCGTGGCCATTGGTGCCCACGGGCACTATGTTGGAGACCTCACAATTTTACCACACAGAAGCCCCTTTCCTTTTAGGAGGCCATTTAGCTACTGAGCAGGAAAGTTGCCAAGAGTTGACACTCCCACCTTGAACATAGTTGGGTGAATCAGCCCTTGTATGAAGAATCAAGAAAGACACTACGTGTGAATTGTCTTTATGGCCATGAAGAATGAGGAATCACAGGATGAGGAATTTGGTACCTGCTGAGCTTGCGTTACCATGTCTTTATAGATGGTATCCAGGCTGACAGTTGACAAAGTTGTCAATGCTGACACGATGGTTTCGGCCTGTTCTTTCACAAAGCCTGTAGAAAGAGAAAGATGTAATGTTTAAAGGACGACATTATCAAATGAACTGAGAGTAAACTACATCAGAAACCTTCAGCCTTTAGAACCAGGGCCTGCCCAACACACAACACGAGTGAATTTTTTTAATTTTTAAAATGTAGGTATGGAACAAGTAAGTATCACAGCTTATAATGCAAGTCCACGGGCTGAATTTATACGGCGGTTCAATTTTCACCTCATTTTCCAAATGAGTTAAAGTTACACCTTGATGATGAAAATGGCATATGGTGGGTCTGAAACTGCTGGTATGGTTATATTATCCCTTTATTTTAAGTACAGATTTACAAAAACTCAGAGATATAAATCAGGCATAGATTTTCCAAAACAATTCTGAGTCTCATATACTGAAAAACAGTATTTCATAAGAAGGAAATGGTGTTTTGAGATATTTAATCCATTTGATACTGAACTCATTCCTAGTTGTTTATATGTGGCTGGGTATTTTTGCTGAGTAACTAAGGGCCTTGCTAGACCTGCCAGATAATCCGGCTGGGAGTCGGGGCAACGGCGTGCTGCAACTAGCGCGTGCCGTCGCCCTTTCCCACACGGAAGACGCGACAGGGCAAGGGGAAGCCCCGTCACGTCCGCCATTTTCTTTAAAACTTAAAGGGCCATGTGCGCAGGAGCGCACCGCCGGACAAGGTAAGTTTTTTAAAAAAATATATAGGGTCCCCCGCTCCCCCTGCCCCTGATTCCTCCCCCACAATGCCTGATGCCCCCCCTGCCTGCTCGCTCGCCCATCCTCCCCCCTTCCCCGATGCCGTCCCCCATCCTTCTTTCCCCCCATCCCCCTTCCCTGATGCCCGTGCCTGTCCTTCTTCCCCCCCTCTCCTGCCGGGTCCGACTTTTCCTCCGGCCCCTATCTCCCCCCCCCCCCCCCCGTGATTCCACCCCACCGGCCCGATGGGCACAGCGCAGTCCGTGGCTTCTCCCGGCTACTTGCGAGTAAGCGAGCAGCTGGGAAAAGCCATGGACCCTGCTAGACCTTCCGCAGCCCCGGCCTGAGGCCGGGGCTGCGGAAAAGCTGGGCCATAAGCGAATCCACTTATCCCGGGTTAAGGGAGGTCTTAGCCTGGCCTGACCCCGGAATCCCCTGTGCGTCATCTAGATGCACAGGAGGGAGACCAGGCCTCACACTGCGCTAACACCTGGTTTAGCAACGGCCTAAGAGTGCAATCCTATGCCTGTTTAGACTGAAGAAAGTCCTACAAGTGTTCTCCAGTCAGCATAGCTGGCTATGGAATGTTAGGAGTTGTAGGACTTTTTTCTGTCTAAACAGGCATAGGATTCCGCACTAATATAATTGAATGTGTATACTGACTGTGTTGCATAATGTTTTATGTATTAATAAAAGTTAATAAAAATTAAATTAGAAAGAAAAATACAAAAGGATGTATAACAACCAACAAAATCCATTTTCAATAAAAGATTTCTATCTTTTTAAGTCCCCAAGGGTGTAAGCCTATGCATTTTTAGAGAATGGGGGGGGGAGTACAATTCCCAGCATGCCCCAGGCAGTTATGTTGGCTTGGGAATGCTGGGAGTTTCAGGTATTTTTTTTCTGTTTAAATATGCATGGGATTGCACCCCAAAATATGTTAATTTAGACCCAACAGCAAAAGGCCATATTTTCAAATACACCAGTGAAGGAATATTAGTTTTCTCCCAAACAGAAATGCAAATCTTTGCAATTGATACTATGTCTTATAATACTGTAGTGTTCAACATTTTCCCCGAGAGGTTGAAATTCCCACCCTCCCAACAGCTCGCTTATTCCTGCTTTGAGACTACTTGAAAAAATATATTCACCATGTGAAACGACCATCACAAAAGCCACCTCGTGATCACTTGAGATCAATACAACTTCGAAGGCCCAATCTACACCAAGCAGGATATTCCACCATGAAAGCGGCATGAAAGCGGTATATAAGAGGCAGGAGCCACACTACTGCTTTATAGCAGTATTGAAGTGCACTGGCAACAGTTGGGGCCCATAGACACAGACCAGATACTGCTTTCATAGTGCAATATCCTGCTTGGTGTAGATTAGGCCCAAGATTCCTCACCATTGACCATGCTGGCTGGGGATGATGGGAGCTGAAGTCCAAACCAACTAGAAGGGACACATGCAACACATGCACTCAAGCCAGTAACACAATTGTAAAGGAAAGCAGATAGACTGTGCTGAGTAGAGGACACATGGGCGAAGTAGTAGGGAACGGAGCAATTTTAATTGGTTTTATTAGGCACTAAGTTTAAATGACAAAGGGCCTTGGCCGGACACCTGCAGGAGGGAGGAAAGATGGGGTGCCAGGAAGATGGATCTTACCTGCCGAAAGGCCTTGAGGGATCACAGGGCAGAAGGAGGTGTGAAACGGAGGTAATTGAACGGAGCCAAGAAAAGGGGACAGAGAGACTGAGAGAAAAAAGGAGTATAAGTGGAGATCCACCCCAAGGCCTGGTGTGTCTGTTTTTTGGCTAAAGAGGAGAGGAAGAGCTATGATGCAGGGGCCAGGTCCGGTGTGAGTATTTAGACACAGTTAAGTTTTTGTGTTTTAGCCGCTACTCGGTTCTACGTTATGCATGCTTTGATGATATTCTTTTAGTTATTCTTCCTATGTATCATCCCCACCCTTAAGTCTTATTAAAGTCTTCTACCTCACATGATGAGCCTCCTGCGTCTTGCTTTGGGCCTGTGCTAAATCCAGTAGGAGCAGGCTGTAGAAACGCTGCCCTACCGTTACAACAATAACCGGCAACGAAAATGGGAGCAGCGGAATGGTTAAGAGAGTGACCTTGGAACTTCTCACCCTCCAACGGTGTCCTCAGCTGAACTGCTCTACCTTCACCCAGAAAAAAGAATGGTTTCTTTCCATTCACTTCTATGGCAAGAAGTCAAGTGGGAAAGCAGGGAGGGAAAACCTGATTTCCATGGTACGGCCCAGTACTCACTGAGGTGGGCTGCACCACTTAGAACTGCATGTGGAAAAGGGCTCACAAAATTATTTCTCCGCCATATTCAGAAGAATCCCATACATGTTAGCAGTGTCCAGGTACATAAAAGGATGCCACAGGGAAGATGGTCAAGAACTATTTTCCATTGCCACAAAAATTAGGACCCGAAATAATGGGTATGAGTTACAGCTACCTAGATTCTAATTAAATATAGGGGAAAACTTCCTGATGGTAAGTACTGTATGACAGTGGAACAGTCTACCTACGGAGGTTGTGGGTTCTCCATCTTTGGAGGTTTTTAAGAAGAGGCTGGACCTCTCGTGGATGGTTTAGTTGGTTTTCCTGCACACTGCAGAGGGATGGACTAGATCATCCTTGTGGTCCCTTCCAACTCCACAATTCTATAATTCTACATAGGGAAAAGGATCCTAGCAGGACTTCAGGGCCATTATTCAATCACGGTCTTGGCTCACCATGCGCCTCTAGATCTCGCACTAGACTGTGGGTGTCGAAAGTGAGTTTCCTTTGCTCCAGCGGGGTGATTTCCACTCTTCGCACATCGTAGGCCTGTGCTGGGGCAGAGGCGGCAAAACCTGAGAAGGGAAACAAGTTTTAGGAGTTGGCTTCTTTTGTAAATAGCTCGACACAGCATTATAAAAGGGCACCAGTACAGAGCCCAACAGTACAATTCTAGGCACTTTTCTGAAGAAGGATGCTGCACTGTGTTCAGCGGGCCAATTTCCAGGTAAGCAGGCACAGGTGTGCAACCTGCACACAAGACACCTCCAAGCCCATTCAGCAAAACATCCACTCCAATATCCTTAACGTGAAACTCAATATAGGTCCTGTTCAGACAACACGCTAAGCCATGGTTAGGCCGCTAATCCTTTTGCAGCAAATGGTTAGCGAGTGCATTTAAACCGTGTTTATGTAGCCACCAAGTTTAGGAACGATTCATACGACACACTACATCATGATTCACACGAAATGCTTAGCCAGCGTGGTTTAGTGTGTCATCTGAATGGGTCATATTTTGCTAAGATATTAACACAAAGCTTCCTCTGAAGGTGAGTAGATCTGTTACAAGAGGGGGAGAGTTCTATTGCACTCATTTAGAAATGTACGACATTATGCATGGTGTGGAGAATGCAGATACGGAGACATTTGTCTTCCTCTTGTCATAACGTTACAACCCGATGGGGTCACCCATGAAGTTGATTGGTGGGAGATTCAGGACAGATAAAGGGAAGGACTTCTTCACACAGCATATAGTGAACTATGGAATTCGCTGCCACAAGATGGCTTGAAAAGGGGGTTTGATAAATTCCTGGAGGAGAAGGCGATCAATGGCTGTTAGTCCTGATGGCTTTATGTTACCTCTGGGATCAGAGGCAGAAAGCCTGGGTGTACCAGTTGCTGGGGAACATGGGTGGGAGGGTACTGTTGCACTGTGTCCTGCTTCGTTGGTCCTTGGTTGACAGCTGGTTGGCCTCTGTGTGAACAGAGTGCTGGACTAGATGGACCATCTGTCTGATCCAGCAGGGCTCTTCCTATGTTCTTACATTTTGCTTCTGGCCTTCCAGGGCAGGATCTACACTACTGCTTTAAAACAGTTTATAACAGTAGTGACAACTGTTGGGGCCCAGGACAGACACACACCATATACAGTTTTCAAACCGTTTTTCAAAGTGTCATATCAGGCTTGGTGTAGACGTGGCCTTGATGGAGACCTTTATTTGGCCACACAGAGGGCTGAAAGGAAGGCTTTTCTCAGAACGATGAACAGAAGTTCTCATCTGCTAAACGCCTAGTAATCTTATGCTTCCTTTAACAGCTCAAAAAAGACATATACACCGTGGTTATGGAAACTTGTTTAGATGCCATCAATTAAAGGCACAATCCTAGACTTGTTTAGACAGGGAAAATTAGAAGTCCTACAACTCCCAGCAGGGCTGGCTGGGGCGTGCTGGAAATTGTAGGGCTTTTATTTCTGTCTAAACACGCACAGGAGGTTTAGAAGAAAGCCCCATCGAATACAATCAGTGTTACTCTCCGGTCACAAACTATTCATAGGATTTGCAGCCTGGATGGACTTTTGCATCATAGCCTGGCTAACATACCTCTCTGGGAGGTCGACACTTTGTTGCTTCTCCGGAGCAGGAGCTGCGCGCCCAACGCACTAAATCGTGGCATCTTCCTAGCTTCTTCTTGCAGGAGTCATAAAGAAGTCAATTAAAACAGAACACCCACTTCCGGTTTGAAGCCCAATGGCTCGCTGGGAAATGTAGTTCTTGCTGGGCGACCCGGGACTTCTCACTTTCCTCTCCTGCTCCGAAGCCTTTTGGGAAATGTAGGCAGTGAGAGTCGATGGCAGGAGAAGTAAAAGGCAAAGTGGAGAGTCGAGTGACTGGAGCGATGAATGGCTGAGATGGTTCATGCACTAGGTCGTGGGTGGGGAATGCGTGGCCGGCCAGATGGCGTTGGACTCCAACTCCCATCATCCCCAGGGAGAAATGATGGGGGTTGCAGTCCCAACAACATCTAAAGATACGTTTTCCATCCATAACCTATGCATGTCTGTGTACACCAGCTGCTGGGGAACATGGGCGGTAGAGTGCTGTTGAACTCAGTAGCCAACCAGGATCCTCATGAATTTCACAGGGAAAAATCACTGTGAAAATTATGAGCCAACAAAAAAAATCATGAGTCTGTGAATCTAGATGTGTTCTGTGATTTAAAACATAACGTAAGAAGTGCCCTGATGTTGGATCAGACCAAGGGTCCATCTAGTCCAGCTCTCTGTTCACACAGTGGCCAACCAGCCGTCGGCCGGGGACCCTCCCACCCATGTTCCCCAGCAACTGGTGCACACAGACTTATTGCCTCGAATACTGGAGATAGCACATAACCATCAGGGCTAGTAGCTATTGATAGCCTTCGCCTCCAGGAATTTATCCAACCCCCTTTTGAAGCCATCCAGATTGGTGGCCATCACTACATCTTGTGGTAGTGAGTTCCATAATTTAACTATGTGCTGTGTGAAGAAGTACTTCCTTTTATTTGTCCTGAATCTCCCACCAATCAGTTTCATGGGATGACCCCGGGTTCTAGTATTTTGAGGGAGGGAGAAAAATGTCTCCCTGTCCACATTCTCCATACCATGCATAATTTTGTACACCTCTATCAGGTCTCGGTTGGGCGAGGATCTGTGCCCTGAATCCATGTTTTTGGGCTGTACAAGGTTATGTTATTATCACATAAAGCCCTAAATAACTTGGGGACAGGATACCAAGCAGACCGCCTTCCCTTATATACAGGGCCGGTGCCAGACTATTTTGTGCCCTAGGCAAGGCGAGCTACTTGCACACACACACACACACACCAAATTGCCAACTTCAATGTTTAAGAACAGATGTTTTGTAGAAAAAATAAAAAGCACAAAACTTGAAACTGCTAAATTTATTTGAAATTGCAAGAATAAGTAATAATCAATCTTTGTTTATCTTTCGCAAATACAAAAGAAAATATTTTGGCACGCAAATCATTTTGAACTAAAGGGCACTTGGTATAATGCACACCTCCCAGGGCAGGTGTTAGACTATTTTGGGCCCTAGGCAAGGCGAGCTACTTGCACCTCCCCCACTCCCGCCCGAAAACTGCCAACTTTGATTCAGCTGTTCAAGAAGAGTTTCTGAACGCCATTGAGAACACAACATTAAAACCTTTTACTTCACACATCTTTAAGTACTGCACCCCTCTGAGGTCTGCGCCCTAGGCGGCTGCCTAGATGGCCTAATGGTAGCGCTGGCCCTGCTTATATACACCCAGACAACATTTAGGATCTTGCTTGCTTGTCATTCCAAAACAAACAGAATGTCACCATGAAAATCCTCGAGGGTGGGGGCCTTCTCTGTAGCAGCACCCACCCTCTGGAAAACCCTCCCTTGTGTGGTTCGGGATGTGCAAAATGTAACATCCTTTCAACACCTCATGAAAACACATCTTTTCACACAGGCTTTCCCTGGGCTGTAACTGCTGCTGGATTGTTTTGGTCTTACGTGGTATTTTAAAACTTTTAGACTTATATATTTTGGTCTGTTGTATTTTATGTTTTTAATTGTGAGAGAGCCTTGGCTATTGAGCAGTATAAAAATGTAATAAATAAATAAATAAAATAGATGGACCCTTGGTCTGATCCAGCATGGCTCTTTGTATGTTCTTGATGCTTAAGTTCTGAATACAAAGGTGTGTGTTTTTATAATATAAGTTTATTGTTACAGACATACCCCCCCATATTGTTGTCTCCCGATAAGTTATGTGATTCTATTGTGTTCTGTTTGATGGTGTTGTTAGACACTTTGAACTTCTTTTTGGAAGGAAAAACAGGATGGGGAGGCGGGCAATAAATAAATAAATACAATATAAATAAATAGGGAAGGTGAGGATGAGAATGTAATAATGTGTGCTAACCTGGTAACAAGTGTGAACGGTATTGATTTGTGACAGGATGCTTGTATGCATAGGCAACAGCTGTATGTCTTGGATCAGGTTTGGGTAACCTGCAGCCATCCAGATGTTCTTCTTCTTCTTCTTCTTCTTCTTCTTCTTCTTCTTCTTCTTCTTCTTTATTTATATAGCACCATCAATGTACATGGTGCTGTACAGAGTAAAACAGTAAATAGCAAGACCCTGCCGCATAGGCTTACATTCTAATAAAACCATGATGAAACAATAAGGAGGGGAAGAGAATGCAAACAGGCACAGGGTAGGGTAAAACTAACAGTATAAAGTCCGAGCAACATCAAGTTTTAAAAGCTTTAGGAAAAAGAAAAGTTTTTAGCTGAGCTTTAAAAGCTGCGATTGAGCTTGTAGATCTCAAATGTTCTGGAAGAGCGTTCCAGGCGTAAGGGGCAGCAGAACTAAAACTTCCATCACTTTTGATCTTTGGCGATTCTGGGTGGGTTGATAGGAGTAATAGTCCAACAACAAATGGAGTGCTACAGCAGGCCTCCAACCTCTCTGTCTTAGATGAAAAAATATTTTTTTTGTGAGTTCGGCCTCCTGCTGCACCCACATCCTGCTTTCGGGGCACACCCAGGTTCCAGAATATTTTATCAAGTGTTGGCAACCCTAGCTTACTAAATAAATAAATAAATAAATACATAAATTTGAATATCAGTACAATACTACACTGCAGTAAAGCCAGGGTGCAGGAATCCTGTTAGTATATGCAGAATGAGCTTCCTTTGCCAGCAAGTAGCAGGAGTTAGTCCTCATGATCATAAAAAATACAGATTCTAGGTCATAGGACTCTTAGAATCATAGAATAGCAGAGTTGGAAGGGGCCTACAAGGTCATCGAGTCCAACCCCCTGCTCAATGCAGGAATCCACCCTAAAGCATCCCTGACAGATGGCGGTCCAGCTGCCTCTTGAATGCCTCTAGTGTGGGAGAGCCCACGACCTCCCTAGGTAACTGATTCCATTGTCGTACTGCTCTAATACTCAGGAAGTTTTTCCTGATGTCCAGCTGGAATCTGGCTTCCTTTAACTTGAGCCCGTTATTCCGTGTCCTGCACTCTGGGAGGGTCGAGAAGAGATCCTGGCCCTCCTCTGTGTGACAACCTTTTAAGTATTTGAAGAGTGCTATCATGTCTCCCCTCAATCTTCTCTTCTCCAGGCTAAACATGCCCAGTTCTTTCAGTCTCTCTTCATAGGGCTTTGTTTCCAGACCCCTGATCATCCTGGTTGCCCTCCTCTGAACACGCTCCAGCTTGTCTGCGTCCTTCTTGAATTGTGGAGCCCAGTACTGGACGCAGTACTCTAGATGAGGCCTAACCAGGGCCGAATAGAGAGGAACCAGTACCTCACGCGATTTGGAAGCTATACTTCTATTAATTCAGCCCAAAATAGCATTTGCCTTTCTTACAGCCATATCGCACTGTTGGCTCATATTCAGCTTGTGATCTACAACAGTTTCAAGATCCTTCTCGTTTGTAGTATTGCTGAGCCAAGTATCCCCCATCTTGTAACTGTGCCTTTGGTTTCTATTTCCTAAATGTAGAACTTGGCATTTATCCCTGTTAAATTTCATTCTGTTGTTTTCAGCCCAGCACTCCAGCCTATCAAGATCACTTTGAAGTTTGTTTCTGTCTTCCAGGGTATTAGGTATCCCACCCAATTTTGTGTCATCTGCAAATTTGATAAGCGTTCCCTGCACCTCCTTGTCCAAATCATTAATAAAAATGTCGAAGAGCACTGGGCCCAGGACTGAGCCCTGCGGTACCCCACTCGTTGCCTCTCCCCAGTTTGAGAAGGTTCCATTGACAAGTACTCTTTGAGTCCGATTCTGTAGCCAACTGTGAATCCACCTAATAGTTGTTCCATCTAGCCCATTTTTAGCTAGTTTGTTAATCAGAATATCAAGATCTAACCAAGATCTAACCAAGGTTGAGTCCCTGAATACCTTTTGCTTACCAATTTAACTACCAACTCTGAGGAATGGAGAACCTATGCTAAACCCACTGTACTAGGAAGTTGTCTTTCAAAATGTGTTATGTTGTTGTACTTGCCTAGACTTAAGGTTATCCTCAGAGGTCCTTCTCTGTGAGCCCCTGCCAAAGGAAGTGAGGTGGGTGGCTACCAGGAGGAAGGCCTTCTCTGCTGTGGCACCCTGGAATGAGCTCCCTAGAGAGGTTCACCTGGCACCTTCAATGTACTCTTTCCAGCACCAGGTGAAGACCTTTTAATTTCCCCAGTATTTTAGCAATTTATTATCCTAGGCTTTTTAACAATGCTCTTTTAAATTTGTATTTTAAATCTCTGCTCGGTTTTATTCTATTTATACTTCTGTATTGTGGTTTTAAGCTTTCATAGTATATTGTTTTTAAGTGTTTTATCTTATGTAAACCGCCCAGAGAGCTTCAGCTATGGGGCGGTATACAAATATTATTATTATTATTATTATTATTATTATTATTATTATTATTATTATATAAATAATAATAATTTATGCTGACTTGCGGTTTTCACTTTTGTGAACGTCCAGAGAGCTTTGGCTATTGGGAGGTAAATAGAAATGAAATAAATGAATAAAATAAATAAATTGAAGGCGACCAAAGCAGTGAAAAGGACTCTTGTGGACAATTAGTGCATAAAAAAATGTTCCACCATCCTGCACTGATTGTCGAAGCCCATGCAGATGAACCAGAGACCAGGTGATTTGGATGGAGACTGTCATTTCTAAGAGCAGGCTAACAGCGACTAAAACTGGATTCAAATTCACCTCTGTAAAAGCTCTGCTCTTCTGAAGAATGTTTTCTCATGGGGGCAATGCCATAATTTGTGGCTTACAGCCATCAGAGGGCAGCATTCTACAACGAAACCTTGTAAACGTGTGCGATACAAGGCATACAAAATTGAATACATCTCGGCCTTTTTGTTTCTTTGGGTTTTGCAGGACACGGGGGTGTGTGGGGTGGGACTTTATCTGCAGCAGGATATACTGTACTGTTGTGGAGCAGGACTAAGTATGAGAGCTGGTTCAAAACTTTCCTTAGCTCAGCATTTTCCTTAGCTGAGCAACCGCTTTACATGGCTTGGAATACCTTCATGTTCATCAAAAGCTAACATCATTTTACCCCAAAACATTTACTTCATTTTTAGGTTTATATCTCAGAAGTTGTGCTGCAAAGAGCCATTAAGGCAGTTTGCAAAAAGAAAGAAAAAAGCTCCCATAGGTGTCACCTTATATTACTATTTTTGAACTTAAGGGAAGAGTACCCACTATTATAGAATCATAGAATAGTAGAGTTGGAAGGGGCTTACAAGGCCATCGAGTCCAACCCCCTGCTCAATGCAGGAATCTACCCTAAAGCATCCCTGACAGATGGTTGTCCAGCTGCCTCTTGAAGGCCTCTAGGGTGGGAGAGCCCACCACCTCCCTAGGTAACTGGTTCCATTGTCGTACTGCTCTAACAGTCAGGAAGTTTTTCCTGATGTCCAGCTGGAATCTGGCTTCCTTTAACTTGAGCCCGTTATTCTGTGCCCTGCACTCTGGGAGGATCGAGAAGAGATCCTGGCCCTCCTCTGTGTGACAACCTTTTAAGTCTTTGAAGAGTGCTTTCATGTCTCCCCTCAATCTTCTCTTCTCCAGGCTAAACATGCCCAGTTCTTTCAGTCTCTCTTCATAGGGCTTTGTTTCCAGACCCCTGATCATCCTGGTCGCCCTCCTCTGAACACGCTCCAGCTTTTCCGCGTCCTTCTTGAATTGCGGAGCCCAGAACTGGACGCAATACTCTAGATGAGGCCTAACCAAATAGTAGCCAAAAAGGCAGGGAATCCCAAAAGTTGTGAGGGTACAACAAATTACAAAGTGAAAAATAAAATAAGGGGGGAGCCTAAAAAAAGCCCAGTGATAATTCAAATGGGATGGAATATTAGACTGATGTAGTGAGGGGAGAACCTGACAATTGGACAGGAGGGTTGAAGCATGGGATAATGCAAAGGAGTGGCTGGATGGGGTGGGGGGGAAGAAAACTGGATGGGAGAGGAAAAGAGGATGGAGGAAGAGATACATAGAGATAAAAAAGGGTGGAAAGAACCATCTCATTGTCTGGATATGTCATTTATTGGTTCATACTGAGAAGCTATTTTAAAATGTCCCCAGAGATGGAAGTGAAAGCTGCCCAAAGACCTCAATAGAGAAATTAAAGTAGCTGGGATTGGGCACAAATGTATCTATCCCACCTACTAGGAAAAAAAATGTAGAAGATAAATGAATTAGCTGGAACCTTGAATAGAAGCACTGTATACAAATGCCTAGAGTGCGGAAAGAGCTTTGCTCGCGGCACACAGTGTAAGCAACATCAAAGAATTCATACAGGGGAGAAGCCCTATCAATGCCTAGAGTGTGGAAAGAGCTTCCATCAGAGCAGCCACCTTAATCAACATCAAAGAATTCACACAGGGGAGAAGCCCTATGAATGCCTGGAGTGCGGAAAGACCTTTGCTCACAGCACAGACCTTAAGAAACATCAAAGAATTCACATGAAGCAGAAGCCATAGAAGTGCTCAGAGGTTGGAAAGCAACTGTTTTTAAATGGATACTGTTGTTTTTATGTTTCTGATGGTATTAAAATTTTGTATATTTTAAATATTTACTGTTTTTAACTTTTGTAAACTGCCCTGAGAGCTTTGGCTATGGGGCGGAATATAAATTTAATAATAAAAATAATAATAATACTGTAACATCTTGTTATTTGGCCCACTGGCACATGCTAATAGCAAACTCAGGTGCTGAGTTCTGATGACTATAAAGACCAAACAAAGCTACTGAGAAATAAGAGGGAGGTATCAGCATGTTTAATTAATGGAAGAATTAATTTTATTTGAGCTGATTTGGATGAGAAATGAATTGGTTGGCTTTGCCTTTTGTGAAATTTAAATACATTCTAATAGTAATGTCAAATTTGCCTATAAATTAGCACATAGATTTTTTAATGCGGATTTGCATCCTTTTGGCTTGGGTCCCGTGTGGCGCAGAGTGGTAAGCGGCAGTTACTGCAGCCGAAACTCTCTCCACAGTCTGAGTTCGATCCCAGCGGAAGCTGGTTCTCAGGCAGCGAGCTCAGGTCCACTCAACCTTCCATCCTTCCGAGGTAAAATGAGTACTCAGCTAGCTGGGGGAAAGGTAACTGCGACTGGGGAAGGCAATGGCAAACCACCCCACTACAAAGTCTGCCAAGAAAATGTCAGCGAAAGCAGGCGTCCCTCTAGGAGTCAGCAATGACTCAAGTGCTTGCACGAGAGGTTCCTTTCCTTTTCCTTTTTTCCTGGCTTGGGTCCCATATGTTTTAAGTGCCTAGCAATGCTTCCAAAAGTATACAGCATTAGAAAAATTATAACACTCAAAAGGAGCACTCTGTACTGCGACATTTTGTCGCACGTCCAGCTGGTTTTTCTAAAATGGCCAATAGCAATTTGGTTCTCTAGAGATGGGGAAATTCTGAGTGGCATATATATATATATATATATATATATATATTGTCAGATTTTTTTTTTAACATGGAGCCAGATAATGTGTCTTCGATTCCCACAGCTTACTGCTTGAATGCCACTCCAAAGTTCTCTAGAAACCCATGAACGCTATGAATTTTAATGCAAGCTGCAACCACCCCTGTGTCATCCCGAGCTGTGTACGGCAGAAACAGTTTTCTGGCTGTTATTTTCACAGATTTTTCTTTGCTTGAATAGATTATAACAGGATTAAGAGCTTTTCGCATCCCGGTCAACTATTTATGAGCTTGGAAATGCAGAGAATAGATTTCCTTACAAGTTTGCACAAATGCCTTTCAAGATGTAATTCGACAAATCTCGGAGGTCGGGCAGGAGAAAGACAAAATTGGCATCAAATTCAACCCAAATGGAAGTACCTCAACACGTCCAGTGGAGACACCAGAAATTTTTTTAGGGTGGGCACAGAAGGGGCAAAGCATATTTCTAGGTGGGCAGGCTGTATCCCACATGTTCAGATCTCTGAAAGAAAAATAATGGTATATCTCACACTAAAACTGCTATCTCCTCGACTACAAGGGCTGGTTTAGGGTCAGCAAGTTCCTCCCTCACCCATCTCACTACTGTATGAACCAAGATCCCATGATTTCCACCACCCCAGAGGGGTGCAGTTAAGTAATGCGAGATTACATTGGGAAGAAAAACCAGTCATCGTAGCTACAGTGGCCTTCCAGAAACTCTCAATCCGAGGGCGAAAAAAAGCCATGAATTCATTCACACAATGAGAACAGGATATTGATTTATTAAAGGTTTTTATATATTGCTGTATAGACTGACCTCACAAAGCAGTTTACATGACATTTTTAAAGCAATGAAATCAATAAAATGGTGCAATAATAATAATAATAATAATAATAATAATAATAATAATAAAAAGTCGAACAACTCTTTGTCTTGGAAAAGCTGATTCTGTTTCTTCTCTACTCAGGGCAAGATGGGACTCTGCATGCCAGTGCTGCCACTCTCCACTGGGTCTTGGGTACTGGTGTAGGTCTACAGGGCCCATAAGGTGCCTCATCAGGACACAATCCCTGTGGCTCATTGAGCCTGCAATGGCTCAGAGAGAGGTCTTAACCCCACACATGTCCTTCGAACAACCTGTGCCAGAGGAGTGAAAAAGGCTATGTCACATCAAATTGGAAGCCCTGCAACTTATTTTAATGGGCAAGGTGGTTAACTCCGCCCCTGCTGGAAGTCCCATCCCATCGCTGGAAGTCCCACTTCCGGAGTCCTGCCCCGGAAGGAGGGATCACTGGATGGGGGTCATATGACTCCTAGATGAAGTCATCATACCTCCATGGACCAATAGGATGGGGATGGAGACCCCTGCTGTACATGTGGGGGACTGGAAGTGACCCTATAGGGGCCATTTTCAACCCCATGTCCAGAAGTCCAACCCTGGAGGAAGGGATCACCTGATGAGGTCATGTGACCTTCCTACAAACTCATCCTGCCACCTCGTCGTCTTCAGCCACCATAGCATGAGGAGTTTGTAGAGGGGTCACACGATCTCATTAGGTAAACACTCCATCCAGGCCAGGACTTTTGAAACTGGGAATTCTTGGGATGGGTTGGAAATGATCCCGCGTCTGCTAAGAAAGGCATCGGCAGCGACCACTCACTGAGGCGGCTCTTTGTTTGGGAAGCCTCAACCTGGCCTGCTTGGCACGTGCTCGCCCTCCTCTTCCTCACTCACTCCTTCCTAACCTTCCCACCCTGCTCTACCTCTTTCTAAAACAAGCCACAATTAATCTCCATGACAACGAGGCCTCGAAGCCCCCAGAACTGGCTTGGAAGCAGAACAACCGCTCATCCTCACTGCCACTGTCTTCTTGGCTGTCCCAGAATGCCCCAGCTCCTTGTTTGGGGGGGGCACTTGCCCCCCTCCACCCCGCCCCCCCAGTGCCGCCACTGAACATGTCAGAGGGTTGTCAAGGGAGGCATATTCTTGCAGGAACATTTCCTGGTAGGTGTCATTAATGGCCTGCTGTTGTTGACATGCAGTAGAACCATGGTTTTCAAACATCCTGTATCAGCCTTTTCCAACGTGATGTCCTCCAGATGAGTTAGACTGCAACTCCCATAATTTCTAGCCAGTGGGCATGCCGGCTAGGAATTGTGGGAATTGGAGTCCAGTACATCTGGGAGCCATCAGGTTTGTTTGTTTGTTTATTAAATTTATATCCCGCCCCTTAGCCGAAGCTCTCTGGGCGGTTTACGGAAGTTAAAAACAGTGAACATTAAAAGTATACAAAATTTAAAACCATCAAAAATATAAAAAACAACAGTATAAAACAACGGTATCCATTTAAACAACAACAGTTCTGGGGTCCATTAAAAAACAAGCAAACTTAGCATATGTTGTGAAATGCTGTTAAATGCCTGGGAGAAGAGAAAAAACTTGACCTGGTGCTGAAAAGATAACAATGTTGGTGCCAGGCGAGCCTCATCGGGGAGATCATTCCAAAATTGGGGGGCCACCACTGAAAAGGCCCTCTCCCTTGGGGAAGACGATTTTATAAGAACTGGTGTCTTTTCCACTTTGCCTATTTGCTCTTCCAACATGGTGAGAAGAAGACTTAGAACCTAATGGGTCCAGGTTAATTAGTCCCATTCTGCTATTTGACTGGAGGATGTGAACCGTTTTTTTTGTGAACCGCCCAGAGAGCTTTGGCTATCGGGTGGTATAAAAATGAAATAAATAAATAAAGTATTTTATGAGCCAGTGGTTATGACTAAGTATGTATTCCTGTTATAACTCTGGTTTTATGGTGAGTATATCTAGAGTGAGAATGGGATGAGTGAAAGGAGGAATGGTGGATTTGCATATGCGAGATGATTGGTGTGGGTGGCCGTCCTGGTTTTGTCCCGGCTCCTCGTGAGTAAACGCGAAGAGCCAGGAACTGTGCACAGAGCTCTTCAGGTGCTCCGTGCCCATCGGGGGTGGAGTGGGGTGAGCGGGTTTTTTTTTAAAAAAAAACTGACCTTTTCGTTGTGCTCATCTTCAGTAAAAAAAAAACCCAAAAAACAAAATGGCGGGTGCGAGGTCCTCCTTCCTTCTTGGATGTCACGCGCTGCGTGTGGACAAAGGGGAGGCTCTCGTGATCAGCATATCATGAGATCCTTCCTCCTTCCCTCCCCAGTGAAGACATGCCCTTAGTTGTTGGCAATAAGAGCTTTAAGGGAAAATATGTTGGTATTTTGGCTACATCCCTTTTTCCTTCGATCCCGCCCCCCTCTGGAACGTGACCCCCCTCTCCGAGAGCGCCTCTGAAACTGAATTAAGCCCTTTGGACTAAAAGAGGTTGGTTGGGCACCGCTGCTTCTAATTTCTTTGACCCAGAGGGTTTTCCGAGCATCTGGGCCTCACAAGAAAACTTATCTTCGACAGCTAAAGTCTTTCAAAAGTCATTCAAAGTCCTGCCCCGTCTCCCGCGGTAAAAAACCGTCTCAAAGGAACACTTGACAAATTAAAACCCAGCTCAACACAGCGGATCGAGGCTGTGTGTTTACACAGCGTATCTCTTGCCTTTTGCACGACGCAGCAGAAAAAACAAAAAACCACACAAAAAAAGGTTCTTTGTGCATCTGTGTGCCAACACTGGGCTTGAGGAAAGTGTGCTTGAAATCCTACGGGAAGCCCGCCTGGATCCACTCATCCTTGTCAAAACATATGAGCTTCTAACCTACGGTCTGCTGTGGTTTACCTCAGCAACATTTGCCAACTTTACCCTAATTTTTTTTCTGCAACGGTACTAGATGTTCAGGGCACGTTCAAAACTCAAATGTGAATGCATTTTGTCCCCAAGTTTTTTAATCATCTAAAGCAAGTGCTAATTTGGGCTGCATTAATAGAAGTATAGCTTCCAAATCACGTGAGGTACTGGTTCCTCTCTATTCGGCCCTGGTTAGGCCTCATCTGGAGTATTGCGTCCAGTTCTGGGCTCCACAATTCAAGAAGGACGCAGACAAGCTGGAGCGTGTTCAGAGGAGGGCAACCAGGATGATCAGGGGTCTGGAAACAAAGCCCTATGAGGAGAGACTGAAAGAACTGGGTCCGTTTAGCCTGGAGAAGAGAAGACTGAAGGGAGACATGATAGCACTCTTCAATACTTGAAAGGTTGTCACACAGAGGAGGGCCAGGATCTCTTCTCGATCATCTCAGATGGCCAGACATGGAATAATGGGCTCAAGTTACAGGAAGACAGATTCTTGGCTGGACATCAGGAAAAACTTCCTGACTGTAAGAGCAGTACGACAATGGAACCAATGACCTAGGGAGGTTGTGGGCTCTCCCACCCTAGAGGCCTTCAAGAGGCAGCTGGACAGCCATCTGTCAGGGATGTTTTAAAGTGGATTCTTGTATGGAGCAGGGGGTTGGACATGATGGCCTTATAGGCCCCTTCTAATTCTACTATTGTGTGATTCTATGATTCATTTAATGTAGCATGTAGTTTAGCCCTAAATAAGCTATGTTCTTGTTTCTTTTATTTTGGATGTTTATTGATTTTTGCAAGCAACAAAGAATCTCTCATGGAAGCTTAAATGTAGGGTGACCATATGACCTGATTTGACTGGATCTGTCCGGGTTTTTGATCACAAACCCGGGAGGGGGAGGGGAAATCCGGATTTTTCCAAAGAGCAGCTCTAATGGGAATTAACAAAAATGCTCATAACTCCATCATTTTTTAAGATAAAGACATGAAACTTGGCACGATGGTAGCGCTTAGGAAGGGCTTTAGTCATACCAAATTTGAAACAGATCCGTTCATCCATTGATTTTTTATGATTTTTTTTAAAATTGAGGTTTTAAAATTATTATTTTTAAAATCGTCATTTTTAAAGATAAAGAGCTGAAAGTTGGCACCATGAAAGCTTTTAGGTAGAGCTTTAGCCATACCAAATTTGAAGCAGATCTGTTCATCCATTGATTTTTAGGAATTTTTTAAAATTTGAGTATTTAATTTTTAAAAAAAAATATTTTTAAAGATAAAGAGATGAAACTTGGCACCGTGATTGCTCTTAACAAGGACTTTAGCTATGCCAAGTTTGAAACAGATCTGTCCATCCATTGAGTTTTAGGTGTTTTTTTTAAAGTTTGAGGTTTTAAAATTATTATTTTTAAATGACATTTTTAAAAGATAAAGGGCTGAAAGTTGGCACCATGATAGCTCTTAAGGAGAGATTTAGCCATGCCAGGTTTGAATCAGATCTGTTCATCCATTTTTTTAAAGGATTTTTTTAAAAGTTCAAAGTTTTAAAATTATTGTGTTTTAAAACTGCTGGAGCCATATCCTTCAAACTCAGGTTATCAAACCTCTTCTTTGGGGTTTTGCATATTGAGCAGTTTCAGCCCTTGGCATTAAGGGGATCTCCAGTCTTTAGGTAAACTGCCACAACACCCACCCTAATGTTAGAGGAAAGAAACTTGTGACAATTATAAACAAGCTTTTTAAAAAAATTGAAATTAACAAAAGCCAGCCATCCGGCCGGCCAGTAACAAACCCTGTGAACAACAACAGCAGCTTGCAATGAGTGAAGATACAGTCAGAAAAGATATTTGAGGGAAGGGGAGACTGTATCACACAAAGCATAGCAAAAGCTTGAAAGTACAGTAAAACCTACAAAAGTAGGAGTGAGTGAAGTTAATTTCAGATACATTGAATCTCTCACTTGTTCTTTATTTCAGTGATTTTAACATTAAGATGCTATGTAGAACAGATTTGTCTTAAATGTGTGCTGTAAAATCAGACATGTGACCAAGGTTATGTTCGGGTGGGCACGCCCCCTTGGTGTTGGACACGCCCCCTTGGGGGCGACCATGTTGTCCTCCTTTTTGGTTTCCAAAATATGGTCACCCTATTTAAATGGAACAATGAGGTGAGGTATGAGCCTACCCTTCAGTGCCCCAATTCCCTTTCCTCGTTAGGGCACAATGATTGCAGTGTTAATGGCCTTGCCCATCTCCCATTTGCAAAGCGCATCTAATTGCTAGCTTCTATTTCCTCTGGGAAATGAAAGAGCCATCCCAGGCTAATGGGATTCATTGAGCCTCCTTCTGATCGGATCGATAGGGGCTGTTCGCCATTGATCTGGCCATGGATATGAAACAGTAGCCAGGGTGGCTAATTTATAATAATGCCCTGCTAAAAAAACGGGCTGAAAGACCTTCGGTGCAAATGACAGGTTGCAGGGGGAGGTGGGCGGAGGCTGCCATATGCAGCTGGACAACCATCTGTCAGGAATGCTTTAGGGTGGATTCCTGCATTGAGCAGGGGGTTGGACTCGATGGCCTTGTAGGCCCCTTCCAACTCTGCTATTCTATGATTCTATGCTAATCAGCAAGACGGAGTCCCATGTTTCATATTGGCGAAAGGGAGCATCACTTTTCAAGAGGGATCATGCCTTACTGGTAGTGCAGTTAAAACAATCGAGTAGCCAGGCTTGGCCCTAGGATAATTAGTGCTCTGGGCGAGGAGTTCCTTTGGTGCTCCCCCTTCATAGTCAGTCACTACTAGTCCTGATGGCTATGCACTACCTCCAGTATCAGAGGCAGTAAGTCTATATACACCAGTTGCTGGGGAACATGCACTTCCCCAGCAACTGGGAGGGTGGGAGGGTGCACTGTATCCTGTTGGTGGATCCCTGGTTGACAGCTGGTTGGCCACTGTGTGAACAGAGTCCTGGACTAGATGGACCCTTGGTCTGATCTTGGTCAAACTGGGGAGAGGCAACGAGTGGGGTGCCGCAGGGCTCAGTCCTGGGCCCAGTGCTCTTCAACATTTTTATTAATGATTTGGACGACAAGGTGCAGGGAACGCTTATCAAATTTGCAGATGACACAAAATTGGGTGGGATACCTAATACCCTGGAAGACAGAAACAAACTTCAAAGTGATCTTGGTAGGCTGGAGTGCTGGGCTGAAAACAACAGGATGAAATTTAATAGGGATAAATGCCAAGTTCTACATTTAGGAAATAGAAACCAAAGGCACAGTTACAAGATGGGGGATACTTGACTCAGCAATACTACAAACAAGAAAGATCTTGGAATTGTTGTAGATCACAAGCTGAATATGAGCCAACAGTGCGATATGGCTGCAAGAAAGGCCAATGCTATTTTGGGCTGCATTAATAGAAGTATAGCTTCCAAATCACGTGAGGTACTGGTTCCTCTTTATTCGGCCCTGGTTAGGCTCCCCCCTTATTTTATTTTTCACTTTGTAATTTGTTGTACCCTCACAACTTTTGGGATTCCCTGCCTTTTTGGCTACTATTCGGTTAGGCCTCATCTAGAGTATTGCATCCAGTTCTGGGCTCCATAATTCAAGAAGGACACAGACAAGCTGGAGTGTGTTCAGAGGAGGGCAACCAGGATGATCAGGAGTCTGGAAACAAAGCCCTATGAAGAGAGACTGAAAGAACTGGGCCTGTTTAGGCTGGAGAAGAGAAGATTGAGGGGAGACATGGGAGCACTCTTCAAAGACTTAAAAGGTTGTCACACAGAGGAGGGCCAGGATCTCTTCTCGATCCTCCCAGAGTGCAGGACACGGAATAACGGAATAACTTGGCTCAAGTTAAAGGAAGCCAGATTCCAGCTGGACATCAGGAAAAACTTCCTGACTGTTAGAGCAGTACGACAATGGAGCCAGTTCCCTAGGGAGGTTGTGGGCTCTCCCACACTAGAGGCCTTCAAGAGACAGCTGGACAAGCATCTGTCAGGGATGCTGTAGGGTGGATTCCTGCATTGAGCTGGGGGTTGGACTGGATGGCCTTGTAGGCCCCTTCCAGCTCTACTATTCTATGATTCTACAACATCAAGACATTAGTTGGAAAGACAGCGGTCTCAACCAACTAGCAGCCAGAAATTAGTGTCCATTTTTCCCTATATTTATTGAAATTTACTCTGCTATTCTATGATTCTATGATCCAGCATGGTTCTCTCATGTTCTTATGTTCAGTTTTGCAGGGACACCCAGGGGATTTATGGGGCCTGGTGCAAGTGTGATGTCCATGAAGAATGTCTTTGCTCAAAACCTTGATTTCTCAGCCATTGTGCCAGAATTTGCACAAGCCAAATCATGCAAATTCTAGCACAATTTGCACAATACTCCCGTTGGGCGGGAGGGTGCTGCTGCAATTCCCATCAGCTGCAGTCAGTACAGGCCACGGGGAGAAACATCTGAAAACAGGGCTGTGCAAGGACCCCCTGATCCACCTTGGAGGCCGATCTGGAGCCCCCAAAACAGACCCGATCCACCTCGGGGCTGCCTCGGGGGTTCCCGACCTGACTCGGCACCAAAGCTGAGGCAAAATTCGGGCCCTCTGAGGCGACTCGGGAGTTTTCTGGGTGCCGGGCTGTGCAGCCCGGCACCCAGAAAACTGTCCCCACTTACCTGCTCTGCCGTCCGCTGCTGCCGCGGTCTTTGCATCTGGCAGCTTCCACTGCCACTGCCGCATAAGTCCGGAAGTAGGCCGTGCCCTTCAGCTTGGCTTGCCTACCCCTAAGGCCGGCCCTGCAAGTAGTAAGTGAAAGGAAAACCCTCTGAACTTGGAATCCTGGTGAGCTGTTAGCGATATAACAGAAGAACATAAGACGAGCCTTGCTGGGCCAGATCTACACTACTGCTTTAAAGCGCTTTATAACAGTTTTAAAGCAGAAGTGTAGATCCGGCCCAGGATCAGACCAAAGGTCCATCTAATCCAACTTCCATTTTTTCCCCAGTGGCCAGCAGTGGTGTGGTGGATGCAGGGCTCACAAGGATGCAGGGCAGGGGTTTTTTGATTAGCAGAGATGATGACATAGGCTTCCTTCTGAGCTCAGCAGCAATTAGCTGGGGCTGGGGTGGGGGTTAATTTTCCCAGTAGCATTATATTGATGCCTGTTGATTGCCTGTAGAATGACCAGATACAAAAGAGGGCAGGGTTCCTGCAGCTTTAACTGTTGCGACGAAGAGGGAATTCCACCAGATGCTGCATGCATACAAATGACGCCTGCTGAAATTCCCTTTTCTATACAACTGTTCAAGATACAGGGGCCCTGTCCTCCTTTTCATAGGGTCACCCTCATTTAGATATGGTCATAGAAATGTATGGGCTTTTTTTTTATTATTCTGCTCTCTTAATTAATTGCCTTTCCCTGTAAATTAACATGAAAGAAGCAGTTGCTTATCGCAAAGTGAATGGAGAGTGAGGAGCGAAGAGATAATCACGCTGATGGGTAAAATTCGTTTTGAGTCTTTGCCAGATGGCAAGTGTTGAAACCAATCCCAAAATAAGGACCGTTCTCTTCATCTTGTCATTCTGACAAGTCGGTTGAATTAACTTCCTGCACTGGGGTGTCAGGTGGTATCCTGCCCACCGTGTTTCCACTTCTTTTCTACTAATCTATTCCTTTCTTCAAGGAGGTTTGCTTGTTTAATTGAGCTACACCTGTCTTTCGTTTCTAAGGCACCATCCTCAAATGCAACGCCTGCGTAAAAATACGACCTGTTTTCAATGTTGCCAAATCTAATCTAATTGGCCCATGTTTCTTTACACACTTACCCAGGAGTAAGTCTTGCTGAATTCAGTAGGCATTTACTTACTTCTGAGTAAGGCATGCACAGCATTGCACTGTAACACTGAAATCCTATGCACACCCACCTGGGGGTAAATGGTTTTAATTCAGTGGAAGAGGGAGGCGGGCAGGTTACTTCTCAGTAGACTGGACAGGATTGCATTGCAAAATCACAAAGAACCTACTGAAATTTCCTCTTCATCACAACAGTTAAAGCTGCAGGTGCCCTGCCCTCTTTTGTATCTGGTCACTCTAGTATAGCTCCTGCAGCTTTAACTGTGGTGATGAAGAGGGAATTTCACCAGGTTCTCCATATATACAAATGACACCTGCTGAAATTCCCTTTTCTATGCAACTGTTAAAGATACACGAGCCCAGGCCTCCTTTTCATAGGGTCACCCTACCCTGAATACATGCCTCCATTTTTTTGTACACAATTTTGGCTCCCATAAACTAGAACCCAGGGTCATCCCATGAAGCTGATTGGTGGGAGATTCAGGAAAAACACTTCTTCACACCATCCATACTTAAACTATGGAATTCACTACCACAAGGTGTAGTGATGGCGACCAATTTGGATGGCTTTAAAGGAAGATGGGGCAAATTCCTGGCGGAGAAGGCTATCCATGGCTACTAGTCCTCATGGCTATGTGGTACCTCCAGGATCAGAATAAGTCGCAGAGAAATTTATTATTTATCAAATAAATGTTATAAACATTATTCACGGACCCGAGCAAGGCCGGGCATATCAGTTGTCTACACGCATGATTAGCACCAAGAGCATTTTTTCAAATGTTATGTTGCTCTCTCGCCCAAGAGTCTCTGTCTCTCTTGCCCGGCTTCGCCCATTCTCTCTGGCTGCCCTGTTTACTTGCAGTGCTCTTCCAGAGCATCTACGTACCACGAGTTCCATTGTAGATTTTAAAACGCATTTGAAAACTCATTTGTTTTCAATAGCTTTTGGTATTTTAGCTTGATTTACTGTTCTTATTACTATGATTATTCTCTTATTTCTGTTTTGTGAACCCCTTCCCCCCCTTCATATGTTTTAATGTGATTTTAGGTTGTAAGCCTCTAGGTAGGGTATCACTGCTTTATTTGTATATTTTGTACAGCACCAAGTACATTGTTGGTGCTACATAAATAAATAAATAATCATAATCATAATCATAATCATAATAAGGTTATAAAATTGGGCTTAGATTTGCAGGGCCTTAAACTGGTAGTTCAAATCCTACTTCCATAGAGTGACCATATGAAAAGGAGAACAGGGCTCCTGTATCTTTAACAGCTATATTGAAAGGGGAATTTCAGCAGGCATCATCTGTATGCATGCAACACCTGGTGAAATTCCCTCTTTATCACAACAGTTAAAACTGCAGGAGCCCTGCCCTCTTTTGTATCTGATCAAGAGGGCAGGGCTACTGCAGCTTTAGCTGTTGTGATGAAGGGGGAATTTCCCCAGGTGCTGCATGCATACAAATGACACCTGCTGAAATTCCTATTTCATAGAATCATAGAACCATAGAATAGCAGAGTTGGAAGGGGCCTACAAGTCCATCGAGTCCAACCCCCTGCTCAATGCAGGAATCCACCTGTTAAAGATACAGGAGCCCTGTCCTCCTTTCTATGTGGTCACCCTAACTTCCATCAATATCTTGTTGTTAATGGTGAAACACCTATTTCTTGGACATGTGTCATGAAATCAGAAAGTGTTACTGCAAAATCTTTTTTCTTTTTTCTAAAGTGCGGAAAATCCTAAAAAAAAAAGAGCTCAGCCTTCTGGGAATTGCTACCATCAGCACAAGTCAGCTAATGCTTTGTTCAATTTCCTGCCCATTGTGCAATTCGTATGAAGTGTTGGTGCTCTCATTAAAAAAATGTCACATTTCATCAACCCAAGTCTCCTGTGCGGTACATGCATTCGATTCTTGATACGGCTTAAAAGTCCCTTTGGGACTTTGGATGTCGGAATTTTTTGTTTTTGTTTGTTTTTGTTTCAAATGCTGAATTGGTAACTGCAAATTTTATATGACCGTTTCATGGCATGGTATTAAAACACAGGGATGCTTAAGCAATTTCTCACACTCGATAACGGAACTTGCCTGTAAAGAAAACACTTGACTTTGGACCAAAGTAGATGTCATGCAGGAGGTAGATCTGTGATTAGGAACGTCTGTCATTTGGCGTGTGTATGTTTGCGTGTGAAATAATTAGCAGTCCCAGGTAGGGTTGCCATATTCTGAATCCACAAAACTGGGACAATGGTTTTTTTTTGGGGGGGGGGCTTTTCTTTTATTTCTCCCCTCTCTCCTTTCCTCTCCTTCACCCCCTCTCCTCCCACTCACCCCCCAAAACTCTCTTTCTTCCCCCACAAATAACCCAGCAGCTCTGCCCGGCGCGTACCCTAAAGCTGTGACCGCAACCAGCCAAGCTCACCAAACTCCTTTGCATTGCATGGGACTCCCGCAGGCAGCCTGAGGAGAGCACGTGCGCCTTTCCTCACTGTTGCTGTTCTTCTACGCAGCCGCAGGCGCAAAAAGGTGAGTCGCAGTGAGTGACTTGACTGAGCCTGAAGAGGAGCGGGGGCGCTCTGGAAAAGGCGCCAGATTGATGCCTATTTTTCTCTGCTGCTGCCACTCCACTGAGCAGGCTCAAGGCACCATTTCGGAGGTTGGGATTTCTCTGGCCGGCTGGACCACGAATCCGGGATTCTTAATTGACTGGTCGGGACATTTTGGAAATGCTTGGAAACTGTGACATTCCCAGTTTTCTGGGATGTATGGCAACCCTAGAGCTTTATCACACCAGCGTTATACTGTGCAATCACTGCAAATTGCATGCAAAGGACTCAGAGGTTTTCCACCTTATAATCTGCTTCGATTGTGAAGTACTCCCATGCATCCTGCCTTAATTGTGCTATAAAGCAAAAAGATTCGCCGTATTTACCCGCTACTTTTTGAGCGTATTTTCCGAGCCGCCGCTGGGGTGCAGGAGCAGGATTTTAAACAAATGCTTACATCTGTGTAAGCTTTAAAGATAAAGACACCAAAATTGGCACAGTAATAGATATTAGGGAGAGCTTTAAGCATACCAAATTTGAATTGAATTTGGTCATCCGTTGATTTTTTATGATTTTTTTATATTTCCCCCCTTAAAGTCACTTCCTGGTATGCAAAGGATCGCTGTTGCCCGGTAGCAAAAAATACAACAAGCACGAAAGCTTAGCGCTACGGGGATAATCCAAGGGAAGCAAGTATGTGGGATGAAGCTTGTAGTCCCAGGTTGCTAGTTTGAAGATTAGGAAAGAGTAGCCCTCAGAAAAGCATTTAAATCTTTCTGCCTTTACCCATTATAAATTGCCCAAGCCCCACCCACAGCTGCTGCTTGCCCCACAGAGGAAAAGAAAAAGGACTGGAACAGCATCTGTACTAGGGTGACCATATGATGGAAAGGAGGACAGGGCTCCTGTATCTTTAACAGTTGTGTAGAAAAGGGAATTTCAGCAGGTGTCCTTGGTATGCATGCAGCACCTGGTGAAATGCCCTCTTCATCACAACAGTTAAAACTGCAGGAACCCTGCCCTCTTTTGTATCTGGTCACTCTAATATAGCTCCTGAGACTTTAACGGTTGTGATGAAGCAGGAATTTCACCAGGTGCTGCATGCATACAAACGACACCTGCTGAAATTCCCCTTTCAATACAACTGTTAAAGATACAGGAGCCCTGCCCTCCTTTCCATAGGGTCACCCTAATCTGTACCTGTCTTTCCCCCTGCACAAATTAGTAAAAGCTTTAAGCCTGCAATCTTATACATGCTTACTTTGGAGTAAGCTCCATTGAACCCATGGTCACTTACTTCTGAGCATACATGTTTAGGATTGCATGGTTAGGCCCTTTCTATAACTAAGGGTGCAGAGGGACACAGGGGAGATGTTCCCTGGATTTCTGGCTTCGTTGCCCTGTGTCCAGACGGCCGCTTGATGTCCCAGAAGTGTAGAGGGACGTCGTGCCCATTGTGGCCGCCATTTTTTTTTAAAAAAAGCACAGGAGCTGGAGTGTACTTGCACTCTAGTGCAAAAGTGAGTAAACCAACCAACCAACCAACCCCCACCCCCACTCCCCACCCTACCTCTGATGCCCCTGGAGTTCCCCCGGCCTGGCTCCTTCACTTTGCTGACCCGCACTATGCAAAAACAAGAATTCGGAGAGGGAGAGGCAGCAGATGATGTCATCATCCCTTCTAACCAACCCCTACCCCACTGCTTTGACCCTACAAGACCCAACTTTACTATTCCTGACTGTAACACACTCATTCACCCATCCTGCACACAATACAGACTTATTCAGTCCAGTAGTTGCATCAATTTTCTTGACCATTCCCAACTTGGGACCAGGAAACCCGAGAGATTGCCTTTCCTCTTACAAACCTGCCCACCTGCTGATGTAATCTGAGGGCATGTTCCTGATGGTTCCACATAGACCTGTAGTCTGATTGGAGTCCACCAGGAGAAGAGCCTTCACTGTGGTGGCCCCCTTCCTATGGGATTCCCTGCCATTGGTGGTCAGTCAGGCACCAACGATGTGTTGCTTCTGGTGCTTCTTGAAAAAGTCATTGTTTCAGGAAGCTTTCCTTGAATAACCAGCCATGGTTATACCAGAACTTGGGTTTTACCAGAAAAAATGGTTACTTTCAAAAATAGTGATTTTAATATCATGTTTTTATTCTTTTATTCTATCTGTTGTTCACTGCTTCGAAATCTTTTAGATGTGGAGCATTATATAAACATTGTAAAAAACAAATAAATAAACATCCAGGAGTAAAGTATGAAATGGAAACTTGAAAAAGTTCTAGACACTTTTAAGAGGAAAAAACACACACAAGAAATAAAGGCACAGTCATTCACTGTTCAGATTTATAGAGATGGAGCCTGTACTCTGAAATCCACAGGGACTGGCAAACATCAACTCTGTAACCTAAATTGTAAGGGCAGCTTCTAAATAATTGAATGGCAAAGAAAGCCAGACAATCTCATGCTCCCAAGTTTTGTTTTGTTTTTTGTCAGGTAAGACAAGTTAGCACCAAATTCAACCCTGGTAGAAGTAGATGCAAATCCATTAACCTCAATAATTCAAAGATCTTGACTGTTCTCTGTGAAATAACCTTTTTAGCCTAACGTTCATCTCCTGGACTGGGAGCCAATCAGTCAAAAGTATCACAGGAGAGCAAAGCCATGGAGCGCTGGCATAGTGAGTTGAAGAAGTCCCCAGTTCAAATCCTACCACACCCATTCTCTCTCTCAATTTCCCTTTCTCCTTATCTGCAGGTTAAAGAATAAGGTTGGGTGTGGTCAAGGAGATAGTTTATAATCACTTCACTGGCTGCCAATTCGTTTCCGGGCGAAGTATAAAGTATTGGTTATTACCTTTAAAGCCCTACATGGTTTAGGTCTAGGTTACCTGCGGGATCACCTTCTCCCATACAATCCACCCTGCACACTCAGGTCCTCTGGGAAGGGTTTATTCCAGTCAGCCACAACTAGGCTGACAACTGTTACCCACAGGACCATGTCTTCTGCCGCCCCCAGACCGTGGCATGGCCTGCCAGAGGAGATTCGTCAGCGTAATGCTCTCTCTGACTTTAAGACAGCCGTAAAGACTAGTCTCTTCTGGTAGGCCTATCCAGATGAAATTTAAACCTAAGCATTTTAAGATGCTGTGATTGTTATTTTAATATTGTATTGGTTTTATATGCTCTTTTAACTAGTTTTATGTATTATATTGTATTTAATGTTGTTCCCCGCCTCGATCTAGAGGGAGAGGCGGGTAAGCAATAATAATAATAATAATGATAATAATAATAATAATAGTTATTATTAGTGTTGTGGCAGAAAACTCAGGAGAAACACAACTGACCATGTCTTTCTTAGGCTGCTAAACTTTGGTTATACTAGGGTGACGATATGAAAAGGAGGACAGGGCTTCTATATCTTTAACAGTTGCATAGAAAAGGGAATTTCAGCAGGTGTCATTTGTATATATGGAGAACCTGGTGAAATTCCCTCTTTGTTACAACAGTTAAAGTGCAGGAGCTATACTTAAGTGACCAGATTTAAAAGAGGGCAGGGCACCTGCAGCTTTAACTGTTGTGATGAAGAGGAAATTCTACAGGGTTCTCCATATATACAAATGACACCTGCTGAAATTCCCTTTTCTATTCAACTGTTAAAGATAAAGGAGCCCTGTCCTCCTTTCCATATGGTCACCCTAGCAGAAAATTGCTCCCATCTGGTTGTCTATTTCCTGCCAAAGTGCTGTTTACTGCTAACAGTACCTTCAGGGGCAAACAGCAACCAGGTGTGATTTTTCAGTTGGAGCAACTAATTTTTCTCAAAACTAAAAGTGGACAGGATTGGCACACTAACTCAGTCCTGAGACTAACATAATGTGTTGTCTCTCCCTGAGTCTCCATGATTGTCTTCTACCCCCCCTTTAAAGCCATCCATGCCACTGCCCATCGCCACATCTTGTGGCAGTGAAATCCCACAAACGAATGATGTGTCACGTGAAGAACAGCAGATACCTGCCCTGAATCTCCTGTCAATTGTCAATTTCACTGGATGATCCTGAGATCTTGACAATGTCTGAGAACCCCTGAGATGATAGGATGAGATCTACTGCGTGCTTTTGCACGATCATCTTAAATTATATAAATGCATGAAGCAAGTCCTTTTCCGAGGCTCATCTTGAATCACATAAAGGCACAGAGCGTGTTCTTTTTAAGAAGTCAGTGCTGGGTCTGCGGCTCTCAAAACATGCCCATGGCTGAAAGCTGCCTGGTTCATTCTCCTTGTCTCCGGAGTGGATGTTCTAAACACAGACTTTAGCTCAAAGGTCTCTCCCACTCTTTCCTGGCAGAGATTCCTCCCAGTCATGCGCTTCGCTCCGTTGTCTGATCAATGAACTCCCTATCCGTTAAATCTGGCCTCTGCCCATTGACCCCTTAGCTAGGATGTCAAAATCCTTCTGACATTTATCTTCGGCAAATATTTCAAAGTGGTGAAACACTGACTTGAAGAAACCTTGCCTTTGGTCCTCTCTGCAGCTACGGTTCTCTCAATAACGATTCCCTGCGCCCCGGATCTCATTTACGTTGCCTTGATCCCAGAATGCTGCTTTTATCGGCACAGCAGCAGGAACTATGACTCAGCCAAAGCTAAGCATTTTTAAATCCCATTGATTTCAAGGGGAGAGTTCAGCACATGCTTAAGACTCCAGTCCTGTACTCCAGGGTTGTGGAAACTCAGGCCTGCAGGCCAAATCTGGATCAATTGTGGTCTCAGTCTGACCTTCTGGGATGCCCCCAATAGCCATGCTCCCTTCTCTGGGCCTTTCCCCTGACCACTGAATATTCATTGGTTTTCTGCCCCCCCACCCCATTCAAAAAGGTTGGCTAAAAAATATGCTGGTCCTTTTGTTGAAAATACTTCCTGACTGTTAGAGCAGTACGACAATGGAACCAATGACCTAGGGAGGCCTTCCCACACTAGAGGCCTTCAAGAGGCAGCTGGACAGCCATCTGTCAGGGATGCTTTAAGGTGGATTCCTGCATGGAGCAGGGGGTGTTGGACTCGTTGGCCTTGTAGGCCCCTTCCAACTCTACCAGTCTATGGTTATTATTATTATTATTATTATTATTATTATTTATATAGCACCATCAATGTACATGGTGCTGTACAGCGTAAAACAGTAAATAGCGAGACCCTGCCGCATAGGCTTACATTCTACTAAAATCATAGTAAATCAATAAGGAGGGGAAGAGAATGCAAACAGGCACTGGGTAGGGTAAACAGGCACAGGGTAGGGTAAAACTAACAGTATAAAGTCCGAGCAACATCAAGTTTTAAAAGCTTTAGGAAAAAGAAAAGTTTTTAGCTGAGCTTTAAAAGCTGTGATTGAGCTTGTAGATCTCAAATGTCCTGGAAGAGCGTTCCAGGCGTAAGGGGCAGCAGAAGAGAAGGGACGAAGCCGAGCAAGGGAAGTAGAGACCCTTGGGCAGGCGAGAAACATGGCATCAGAGGAGCGAAGAGCACGAGGGGGGCAATAGTATGAGATGAGAGAGGAGAGATAGGAAGGAGCTAGACCGTGAAATGCTTTGAAGGTCAACAGGAGAAGTTTATATTGGATTCTGAAGTGGATTGGAAGCCAATGAAGAAATTTCAGAAGTGGAGTGACATGGTCAGAGCGGCGAGCCAAGAAGATGATCTTAGCGGCAGAGTGGTGGACAGAGACCAACGGACTGATGTGAGAAGAAGGAAGGCCAGAGAGAAGAAGGTTGCAGTAGTCCAACCGTGAAATAACCAGTTCTATGATCCCTCCTGTTGCACCCATGTAACTAGGAATAGCTCCCCTTGAATTTTGTGGGATTGTGATGTCTGAGTAGACATGTATAAGATGGCATTGTAAAAACCTCTCCCATGGAAAGCAAGAAAGTTGAATTTGACTTGCGGGTGGGAACTTCACTTTCATAGGCCTTTTGAACCACCAAAAAAGAGGAAATGCACCCCCTCAAAAGGACACAAGTGAATAGCAATTTGCAGTGAACGTGCACATGATGCGTGTAGATGCAAATTTTGAAATAAGTATGATAATTTAAATAGAAATACAGTTCATCTCACCGCAGTGCAGAAGACTGTGACCAGGGCTAGATCTACACTACTGATAACTGTTGGGGCTCATTAGAGCTTCTCTAAAAGAGCGATTTATTGTATGCTCTTGATTGGCCATTCATGGAAGTTTGCAGGTCCATTGCATGACATCATCTACCGCCAGGTTGACTCTCACACTTTCCCCCAGAAATATCACTAACCCCCCTCCAGAGATAATCTAGTATCTAAAATAATAACGGGATTAATTCTGCCACTAGATGGTGCTGTTTCATTGAGCTTTCATTGGCTAGAGTGGAAGGTTTCAATTACAAATCACATTGTCAGGTCTAAAGAAGCCCATAGTGAACGTGGAGAGGCACAAGGGGGAAAAAAGGCCTGGTAAAGGGGCGTTCTCTCCCCCCCCTTAATGTAGAGACACTCTCACACATTCTATATACTGCTATCATAGTGTTATTTCCTGATTTCTATTCCACATTATCCAAAATGCCACAACAAATGTCATTGTGTGACCTACAAGGTATAAATGCACAAGAGGGATAAAGCGTTGCCATCATGAGATTGTAATGATATGACAAAAGGTGTACATTTGGCCCAGGTGACTTGTATGTCCATGTTGAGGAAATGAGTGAATGGTCTATTTTATCTGTGCCCACTCTGTTTTGATGTAAGCCCCTTCTATTAGAAATTAAGTTCTATAGCAATTTGATCCACACTGTAACTGAAAATATATTGAGTAACACTTGCTCAACTAACAAGAAGTGTTGACACATTAGTCAGAGTGTGAGCCTCCCGGAGAGGACAGGAAGAGTAGCAACCACAAAGGAACAGATGTTCCAGGATTGCAATACCCATCTACGTATTGTTTTTCTAGTCTTAGAATTATCTGCACTCTGCACATGCATAAATGCCTTATCTGTCATTGGTTACTGTATTACAAAACTGTATTATGATTAGTTTATTATATGAGGAAGTTCTGTTGTTGCTTCTGAGGATGTTACCCTATAAGTACGTCAGCTTTGCCTGCAACTAGTGGGCAGTCCTTCAGATCCTCTAGGGTTTGCCACTTTGCAGCACTGTAGGCTGCTCATAATAAAACTTTTCCAAGATGAGAGAAATTGTGTCTTGAGAGTCTTTGACCGCTACTCAGCGAACCAAGAGAACTCGCCCTTTCGGGTTCCACCACACCCACCTGTGGCAACAGTTAATGGGCAACTGTTCTTTATCTTTAAACCAGATTTAGATGAGACTGCCTTTCAAATAGAGGATGCCTTCAAATAGAGGATTGTCCTCTTAAAAGGAGACACACAGTCACCTTAAATAGGCAAGGTAAATAGAGGTGGTTCTTGTCACTTCTTGCCTGAGTGGAGATTGCAGATGGGCAGGCATAAACAGTGAGGAGGAGGAGGAGGAGGAGGAGGACAAGGAGGAGGAGGACAAGGAGGAGGAGGAGAAGGGGGAGGAAGACGAGGAGGAGAAGGAGGAGAAGGAGGAGGAGGAGGAGAAGGAGGAGAAGGACGACAAGGAGGAGGAGGAGGAGGAGGAGGAGGAGGACAAGGACGAGGAGGACAAGGAGGAGGAGGAGGACAAGAAGGAGGAGGACAAGGAGGAGGACAAAGAGGAGGAGGACAAGGAGGAGAAGGAGGAGGACAAGGAGGAGGAGGAGGACAAGGAGGAGGAGGACAAGGAGGAGGAGGAGGAGGAGGAGTAGAAGGAGGAGGAGAAGTAGAAGGAGGAAGAGGAGGACGAGGAGGACAAGAAGGAGGAGGACAAGGAGGAGGAAGAGTAGAAGGAGGAGGAGGAGGAGGAGGAGGAGGAGGAGGAGGAGGAGGAGGAGAGATCTCTGTGTGTGTGTTTGTGTGTCAAATGTGTCCCCCCTCAATTGGGGTGTGGGCCTTAACTTGATGACTCCAAGCTCAGATGAAGACTCTGGCAGGATGCTTTCACCTGGACACAACCTATGAATTGCATCCTTGGCCAATGCGCATCCCATGCCTACTGCTGAGATCTCCCTGAGACACCTTTTAGAAATTCTTCCCACTGAAACTCTGTACGGACGCGAGGATCAGGAAAGGAGCTGGCAGCAAGTTGTCTCCTTTTTGTTCTTGCATTTTGAGAACCCCTGCTAAGGAGGAAAAGAGACACACACACACACATGAAAGAGATAAAACCAGCAGGCTGCAAGCAGCATGTGAAGGGAAGTGGAAAATGCAATTTGGCATCGTTGTTTTTCCCTCTATCCTTTAATTCATTCTTGTTACCTTCAGGTTTTTGGAATGTCAAAAAGGAACAAAACTAAAGAATAACCAACAGACAAAACAGAAGAAAAAAATACTCTCTAGTCTCTTTAAAAAAATTATTGGAGGGTACATAATTTTCTTTATATCTACACAAATACTGGCATATGCCTTCTTTCTGCCTGTCCCCAGGTCTAGGGAAGGGCATTAGCGGCCATGGGAGATCCACATGGCCTATAAAAGAAGACGCACCGTCCTATGAAACCAGCTTGCACTGAGTCAGGCAATCAGTCCATCTAAATACTTAGGAATTGCCCAAAAAAGAGGAAATGCATCACCAAAAACGTGGACAAAAGAGGACACCATTTTTTAAAAAAGGATTGGGGCATGGAATCCAGGAAATTAGAGGCCAGTTAGCTTAATGTCTGTTCACGGTAAATTGATTGAAAACATTATTAAAGATAATATCAGAAGCATATAGAAGGACAAGCCCTGCTGAAAAAGAATCAACATGGCTTCCACAAAGGCAAGTCCTGCGTCACTATCCTTTTAGAGTTCTTTGAGAGTGTCAATAAACATGTGGTCAGAGTGATCCAGTAGACATTGTTTACTTGGACTTCCAAAAGTCTTTTGACAAAGTCCCCCACCAAAGGCTCCTGGGCAAACTTATACAAAAGAGAGGGAAAAAAGCACCACTGAACCAAGAGAAAAAAAGACAGCCATGTATTTTACCTTTTGATCCAGTCACCATCAAAGAACTACAAATGCATATACGCTCAAATTGGCATCTGCTTCAGAATCTACCAGGCCTGACTATGAAACCCGTGGTGATATTTAAGAGAACAAAACTTTTTAAAGGTTGGATATCCACACAAATTATACTAGGCATAATAATCAACAAACAAATGTGTTTATCGTAATCAACAAATGTGTTTATTGTGAATTGACCCAAAAAAGGTGCCCTCATTCACTCATCTGATCAGTGGCAAATCCACATGGATCGTAGATTTTCTGAGCTGTAACACCCATGATCACCTGTCCCTGCAATAGGATTTATGTAGGAAAAACATCAAGACCACTGAAGATGAGGATAGGTGAACATTTACACAATTTAAGACATAAAAAAAAAGGGGGGGGCACCGTTGGTAAAACATTTTTTGGACAAAATCCTTGGTGTTTGGGGCAATAGAAAAAGTGAGAGGGGACAAGGCCTTACTCAATGCAAGAGAACTGTTCTGGATTCTTTTCTTAAAAAGCCTGGAACCCAGGGGATTGAACGATTCTTTGGACCTGACCTCATATAAACAATAAAAGAATCTAAAACAAGTTTGCAGCACTGGGAGTAGTAGAAAAGTTGAATCTCCTCGCCCCCCCCAAAAAGCCCCCTAAAAATAGTAAAATATAGTTTAAAAATATAGTGGAAATAGAAAACAACACTTGAAATGATAATGACGTGCAGCTACAGCTAAGTGTTGACAGGATCAGCCAGAGACAAGGCAAATAAGGCTGCTGGCTGTTTATGGATTAACATAAATTGCTCCCAACTGACCCTGGTTTCCCAGTAGAAGGAGGAGAGTTTTGAGATACTACAGACCTTGGCAGGGACGCCTAACAAGCCAAGAGATGCTTTCTTTGCATTTAGGTTTTATTGTTTTTAATATTGTACTAAGATTTGTGAAATCACAGTCAAGTGCTTTCTCCCCTCAGGTTAGTTCATTCGTTGTGTTTCCGGGTGAATGGGTTAATTTTAAGTTTTTTTTGTGTTTGATGTTAGCAACGGATTTTAAAAAGGTCATTTATCTGCTATGGCTGTTGTTTAGTGTTTTGTCATTAAGTTGTTGCATGTCTAATTTGTAGTTATACTTGTTTTACATGTAGCTCCTGATGAAGGGTGTGTTTCCAAAATGCGTAGAGCAGATTGAAGAAATCATTCTTCAATGATTTGAAGAATCAATGATTTGAAGAATCATTGAAGATTCATTGAAGAATCATTGAATCATTGAATCATTGAATCATTTGAAGATTGAAGAAACCCTTCCTATCTCTCCTCTTCCTTCCTATCTCTCCTCTCTCATCTCACACTATTGCCCCGCTCGTGCTCTTCGCTCCTCTGATGCCATGTTTCTCGCCTGCCCAAGGGCCTCTACTTCCCTTGCTCGGCTTCGTCCATTTTCGTCTGCTGCCCCTTACGCCTGGAACGCTCTTCCAGAACATTTGAGAACTACAAGTTCAACCACAGCTTTTAAAGCTCAACTAAAAACTTTTCTTTTTCCTAAAGCTTTTAAAACTTGATGTTGTGCAGACTTCTACTGTTACTTTCTACTGTTAGTTTTTCCCTACCCTGTGCCTGCTTACCCTTCCCTGTACCTGTTGGCATTCTCTTCCCCTCCTTATTGTTTTACTATGATTTTATTAGATTGTAAGCCTATGCGGCTGGGTCTTGCTATTTACTGTTTTACTCTGTACAGCACCATGTACATTGATGGTGCTATATAAATAAATAATAATAATAATAATAATAATCATTAAAGATGAAAGAAAAAGATAGTTTCATAGCACCAGAGCTTGGCTCTCTCCTTTTTTTCCCCCTCCTGAGCAAGCTTAGCAATAATGGAACGAGAAGAGAGGTCCTCTTTTGGATCAGTAACTGGTTAATGAACCAAAAGGAATAAAGTTGGAATAAATGGTAAATTCTCCCAACAGAGGGATGCAAACAGTGGGGTCCCACAGGGCTCTGTATTGGGACCAATGCTTTCCAACTTGTTCATAAATGATCTGGTATGAGGAGGGAGTAGTGTAAAATTTGGCGAAGTCTTCTGATGGCATCAAATTATTTAAGGTGGTTAAAACAAAAAGGGATTGTAAAGACTTCCAAAAGCATATCTCAGAATTGGGACGATGGGTATCAAAATGGCAAATGCAGTTCAATGTAAGCAAATACAATGTGATGAATTTTGGAGCAAAAAGACCTTACTTCAAGTATAAGCTGACGGGATCTGAGTTAACCGTGACTGACCAAGAATCATAGAATAGCAGAGTTGGAAGGGGCCTACAAGGCCATCGAGTCCAACACCCTGCTCAATGCAGGAATCCAGCCTAAAGCATCCCTGACAGATGGTTGTCCAGCTGCCTCTTGAAGGCCTCTAGTGTGAGAGAGCCCACAACCTCCCTAGGTAACTGATTCCATAGTCATACTGCTCAAACAGTCAGGAAGTTTTTCCTGATGTCCAGCTGGAATCTGGCTTCTTTTAACTTGAGCCCGTTATTCCATGTCCTGCACTCTGGGAGGATCGAGAAGAGATCCTGGCCCTCCTTTGTGTGACAACCTTTTGAGTCTTTGAAGAGTGCTATCATGTCTCCCCTCCATCTTCTCTTCTCCAGGCTAAACATGCCCAGTTCTTTCATTCTCTCTTCATAGGGCTTTGTTTCCAGAGCCCTGATCATCCTGGTTGCCCTCCTCTGAACACGCTCCAGCTTGATTGGTTGCCCTCCAGAAAGAGATCTTGGGGTTGTGGTGGACAGTTCGATGAAAATGTTGACTGTCAGTGTACAGTTTCTGAGAAGAGGACAAATGCCATTTTAGGCATAATTAGGAAAGGAACTGAAAAGCCAAGTGCCCATGGTCTCCTTATTCAAATCTATGGTGCAACCGAATTTAGAATACTGTATACAGTTCTGATCACTGCACCTAAAAAAGAACATTGTAGAGTTGGAAAAAGGGCAACTGAAATGATTGAGGGGCTGGAGCATCTCCCCTATGAGGAAACAACAACTGGGACTGTTTTGCTTACAAAAAGGTGAGTAAGGGGAGACATGTTTGAAGTGTACAAAATTATGCACGGTGTGGAGAAAGTGGATAGAGAGACATTTTTCTTCCGCTCCCATGATACCAGAACCCAATGGGGTCATCCCATGAAGCTCATTGGGTGGAAAATACAGGGCAGATCAAAGGAAGCAGTTCTTTGCACAGTGCATTGTTAAACTATGGAATTTTCTTCTACGATATGTAAAGATGGCCACCACTTGGGATAGTTTGGGAATGGACAAATTCCTGGAGGAGGAGGCTATCGATGGCTACCAGTCCTGATGGATATGTGCTACCTCCACTATCAGAGGCAGTAAGCCTCTATGCACCAATTGCTGGGGAAGATGGGTGGGAGGGTGCTGCTGCACTTTTGTCCTGCTTGTGGGTTCCTGGTCATCAGCTGATTGGCCACTGTGTGAACAGAGTGCTGGACTAGATGGACCCTTGGTCTGATCCAGCAGGGCTCTTCTTATGTTCTTAGAGTTCCTTTGAAGTTCTTTAAGATATCAGTCATAGTTTTCTCCCACTCTCCTACTGCTGTGATTTTTTTAAAAATTTAATTGCAAGGAACCAGAGACTGAACTTACGTTGGCACGAAAGCCACAATGCTGGCCAGGGTTGTTTAGAGGGGGAGGAAGAGAAACCCTCCTAATCTCTCTGATGACCCAGAAGCACTCAATAGTGTTTTTTCTGTGTAGTGATGCCCATTAGGGTCTCTGGGAGAAGGCATAAATTTCCCTCTCCCTCAGTGACCCCCGCAAGCAACCCCCCCAGCCTCTTGTGTGTGTACAAGCCTGTGTGTGCACAGCTGCAGACCCCAGTCATCTAGTACACTACTCTCTCACTATTTGGGAAAGTGAGCAGCATGGGACATTATCATCACCATCATCAGTATTATTATTCACTACTGTGGTGTAGTGGCTAAAGTGTTGGACTGGGAGTCAGGTGATCTGGGTTCTGGTCCCCACTCAACTATGGAAGCTCACTGGGTGACTTTGGGCCAGTCACAGACCCTCAGCTCGGCCTACCTCACAGAGTTGTTGTTGTGAGGATAAAATGGAGAGGAGGAGGAGGAGGAGGAGGAGGAGGAGGATTATGTGCGCCACTTTGGGTTCCTTGGAGGAAAAAAAGGAAGGATATAAAGGCAATACATAATAATAATAATAATAATAATGATTATAAATAGCAACAGGAAACTAGTATGCATGCATGCACAAGCATAAATAAATGAGATGTTGCACCAGATGTGTAAGGTTTTATGGCTGACATTCCGGCTCCTTCTTCGCTTTCTTCTATATGTTGCTCTTATTCTGGACTGTTGGACAACGTCAGATATTATAAACTACAATCAAATCAGGCCTACTTGGCCCTTTTACATCACACACAGCGTTGATGTAAGAAAAGATTGCAAAGGTCTTGGCTGCGTCTGTGTACTTGTCTTTTGTTAGGTAAGTTGAAAATCTTCGGGTGCCATTTTTGTTGCTGCAAAAGAAAATGTAAGAAACCAACTGAATGAAAAATTATAACCTGCATATGTGGGATTATGTAGCCAGGAACAGGCCCAATGAACACCTACCTACCACCCAGCCACCTACCTATTTCATCCCATGCCTCATTTTTATTAAAATATGGCCATTTCAGTCACAGTTAAAAGTCATCTCTTACTCAATTCAGCTTCTGTAAGATTTTTGTTTAAAGCCACTTTAATTTCATTAGCAAAGAGGAACATATTAACAAGCAAAACACCACAGGCATAAGCAGCTTATTTTGTTAAAATCTGAAAAAATAATGGGGATGGAACAGCTTTTTGCACGGTTGACGAGTATATTCCACAGGGCCTGATTAATCTTTGTAAATCACAATGGTGCTTCACTTTCGGTTCTGACTTTTACCGTTCTGAGCTTCTTTCCCCCTTTTATATATTGCCTTCACTGTGGGTAACAGATCAACCCAACACAAGAGATAATTTCCCCCCAGGGAATGGCAATTGTGTTTGCTTTTACCTAATTATTATAAATTACCAGATACTAATCATTTTTCATAAACACAGTTGGTGGCTCAAAGCTTTCAAGCCTATTGTGGGTTTTTTTAGGCTTTTGGAGATTATGATTCAGAATTTTCCAGAAGGACTTCAAAATAAGCACCTTTAAAGTCATTCTAATTGCAAACAGGAATCACTGGGTGTGTAGGCAGAGGTAGCATTGCCTACATTATTATTATTATTATTATTATTATTATTATTATTATTATTATTATTATTTACATTTATATACCACCCCGTAACCGAAGCTCTCTGGGCGCTTTACAAAAGTTAAAAACAGTGAACATTAAAAAGAAATATACAAAATTTAAAACCATAAAAAACAAACAGAAACAGACAATATCCATTTAAAAGCAACTGTTTCCGTGGATTGCCCCCAATTTGAATATCTGAAAATACTTACAGTTTTTGCCTTTTCTAGGATGCATGCTAAAGCAACAGCTCTGTTGATGGGAGAAGTTCTTCTGGAAAATTCTGGAACATGCTCTTCAGAGCAGTTGTGGGAGGTATGAGAAAGGCGTGGAAGCATTTATGAGCAGTTTGACAGTGGAAAAGTCAAACTTTTGCTACCTTCGCTGGAGGTATTTAAGCAGAAACTGGACTGCCATTAGCCCCAGTTAGCATGGCCAATAGTTAGGGACTATTGTATGCGTGTTGTAGTCCAAAATATCTGGAGTGTACCAGTTTGGGGCAGGATGGACTAGATGACCTTCATGGTCCCTTCCAACTCAATGTGTCTGTTCAGACGACATGCTAAACCTTGCTGGTTAACCAAATTTGGGGTTTAGTGTGTTGTGTGCAATGTGTTTGTGTAACCGTGGTCCATTTGTAACCACATTCGAACCATCCTCACCATGTGCTGCAATAGGGTTAGAGCCAGTGTGGCGTAGTGGCTAAAGTGTTGGACTGGGAGTCGGGAGATCTGGGTTCTAGTCCCCACTCAGCCATGGAAACCCACTGGGTGACTTTGGGCCAGTCGCAGACTCTCAGCCCAACCCACCTCACAGGGTTGTTGTTGTGAGGATAAACATGGACAGGAGGAGGATTATGTATGCCGCCTTGGGTTCCTTGGAGGAAAAAAGGCAGGCTATAAAAGCAATAATAAAATAAATAAATAAAAAAATAGCGTCCCTAACTGTGGCTTATCATGTCATATGTGATTCCCCCCCTGTGGTTTAGAGTCCTAAATCTCCACGGCAAGAGCAGCCGAAATTAGCTAGGTTTTGCTAACTATAGTCCCTGAAATGCCGTCTGAACAGGCCCAATGATTCAATGACACGTTAAGCCACCATGATGAAGCTTTTTGAGCAAAACATGATGGCTTTGAGTGTCATGTGAACAATGACTTCTTGTGTTTTATGAACCATTCCTAACCATAGTGGCTACATAACCACAGTTTAAACACACTCACTAATCATTTGCTGCAACAGGGTTAGCAGCCTAACCATGGCTTAGCATGTTGTCTGAGCAAGCCCAAAGAATATCTTATGACTTTGACCCTAGTTCTTAAGTTTTGCTTTTCCTATTACAGGCTGGATCTACACTGCTGCTTTAAAGCGCTTTATAACAGTTTTGTAGCACTTTAAAGCAGTTAAAGCGCTTCATAACTGTTATAAAGCGCTTTAAAGCAGTAGTGTAGATCCAGCCACAGTCAACAAGACTGTTTTCTCTGCCTTTCCTAAATCCTTTGTTAATGCCACTAATGGTATTATGGGGCCTGGATTAATGACATTTTGCCACAATCAATCACTTCATTTAAAAGGATGAGTAGAACTCAACTGTGACATGAATGGTCAAAACTAGATTTTTGGAAAATCTGCCAGGCTGGATCTCACTCAATGTAAACAAAGCAGTTGTTGACCGAGTGCTTCTTTGGACAATTTGTCTTTTAACTAGGGGTGTGCACGGCCCCCCCCGCTCCGCGGGCTGATCTGAAAATTTTGGATTGGCCTGCGCTGCTCCGCCCATACTCCGCTCCTCTTCGCCGCAGAGCTCCGGCTCCGAATCGGAGCTCCGCAGTGGAGGGGAGTGGTGCCAGGTAAGGCTGGGAGGGGGGGTGTTACCGGGCCCTGCCGCCGTCACTGCCCATGCGGTGACGGCGGCAGAGCCCGGTGAGGGACCAAGGGGGAGGGGGGGCCTTACCTGCCTCTGTCCGTGGTCCGTCGGCTTCTTCAATTGAGCCCACAGTTCAGCCAGGAAGTCTGGGCCGCAAGCGTGGCCTAGACTTCCTGGTTGAACTGGGGGGCTCAATTGAAGAAGCCAAGGGACTGCGGACGGAGGCAGGTAAGGGAGAGGAGGGGTTTTTTTTACCGGACCCTGCCGCTGTCGCCACATGGGCGACAGCGGCAGGGCCCGGTAAACCCCACTTACCTTTCTGGCGGAGCTCCGGATCGAGGCGAAGGATCCGCCTTCACCTCGAACCTCTTCGCCATGCTCCGCCGGCCCCCCAATCCTCTTCGCCTCCGCCTTAAGGGGAGGCGAAGCACCCCGCTCCGCTTCTAATTCGCCGGTCCGATTAGAAGCGGAGCACATCCCTACTTTTAACTTTCTACACAAGTCATGCTATACGAGGAAACATAATTGTATTGAGCTGTCTGGGAAGCTGAACTGTTAAGTGGAAAAGTTTGCTAAAAACTGGACTGGAACTTCCCCTTTAACCCCTTTTGCAAGGTTAACCAGAGTTCATTCTAACAAAAGGTTTCTTCAGTTTGAACTCAGGACACAGCTTCATATTGATCTGCTTCGCACATAATGGCAAATTTTGGTTTTTCAGTTTCTCTTTTCATTTTGGCATTGTATTTTCAGTCTTTGGACTGCTGCTAGATTCTGTTTGGTTATTATTTTTATACAGTAGTTTTTGAACTTTTATATTTTGATGCAGTATTTTATAATCTTTTATTTTATGGCTTTAATTGTTGTGAACTGCCCAGAGATCTTCAGCTATTGGGCAGTATAAAAATTGGTTTTTGCTAGGTGCAGATCCAGAACTATGGGTCGTTAACCACAAATAACTCACAAAGAGAAATCATGGCTTGCTATTGGGTTCAGAACTGTGTATTGTTTAAACCATGAGTTATCATTACATGCAAACCCAGAATCATGGGTTGTTTATGGGGTGTTTTGTCAGGCTATAGAGGCAGTGGGCAAGAGTGGGCCAAAAAAACGCTAGTACTGCAGCACTGCAAAGGCATCTGGGAGACAGGGAGGGAGCAGGTGAAGGAGGGGAACAAACAACACAGGCTGAGAAAACAAACCATGGTTTGCTTGACCATCTGCCAGAGGAACTCTAGTTAGGGCAGAAAACCATGGTTTAAATAAACCATGGGTTAGCATTCATAAATGATTTGGAATTAGGAGTGAGCAGTGAAGTGGCCAAGTTTGCCGATGACACCAAATTATTTAAGGTTGTTAAAACACAAAGGGTATGTGAAGAGCTCCAAAGGGATCTCTCCAAGATGGAAGAGCGAGCATCCAAATGGTAGATGCGGTTCAATGTAAACAAGTGTAAGGTGATGCACGTTGGGGCAAAAAAACCCAACTTCAAGTATAACCTAATGGGATCTGAGCTGGTGGTGACCGAACAAGAAAGAGATCTTGGGATTGTGGTGGACAGCTCGATGAAAATGTCCATCCAGTGTGCGCCTGCTGTAAAGAAGGCAAACTCCATGTTAGGCATTATAAGAAAAGGAATTGAGAATAAAACAGCCAGTATCGTACTGCCTTTATACAAATCTATGGTGCGACCACACTTAGAATACTGTGTACAATTCTGGTCACCACACCTAAAAAAGATATTATGGAGCTGGAAAAAGTGCAGGAAAGGACAACTCAAATGATTAAGGGGCTGGAACATCTCCCCAATGAAGGAAGGTTACATTAACTGGGATTGTTTAGCTTGGAAAAAGGAGGCTAAGGGGAGACATGATAGAGGTGTACAAAATGATGCATGGTATGGAGAATGTGGATATTTATTTATTTATTTAAATAAATAAATATTTTATTTAAATATGAAATATTTATTTATTTAAATAAATAAATATTTTATTTAAATATGAAATATTTATATAGGGAGACATTTTTCTGAAGTCCCTTCCCCTATGAGGATTCCTGAGTTCCCACAGACTCTGAGGGCAAATCTACACCAAGCAGGATATTCCTCTGATGGAAGGAGTTATTAATGTTTTCACTGATAAGGTCCAGTAAAGATTCATCCCAGGCAGGTGAAGAGCATGGGAGAATCACCTCCCCTACTACCTGTGTAAGCTGGGACATTTCTAGTCCTGTTTCTTAAGCTTCAGAATCTGATTCTGATTGATCGCCTGAAACTCCTTCCCCCACATCAAGGGGAACAGGAATGACCATGACAACGCCAGAGGCATTTGGTGACCACAACAAGTATTCAGCACAAGCTCAATGTTTATTATTTATTTATTTATTTATTTATTTATTTATTTATTTATTTATTACATTTCTATACTGCCCAATAGCCGGAGCTCTCTGGGCGGTTCACAAAAATTAAAAACATTCAAAGTATAAAACAACAGTATGAATGTTACCATGGAAGAACAGAAACGTCTTCAACCGGCAACCGAATGACATCAGTGAAAGTGCCTGTTGAGTCTCCTTGGGGAGAGACCTCTACACATGAGATGGCACCGCTGAGAAGGCCCTTTCCCCAGATGCCTCCTGCCATATCTCCCAACTTCAGGGAAACCAGATGGAGGGGCTCTAAAGATGGTCTCAGTGTACAAGCAGCCCTAACGTTTATGATTCGAGAATTGCAAATTCTCAGCATGACTTCAGAAAAGTACCAAATGTTATATCTGGTCCAGCCATTAATAAAAACCCAGGAGCAGAAAGATACAACTTTTTACAATGTTAAGTGGAAAGTTTTTCTTGACCCAGTTACTTTGGTTACTTGAGGTAAAGCTGAGGTTGTCGAAGGACTGAACTGCAGAACGGAAGGAAAACAGCTTGCACTGACCACTAGAGGCTTCACGGGTCAGGAAAAGAAGCGTAAAAAAGAAATAAATCAGGCCACAGCTCCTGAGGGAGAACTACAGGACTGGGATATCAGACTGTGTGAGAAAATCCAAGCAACTCCATCCTGTTCTTGCAAAAAATATCTTTTGTGCAGACACATTTCATCAGCCTCGCCTGTACGTATTTCATTTGTCGGTGAGGAAAAACTGGTACTTCAGTCAGGAACGAATATCAGAAGCATAGTCTTAATGTCATTGCTGGAGATCATTGGGTGGAGTCCTGTTATTTAGCAACAACAAAGATTACTTTCCCCGTTGTGGCAGGAAATCTCGAGTTGGAGTCAACTTCACTGTTGGGAGTCACGGAAACGACACCGCTGGCAGAACGGGACTTCTGCGTCTTCTCCTCCACCCTGCAGCCCCTGGCTTGCCTTCAAAATCTCCTCTGGAGGGACCCTCAACCCTCTGGAGTGGATTTGGAGGGCAAGAGGGGTTTTGCTGCGTGGAGGAGAAGAAGAGTGGGAAGTCCAACCAGTGGTCTCTGTTTTACAGGTGGGAGGATGAAGTTGGAATCGGCTCTAAGTTTGTCTCTTTCCCAAACCTTAAAACAAGACAACTTTAGGATACCCAAGGCCTATTTTTGCCCTGGACCTCCTCACCCCCTGACAGTCACACTCCATAGGACACCATGCAGTCTGCGTGGCACCCCCAAAAAGAGAAGGGGAAAAAAGAGAAATTACTGATTTCCTCCAAATTTTGGCAGTGAACTACTCTGCAGCACAACAAATGTCGTAGCCTGGCATCTAAGAAAAATGAAATAAAATAAAATGGAAACAAAGTGGGAAGATCTGGAGTTGTGCCACTGGTGAAATGGAAGGTGGATTCCTGCATTGAGCAGGGGGTTGGACTTGATGGCCTTATTAACCCCTTCCAACTCTACTATTCTATGAAAGTAAAGCAGGAGGCAGGATCAAAGAGCAGGCAAGACATCAGGACTGAAGAACACCAAGGACATCAGAACACACCGGAGCATGGAAGACAGTGCAACAGGAAGTTCCTACATGTCCAGGAGGATCCAATGTCCATCTGTGGTGGGTGGAATCAGTCCATGGTCAGAGTGTACTTAACTGAGAAGTTGCCACCTGCAGTTCATTGGCTCACCACACGGAGCAGCTGTCTGCAGATCCCAGCAGATCCCATCACAAGTACATAGAGGCTGATTTAAGGGCGGGTGTGACCCCAAGCCCTGAGCTATTTCTTTTCAGTACAGAACATTTGTTCATATTCTGGAAGGAGGCAGGACATCCTTCCCAATGGTTTGGGTTATTTATTTATTTATTTAATGAATAAATAACCCAAACAAACAAATCCAGCTGTCCCCCCTCCCCCATGCATTCTGGGTATAATGGACATATGGATCTTTGCTCTCTGCAAGGGATTCCACATTCTTCTTTTTTTAGTTTATATACATTTATTTTAATGAGGTTTATGTAGTTTAAAGTTTATACATTGAAGCAAAGGCATTTAATGGGCTTTTAATATAGGGGAAACGATCCTAAATCCAAATAATGTTGCATTCAAAGAGGAGAAACAACTAAAATATTTCTGCAGTTATATTGTGTTTGTATTTTTTTTATTACATTGATTCATAAATAAAAATATTAACAAAGAAGATCTATCAACTTAATCAAACTCATGCCAATCAAATAGTGTCCTATACTAAACACAGTTGTATTGAATCCTTAACTTTCTCATTCTGCTGTAAAACCAATCAATCAATCACTTTATTACGGTCCAAGACCAGCACAACATTCTGCTGTAAAATATAGAGACTCCATTTGTTCTACAATGGAATGATTTACTTACTGTTTTCAGACTCTAATTATAGAAGGGAGCAATTCTATGGACCCTAGGCAGCATCTGAGGGAGTCATAAGTTAGGTTGGATTCCCTGATTGGAGATGAGAGACATCACTCTAACTTCTGAGGGGGGCGGGATTGGAGAATGCCCCCACCCACCCAATCTCAGCTCCCTTGCAGCTAGCATGGAAAGAACCACATGGTCTGTCCTCCAAGGTCAGGAAAGAAACCGAATCCGAATGCACAGTTACAAGATGGGGAATACTTGGCTCAGCAATACTACAAATGAGAAGGATCTTGGGATTGTTGTAGATCACAAGCTGAACATGAGCCAACAGTGTGATGTGGCTGCAAAAAAAACAAGTGCTATTTGGGCTGCATTAATAGAAGTATAGCTTCCAAATCATGCGAGTTATTGGGTCCCCTCTATTTGGCACTGGTCAGGCCTCATCCAGAGAATTGCATCCAGTTCTGGGCTCCACAATTCAAGAAGGATGCAGACAAGCTGGAGCATGTTCAGAGGAGGGCAGTGAGGATAATCAGGGGTCTGGAAACAAAGCCCTATGAAGAGAGACTGAAAGAACAGGCCATGTTGAGCTTGGAGAAGAGAAGATCGAGGGGAGACATGATAGCACTCTTCAAGTACTTGAAAGGTTGTCACACAGAGGAGGGCCAGGATCTCTTCTAGATCATCCCAAAGTGCAGGACACAAAATAAAGGGCTGAAGTTACAGCAAGCCAGATTCTGGCTGGACTTCAGGAAAAAACTTCCTGACTGTTAGAGCAGTACGACAATGGAACCAGTGCCCTAGGGAGGTTGTGGGCTCTCCCACACTAGAGGCCTTCAAGAGGCAACTGGACAACCATCTGTCAGGGATGCTTTAGGGTGGATTCCTGCATTGAGCAGGGGGTTGGACTCGATGGCCTTAGAGGCCCCTTCCAACTCTACTATTCTATGATTCTATGAACCCCTGAGAGAGGTAAATTTTGGTGACCAGGAAAGGGAGGAAACTGTAGAGGGCAGGGTATGAGTTATGCTGAGGTCTGTTCAGCATTCTCCACCCGCCTCTGGAATGCCCCAACTAGACTGGCAAAATAGCTCATCCAGCGAAAAATGCAGGGTTGGGAGGGCAGGGAGGCAGACCCATAGAATTGCACCCTTAGTTAATTTAATCATAGAGGTCATATCCCAAACCCTCATGCAGCAATTGTCAGTTGTTGGAAGGTTTGCTCTCTTCCAGCTATAGCTTATTGCCATACAGGCAGCTGCCAGTAAATGAATAGTTCTTTTCATAACATAAATTGGAATTATATTCTTAATATATACATATAATAATACCAGTGGGTCTAAAGAGAGCTCGACACATACAATTTTCATCATTTCATCCTTTTGCCATCCTCCAAAAAACATGAACTATACTGGGTCTCCTGGAACTGTGCCTCTTATGCGTTAGAATGAGTGGATCCAATCTAGGCATGCGTCCTTTTGTGCACATGAATGCATTTCGTTTTTAAAAAATGGATAAAGACTTAATCTCAAGAGGTCGCATTGGAGCAAAGCTATCAGGCAGCACCTGCTTAGGGGAAGGCAGTTCCATATTCCTGGCCACCGGTACATCCATGGGAATAATGATAAAACATTCTGTTTGTAGAGAACGCTCTCGTTTCATGGCCAGCGTGGTGCATTTGAGGTTAATGGAATGGATCAGAACTTTTCTCTGGAGAGTCTACAGTTTTTGGTCTCATGCTGTAATGCTCCGTGCATAAACTCATTTGCCTGTAGAGTGAGAACGTGGCTGAAAAAAGAAATGTTACAGTCCATAGAGTTGTGTAGTTTTATCCTCTACACAACCAAAGAGGCTGTCCTGTGTGCCACATTAGAACTACCCTGCTCTAATGTCATGGGCCAGGAACCTGAACCATCATTCTCAGGAGGCTCCTTGTCTTCAGAATGGATTCCAGAGTTAATGGGTCAGGGAGAAAATGTGGTCCCAGAAAGGCATCATGAGATTCCCACCTCCCCAGCACCAAGTTCTCCAGAAAGATCCTAGGGGTTCACTTTCTGGTATCCAGAGATGGTCACCTTTTCATCCCAAGATTCTGACCATGAGGACACTAGGCATATGACAGCCATTCTCATGTCACTGAACCCTGAGGCTGTTAAAACAAGGTAGGTCCCTTTTAGAAATAAAGCCTCAGCCAATGTAGATGTGGGGCCAACCAGCCGAAAGGAAGCCAAATTCCTACTTAAGGCAAAGTCTTGATTTGATGCTTGTTGGAGCAATATACAGACAACCCTGACTGGCATCTAGCCCCAACATCACTCAGAGCTTTCTATGGAGTTGATCTATTGCTTCCCTGTGAAGCTTGACCTACTCTGCTAAAGATCTGACCTATAATGGAATACTACAAAACCAAGGCTACAGCAACACCAGCAATATGAACCTCTCACCACAACTGAGACAACACAGGGGATTGGCAAGTCCCACATCCTGAAATAGTACAACTATGCATATTGACAAATTCTTCCCCATCCAAATCCATGGGTTGATTCCAGACTTAGTCATACTTTGAGCTGAAGCTTTGAAATAAATGAGGGTTGTTAATCATGACTAATTTAAGTGCCATTGATTTCAATGAGTCTACTCCAAGTATGAATAAGTCTGAAACCAACCACATATTTGCTAGGTGAAAGAAACAACAAACTTTCCTAAGCTGACTATTCGGAAAGCTTATTTTAAAATTATATTTTATTGAATTTTAGTTACAGCTGTTAAGAGTGAACATTCAACAGAAATCAATTGACATGAGAAGGAATTAAAACCAACCATAGTCCACTTCCAAATCTAGCTGTAAATCTAAAAAAAGACATTATGGGGATTATTATGAAAAGAATTGAAAATAAAATTTCATAATGGCTTTATACAAAGCTATGACTACACTTGCAATAATGTGTAGAGTTCTGGTCAACGCTCTTCAAAAAGGATGTTGTACCTCCAGAAAAGAGCAACCAAATTGATCAAGGTGCTGGAGTAACGCCCATATGAGGAAAGGTTACAACATTTGAGGAATTTTTTTTAGCTTAGAAAAAAGGTGACACAATAGAGGCATATAAATTATGCATATGTGAAAGAAGTAGACAGGGTGATGTTTTTCTCCTATCTCATAATACTAGAACTTGGGGTCATCCAAGGTGGGAGATTCTGGACAGTCAAAAAGTAATATTTCACACACCCCAACTTGAACAGCTTTAAAAGGAGATAAAACAACATCCGTGGAGGGTATGTCTATCAATGGCTATTGGGTAGAATGGCTACACATTATCTCCAGTATCAGAGGTAATGTCTCTCAATACTAGTTTCTAGGGAACACACATGGGGTAGGCTATTGTGTTCATGTCCTGCTTGTGGGTTTCAAAGACATATCTTGTTGGCAAGGAATGCTGGTAGTTATCATTTAAAACATCTGGGGAGGGGCACTAGGTTGGGAAAGGCTGGTCCTGGATGTTCCAACCTATAGTACCAGTAGCTTACTTCATGGGGCAGCTGTGAACAAAGCTAAAAGCACCTTGTTCTAGTTCCAGTAGTGCCTGTCATCCAAAAAATTGTGTGAAAATTGGATATGCATGTTGTTCTCCAAGCTCAGCCTCCAAGCTCAGAAGACTCTGAGAGGAAGGAGTCTTCATCCAGTAACACATCCAGTAACAATACCAGAAACTGGTATTGAAAGACTATTTGAGAACTTCTAGGCCAGAAGACATGACTTTATGAGACTCCTCAGTCTTAGACAGCACCCCTCCAACACAGTCCTCACTGCCTCCACAGTATAGGAGCCAGCAACTTTAGAATTGGACAATGGTTCTTTAAGAAGGAGACAGCTTCCCAAAGTGGGTGGAGTTAACATCAGGTCCAGGCTTCAGAAGGCCCCTGCATGTTGCTGAGACAACAATTCTTCTTGTGTGGGTTCCAGCCTGCAAGGATCTGCCCAAGGTGCTGAAAGACGTTGCTTTCCCATCCTGCATAGCTTGATAGCTGTATTTACTGTTATAGTATTATAACAGTATTATTACTGTATTACAGTATTATTACTGTATTATAGTAAATACAGACACTTCTGATTGGCTGAGCTAGATAGGACAGTTCATTATATGCTGGTCAGCTTCTTCCATTAATGGATCTGCCATACTGAGGACATTCTGGGTTGCATTTGTGTAAGTCCAGCAAAGCTACAGCCCATAAATACAAAGTATCAATTTCTGTACCCTATCTCTAAATACCAGGGCTAAAATCAAGTGCCTATTTAGCATATTGTCCCCAACAGAAGACAGAAGCAGCTGTAGTGCACAGTAATTTTTAAAAGAAAAAACAAAACTGAAATGAGCAGGGTTTTTTTTATATAAATAGCCCAAGGGATTTCAAACTGGCACCTGACAAGTGTGCAACATGGCAGGATAGCAATTTCCTCTTTATGATGAACATAAATTAATGGGAATAGAACTGAGAACAGACAGGTCGCAGCACCTAGCCAAAAAACACCTGGGCAGAGAAATAAGCACAGTATGAATGGAGGTGACGTGCAGACGGAGAGGCAGGCATTTCTCATGCTGTTACTTTGCCATCCTCATCAGACGCTCATTGGAAAGCCACACGGCAACCTATTAGGCTTCCTGGACCACATTGCCATGGCAATGGAACAATTAATTTGCCAACTCTTCCTCGTTGTGGAGGTGAGGGGCTTTCAAGATGCTTGACAGTTTAAGGACATCCTTTTCCACCATAAACTCCAAGATGGATCTAGAACACATTGTATGTGGGACACTAGAATAGTTCAACTAAGGTAAAACTAGGAGGAACATGAAAGACCATTGTTTTCATTTCGAGATTCCATTCATGTTCATTAGTGAAACCGCTTGTCAATTTTTAAAAGAGAGCCAAAGATTTGCTCACAGACTCCTGCAATCTTGGCTGGATTTGGCCTTTACCTTCTAGTTGGGCTCTTGTTATAAATGGTAATAAACGAAATGTAAACTGTAAAAAGAAACACCGTATCAATCTAATACCCCGGAAGACAGAAACAAACTTCAAAGTGGTCTTGATAGGCTGGAGTGCTGGGCTCAAAACAACAGAATGAAATTTAATAGGGATAAAGGCCAAGTTCTACATTTGGGAAATAGAAACCAAAGGCACAGTTACAAGATAGGGGATACTTGGCTCAGCAATACTACAAACGAGAAGGATCTTGGAATTGTTGTAGATCGCAAACTGAATATGAGCCAACAGTGTGATATGGCTGCAAGAAAGGCAAATGCTATTTTGGGCTGCATTAATAGAAGTATAGCTTCCAAATCACGTGAGGTACTGGTTCCTCTCTATTCAGCCCTGGTTAGGCCTCATTTAGAGTATTGCGTCTAGTTCTGGGCTCCACAATTCAAGAAGGATGCAGACAAGCTGGAGCGTGTTCAGAGGAGGGCAACCAGGATGATCAGGGGTCTGGAAACAAAGTCCTATGAGGAGAGACTGAAAGAACTGGGCATGTTTAGCCTGGAGAAGAGAAGATTGAGGGGAGACATGATAGCACTTTTCAAATACTTAAAAGGTTGTCACACAGAGGAGGGCCAGGATCTCTTCTCAATCCTCTCAGAGTGCAGGACACGGAATAATGGGCTCAAGATAAAGGAAGCCAGATTCCAGCTGGACATCAGGAAAAACTTCTTGACTGTTAGAGCAGTATGACAATGGAATCTGCTATTCTATGATTCTATGAATCAGCGCTTAAGTGAAATTGACAAAGTCTACAAGGCTTCTGCATATTGCTGAGACAAAAGCTCTTCTTGTGCAGGTTCTAGCCTGCATGGACCTCTCCAAGGTCCTGAAAGTCCTTGCTTTCCCATGCTGCATAGCTGGATTTGTCTCTGCTTTGCCCTTCTGGTAAGTACAACCAGTTCAGATTGGCTGAGCTCGGTAGGACAATGCATTATGCCAGTCATCTTCTTCCATGAATGGATCTGCCATGCTGAGGACATTTTGGGTTGCATTTGTGTAAGTCCACCAAAGCTACAGTCCATAAATACAAAGTATTTATCATTTTCTGTACCCTGTCTCAACATACCAGGGCTTTTGCTATTAATGGTAATAAATGAAATGCAGACTATAAAAAGAAACACCGTAACTATCAGCGGGCAAGTGAAATTGACAAAGCCTTCTGAGTAAAAGGTGAACTGAATCAAGAAGAGTGTGAGGGGAGAGTCTATAAACATAGGAATGGTTGAAAGAACTGGGTGTGTTGTTTAGCTTCCCTTAATAAATAGTTCTTAGCTGCCAGTTTCTCCTAGTTCTCTGCTCTCCCACAGACACAAACATAGAATCATAGAATAGCAGAGTTGGAAGGGGCCTACAAGGCCATCGAGTCCAACCCCCTGCTCAATGCAGGAATCCACCCTAAAGCATCCCTGACAGAGGGTTGTCCAGCTGCCTCTTGAAGGCCTCTAGTGTGGGAGAGGAAATAACCTGTATCGTCGTCAACAATCGTTTATCCAAAAATTGTAGAATCTCTTTTGCTGTACTATCCTCAGAAGGACTGTTTAAACTGTAAAAGATACTAACTATGTAACTCAAGGATAAATGGCTACTACTTATCTCAGATAAGAGCGTGGGCTGACTAGCCAGAATGTCAAATAGGGTAGTGATCGTGTTATCACTCATATTAAGCCCCTGAGATCTCACTCTTTAATTACATTCTAAATTAAACTTTCAACAGATATACATCCAGTTATACCATAAATTTTGTCCTAATGCATGTGGAACGATGAAAATTACAGACACAATAAATCTCTTGCTCTGTTGTTACTTGTCCTAATGATGTGGCATGCAGTTGTCAATTCAGCTGGGTACACACCAGTCAAGTGTTTCATTCAATCCTCCTGGAATTAACGATTTCAAAGTTAAGATCCAGTGAATTTCCCTTCTACTGAGAAGGGGTTCTCCTCTTGGCACTTTTTCTATTGCTCAGAAAGTAATGGACAGGTATAGATTAGGCCTAGATAACCCTTGAGGTCCCTCTATGTTTTATTAATCGTTCTTTATCGTTTGTAGCCAATGGCCATCACAACATCATAAAACATTAAAACATTAAAACATTAAAACATTAATCTGATTAAAACTGCTGAAACGGTAGGACAAGTTAACACATTAAGCAAAATAGAGCAGCAATAAAACACGTTATCTTAAATCAATGCCATACTCTTCGTTTTATTATCTACCTTACCCAAAGTCAGAATCCAGACCTGCCACAAAAGCTTTCCTTAACTTTAATGCTGCTAGGGCAAATAGGGCCACCCTGTAGCTTACAAAGTTGTCTGTGTCTGCCAACAACCACCTGATTTTGAACTCTTCCGTGTGGCCTTCAAGGAAGTTTAGAAAGGGGAAGATGAATTTGGTCCGTGGTCCCTCTATGATTCTACCAGTCTTTTCTCACAGGAACTGCATGTAGTATTGAGAAGAGCAATTGTATTCAAGGGACTCTTTGGAAGGTTGTATGGATAAGTACAAATATTCCACCCGCCACCAATCACCCTCATTGTTAAGAGCTACTGCCTGACTTCTAGTCTGAATATGAAGCATTTCACCACTCAGATTTCATTATCCACTTACTTGCTATTTAAAGAGCTTCACTGCAAAAGAGAAAGTTGTACAAGGAAAATGGCTCCGGTTGCTACGAGTGCCATAACCTTGATGATAACCTTTCAGTCGGCTCAAAAATCCTCAAATGCCACAGAACAGGTGCCCTTTAAGGTGCTCAAGGTAGTGAGCTATTGAGACTGATCGTGCAAAAAAAATATCTGCCACTTGGAGCAAAGGAAGAAACCAGAACTTTTCTTTTAGTGATGAAAGACAGGTGGAATTTATAGATTTTTAAAAACACACACATACCCCGCACAACTTTCTGAACAAATAGAGTTGGATCTAGGATCTGCCTTCTATGAGAGAAAGTGCTTTCCATCTGGGGCTTTATAGGACATAATTGAATTGGGCCCAGAAATAAATGGAAAGCCAGTTCAGTTGGTTCAAGATTGGTGACATATGATCTCTAAAGTGCATGCCAAATAGGGGTGTGCACGGACCCCCCACTCTGCCCTGCGGGCCGATCCGGAAATTTCAGATCGGCTCGTTCCGCTCCGCTCCGCCCATACTCCGCTCCCCTTCGCCGCGGAGCTCCGGCTCCGAATCGGAGCTCCGCAGTGGAGGGGAGTGGTGCCAGGTAAGGCCGGGAGAGGAGGGCGGGGGGGGTTACCGGGCCCTGTCGCTGTCTCCGCCCATGCGGCGACGGCGGCAGAGCCCGGTAAGGGACCAAGGGGGAGGGGGGCCTTACCTGCCTCTGTCCGCGGTCCGTCGGCTTCTTCAATTGAGCCCGTGGTTCAGCCAGGAAGTCTGGGCCGCAAGTGCGGCCCAGACTTCCTGGTTGAACCGCGGGCTCAATTGAAGAACCCGAGGGACCGCGGACAGAGGCAGGTAAGGGAGAGGAGGGGGGGGGGTTTACTGGGCCCTGCCACTGTCGCCGCATGGGCAACAGCGACAGCGGCAGGGCCCGGTAAACCCCACTTACCTTTCCGGCGGAGCTCCGGATCGAGGCGAAGGATCTGCCTTCACCTCGATCCTCTTCGCCATGCTCCGCCGGCCCCCCAATCCTCTTCGCCTCCACCTTAAGGGGAGGCGAAGCACCCCGCTCCGCTTCTAATTCGCCGGTCCGATTAGAAGCGGAGCACATCCCTAATGCCAAACATTTTTCAAGGGCAGCCCCATGCAGAGTGCATTACAGTAGTCAAATCAAGAAGTGATTAAGGCAAGGATCACCATGGCCAGAGCGGCCTTCCCTCAGCTTTATCTTCGCAACAACCCTATGAGGTCAATTAGGTTGAGAACTTCGTTACTCAATGACCAGAGTAAGGATTTGTCTCTTGGACCTTTTCCAACACTTTATGAAATGGCACATTATGACGATTGGGTGTGTTTACCTACTTTCTACTTGCGGATCTGCACCTGCCAGCTTAGAGAAATCTGGACTGCCCTTGTGAGAAGAGTGCTGACTGGGAATGAATAGATTTTGTAAAATCCGTTCCTTCTGCATTTCATGGATTGTCAGGTGCTTTTTGTTCCATCATCCACTCATTGAAGGAAACAGATTTTCCCACAATTTCCTGAATTTGTGCAAATTCACACTTGCAAAAATGCACATTTGCAAAAATGCGCAAATCCTCCCCATGTACAAATCCTCCTGCAGTGCACAAATCTCCCAAAATACACATTTTCATACTTTAGCCTATTTTCAGCTGTTTTTTTTATTTTGCATAAAGTTCTGGAAACATTTTTAAAAAGTGTCTACAGGTCCTTGGAATCCACGTGACTCAGGAAAATCCAGTCCACTATGGAATCCGTGGGTCAGATTCATAGAAATCCAATCTAATTTGATTTTGTTGCAGATTTCTCAGACTACTTCTTAGTATGAATGGCTGAGAAATTCATTTCCGTTGCTTTTTGACCAGAATTTAGCCCAGTTCGCACCACCCGGAATGGATGCAGACCTGACTGCAGTCTGATTTCAAGGTCTGTGCATTTCTGTGCTTGTGATGTGATTCACACAACAACAACAACAACAACAACAACTTGAATTAAAAACATACATTTGAAAAATGTGCACACACAAAAAGGCATACTTTTGAAAAATGCACCCAAAGATTCTAATCAATGGGAGAAAAATGGGAACAATAGCTATGTACATTTGGAAAAATGCACGCAGAAATGCAGATGGATTTTTTTTTTTTTTGTGGAAGGAAAAAAAGCCAAAGCTTGCAATCTGATCTGAACATGCATCAGAACAAGTGTTGAGGTAGAATTTGGAGGATCTCAGCAAGCTCAAGTTTTGCTGATTCTCACATCCCTGCTTCTTAAACTTCAGAAGCGAATTTATATTTTCTTTCATTTAATTCTCATTCCCAAACCTGCTTGTCACTATTTCTTGGAAATGGTTCTTCCTGAAGTTAAGTGTAGCTAGGCTTGAAAGGAAATGCTTTGTGTGGAATAACTAGGTCACCTCTCATGCTATGTTCTTATGGGAACAAATGAGCAAATGATTAATAACCCTGCCAATGTGAGTGGGAGAAGCTGGCAGGAAAACTCTTAGCCATTAAGAATGCTGCCAGAGCCCAGCCTTTGACTTAGTAGGAGGCTTAACTGCTCATGCGACCAAAAAGTAAGAGCAGAGAAATGAAAAGTGGAGCACTGGAGAATAGGTTGGCTTGACTACCCATTTTGACTGGGAAGTTCAACTCATATCCCACCACCTTCCTGGCAGATCACCCCTAGAACTTAAGGAGACTTCAGAGGCGAAGAAAGATCTCATCACTGGAAGAACCATAGCACCTGGAGTGGTCCCATTCCCCTCCTCCATTCCTAGCAGGACTCCAGGAACATCTCCAGGACTCAAGGAACAAAGTCTGGACAGAAGCCCAGAGCTGGAGATGCAGTGTCTGTCTGGCAGTGCATCAAATATTCTTGAGTCATATTCATGAGGAGGAAGCATGCTAATGATTGGGCGCCTAATAACAAGCCAGGAAGAGCTGGGGGCACCAGCATCCTGTATAAAGCTGCTCAGTCGGAATCTAGTCCTTGCTGAATCAACATCTCTTTTACTGTTTGCTCTGCTGGACAGATCCCATGGTAGTCCGACCTTTATGATCCTTGAACCACAGGACTGCTTCTGATAAGGCAGAATTGACTTTCATTTCAGGGATCACAGAAATGGGACACTAGATGAGACACAGCTGATCAGGTCAAATTCAAGTTTGAACGTCTCCAATCAGAATCATCTATTGACATGGAGAAGGGAATGGCTCGTCCACCTGTTATTCAGGTAGTGGGATGTCTTGAGATTGTAAATGCCAAACCTTTCTCCAGTTCTAATTAAATTAAGGTGTCACTGTACTACCCTATTGAATTGGCCACTGAGAGTCCTGTGAAGCAAAGGGTGCTATAGAAGGCTTATAAGGGGCTGGAGCAAATTCCCCTATAAGGAAAGGTTGCAACATTTGGCATTTCTAGTTTAGGAAAGAGGTAAGTAGGGGGAGACATTATGGAGGTGTACAAAATTATGCACAGTGTGGAGAAAGTGGATAGGGAGACATTTTCCCACCCTCCCATAATACTGGAACCTAATGTGGGTCATCCCATGAAGCTGATCGGTGGGAGATTCATGACAGATAAAAGGAAGCAGTTCTTCCCATAGAGGTAATCAATCTATTGACTTCTCTATCACAAGACGTAGAGAGGGCCGCCACTTTGGATGGCTTTAAAAGGGCATTGGACAGATTCATAGAATCATAGAATCATAGAATAGCAGAGTTGGAAGGGGCCTACAAGGCCATCGAGTCCAACCCCCTGCTCAATGCAGGAATCCACCCTAAAGCATCCCTGACAGATGGTTGTCCAGCTGCCTCTTGAAGGCCTCTAGTGTGGGAGAGCCCACAACCTCCCTAGGTAACTGGTTCCACTGTCAAACTGCTCTGACAGTCAGGAAGTTTTTCCTGATGTCCTCATGGAGGAAAAGGATGTCAATGGCTACTAGTCCTGATGTTTCTATGCTACCTCTAGTATCAGAGACAGTAAAGCTATATTCAACAGTTGCTGGGGAACATGGGCAGGAGGTGCTTTTGTGCTCATGTTTGTGGGTTTCCCATGGGCAGCTAGTTGACCACTGTGTGAACAGAAAGCTGGACTAGATCGTCCCTTGGTCTGATCCAGCAGGGCTCTTCTTATGTCCTTCAATCCCACTGTGACCTATAAACCTCCCCTGTTATGAACAGGGGAATCATTTCTCTTCTGTTCTTTTCAAAAGCACCCCTCCATGGCCAGCCCATTATTTTCTAAGCCTTTCAGCAGCCCAATATATAACTGTTTTGGAACATGGGAATCTCCTGGAGTCTCCCCTGAACCCCTTTTCTTGCATGCCTTCTTTGCAGAGCTGTTCCTCCTTCCTAAACCTCTTCCTCCCTGTTGCCAGAGTTCCTGAGTCCTATGCCCAGAGCTCCTGGTTGGGTATTCATCCTTGCACCCTTGGATCATTGCTTCCTTTCTGCTGAGAAATGGGAAGAACAGGCTGAAAATATGGACATTTGGTCTGATGCAACAATGTCCGCTCTTATTATTGGCCAAAGGTTCTACTATTGCTGCATTGTCACTTGGACTCGTGGGAAGATACATTAGGCCAGGGATGGAGAAACTGTGGCCCACCAGATGTTGTTGGTCTACAACATCCTTGATGATTGCCCATGCTGGATGGGGTTGATGGGAGCTGGAGTCCAAAGAACTGGACTCATAGCACCGTGCCTGGGTCCAGCTCCAGCTGAGAGCCCCCTCCGTCCTGCTACCTACTGTCTCTGCAGAGGCCACCAGTGAGGGAGGAAGCAGCAGCCAGGCACCTCTCCACCGTGCCTGGGTCCAGCTCCAGCTGAGAGCCCCCTCCCTCCTGCTACCAACTGTCTCTGCAGAGGCCACCAGTGAGGGAGGAAGCAGCAGCCAGGCACCTCTCCACCGTGCCTGGGTTCAGCTCCAGCTGAGAGCCCCCTCCCTCCTGCTACCAACTGTCTCGGCAGAGGCCACCAGTGAGGGAGGAAGCAGCAGCCAGGCACCTCTCCACCGTGCCTGGGTCCAGCCCCAGCTGAGAGCCCTCTCCCTCCTGCTACCAACTGTCTCTGCAGAGGCCACCAGTGAGGGAGGAAGCAGCAGCCAGGCACCTCTCCACCGTGCCTGGGTTCAGCTCCAGCTGAGAGCCCCCTCCCTCCTGCTACCAACTGTCTCGGCAGAGGCCACCAGTGAGGGAGGAAGCAGCAGCCAGGCACCTCTCCACCATGCCTGGGTCCAGCTCCAGCTGAGAGCCCTCTCCTTCCTGCTGTCAACTGTCTCTGCAGAGGCCACCAGTGAGGGAGGAAGCAGCAGCCAGGCACCTCTCCACCGTGCCTGGGTCCAGCTCTAGCTGAGAGCCCCCTCCCTCCTGCTACCAACTGTAACTGCTGAACTTTGCAACTAAGATTGTAGTGCCTGAATTTTCTTTCCTTTTCCCCCTCCTCCTCCTCCCTCCCAATCCCCTTTCCTTTTGTGTCATGTCTTTTAGATTGTAAGCCTGTGGGCAGGGACTGTCAAGAAATACTTTTGTAAGCTGCCGTGAGAGCCTTTTTTGGCTGAATGGCGGCATAAAAATGCTTAAATAAAATAAAATAAAATAAAATAAAATAAATAAATAAATAAATAAATAAATAAATAAATAAATAAAAGAACTGTGTTCTTTTCCCAAAGAACAAAACCCTGAACTCACACAAAGGAAGAAAATGAAAACTTTTAAGGGTTAATGTGTGTGAAACATCAAAGTAACTATATGACATTCTTTGTACCTGACTTGCTCAGGTTGAAAATACCTCAGAACCCTGCAAATATAGCAGAAAGTCCCCGAAGGCAAATAGCAAAATGAAAATGTCAAATAGCATTTTGCTTGGCCTTTAACATCAACATTTTCTCTGTCTTTGTGTCGCATGGTTTTTCTTTTCCCGTTTCCCTTTTTGGGGTGGGTGGGGTGGGGGCTATGTTTTAGCTTTGAGGAGAGAAACACAGCCAACTGGGTGTTTGCATGGAATCATACCAATATTTCAGAACGTTTAGATTTAGAGCTGAAAATTGTAATGCCTTTAGAGGAAGGATCATACCATATGTTTTGTGAAAAATCAGCTCATATTCTGGTTTTAAGAAGTGCACCATTAGGTCAATGTCCTATTACCCATGGTGACCAACCAGATGCCTCTGGGAAGCCCCCAAGAGTCACGTGAGGATTATAGCACACTCTTGTTATTTCACAAATTAATTAAACACTCTGTAAAGATGTCCTTTCTTTTATCTGTCCTGAACATCCCATCATTCCACTGTTCTGGATAACCTTGAGTTCTACATCTTATTATCAAATTTATTTCTTCGTTTTTCCCTCTTGCAAGGGACCCAAAGCAACATACATAGCCCTCCTCCTCTCCATTTGATCATCACCTGCTCTGGGCCGCTTGCACTGGCTGCCTATATGTTTCCGAGCCCAATTCAAGGTGCTGGTTTTGACCTATAAAGCCTTACATGGCTTGGGACCACAATACTTGATGGAACACCTCTCCAGATGTGAATATACCCAGTCACTATGTTCAACATCGAAGGTCCTCCTCCGGGTGCCTACTCCAAGAGAGGCTTAGAGTATGGCAACGAGGGACAGGGCCTTTTCGGTGGTGGCCCCCAGTCTATGGAACAATCTCCCTGACGAGGCTCGCCTGGAGCCAACGCTGCTATCTTTCCAGCGCCAGGTTAAGACTTTCCTCTTTGCCCAGGCATATCTTAATTACCCACATGTTTAGTTTTTTAACCGTTTTTAATGCTTTATGTGTGTATGTTCTGTGTTTTAGAATTTTAAATTTTGTATACTTGTTTTTATCTCAATTTTAGAATTTCTGTAAACCGCCCAGAGAGCCCTGGCTATGGGAGCGGTATATAAGTGTAATAAATAAAAATAAATAAATAAATAAATAAATGAATGAATAAATCACAACAACCCTGTGAGGCAGGTTAGGCTGCGAGTCAGTGAATCTGTACTCCATGCCTGAGTGGGGACTAGGACCTGGATCTCCTGATTCCCATTTTAACACTCTAACCACTACGCCACACTAGCCCTCTGGTCTTATAAGAAAGGAGATATATATATATATATATATATATATATATATATATATATATATTCCTCTTTCTCCAAACCATGCTTATGTTTTTCAGTATGTCCCATTATGTCCCATTCAGTACGTTCTGTCTGTGCAATGATTGTTTTTCTCTATAAATAAGGCACCAAAATTGATTTGTTGCTATTTGCTTCATTGGGCGGTATAAAAATGTAATAAATAAATAAATAAATAAATAAATTTTGTCGCTTATGTATTGCGCAATTGTTTATGGGCTGCTGGGAATTGTAGGATTTTTTTCTGTCTAAACATGCATAAAACTTCACTCTTAGCATATTTGTTGTTGTACTTTAGAAACTTCTCTGGGAATGAGGAGAAGTTGCTTTGCAACTGGCACAAAGGCCACCCAATCAGCATGGTGTACAGCAATGAACGTCCAATCAGCATTATTCACATCAATGAACATCCAATCAGTATGGTGCGTAGCAATGAATATTCAGTCAGCACTCTGCACAGCCCTGCTCCGAGGAGAGAGAGACATTGAGCTCCTTTAGACAAGGGAAAATCCTGTTCCCTTACGGTGGCTCTGCTTCCTGCTTCTCTTCTACATTTGCAATGAGCTGTAATTATATGACCATGTGGCTTGTACAGCTCAATGCAGTTGAATGGGACAGTGCCCTCTAGTGGGCATGTTAGAGCACAACTTTGCCTGCACACGGCAGGAAACCCCCAACAAATATCGATATATCCCAGAAGAATCAAATTTTCTGGGATTTATTTTTTAGCGCTAAAGCTGGAAAATGGAGGGGGAGATGCACAGGAAGCTGACAGTGTTGTCAGAATGACCTGCGTGTTATAAAATGCTAGTTTAAAGAAGCCCAATGTGGTACTGTCACACTGACACTAGCGGGTTAGCTACTCAGTGCTGTGCAAATCTAGTTTTGTGCCGAAAGCCAGAAGAACACATTTTACCCAAGTTTTATCCAAAGGTGGAGGCAGTATGTGAAGTTACACATCTGTATATTGAGTCTATGGTGAAAGTTACGTATTCCTGTTATATCTTTGTCTTTTATAGTGAGTATTTCTATGGATGAGATGAAATGAGTGACGGGAAGAATGGTGGATTTGCATATGAGTGATGATTGGCTGAGTGAGTGAGGGGGTGAAGTCTCTGTGTTATATAAACTGCATGCTGTGCTGTGTGAGTCAGATAAGATAGAAACATGGACTGGCACTGAGGGATAAGATCAGAGTTACGATTTGTGATGAGACAGAGATAGGGATGAGATAGGATTTTAGGATTGAGAACAGAGAGAGAGAGAGAGAGAGAGAGAGAGAGAGGGAGGGAGGGAGGGAGGGAGGGAGGGACGTCTGTGGTGATTGCAAAATGGTTGGTTAAGAGTAGGGTCTAGAGCAGAGCTTTCCAAACTGTGTGTCGCGACATGTTAGTGTGTCGGCTGCAGTGTGTAGGTGTGTCACGCGAACGTAACGAGAAACCTCTGAGTCTATGTGAAATAAGCAATACCAACTTGCATGCATTTTTACGCAGCAAAGGTGTCGATTAGTGTGGTGCACTAATATATTCCCCTTCCGTCGTATCCGCGTATGCACACCACGGTCAAGGGATCATACAGGTACTGTGCATGCGCAGTATGCATAATCGGGTCGAAACAGCTGATTCCACGTCACTTCCAGTGACGTGGCTGCACCTGAAGCGATGCATTCAAGAAATTCCATGGGTCCAGTTTTTTGATAGAACACGTCTCAAACACAGCTCGACAAAATTGGTTCAATGTGAAAAGTCTTGCAAATCATATTTTTTAAAAAAATATAAATGAAAGGTTTTCATGAGATATGTTGTGTCCCCATACATTTCATTATTACAATTTATGTATGTGTCAGTATCTCTTATAAGGGGTTAGTTTAACCTCCGGTTTGCTAGTAAAACTGAATTATTGTGTCACGAAATGATGCGTGTCTAAAAAGTGTGTCATCAACATGAAAAGTTTGGAAAGCTCTGGTCTAGAGAATGGAATAGAATTGAATATTTATTTCTTACCCGCCTCTCCCTCTGAATCGAGGCGGTGAACAACATTAAATAAAAACCACCATGAAATGCATAAAACTAGTTAAAAACATATAAAACTGATACAATATTAAAATAACAATTGGACATGTTAAAAAACATCTGGGTAGGCCAGCTGGAAGAACTCAGTCTTTATGGCTTTCTTAAATTCCAAAAGACTCTTAAGTTGACAAATGTCTCCCGGCTGGCCAATCCACAGTCTGGGGGTGGCAGAAGAAAAGGTCCTCTGGGTATTAGTTGTCACTAGGGGTGTGCACGGACCCCCCGCTCCGCCCCGCGGGCCGATCCGAAAATTTCGGATCGGCCCGCTCCGCGCCGCTCCGTCCATAGTCCGCTCCTCTTCGCCACAGAGCTCCGGCTCTGAATTGGAGCTCCGCAGTGGAGGGGAGTGGCGCCAGGTAAGGCCCCCCTCCCTCCTCTTCCTTACCTGCGTCTGTCCACGGTCCCTCGGCTTCTTCAATTGAGACTTCACTAGACTTCCTGGTTGAAGAAACCGAGGGACCGTGGATGGACACAGGTAAGGGAGAGGAGGGTTTACCGGGTCCCGCCGCCGCCGCCCGTGCGACGACGGCGGCAGAGCCCGGTAAGGGACCAAGGGGGAGGGGGGCCTTACCTGCGTCCATCCGCGGTCCATCAACTTCTTCAATTGAGCCCGTGGCTCAACCAGGAAGTCTAGGTGCGGCCAAGGGAAGAAGCCAAGGGACCGCGGACAGATGCAGGTAAGGGAGAGGAGGGAGGGAGGGTTTACCGGGCCCTGCCGCTGTCGCCGCATGGGCAACAGTGACAGCGGCAGGACCAGGTAAACCCCACTTACCTTTCTTGCAGAGCTCCGGATCGAGGCAAAGGATCCGCCTTCACCTCGATCCTCTTCGCAACGCTCCACCGGCCCCCCAATCCTCTTCGCCTCCGCTTTAAGGGGAAGCGAGGCACCCTGCTCCGCTTCTAATTTGCCGGTCCGATTAGAAGCGGAGCACATCCCTACTTGTCACTCAGTATGGTATATGCAATAATATAGAGCTAATAAGAATTACTCACTTATTAATCAACAACTTATAACTGTAATTAATAATGCTTTCTTTGTTTATTAAATCCTATGCTTTATGCTCTTGTCTCCGTAAGAGGGAGGGAATGTTACAAGGTAATAGAATAAAGTCTGTGTGTCCTCACAGATAGAGAGTATGTCTTGGGCCTGAGCTAGGCATGTTGCGAATGCCCGAAATGGAGGTGGAGTCTGACAGACTCCACCTCGCTTGGTGTCTGTAATGCTGCTCGTTGAACTGCCAGGCACTCATGCTCAGCCGTAAAGGACCATTTCTGCAACATTAGTGGCATAAAGGGGCCCTCTATGTCTCTAATGTTGCAGAAATGACCTTGTACGGCCGCCATTTTGTGCAATATTAAAAATACGCAAATTACAGAGTTGCTGTCTTGCATAAAAATGGCAGCTTGCATTGAGGTAGAGGAGCATGTGGGGGCACTCCCAGATCTCTTGCTGAGCTCTCCAGGGGCTCATTATTAATATTTATTATTATTATTTATTTATATAGCACCATCAATGTACATGGTGCTGTACAGAGTAAAACAGTAAATAGCAAGACCCTGCCGCATAGGCTTACATTCTACTAAAATCATAGTAAAACAATAAGGACGGGAAGAGAATGCAAACAGGTACAGGGTAGGGTAAGCAGGCACAGGGTAGGGTAAAACTAACAGTAGAAAGTAACAGTAGAAGTCTGCACAACATCAAGTTTTAAAAGCTTTAGGAAAAAGAAAGGTTTTTAGTTGAGCTTTAAAAGCTGCGGTTGAACTTGTAGTTCTCAAATGTTCTGGAAGAGCGTTCCAGGCGTAAGGGGCAGCAGAAGAAAATGGATGAAGCCGAGCAAGGGAAGTAGAGACCCTTGGGCAGGCGAGAAAGATGGCATCAGAGGAGCGAAGAGCACGAGCGGGGGCGATAGTGTGAGATGAGAGAGGAGAGATAGGAAGGAGCTAGACCGTGAAAAGCTTTGAAGGTTAACAGGAGAAGTTTATATTGGATTCTGAAGTGAATTGGAAGCCAATGAAGAGATTTCAGAAGCGGAGTAACATGGTCGGAGTAGCGAGCCAAGAAGATGATCTTTGCGGCAGAGTGGTGAACAGAAACCAACGGACTGATGTGAGAAGAAGGAAGGCCAGAGAGAAGAAGGTTGCAGTAGTCCAACCGTGAAATAACCAGTGCATGAACAAGCGTCTTGGCAGAAGAGGCAGACAAAAATGATCGAATCCTGGCAATATTATACAGGAAAAATCGACAAGATTTAGCTACTGCTTCAATATGAGGAATAAAGGAGAGCGAGGAGTCGAAGATAAAGCCAAGGCTACGAGCTTCCTTGACCGGAGAAAGCGTAACATCATTGACAGTAAGAGAGAATGAGAGATGAGGAGAAGGTTTAGGAGGAAAAACAAGCAATTCAGTCTTTGCCATGTTAAGTTTCAAGCGACGATGAAGCAGCCAAGCTGAGATATCTGAAAGACATGCCGAGATACGATCGTGAACATCAGGAGATGACAGATATAGTTGTGTATCATCGGCGTACAGATGATATTGGAGGCCATGAGATTGAATAAGCCTGCCCAAGGGCAACATGTATAAGGAAAACAACAACGGGCCAAGCACCGAGCCTTGCGGAACCCCTACTGAAAGGGGAAAGGAGGAAGACAAGCTGCCATTAGCCAACACGCTGAAAGAGCGACCCGCTAGATAGGAGGCAAACCAGTTATAGACAGAGCCACAAAATCCAAGATCATGAAGGGAATCTAAGAGAAGATCATGATCAACCGTGTCAAAGGCTGCAGTTAGATCAAGGAGAATAAGAACGGAATAATGGCCTTTAGACTTGGCAGTAAGGAGATCATTGGTGATCTTAGTAAGGGCTGTTTCGGTGGAATGCAGAGGACGGAATCCAGATTGAAATGGATCCAAAGCAGAGTTACTAGAAAGAAAGTCAAGACAGCGAGAGTAGACCGCCCGCTCCAGGATCTTTGAAACAAACGGCAACAAAGAGACAGGTCGGTAGTTAGACAGAGATAGCCTATCAAGAGTAGGTTTCTTGAGAATGGGAGAGACTGTAGCATGTTTAAAAGCAGAAGGAAATGAACCAGAGGACAGAGAAAGATATCGCCTGGCGAGCAGCAGAGGATGGCAGTGGTGACTCAGCGGTGGGTATGTCCAATCACCTCAAACTTGAGCCTTAAAGGTCCTGGTGGCAGTGAAACCAAGTGTGTCTGTGCTAAAGTGTTTCCTGTTTGGAGTGAGTAAAGCCTCAGAGAAGGCGAATTCTCAGCAGGAGAAGGCACGAATGCCACATTGTACTGCAATCCAAAAATGTGCTGAATACACTTCCACAGGGGGCTCACTACTGAAATCACATATATCTGGATGTACCATTCAAGCATTAAAGGTGAGGTGCCATCTTAGCAGAGGCGTTCCTAGAACATTTTGACCATGACAGGGAGATCTGGATGTAACTAGAATTGTTCGGGCTCATCTTCTTGGTTTTTCTGAGTGGCACTGAAAAGTGTTTGGTTTTTTGGGGTGTGTGTGTGTGTTTTTCTTTTTAAGGTGGTAGAATTAATTAGATTTCAGCAATGTCACAGTGACCTAGTTTGGCATTAAAATACCCAAGAAAACTTCCTGGTTGCCTCTTGAATTTTTGTAACTGGAGCGTTCACTGTACATAGTTGAACAGGAGAAAGTTAATAATGCTGTAGCCTGTCAAGAAGTGATTACATGCCAAAATCGGGTGCTGAATATAAACAAGCATATACGTTAAGAAGAAATGTATGTATAGGTTAGGTGGCTTCCTGCTCCCATACTAAAATTGGGAATTGGAAGCTTAAATTCCAAAATTCAGCAGATGCCAACGCATTGCTCATCTACACCAAGCAGGATATTGCACTATGAAAGTGGTATGAATGTGTTATATAAAAGGCAGGAGCCACACGACTGCTTTATAGTGGTATTGAAGTGCACTGACAACTGTTGGGGCCCATAGACACAGACCATATACCGCTTTCATAGTCTTATATCTTGCTTGATGTAGATGCGTCATGGGACCCAACAGTTGTCAGTGCACTTCAGTACCACTATAAAGCAGTAGTGAAGATCCTGCAGTGCACTTCAATACCGCCATAAAGCAATAGTGTGGCTTCTGCTTTTTATATACCACTTTATATATATATGGCGGAATATCCTGTTGGTGTATATGAGCCTTTAGCTTTATACAAGCAGCTCCAGGCAACAGAGTTGTCTGGTTAGGCCTCAGCTAGAGTATTGCATCCAGTTCTGGGCTCCACAATTCAAGAAGGACCCATGGCCTTGCTAGACCTACCTGATAATCTGTCTGGGAGGCAGGCCGCCGGCGCGCTACAGCTAGCGTGCGCCGTCGCCCTTTTCCAGATGTCAGCATGCGACGGGGCAAGGGAAAGCCCCGTCGCGCGCTCTGTGTTTTCCCCCCTTAAAGGGCCATGTGCGCAGGAGCGCACCGCCGAAACGGTAAGTACGCTCCCCCTGCCCCTGATTCCCCCCACAATGCCTGATGCCCCCCTGCCTGCTCGCTCACCCATCCTCCCCCTTCCCCAATGCCCTGTCCCCCGTCCTTCCCCCCTCCCCGATGCCCACTCACTCGCCTGTCCTTCTTTCCCCCCGTCCCCGATGCCCACTCACTCGGCAGTCCTTCTTTCTCCCATCCCCCATCCCCGATGCCCAATGCCCACTCGCTCGCCTGTCCTTCTTCTCCCCCTCCCTGATGCCCACTCACTTGCCTGTCCTTCTTTCTCCCATCCCCCCTCCCCGATGCCCACTCGCTCGCCAGTCCTTCTTTCCCCCGTCCCCAATGCCCACTCGCTCGCCCGTCCTTCTTCTCCCCCTCCCCGATGCCCACTCGCTCGCCCGTCCTTCTTCTCCCCCTCCCCGATGCCCACTCGCTCGCCCCTCCTTCTTTCTCCCATCCCCCATCCCCGATGCACGATGCCCACTCGATCGCCCGTCCTTCTTCCCCCCTCCCCGATGCCCACTCGCTCGCCCGTCCTTCTCCCCCCTCCCCGATGCCCACTCGCTCGCCCCTCCTTCTTTCTCCCATCCCCCATCCCCGATGCACGATGCCCACTCGCTCGCCCGTCCTTCTTCCCCCCTCCCCGATGCCCACTCGCTCGCCCGTCCTTCCTCTCCCCCCCCTGATGCCCACTCGCTCACCCCTCCTTCTTTCTCCCATCCCCTATCCCCGATGCACGATGCCCACTCGCTTGCCTGTCCTTCTTCCCCCCTCCCCGATGCCCACTCGCTCGCCCGTCCTTCTTCTCCCCCTCCCCGATGCCCACTCGCTCGCCCCTCCTTCTTTCTCCCATCCCCCATCCCTGATGCACGATGCCCACTCACTCGCCCGTCCTTCTTCGCCCTTCCCCAATACCCACTCGCTCGCCTGTCCTTCTTTCTCCCATCCCCGATGCCCGATGACCTGTCCCCGTCCTTCTTCCCCCCTCCCCGATGCCCACTCGCTCGCCCGTCCTCCTTTCCCCCCTCCCCGATGCCTGTGCCCATGCCCGTCCTTCTTCCCCCCCCTCCTGCTGGGTCCGGCCTTTCCCCCGGCCCCTATCCCCCCCTGTGATTCCCCCCCCCGGCCTGATGTGCACAGCACTTGTATGAGCGCTGTACCCAGTCCGTGGCTTCTCCTGGCTACTCACAAGTAAGCAAGCAGCCGGGAAAAGCCATGGAACTTGCTAGACCTTCCGCAGCCCCGGCCTGAGGCTGGGGCTGTGGAAGAACCAGGCCATAAGCGAATCCGCTTATGCCGGTTCAAGTGAAGTCTTAACCCAGCCTGACCCCGGAATTCCCTGTGCATCATCTGGATGCACAGGAGGGAGACCGGGCCTCACACCGCGCTAAGGCCTCGTCTAGCAACGGCCCCAGACAACCTGGAGCGTGTTCAGAGGAGGGCAACCAGGATGATGAGGGGTCTGGAAACACAGCCCTATGAGGAGAGACTGAAACAGCTGGGCATGTTTAGCCTGGAGAAGAGAAGATTGAGGGGAGACATGATAGCACTCTTCAAATACTTAAAAGGTTGTCACACAGAGGAGGGCCAGGATCTCTTCTCGATCCTCCCAGAGTGCAGGACATGGAATAATGGGCTCAAGTTAAAGGAAGCCAGTTTCCGGCTGGACATCAGGAAAAACTTCCTGACTGTTAGAGCAGTACGACAATGGAACCAGTTACCTAGGGAGGTTGTGGGCTCTCCCACACTAGAGGCATTCAAGAGGCAGCTGGACAACCATCTGTCAGGGATGCTTTAGGGTGGATTCCTGCACTGAGCAGGGGGTTGGACTTGATGGCCTTATAGGCCCCTTCCAACTCTACTATTCTATGATTCTATGATTCTAAGTATCCAAGTTTATCCTCACAACAACCCTGCAAAGTAGGTTGGATTGAGAAATGCATAACATATTCTGAACCAAGCAGACCTTTCTCCCAGATAAAACCTTGATGGTCCCAACTCCTTGGCTGAATTGAACAGGAAAGACAGAGCATCTCCAAATTACATACTTATCTAGTATCAGTTGCTGGCTCCAGCTGAGCTTAAACAGGTTGCCTTATTTGTGATGGCGGGCATCCCGTAGCTTTCAAATATCTAAGAGGAAGAAGCGGTAGACTCCTTCATGATAAACAATGAATGTACACATCGATCCAGTGACTGAACTGCTTGCTGAAGACAAATCGCCTGGTTGCCTTTCAACAGTTTTTGAATGTTTGCAGATCAAATCCATGCCAAAAGAGCAGTTTGCCTTCTTGGTCAGGAACAGGCGCTTGCTTTTCATCAGGATTTCTTTTCTAGTTCTGAAGAAGAGAACATGTTCTGGATTGGCTTTGATCTACAAATGCCATCTCTGCCAGAGGTTTCTCAAATTTTGCCCTAACGGGGACTGATTCACACAACACTATGCTTGAGCATTTCAACAGTTGAACACTGTGCAGGACACGGAATAATGGGCTCAAGTTACAGGAAGCCAGATTCCGGCTGGACACCAGGAAAAACTTCCTGAGTGTTAGAGCAGTATGACAATGGAACCAGTTACCTAGGGAGGTTGTGGGCTCTCCCACACTAGAGGCCTTCAAGAGGAAGCTGGACAACCACCTGTCAGGGATGCTTTAGGGTGGATTCCTGCATTGAGCAGGGGATTGGACTCGATGGCCTTGTAGGCCTCTTCCAAGTCTACTATTCTATGATTCTATGTATGTAGAATTAGTGTTTACTTGGAGAAAGTTAGGAAGGAAACAGGGAGGCAAGTTAGGTTTCTTTCATATTAGCGTATCTCTGGAATTCTCATCCTATATGTTCCCTTGCTTTTATGAAGGAGTCAAATTTCATCATTATCAGCCTGCATCATTCTGCGTGTTTCCCGTTTTGACACACACGTTTGGAGTGATTTTTTTTTTGTTTGCTAATAAAATGCAATTGAAGCCTGTCTAGTGAGGAAAAGCTTTATTTAGGCTTTTAAGGGCTTCTTTGACTTTAATAAAATAATTCTTATTTGCAGGTCCAGCTCATCTTATTGTTTGACAAATTGTTCCAGTGTTAGTTTCTGTTCCCTATGGTGGGTGGGGAAATTTTAATTTCTAGTTGATAGTGTTTTATTATTATTTTATTATTTCTCTCATTTCTTTCTTCATTTTTATTGCAAAATAGCACTATTCTATTACAAAAATGGAAAGGAAAAGAAAAGGCCAGTAATGAGAACTTCACCCACCTCTGTGGGAACAGGAACTGACATTGGAATTGTGCGGCACAGTTCCCCATCCATTGTAGGATACATACATGGAAAGCTGCTTTTACATATAGCACTTAGTCAGTTTTGGGTGTAGGTTCACAAGAAACATTGTCTCCCAGATATATTTTTTGCATTATCACCTCCAGATGATTTGGACTTCAATTCCCATCAGCCCTAGCCAGGATGGTCAGAGATCCTTGCAGCTGAATTCCAAATCCATTAGAGTGCACCAAGTAGGTGAAGGGTGGTATAGTGCTTATTTTCATTTTCGTAGCATTTCTGATGAGCTGAGCATATGAGCTACTTGAAATGGTTTCCTAAAAACACATTTTGATGAGTCTCATTAATGTATTTCTTTTTATAGCTATGCCTGTAGTATAGAAAAGCTGACACCCTCACCATGTTTTGATTAGTTTGTAAAAAATACACAACCCTGTACATTTTGAATTTTATTGTAAACTCCGCTATTCATATTTATAGCACCTGTAATTTTATGCACATAACCATTTGCCTGATTGGTTTCCCTATAGCATCCTGTGGTGATCTGCCGAAGGTGTTGTTACGAACTTTTTGAAATGCCCAGGATAGAAAACAAATTTGCCTGCAGGTGGGGTTCCCCTCCCCCCCCCCCCCCCCATGTTCCTGCCATATCTCCAGAAATTCCTTTAGGATTCCACAGCTTTGACAAGGTTGCTTAAAAAAAAAAAAATCACATTTCCACACGGATAAGCTAGCTCATGCATGAATAGTGATCTGCTTTCCACAGCAGAACCCCCCTCCCCACAATTCTATGCCCACTGTCTACTCACCCTCTTTCATAATAATAGTACCAGCCAATTTGTTGCAGCTACATCAAAAGGAAGCCCTAGAGCTCCCCAGAGTCAAAGCTAATAAGGATTCTAATCGTTTGCCGTTACATGATTGTCTGATCTAAAGGGACTCCATTACTTAGCTTGGAGCTAGTGTGTGGTCTGCAGAAGCAGTCATTTGAACACCTGGAGAGAGTAATTGGGCTAGGCTAGTTTCGTTCTTAATCGACCCAGTGTGGTTGGCCGAAATTGCAAGGATGTAAATTCCTTGTAACCGCCAGCTGATGTTTTCAAAGGTTGGCAATGGCTTCTCTGCAAAATTTCGCTCCACGGGGACCTCATTTGTGCACCAGACACTTGTAAATGTTGCACAGCAGGCAAACAGTACCTGATTTAGCATAATGTCTGAAGCTTCTGAAACATGGGGCCTTGCTAGACCAGGGGTTAGCGCGGTGCGAGGCCTGTGCTCGTCCCTGTGCATCCAGATGACGCACAGGGGATCCCGGCCTCAGCCAGGCCTTGAACCGCCTGGCACTGCGCTAACGGGAACCACTTTTAGCGCGGTTCTTCCTGCGGTCCCGGCCTCAGGTCGGGCTGAGGCTGGGACCGCAGGCGTGTAGCCAGGTCTGCTGCTTTTCCCGGCTATCGGATTTACTTCCGAGTAGCGGGGAAAAGCGGTGGACGGGGGGGGGGGGGCGGGAAACGGAGGCTGGGGAGATTGGGGGGGATCGTGGCCCAGGGGACATTGGGGGGGAATTACGGTCGGGGGAACATCGGGCGGGGGATCGGACATTGTGGGCGGGTGGGGAAAGGAGAATGAGGCCAGGGGGACTGGGCAGGGGGTCGGACATCACGGGTGGGGGGGCAGGCGGGGGAAGGAGAACGGGGCCGGGGGGGAGATCGCAGATTGGGGGAAGGAGAATTAACCCCCCCAAAGAACCCTACTTACCTTTCCTGCCTCTTGCCGCTTTAAAAATAAAAAAAATGGCGGCTGTGACGGCTCTCCTCCAGAGCTTGTCACAGCTCACGTCTGAATAAGGGCGAGATCTTGCGTTAGTCATAACGCGAGGTCTCCCCTCCTCTCCCCCGGATTCTCACTTAGGTCTAGCAAGGCCCCTGGTAGACATGTTATAAGTATTCTTTTTTTTTTTTAATTGCATTTATGTTGTACCTTTCTTTCATTGTGGAATTCAAAGCGGCTACAGGTGATTCACAGGTGGTTGCCCCTCCAAGCGCTGACCAGACCCAGACCTGCTTAGCTTCAGCAAAGGGGCTGCCTCACGTACTCATGGGCAACCCTTCCACACAGTGGAGGCAGGTGGCTCCAATTTCGGTGGGGCTGTGAATCCATTCTGGGTTTTAGTCAGAACCAGTCAGAATTCTAAAGGAGCGAACCAAGGTGCTCCTTTGGCATTCTGAATATGTACAAATCCATGTGCGTATCATTTTAAAAAGGGTGTTTGTTTTTGTAAAAAAAAGTTTTTGATTCCGCTCAACTTTTCTAGCTCATCTCAGATCAATCTGACGTTTGTTTGTTTTGTTACTGGCAAGCTTGGCTACTGCAGAACAGGAGGACTGACATCCCCAAATGTATCAGAGTGTTTTGAAAGGGATGTGTTGACAGACCACCATCCCAAGCGACATCCAGAGTGACATCCCAACTATTTTTAGCTGATAGGGGATTTTATTTTGTCAAAAAAGCAAAAGCAAAAAGCAAAGCTGCTATGCTGCGATTCTGTCCGCTCAGACTTGTCATATTGCTGTCACAGAAACACAACATACATTTGGGCCCTGGATATAGTGACCTCACTGTGTGTGTGTGTGTGTGTGTGTGTGTGTGTGTGTGTAGGGTTGAATGAATTCACCAAGCTGCTAGCTTTTTGCTTAAGTACAGAAGTAAAGGACGTTGCATGACCATGATCAGGGGTCTGGAAACAAAGCCCTATGAAGAGAGACTGAAAGAACTGGGCATGTTTAGCCTTGAGAGGAGAAGACGGAGGGGAGACATGATAGCACTCTTCAAACACTTAAAAGATTGTCACACAGAGGAGGGCCAGGATCTCTTCTCGATCCTCCCAGAGTGCAGGACATGGAATAACGGGCTCAAGTTAAAGGAAGCCAGATTCCAGCTGGATATTAGGAAAAACTTCCTGACTGATAGAGCAGTATGACAATGGAACCAACGACTCAGGGAGGTCATGGGCTCTCCCACACTAGAGGCCTTCTAGAGGCAGCTAGACAGCCATCTGACTGGAATCCTTTACGGCGGATTCCTGCATTGAGCAGGGGGTTGGACTTGATGGCCTTATAGGCCCCTTCCAACTCTACTATTCTGTTATTCTATTAATGAACAGAACTGCCCTACAGTTTTGTATAGAGATTGGTTTGGATTTAATGTTGTGTGATTGTGAATGAACAGAACTGTACTTTTTTTTTTGGTATACTATTTGGTTTGGATATGATCCAGGTGTTCACCTGGGCAGGATCTACACTACTGTTTTAATACAGTTTATAAAAGTAGTGACAACTGTTGGGGCCCAGGACACACACCCTATACAGTTTTCAAAACGTTTTCGAAGTGTCATATCCTGCTTGGTGTCGCTCTGGCCCCTGCTCACATATAGGGATGAAGTGGAGATGGGGGTATTCGTTGCCTAACTTCCACATCTATTCACAGAGATTGGAAATACCATGGTTTGAACAATCCTGACTTTGGTTCCCAATGTTATATCTTTACTTTTAAGGATTTCCCCCAGATCTCTCATAGCCTCCCTTTCCAAACTTAACCTTCTTCTGATTTCTTGGCCATTCTCTCCATTTTGTTTAATAATTTAATTAATTTATTTTATTCATTTATTAAATTTATATACCGCCCCATAGCCGAAGCTCCCTGGATGGTTTACAAAAGTCAAAACAGTGAACATTAAAAAGTATACAAATTTAAAACTATCAAAAATATAAAAACAACAGTGTAAAACAGTATCCATTTTAAACAGCGACAGTTCTGGGGCCCATTAAAAAACAAACAAACTTAGTATATGTTGTTAAATGCTGTTAAATGCTTGGGAGAAGAGAAAGGTGTTGACCTGGTGCTGAAAAGATGACAATGTTGGTGCCAGGCAAGCCTCATCGGGGAGATCATTCCAAAATTGGGGGGCCACCACGGAAAAGGCCCTCTCCCTTGTTGCCATCCTCCGAGCTTCCCTCGGAGTAGGCACTTGGAGGAGGATCTTAGATGTTGAGCGCAGTGTGCCAAGATATTGATAATCCTAGACTAGTTTGATTTCCTTATTTTCAACTTTAAAATTATGCAAGTGGGTCTTCACGAAGTATGATTAAATCTGGATCCACCTCCTTGCAATGGAATCTATTGATTTGGCTCCTGACCTCTGTAGCACCAGGCAACAAATGATCCCCATTATTGATAGGACGACCCTTCACGTATTTGAAGATAGCTATCATGGTGCAGTGGTCAGAGTGTTGGACTGGCAGTCAGGAGATTCGGATTCCAGTCTCCACTCAGCCCTGGAAGCTCAATGGGCGACTTTGGGCCAGTCATAGACTCTCAGCCCAACCTACCTCACAAGGCTGTTGTTGTGAGGATAAAATGGAGAGGAGGAAGATTATATATGCTGCCTTGGGTTCCTTGGAGGAAAAGAAAGGCAGATTAAAAATGCAAAAAATTAATAAACCTCTCCACACTAAACATACTAGACCCATATTAAACCAGTTTATGGCTGCCGTGTAGAACAGAGGAAGTATCCTACAACCAAGTGCATTAATATGGAATTTCATAATTATTTTAGCCCTGATGCAGCTGCAGCAGCCTCTTTTATTTATTTATTTATTTATTTATTGCATTTTTATACCTCCCAATAGCCGAAACTCCCTGGGCAGTTCACAGGACCTCTAGAAGAGATTAAAAGAAGGTCTCTAGACCATTAGCTCAAATTAGGAGCACAACCATGCACACTCCCTTTCTTGTACACGGCCCACAAAGAAGCCATTAACTATTAGGGATGTGCTCCGCTCCGATTAGGAGCGTAGAAGCAGTAGCGGATTGGCCTGCTCCGCCTTACCCAGAGGCGGAGTAGGAGCGGACCGTGGACCCCCTAGAAGCAAGGCGAAGAGAAGCGACCATTTTTCGGAGCTCCGAGTTCAGGCGGAGCGCTCCGGTCGCCATCTTGAAAACATGTCGCCATAGGATTGCATTGCGGCAAATAATCGCGCATAACTACGATGTTTCTGAAGCTATCGCTCTGGAAATTCTTGTGCTCAGAGAGTCGTGGATGGGGGTCATTTTGAGACCACTCTCACCTCTCTGCATTGTCCGTGTCGCGTGCTATATTTTTTTGAAAATCGGGTCAACCGCGCGGCTCAAACTGCGTTTCGGCTTTTCGCCCATAGGATTGCATTGAGGGAAAGAATCGGGGATAACTGGGGGGGGGTTTAAGCTATCATTCTGAAAATTCTTGTGCACAGAGAGTCGTGGATGGGGGTCATTTTGAGACTACTCTCAACTTTCTGCGTGCTGTGGTTCACGTGCAATATTTTGTTAAAAATCGGGGTTTGGGTTTTTTTTTATTTTTTTTTTTATTTTTTTGGAAGCGATGACAGGCACATTCAACTCCCAATCCTGATGAGAATTTATCTCCTCAGAAAGCATCCTCCTCCAATCCCAGCGTTGGAGGGGGGACTAAGGCAGACCCACCCTGAGAACTTTCTGTTTTGTGTCTCTTTGTGGGTTGGCGTTCGTGGAGGGAACACTTAGTTAGTTAGTGCTCCTGCTTTGGACTTTGGAGATAGATTAGGATAGGTTTAGTTTGGCGCGTGTGTGTGTTTGTTTGCTTCTTTCTGACTTGTAGCTTAGTTTGCCCTGTGTTTTCCCCTTACTTTGATTTAATATAAACTTTATTTTTGAATTTTGGAGTGTGTGGTTGGGTTGGTTGCCCCCCCCCTCCCTGTATTAAAGCCTGACTGTTCTGCTTTTGTGAAAGCTTTCTTTTGAAAGCATACACACACTTTTTGTCCCATTTCCCTACATTTATATTCTTAAACATATTTTATTATATTCTTTCACATAGTCTATTAGTATATATTCTCATACATATTATATTAGTAGTATTCATATTTTGTTCTTCTTATAGTAGTGGTTGGTTCTTTTCCCCCCTCCCCTCTCTTAAATCCTGATTGTGTTTCCTTCTATCTTCTATATACCAAATATACCAAAAAAATTTGATTCTCTTTTTCTTCTCTGTGTAACTTGGACGGAGTGGGCTGCTTTTGTCAAGTTCAACAGGCAGCCACAGATTGAGCATTTTGGGGAAAGCATACGCACACCATTTCCCTATTCTTAAACATATTATATTATATTCTTTTACATAGTCTTAGTAGTCTATTAGTATACATTCTCATACATATTAGTAGTAGTATTCATATTTTGTTCTTCTTATAGTAGTGGTTGGTTCTTTTCCCCCCTCCCCTCTCTTAAATCCTGATTGTGTTTCCTTCTATCTTCTATATACCAAAATATACCAAAAAAATTTGATTCTCTTTTTCTTCTCTGTGTAACTTGGACAGAGTGGGCTGCTTTTGTGCAGCCACAGATTGAGCATTTTGGGGAAAGCATACGCACACCATTTCCCTATTCTTAAACATATTATTATTATATTCTTTTACATAGTCTTAGTAGTCTGTTAGTATACATTCTCATACATATTAGTAGTAGTATTCATATTTTGTTCTTCTTATAGTAGTGGTTGTCCCATTTCTTGTCCCATTTCCCTACATTTATTAGTAATATTCTTAAACATATTATTATATTCTTGTAGATATTCTTAGTAGTATATATATATATATATATATATATATATATTAGTATATTCTCATACATATTAGTAGTAGTATATTTTATTCTTCTTGTCCCATTTCCCTACATTTAAACATATTATATTCTTCTTATACATATTCTTAGTAGTACCTTATACATAGTATTAGTAGTATTAATATTTTGTTAGTCATCATGAAAAGAGGAAGCAGGCGTGCTGAAAGCAGCAAGGCTCAGGCTGCCAGCAGTAAGCAGGCTTCCTCTCCTCCTGTGAAACTCAAACGGGCAACTCCTTGGCTGACTGCTCCAAAACAGAAGCAGGACAAGCAGCAGGCAGAGCCACTCTCTTCTGCAACTTGTGCCCGGCGTTCTCTTTTTGAGGGTGGGAATGGGAAAAGTGCCCGTTTGCAAGAGGCACGTGGCAGCAGTGCCATTAGAGGAGGAGGAGTATCCCCAACTCCTTCATTCTCCTTTCAGCCCACGAGCCCGCTGATGGACCTAGACGAGGTCCTCAGCACAGTGGAGGGGGGGGAGGAGGAGGAGGCGGTGGGCCTCCAGGATGTGGGGGCTGAGGAGGAGCAGCAGCAGGCCGAGGCTCTCTCCCCAGTCTCATCCCACACCCCTGTTTCTGTGGCAACACCAGAGAGCTCAGGCGGGCAATTGGTGGTGTCACCACGGAAACGAAAGACAAGCATCGTGTGGGACCACTTTGAGTTGGGAGCGGATCCCCGCTTTGCTGTCTGTCGCCACTGCAAACTCAGCCTAAGCAGAGGTTCATCGACAGGGCATTATGGAACCAGCAGCATGAAGATGCATCTTAAGAGGCAGCACCAGTCGGTCTTGCTGGGGAAAGAGGCGGGCAAGGCGACTGGTTCCAGGGGAAAGCCGAAGGCGGCTGCTGCTGCTGCTGCTGCTGCTGCTGGCACTTCCAGTCTCAGTTCTCCATCTCCCATCCCCACAAGGGTTAGGCAGGCAACCCTGCCGGAAATGGGGTGGGGGAAGTATGGAACCACAAGATGGCGTTTTCCAACGCCCTCCCAGATCACCACGTCAATCGGTGAGATGGTGGCGTTGGACGACCAGCCATTCAGCCTCGTCGACAACGCAGGCTTCAAGAGGCTGATGGCGCTTGTGGTGCCATACTATAAGCTGCCGTGTCGCACCACCCTGAGCAGGCGGGTGGTGCCTTCCCTGTACTGTTCCTGCAGGGAGTTAGTGCTGGGTCATCTGTGCCAGGCAGAGGCACGGATGGTGCACTTCACCTCGGACATTTGGTCCAGCGAGGGCGGAGTGCACGCTTACCTGTCCCTGACGGCACACTGGTGGGCAGCCGTGGGGCAGGAAGGATCCAGCACTACAGGGACTGGCAAGGAGGGCTACTGCTGGGCCCTCCTCCACACGCAAGTGATGGACCAGTCCCACACGGCAGCGGAGATTACGGAGGCCATGAACCGCATGGTGGATGGGTGGCTAGCTGGGCAGAAGGTCACCCGCGGTTACATGGTCACGGACGGGGGAGCCAACATGGTGAAGGCGGTGCGCGACGGCGGATTCGAGGGCGTCCGCTGCATCGCGCACGTCTTGAACCTGGTGGTGAGGGATGGCCTTGGGATGGGCAGCAGCAAGCCCAACCTCGGTCCCCTGTCCGGGATCCGTAACCTCCTGGAGAGCTGCAGAAAGGTGGCAGGCCATTTCCACCACAGCGTCAAGGGCAGTCGCTTGTTGCGGGAGAAGCAGGAGGAGTTGAATCTCCCGCAGCACAGGCTAGTGCAGGATGTGGTGACACGCTGGAACTCCACCTACCTGATGCTGGAGCGGATGGTGGAGCAACAGCGTGCCATCCACGACTTGTTCAGGGTCAGGGACATGGGCGTCCACCACATGGGCAAGCAGCAGTGGGACGCCATGTCCCAGCTGGTGGCGGTCCTCAAGCCGTTCCTGAACGCCACCGAGACCCTGAGCAAAAGCTCTGCCCTCCTCAGCCAGGTGATCCCTGTATGCAGGCATCTCCAGAAACAGATGGGCGACTTTCTGGAGTACAGGGATCCCGTCACCGGCAGGCGCTTCGAGCCCGAGGTCCGCGAAGCGGTGACTAGGCTGAGGGACGGCGTGACGCGGAGGCTGGAGCCCATCCAAACCGACAGGGTCCACATGTTGGCAGCCATGTGCGACCCTCGTGTGAAGGATGGGCTTTGTGGGCCAAATAGCAGGCAGCACTGGGTGGAAACGCTGGTGGGCGAAGTGCGGGCGGCATGGGCCAAGAGGGTGGGGCAGAGTGAGGCAGAGGAGCAGGCCACCCCTCCCCGCAGCAGCACCAGCAGCACCAGCAGCAGCCTCACGTGCATCCCTCCCAGCAGCAGCACAGGCGAGGGGTATTGGGAAGAGGCTCTGCACACCATGTTTGGGCAGAGACCCTCCCCAGCCACCAGCCAGGATGACGCTGCAACCACCGTGCAGCGTTACCTGTCAGAGCCCATCGAGGACTCCTCCATGGACCCCCTGGCCTACTGGTCATCCCGTTTTCAGATTTGGCCGGACCTGGCGCGGGTGGCCATGGATCGACTCAGCTGCCCACCCACCAGTGTTCCAAGCGAGAGGGTGTTCTCTATGGCGGGCGACATAGTGACCCCTCACCGCTCTCGCTTGGAGCCGGACTTGGTGGAGCAGCTGGTCTTTCTGAAGGGCAATCTCCCCCTGCTGGGATACCCCACCCTCAAGCCCTCGTGGGAGTGACAGGCAGGCTCCCTTTAATTCCACCCCTCCTTGGGTTGGCAGGCACACTACAGTTCAGGCAGGCTGGTTTTTTCTTTTTATTATTATTTTAATTATATTTTTCTTATTCTTATTCTTATTCTTATTCTTATTCTTATTATTTAGTGGCTGTGTTACAGTTCACAACATCAACTCTGAATCATTACATTCGTCTCTGTAGGCACTAGGCAGAGTTTGTCACCGTGCGTGTGTGTGACTGACTGTGAGGGCAAAGCACCGCACTTGAGTTCATTTCATTTCTGTGGCGTCCGGTACAGCTTAGTCAACTCATCCGGATAGTTTTCCACCCAGTTCCAAAAGACTCCATGATTGACTGCACGTGTTTAGGTGAGGTGCAAGCAGGGGCAAGGCAATGCCTGGCACCACCACCACTAGCCAGGCTGCCTCTCTCCAGCAGTCCACGGGTCGCCCTTTGGAGTGCCCTGGGAGTGGAAGACGTACTCCCTGATCCAGAAGTATGGTTTTTTGAGAAGCAAGCTGTCACTTGAACTCATGAGCCTCTGTGCAAAAGCTGTCCTTGTGTGTGTGGTTGTGAGTGTTACTGCAGCTGCCTGTCTCGCTGCGAAAATGAAACAGGCGAGTCCTCGCCTTTGAGAAGCAACCTTTCACTTGAACTCATGGAAGTCATTGACTTCAGCACAGCCACTACATAGAGGCTGTGGTCCTCCAGGATCTGAGTGACTCCATCAGTGTGCTGATTTTGAGAAGCAACCTTTCACTGAAACTCATTCACTTCCCCTATGTGCGGGAGGTACTCCAGCAGTCCACCGATCGCCCGTAGCACAGCCACTAGCAAAGCCACTACAGTGGATGCTCTCTTCTCTCTCTCTCCTCAGTCTCATCCTCTTCCTCTTCCCCTTCTGCTGTAACCCGTCTTTGAGAAGCAAGCTGTCACTTCAACTGACTGCATAGGGACAGTTTAAGTTTCCTCCTGAGAAGTGAGCACTCACTTCAACTCATGGACTTCCCCAATTGCGGCTGGTACTCCAACAGTCCACCGAACGCCCATAGCACAGCCACTTAGTGCATAGGGACAGTTTAAGTTTAATGAGAAGTGAGCTCTCACTTCGACTCATGACAGCCATTGACTTCCCCAATTGAGGGAGCTACTCCAGTAGTCCACCGAACTCCCATAGCACAGCCACTTAGTGCATAGGGACAGTTTAAGTTTCCTCCTGAGAAGTGAGCTTTCACTTCGACTCATGACAGCCGTTGACTTTACCAGCCACTTTGTGTGGGATGCTGTGGTCCTCCAGGATGTGGGGATAAGTAGCAGTCGCTGGTCGAGCTTCTCTCCCCAGTCTCATATGGAGCAATTTTGAGCTCTCACTTCAACTTCAAGTTCAGACACTTGAGCACAGCCCCTACGGTGGAGGCACAGCTGGCCGTGCCTCTCTCCCCAACCACTGACTGCATAGGGACAGTTTAAGTTTCCTCCTGAGAAGTGAGCACTCACTTCGACTCATGACAGCCATTGACTTCACCACAGCCACTTCTTGGTGGATGCTTTGTTCCACCAGGATGTGGGTGAGGAGGATTAGTTGCAGCAGCTGGTCGAGCGTCTCTCCCCAGTCTCGCAATTCAAGTTATCTGAGAAGTGAGCTTTCACTTCGACTCATGACAGCCATTGACTTCACCACAGCCACTTGTCGTTTTGTAGTGCGCCGAGTTGAGCACAGCCACTCCGGTGGATGCTCTGGTCCTCCAGGATGTGGGTGAGGAGGATTAGTTGCAGCAGCTGGTCGAGCGTCTCTCCCCAGTCTCGCAATTCAAGTTATCTGAGAAGTGAGCTCTCGCTTCGACTCCAAGTTCAGACACTTGAGCACAGCCCCTACGGTCGAGGCGCAGCTGGCCGTGCCTCTCTCCCCAACCACTGTCTGCATAGGGACAGTTTACGTTTCCTCCTGAGAAGTGAGCACTCACTTCAACTCATGACAGCCATTGACTTCACCACAGCCACTACTGTGGATGCTGTGGTCCTCCAGGATGTGGGTGAGGATTAGTAGCAGAAGCTGGTCCAGCTTCTCTCCCCGGTCTCGTCCCACCCCTCTTCCGCTGTAACCCTGTCTTTGAGAAGCAAGCTGTCACTTCAACTCATGGACTTCCCCTATGTGTGGGTGGTACTCCAGGTGTCCACCGATCGCCCATAGCACAGCCACTTAGTGTGTACGGACAGTTTAATTTTCCTGAGAAGTGAGCACTCACTTCAACTCATGACAGCCATTGACTTCACCACAGCCACTACTGCGGATGCTGTGGTCCTCCAGGATGTGGGTGAGGATTAGTCGCAGCAGCTGGTCCAGCTCCTCTCCCTGGTCTCGTCCCACCCCTCTTCCGCTGTAACGCCCTCTTTGAGAAGCAAGCTGTCACTGAAACTCATGAAAGCCATAGACTTCCGAAGCAACCTTTCACTTCAACTCATTGACTTCCCCTTTGAGAAAAAGCTAAGCTCCAGTAATGCACCGTTTTTCCGTGGGACAGCTTTCTTTCGAGAAGCTGCACTGCATATGCAGCAGTGCCATGGCTTTGAGAAGCCGAGACCCATCCCAGCCACCGGGAACCTGAGGAAAACTCCAGCAGTCCACGGGTCACCCTTTAGATAGCTCGGGGATCAAATGGAGTCCTTGATCTGTGTGCTGATTTTGAGAAGCAACCTTTCACTGAAACTCATTCACTTCCCCAATTGCGGCTGGTACTCCAACAGTCCACCGAACTCCCATAGCACAGCCACTTAGTGCATAGGGACAGTTTAAGTTTCCTCCTGAGAAGTGAGCACTCACTTCGACTCATGACAGCCATTGACTTCACCACAGCCACTTTGTGTGGGATGCTGTGGTCCTCCAGGATGTGGGTGAGGATTAGTAGCAGAAGCTGGTCCAGCTTCTCTCCCCGGTCTCGTCCCACCCCTCTTCCGCTGTAACCCTGTCTTTGAGAAGCAAGCTGTCACTTCAACTCATGGACTTCCCCTATGTGCGGGTGGTACTCCAGCAGTCGACCGATCGCCCATACCACAGCCACTTAGTGTGTACGGACAGTTTAATTTTCCTGAGAAGTGAGCACTCACTTCAACTCATGACAGCCATTGACTTCACCACATCCACTTTGTGTGGGATGCTGTGGTCCTCCAGGATGTGGGGATTAGTAGCAGTCACTGGTCGAGCTTCTCTCCCCGGTCTCGTCCCACCCCTCTTCCGCTGTAACCCTGTCTTTGAGAAGCAAGCTGTCACTTCAACTCATGGACTTCCCCTCAGAGAAAAAGCTAAGCTCCAGCAGTCCACCGATCTCCCGTAGCACAGCCACTACGTTTCCTGAGAAGTGAGCTCTCACTTCAACTCGTCTTGTAGTGCGCCCGCCGAGTTGAGCACAGCCACTACAGTGGAGGCGCCTGCCCGCCTGCCTGGGAGCCGTCCTTGTGAGGTAGCTGGATCTGCTGGGACTGACTCCCCCGCAGATCTATGGCTTACTTGTGCAAGGTACCAGCTTTTCTGGGCCCGCCAACCCATGCCTGCCTGCCTGTCTGCCCGCCTCCCCCGGGGTGCTGCTGTGGTGGGGCATCTGCCAGGACTGACTCCTCGCCTGCTCTGCCCGCCTGGTACCTGGGAGATGGGCTTTGCGGTTCGTGCCCAGCACCCTCCGGCACGCTTGCTCCCAGTCGTCCTCCTCTGTGCCCCTCAAGGCGTAACTGCTGGCTTAGAAAGAAAGAACCAGCCATCTTTGCCTCACTTTGCGCCCACTTATGGGTTGGTTTGCTATGCGTTAGTGCTCAAGCCATCCTTGCGGCACTACAATGCATGCTGCCTGCCTGCTTTCCCTCCCTTCTCCCCTTCCCGCCTTGCAGCGATGGTGTATGTGTCTTGCTTTGACTAAGGGGAGAAGTCCTTCCTGCGCTCACTTAGACTTTATCAAATTCAATAATCCCTTTTTCAAATGTGCCAGAAGATTTAGGGTTATCTCGTGGCATGTTGGGATTGCCTTGGAACTGGCCCCATTGAGCTGTCTGCAATTGCAACTTTAAATCCCTGACATACTGGAGTGTTCAAATTTCAAAAGTTCCCCTAACATCAGGGGATGATGGGATTGCCTTGAAACTTGGTGTCCATGGGGACACATGGGTAAGCTGTCATGGGACCAAAGGATAGGTTTCTAACGTGCAAATTGACGTAGTTGTAGAATGGGACTTGATTTGGGGTGAGTTAAAAAGTTTAAGCCGCGCCAAAAATCAGGGGATGATGGGATTTGCTTGCAACTTGGCGTGCATGTGGACACATGGATAAGCTATCATGGTGCCGAGTTTGAGGTTTCTAACATGCAAATTGACGGAGCTATCCCAAGGGGTGTGAATGGGGTGCCCGATTTTCATAAATTCCCCAAAAATCAGGGGATGATGGGATTGCCTTGAAACTTGGCGTGCATGTGGACACGTGGATAAGCTATCATGGTGCCGACTTTGGGGTTTCAAACATGCAAATTGACATAGTTGTAGAATGGGACAATTTGGGGTGAGTTAAGCCATGCCAAAAATCAGGGGATGATGGGATTTGCTTGCAACTTGGCGTGCATGTGGACACATGGATAAGCTCTCATGGTGCCGAGTTTGAGGTTTCTAACATGCAAATTGACAGAGCTATCCCAAGGGGTGTGCATGAGGTGCCCGATTTTCAAAAATTCGCCAAAAATCAGGGGATGATGGGATTGCCTTGAAACTTGGCGTGCATGTGGACACGTGGATAAGCTATCATGGTGCTGAGTTTGAGGTTTCTAACGTGCAAATTGACGGAGCTATCTAAAGGGGTGTGAATTAGGGTTATGGGTGGTGCGTTAGAGGGTAGAGCCGCGCCAAAAATCAGGGGATGATGGGATTTGCTTGCAACTTGGCGTGCATGTGGACACATGGATAAGCTGCCCTGGTGCCGAGTTTGAGGTTTCTAACATGCAAATTGATGGAGCTATCCCAAGGGGTGTGAATGGGGTGCCCGATTTTCAAAAATTCGCCAAAAATCAGGGGATGATGGGATTGCCTTGAAACTTGGCGTGCATGTGGACACGTGGATAAGCTATCATGGTGCTGAGTTTGAGGTTTCTAACGTGCAAATTGACGGAGCTATCTAAAGGGGTGTGAATTAGGGTTATGGGTGGTGCGTTAGAGGGTAGAGCCGCGCCAAAAATCAGGGGATGATGGGATTTGCTTGCAACTTGGCGTGCATGTGGACACATGGATAAGCTGCCCTGGTGCCGAGTTTGAGGTTTCTAACATGCAAATTGATGGAGCTATCCCAAGGGGTGTGAATGGGGTGCCTGATTTTCAAAAATTCGCCAAAAATCAGGGGATGATGGGATTGCCTTGAAACTTGGCGTGTGTGTGTATACGCCCATGAGGTGTCATGGTGCCAAACATGAGGTTTCTAACTTCAACGGAAAAAAAGTTGTTTACTTTTTTAGCTTTCAATGCAACCCTATGGGGGGCAAAAACGGAGCTCCGGATCCGGATCCGGAGCTCCGAGCGGAGCGGAGCGGAAGTGGGCGGAGCGGGGGCGGAGCGGAGCGACCCGCTCCGGAAAATGGCGGATCTGCAAGTGAAGCGGAGCGGGGGGTCCGTGCACACCCCTATTAACTATAAAGAATAACTAATGCTCTGAATATGAATGTTAAAGTGGAACCAGAGGAAAATGGACTGGAATGAGATTGACACCAGGACTGGATTAGGTGTCAATTAGCTAGGAATATGTAAGATTTCTCTCTACCTCGTTTAGTGAGCCCATTCATTTTTCTTATGAACAAAGATATCCACTTGTCAAAATCTCATTTGTTTTCCTTGTTTACATTTCTTCTTGCTTGCCATTGCTTCTCAATGGGATACCCAGAGGATCCTCCATAGTCAGGACTGTCTGTGTTTGGCATCCAATTTCCATGTACTTTTCAAGCCTTCTCCTTCCTCTCCAAGAGACAAGGCTGGCCAAATTTCAGATAGGTAGGGAAAAGCGCCTCAATTTTTATAGATGATTTTAAGACGGCCTGTGGATATACCATCCAATGGATCTCTAAAACAGGGGCATTGGAATCATAGAATAGTAGAATTGGAAGGGGCCTATAAGGCCATCGAGTCAAACCCCCTGCTCAATGCAGGAATCCACCCTAAAGCATCTCTGACAGATGGTTGTCCAGCTGCTTCTTGAATGCCTCTGGTGTGGGAGAGGGCAAGACCTCCCTAGGGCCAGATCTACACCAAGCAGAATATAACACTTTGAAAACGGTATATGTAGTGTGCCCTGGACCTAAACAGTTGTCAAAACTGTTATAAAGCGTTATAAAGCAGTAGTGTAGATCCTCCCTAGGTAACTGGTCCCATTGTCGTACAGCTATAACCGTCAGGAAGTTTTTCCTGATGTCCAGCTGGAATCTGGCTTCCTTTAACTTCAGCCCTTTATTCCGTGTCCTGCACTCTGGGAGGATCGAGAAGAGATCCTGGCCCTCCTCTGTGTGACAACCTTTTAAGTATTTGAAGAGTGCTATCATGTCTCCCCTCAATCTTCTCTTCTCCAGGCTAAACATGCCCAGTTCTTTCAGTCTCTCTTCATAGGGCTTTGTTTCCAGACCCCTGATCATCCTGGTTGCCCTCCTCTGAACACGCGCCAGCTTGTCTGCATCCTTCTTGAATTGTGGAGCCCAGGACTGGATGCAATACTCTAGATGAGGCCTAACCTGGGCTGAATAGAGAGGAACCAGTACCTCACGCAATGTGGAAGCTATACTTCTATTAATGCAGCCCAAAATAGCCATATCGCACTGTTGGCTCATATTCAGCTTGCGATCTACAACAATTCCAAGATCCTTCTCGTTTGTAGTATTGCTGAGCCAAGTATCCCCCATCTTGTAACTGTGCATTTGATTTCTATTTCCTAGGTGTAGAACTTGGCATTTATCCCTATTAAATTTCATTCTGTTGTTTTCAGCCCAGCACTCCAGCCTATCAAGATCACTTTGAAGTTTGTTTCTGTGACAATCAGGGTGGGTGAAGTTATGCAAAAATAGGGATAGGTTTTCACAATTTTGCAGTGCTGTGCAGGGGTGGGGGGAAAAAGAAAATTGGAGGCTGGGTGCTCTGTTGTTAGTGTTGTGAAATTACAGCCCCCAGGCTCCACTGAGGCTGTTACTGCATAAATGCTGAGGACTAGAACTCCACATATCATCAAATGCAATGGATGTGCTCATTACTACCTGACATCCTGCAAACTAAATGTACCAGAGATTGAACCCAGAACCTGCATGCACTCTCCACTGAGGCATGATTTTTAAACATGGCATCTTTATAGCATTCCTATCAAGTAACCATTGCTAGACTCAAGTAAGCCCGAAATTGAATAAATAAGCAAGGACACAACTGGTATGAAACAAACACCTTAGCTTTTGCTTTTTCCTTCTCATTGTGTGTGCTTTATTTTTATTTTTTATTTTTTATTTCTTTTCTTTTTTTACACAAATGGAATGGATGAGTATTTACACTTAACAGGAGTGAATGCTGTCTAGTGTATTTGTAAACTCCGGTTCCAATTCAGAGTGACACCCCCCTCAAATCACATCTGAGTTAAGACACATCCTGTCGAAGAGAAGCGTGTGAAAAAGAAACATGTCGAGGAAAAGCAGGCAGCCTATTGCACTCTTGTGCTCGGATCAGCCAATTTTAATACAGAAATGTATCCATTAAAACAAAAACAATAATAATCAAGAGGGAGTTAAAAACATAAGAAGAGCCCTGCTGGATCAGACCAAGGGTCCATCTAGTCCAGCACTCTGTTCACACAGTGGCCGACCAGCTATCGACCAGGGATGAACAAACAGGACGTGGTGCAATGGCACCCTCCCACCCATGTTCCCCAGCAAGTGGTGCACGCAGGCTTACTGCCTCTAATACTGGAGATAGCACACAACCATCAGGGCTAGTAGCCATTGATGGCCTTTGCCTCCAGGAATTTATCAACCCCCCTTTTAAAGCCATCCAGATTGGTGGCCATCACTACATCTTGTGGTCGTGAGTTCCATAATTTAACTATGCGCTGTGCGAAGAAGTCCTTCATTTTATTTGTCCTGGATCTCCCACCAATCAGTTTCATTTGCTTCAAAAGTGAGGTTCTTTCAGTACTTATTTGCCTCCCCTGTACATAAAAACACGAGAAGCTTGTATCAGGTCAGACGAATTGTCCAGCTATTTCACTAACTATCTACTCTAGGTCTGAAGTATATTTGTGATTGTCCCCCTTTGAAACGTATTATTTTGCAACCAGTTGATGAGTTCATGAACGATTCTTGTGGATGCATGTATTAAAACACAGCACCTGAATGGAATCTCCATCTAACTTGTGGCAAGAGCAAACTTTCAGACCAAAGGCTCCAGCATGAGCCATCAAAAGGCATTAGGTAACGATGGCATCTTCCCTTCCTTAATGGCTTGTGGGCTTTTCGTTAAGAAAAAAAGTTGGTAGAAGTAGTTAGCAAATCAAGCAGGTTTTCAAACTGAAGACCACCCCCACCCCCCGGTAAAATTCCATGAATAAGGCAGGGTGATTGCATGATTAAAAAGAAACCAACCTTGCTTGGAAGCATCCTGATTTTAGCTGTGCATTGTTAGCAGCTTTCAAACAATTCCCTGGGACCCACAACATACAGAACATGAATATAGATAGCCTAATATGTTTATATTATTTAATTGTATTACCTTATAGTGAGCAATTCGGGAGAATGCTGCCTCTTCATTGTTTTCCTTCTGTATTCACAAGTAAAATGGTTGGAGACGTACTTTTAAAAGGAAGCTGTCCACTAAAAGACAGCCCTAATAATATCCTGGAATGACGTCTGGTCCTATTAGCCCCTTTGTTACTTTGGCCCTGTTCCTCAATAATGATGGACGATAGGGTGACCCAATGGAAAGGAGGACAGGGCTCCTGCATCATTAACAGTTGCATAGAAAAGGGCATTTCAGCAGTTGTCATTTGTATGCATGCAGCACCTGGTGAAATTCCCTCTTCAACACAACAGTAAAACCTGCAGGAGCCCTGCCATCCCTTGTATCTGATCAAGAGGGCAGGGCTCCTGTAGCTTTAACTGTTGTGATGGAGAGGGAATTTCACCAGGTGCTGCATGCATATAAATAACCCCTGCTGAAATGATCTTTTCTATGCAAGTGTTAAAGATACAGGAGCCCTGTCCTCCTTTCCATTGGGTCACCCTACGAGCTCCTTTGAAAGAAAAATTGCCCACCACTATTGACCTTCACCAACAGTACAGAGTCTCAGGAGGGTATAGAGGTTTGGCAGATGAGGCTCCCACTTCACACAGGGCAACACTGAGGTCCAACTTTTGCAGTGTGCAAATGGCCTTTAAAAACTCTTCGCCTTCTATGTGGGCAGAGATTTTTTCTAGGGAGAAGAGATCTTCTCCAACAGTTTCTCAGCAGTTGGGCCTACCGTTTAGAAGTGACACTGCTTCCTTCCTTCTTTCTTTCTTTCTTTCTTTCTTTCTTTCTTTCTTTCTTTCGCTGGTGCTACTAGTGTTTGCAGAAGCAGCAACTGCGTTGGTAGCATGGCCTCCATTTTTCATCCTTCAAAGCATCCCAGAGCTAGCATGATTCCAGGGCACTGTGGGGGCGGGGGCGGGTGAATGGTGACTTCCACAAAAAATGGTGGAGAATATTTAGAGAAAATTCTGCAAAGTGGCCATCTTTTTCAAGAGGGAAGCAAAAAAGACACAACCTATTTTGTGTCTTTTTTGGGGGGGGTGTGGGGGGGAGAAATTGTGGCTCAGCACTTGTTACAAAAGATGCAACCAAGTTTCCCAAACATATTGGATCACGGTGTCTTTTTCTATCTGTTAGGAGTTCTACGATATATGTGTAGTGTTCCATCAACAAATATTGGCCAGTGCAGAAAAGATTCCTTGAAGGTAGAATGTTTAAAAGTGAAAGTCTCCCCAATAGATCCCCACGTTTTCTTCAAAACATAAATAGGAACACAGGGAGATGTCTTATACCAGGGCAGATTATTTTACTATCTAGCCTGGTACTAATTGGCTGTGGCTTCCCAGAGCAGAGGCCTTTCCTGACACTTTCTACACATCATCTGTCTAAGGAGTTGCTAAGGATTGAATCTGGGGCCTTGTGAATGCAAATAATCTGCTCTGTCACTGAGCAAATGTTCCTCCTCAAAGGGGGAAAAAAAGAGTATGCAAGAAAGCATAGTCAATATTCTTCCTAGACAGCTTGTTCTACAGGTAATCTACTCTTCTTCTTCTTCTTCTTCTTCTTCTTCTTCTTCTTCTTCTTCTTCTTCTTCTTCTTCTTCTTCTTCTTCTTCTTCTTCTTCTTCTTCTTCTTCTCCTCCTCCTCCTCCTCCTCCTCCTCCTCCTCCTCCTCCTCCTCCTCCTCCAATGCATTTTAACACGATAGTTTTTATTAATCTTTAATCTATTGTTTTGTACTTGCTTGGAGTCTTTGAGTTGAGACACACTCTACATTCATTTCGTAGCACTATCTTTCCACAAATTGTAGCCTGGGGTCCATTTTTTAAAAAAAGGAAGTGTACTTGTATCCACATGAATTGTCCAAAAAGCCATTTTCTGGATGCAAAATATGAAGCAAGAACTTTTTTTTTTTTACTATGAATTTCTCTTCAGTATATATTTGATATTGGTGAAGCTTTAAACTTTTTGACTGGATAATTCCTTTTTCAATTTAAGAAACATAGTTTTCCCCAGGATAAAAAGAGGTTCTAACTCAGATATTTAATTCTCCACCCTGCCCCAAAGCAATCTTTATGTAATTCCAAAGTCAAAGACAATTATCCTCCACTCTCCTTGCTGTCTCTACCACCCCATGCTAGAATTCCAGCGACATGCTGATCAGAATTCACGATCAGACTTTCATCGGAGGAGAAAACGGAAGTAGAACCTCTGTTATTTGGTTGTTCCAATTATCCAATGCACCAATGTGAGCTTTCCTATTTACTACAGTTCTCATTTAAAGACCAGCAAAATGGAGATGATTCACATAGGGTGAAATATTATTCCCTGGTAATCAGAAAATGGTGGAGATTAGGAATTCTGAGGAGAAGGTAGACAGAGGCTTTAGCTAGACCAACCTTTTATCCCACGATGGAGGAGGGAAGATCCCGCAATGTGTTTATCGTGAGATCCCTCCTCTGTCTACACGTGGCACGCGACGACCTCAGCAGGAGAGGCGTCGTGTCCGCCATTTTTTAATTTTTTAAAGGAACAGGAGCGCATGAACACAGTGCGCTGAAGGTAAGCTTTTTAAAAAATAATAATTTAAATTCCTGCTCCCCACACCCTACCCCTGATGGGCGCAGTGCTCCTGGCTCCGCGTGAGGAATCGCGCAGAGCCGGGTCAACCCGTGACAACAGGCCACATGTTCCACGGTCTCAGCTTGAGACTGCAGAAAAACCGGGGCCAAAGTGTAGGGTGAAGTCCTGGGCCAAGGGAGGGATCACCCCTCCCTGATCCCGGGATTCCCTGTGCGTCATGTGGACACACAGGGATGATCCCGGGTTCTCCCCGAGATAAAGCCCCATCTAGCTAAGGCCAGAGATGTGCACTGGGGGCTTGTGGGACAAGATCCATCACTGCCACAGCACTAGCAGGAAGAAATGCTAGCACAACAGGGAGCTAGCGTTTGCAGTGCAATGGGAAACTAGCCCAAATTTGCACTCCCGGAACGGGACACGTCATCGTAGCTTAAAAAAGGGGGCTCTGCTGATTTGTCCTGCTCTGGAAGTGCTAATCTGGGCTAGTTCCCAAAGTTGCACTGGCAAATGCTAGCTCTCCTGCTTTCCAGTAGAGCAACGTGCTTGGTGCTGGTGGACAGCCAGCCTTGGCTGCTGCCCCTGGTTTCAGAAGGAACTGAAAGTGAAGGAACATGGCTGCAATGGTGATGCTGTGACAGGGTCATTCCATTCCATAATGCCTTGCTTTCAAGGTTTCTGCTGCAGCAACCAAAAGGGAACTTGCGGATGTAGCTTAGCTGCGTCAACCTTTACAGTCCTGCCCGAATGCTGAAGTCATCATTGGAGGTCCAATTCTCTGTCTCTCCACCATCATAGAATGATAGAGTTGGAAGGGACATTGCAGGGCATCTAGTTCAACCTCCTGCTCAGTGCAGGAATCTTGCAACTATAATATCCCCGACAGAAGGCCATCCAGCCTCCGTTGAGATACTTCCAGGAAACAAGGTCCTATCACCTCCCGAAGAAGTCTGTTGCACTGCCAAACAGCTGTTATGGTTAGAACGTTTCTCCAAATGTTTTGCCGAAATCTGCTTTCCTGTCATTTGTTTCCACCCATTGGTTCTAGTCCTGCCCCTCTGAAGCAACCGAGAACATCTCTGCTCTATCCCCTGCATGACAGCTCTTCCAACAGTTGAAGACAGCTATCATGTCTTCCCTTAACATTCGCTTCTCCAGGGTTTACATAACCAACTCTTTCCACTCTCATCTGCTCTAGTTTAACAATGACCTTCTGAAAACAGTGCTGAGAACTGGATACAGTACTCCAGATGCATGCCATCAGAGACATGGAAGGTGCTGATACAGGACAGAGCCTTCTCTGTTGTGGCACCAAGGAATGCCTCCCAGGGAAGGTCCACCTGACTTTGGCCTTAGCTAGACCTAAGGTTTATCCCGGGGTCATCCTTGCCTGCTCCCGGGATATCCTGTGTGTCATTTACATGAACAGGGATGGCCCCGGGACGATCCTGGGATAAACCTTAGGTCTAGTTTAGGCCTTTATCTCTGTTCACCTTTCAAGAAGCTAGGAAAACACCTTTCTCCCAGTGTGCTTCTCAGATGCCTTTTACCTGATCAAGAGTTGATAGTTTTGCTATTGATACTTTCCCCCCCTTTTGTAATCGTAGTACCTAGGGAAAAATAAGAACATAGGATTCTTTTCTAGCCCTACCTGGAGATACTGGGGATCAAACTTTTGACCCTCTGCATGCAAAGCTACAGTCCCTCCCTCCCTTTTTATGTTGTTGACATTCTTATACTGTGTTGTGTGGTTTTTAAATTTGTAAGACACTTTGGAAGTTTTCTTTTACATGGAACAGTGGGGTCAAAGTGTTGGTAGGGGGAGTCCATAACTCTAAGGCAGTAGATTTTAGGATCATTAGTATAATTCCAAGCACATGGACAATGGGACACCCTATACCCTCATGCCTAGAATCATAGAATAGTAGAGTTGGAAGGGGCCTATAAGGCCACTGAGTCCAACCCCCTGTTTAATGTAGGAATCCACCCTAAAGCATACGTGACAGATGGTTGTCCAGCTGCCTCTTGAAGGCCTCTAGTGTGGGAGAGCCCACAACCTCCCTAGGTAACTGGTTCCATTGTTGTACTGCTCTAACAGTCAGAAAGTTTTTCCTGATGTCCACCTGGAATCTGGCTTCCTTTAACTTGAGCCCGTTACTCCGTGTCCTGCACTCTGGGAGGATCGAGAAGAGATCCTGGCCCTCCTCTGTGTGACAACCTTTTAAGTATTTGAAGAGTGCTATCATGTCTCCCCTCAGCCTTCTCTTCTCCAGGCTAAACATGCCCAGTTCTTTCAGTCTCTCTTCATAGGGCTTTGTTTCCAGACCCCTGATCATCCTGGTTGCCCTCCTCCGAACGCGCTCCAGCTTGTCTGCGTCCTTCTTGAATTGTGGAGCCCAGAACTGGACACAATACTCTAGATGAGGCCTAACCAGGGCTGAATAGAGAGGAACCAGTACCTCATGCGATTTGGAAGCTATACTTCTATTAATGCAGCCCAAAATAGCAACCCAAAATAACCTGCGCTAACTTATCGGCATGGGTTAATTCGGAACTGATCAAGACAGGGAGAGAAGCTGTAAACATTGATTTAACTCTCTTGCTTCTGTTTCCCTGTAGAAATGAGTTACAAGGCAGCCAGCAAGAGGGGCCAAAGAGGGTTCCCCCCATTTCCCACTTGCAACATACAGGTTGCTGCAAGCTACACTTTGTGGCAAAGATGCCAAAACCGATCCATAGAGTCAAGCCACCCTTCCCAAGTAACCCTTCAACACAGGTAACTGAGACAAATGAAGTTTCTTTGCACTGAGACGGGGTAGGCAACCTGGAGCCCTCCAGATGTTTTGGCCTTCAACACCCATCAGACTTAGCCAGCATAGCCAATGAGGAGGGCTGATTGGAGTTGCAGTCAACAACATCTGGAGGGCCACCAGATGCCGAGCCCTGTCTTAAGGGTACAAGTTCTACCTACACACTTACGTGGAAGTATACAACTCGTTGACCTCAGTTGACTTTTACATCTGAGTAAACATGCAGAGGCTGAAGGTGGGAGAGCGGCACAAAGGGACATCTTCCAAAGTGTTCAACATTCCTAGGGTTCAAAGAGCAGGAAGGGGACCCCAGAGATCATCTGGCCTATTTTCCATTTCATATTCTTTTTGAGCTTGCTGATTTGTTTTTTGGCCAATGCAAGGCAAGGATTGGGGGGGGGATCACCCCACAAAGGAGAAACATCTAACTTTCTTGGTATTGCTCATTGACCTCAATGCAAGGTGGTCTCCCTGTCTAGTTTTCATTCTTCTCTTTTGAAAGAGGGACTTTTAAGACGATACATCAAAAGCACCTTGGGAGCTTTATGGAAATGCAGCCATTAACACGGGTATCTTTAATGCTATATACACAGTTCCTTTCCTACAGTGCAGATTTACCGCTGGGGAAAGCTTAGAGTATATTTTATGAGAAAGCTGTCTGAAAGCAGTCCATTTTTCTTTTCAACTCCACCACTTTCCTACTTCAAGACTTAAAAAAACCCATCCATAAAGCTGCCCCTGTTGCAGAGAAGTGTAAGTGTGTGTGTGTGTGTGTGTGTGTGTGTGTGTGTGTGTAACGATTGTGGACAGAAAGAAGCAGAAACAAATTAAAATACTGTATGCTGGCACATGCATAGCAAGATGTTAGACCAAGTGGACATAAAGCTATGATGATTAATTTTTTTTTGGTTCAATCTAGACCGCTGACGGTGCTACAAATTCTGCCAGAAGAACATGAGAAATAGCACCAGGGGGGTGATCAGGCATGTTTCCCTAAAGGTTCCAGCGTTTGCCATGTTGTCCACGCCTTCCTCAAACCTAGGGTGACTATATGAAAAAGAGGACAGGGCTTCTGTATCTTTAACAGTTGTGATGAAGAGGTTCATCACATATGGATCCTATGATTCTATAAGAGGAAGCTGGACAACCATCTGTCGGGGATGCTTTAGGGTGGATTCCTGCATTGAGCAGGGGGTTGGACTCGATGGCCTTGTAGGCCCCTTCCAACGCTGCTATTCTATGATTCTATAAGAGGAATTTCACCGGGTGCTGCATGCATACAAATGCCACCTGCTGAAATTCCCTTTTCAATACAACTGTTAATGATACAGGAGCCCTGTCCTCCTTTCCATAGGGTCACCCTACTGAAATCCTTTGTCAAAAGTGTTCTGACTTGATCTTTGTGGCTGTTAGCACCAACATTGTCTGAGGGGCCCAAGCTCAGCCATTGTAGACTGCCTTCTCTCATCCATCTGCTCATAAGTCTCCGAAGAGAACCTCGTCATGAGGTTCATTCTACATTTGTCCACTCCTTTTAAAGGCTTCTGGCTACTCCCATTGGGCTCTGTAAAAAAGGAGGCCTGCACCAATCAACAACAACAACAAAAAAGACAAAATGGTGTGCCACAGAGTTGCCAAAGTTTATATCTCTTGGAACTGGGGTCCTCAACTTGATGCCCATGGACACCTTCCTTGGTACCCACCAGACTTCTTCCCCCTCCTGGTTTTTAAAGTTCTTGGGCAAGTTACTTTTCTTTTAGCCTCCCTACTTTGCCTTCAGGGACATGGGTACACAGAAAAAGGAATTTCAGCTGGTGTAACTTGTATGCATGAAGCACCTGGTGAAATTCCCTCTACATCACAACAGTTAAAGCTGCAGGAGCTCTGCTAGAGTGACCAGATCCAAAAGAGGGCAGGGCTCCTGCAGCTTTCACTGCTGTGACGAAGAGGGAATTTCAGCAGGTGCTGCATGCCTACAAATGACACCTGCTGAATTTCCCTTTTCTATTCAATTGATAGGAGGCCTGTCCTCTTTTCCATATGGTCACCTTATACTGGAGGAGGCCTGGGACGTTGATGAATGGGGAAGGAATGTATATTTTCACATGCAGGCTGGATTGAGGCTGAGGTTTCATCCAAATCTGGTCCTGAGTAGATTATAAACAAGGGGAACTTGGTTCTCTGCAAAGGCGGATGACTTCTGTGGTCTGGCACTTTCTCTTCCTTGTGGATTCCCGGCTCTCCACACCGCTCAACCTCTCAACATAGCAGCATAGGTGGTTCTTTGTTGGGCGGCTGATGGAATGCTTGAGAAGTACAAGGCCACCCTATGGAGCCTCTTTAAGCTGCCAAGATGCAAACATTCAGACACGAAACAAATGGAAATGCAAACCCTAAGGAGAACAAGACTTCTTGCGTTGCTTCTCTTGGTGATTTTATTTTTTCTCTCTCTTCAAAATATATGTTCTCCCTACCCCCTCCTTTCTTTTTCTTTTTTTTGCTTTAAAAAAGTGCAATGGCAAATCTACGCTGAACGCACAAAAAACAAACAAACCACCCACAGACAGAAAGGATCAGGAAAAAATAATGTTACTACAGTAACCAAGGACTGATGGAAAAAAATTGATTGTACTCAGCCACAGTGGTACTGCCAAACGGAAAAGCACAGCACATGGCGGAACGGAACATTTACCAGTAGGAGCGTTCTCTGAAAAGGCTGCATGCTTAACTGAGAAGCCAAACAGAACGCAACAAACAGAAACGCTGATGTGAACGCTGAAAAACAGAGCTGAATATAAGATGGGGGGGAAAAATTGCTTCAGGCTCTTAGAGAGGAGTCCTGGGCCTTAGACCTGAGACATCATTTTACTGACAACGACATGAACAATCGCTCTGAAATGTTTGGGGGTTTCCTGTTGGATCTGAAGAGCGTTCCCCAAATATCACTTTTCCTACACTAATTTATTGGATTTTTTTTTTAAAGAAAAAACACACACAAGTTTTTTTTAGCCCTTTTGATTTTGTCAAACCTGATTCCCCCCACTCCCATGTCTACAACTAGCTGGCCCGTCTGAAGCAAAACAGTATTAAGAACTCTGTCCTCATGCTAGTCTCAAAAGGGTTGTTAGGGAAGGACTAACCCTTTCATCTAGGGACCAGCAAGTCAAGCAACGAATGCAATGTGAATTTACATTCCTCATCCCATGACCTCAGGCAAATGGAAGTGCCCCTGTACTCAGTCTCCATCTCCTCTCCTACCTCGGCTTTATAAAATGGGAGAAATGAAGGACCCACTTCACGAGGATATTGTAAGGACAAGTGAGTCTGAGGCTATAAATAGCACCTTGCGTCTTGGGAAGTGCTACATGAAAGATTAACAACCTCAACCTATGAAATTCTCAGCACTGTTCTACCCTTTCATGTCCAAAAGCTTCGTTATTAGTTATTCCGCACTAGTTCTACCTGTCCAGGCAAGAGATTTAAGGTGCAATCCTATGCATGTTTAGACGGGGGGGGGAAGGCCTACAACTCCCAGCATGCTCCAGGCTGGCTGGGGGATGCTGGGAATTGTAGACCTTTCCCCCCCCCGTCTAAATATGCACAGGATTGCACCCTAAATTCCTGATCTAGCGGTTTTGTGCAGTTGTTGCTGCTCCAAAGCACATGCCTGGAGCTCTATTACTGACAAGGGCATGTTCAGGACTGCCCCATCTGTTGATAGAGATGGGGAAGCCGTCAAGATCAGTTTCAGGAGCTTCAATTTCAATCCAGGAGAAATTAGGTATGAAACCAGCAGGACTTAAAGACATAGTAAGCCGTTTCTCTTCCCAGGACTCAAAAAAGGTTGACTTTTCTCTGGATTGCATTATTAGAAGAGAAGCCTGAAAACATTTCCCCCCCCCCCCCACAAAAGTAGGAGATTTTATAAACATTTGGGATGGGGTGGGGGGTATGAGACATTCTTAAAATATACTTACAAATCAAAGCCTTTTTTTAGTTAAATAAAAATGCAGGGCTTGATCTGCAGGGGATTTCCCCCCTCCCCACTAAAAATTAATCTAGCAGCAAAGACAAGGTTAGAGATCTTCTGGCCTTGAAAGGTTAAGGGGAAAAGAAGATGAGTATGTCTTGCTCTTCTAGCAGCTGCTTAATAATGTGAGTAGCAGCTTGCTAGAGTCAAAGCACCTGAAACCATGCCAGATTTAGGCTACAATCCTGTACTCACTTGCCTGGGTATAAGACCCATTGAAATCAGTGGGGCTCACTTCTGAGTAGACATGTATAGGACTACACTGCAGTGTCTCTGTGCACGTATAGAGAGCACTCCCCATTTCACTGAGACCGTAACAATGCAATCCTATACATGTCTTCTTAGAAGTAAGTCCCATTGACAATGGGGATCACTACCAGATAAGTGGGCATAGGATTGCAGCTGAAAGCTGGCTCTTACTCTTCTGTGATGGAACAATAGAACTTTTAGGGGGTGTCTACACAGCCATAACTCCCGACATGAAAAAGAACTAAAAATCAACCAAGAGCTGTCCTTTGACGTAGCCCAAAATGAACTAGATTGACCCCAAAATCTACTCATGGGGGACATCTACACAGCGTTCCAAAGGCGCCCTGAAAACGCTTGTGTAGTATGTACCTTAATCGTTCCCAGAAGAGGCGGAAGAGGAGGCGTGCTTCGGGAGCACAGACTGCGGGCGGGCTGCTCCAGGCTCCGTTTCCCTTTAGCCAGCAGGCCCTGCGAGAGAGCGGACGGGCGAGGAAAGGGGCGGCGGAAGCCCCTGCGCGGTCCCGGGGGCGTGGGAGGTGCCCTCCCCTTTCCTTGCCCGTCCACTCTCTTCCCTCCCACGACCCAGCCCCACTGCTGGGAGCTCTCGCAGGGCCTGCTGGCTAAAGGGAAACGGAGCCTGGAGCAGCTTGCCCGCAGTCTACGCCGCCGAAGCACGCCTCCTCCTCCTCCTCTTCTGGGGACGATTAAGGTCCGTGCTACACGAGCGTTTTCGGGGCGCCCTCAAGGGGCTTCGGGGCGCCTTCAGAACGCTGTGTAGACGTGGCCTCAGACATGGGAAAAAAATCCACTTTCAACTTTACCACCTAATGGGGACTGTGAAATGAGCAGTTTGGGTTGGATCCAGGATCTTATTTCCATGAGAAGAACAGGCGTTCTACAAGGAGAAGAGGTCCACTCATGGAGCATCCTTCCATCAGATTTCTGGGGATTGCCCCTCTCCCCACCTCACGGCTCACCCCATCCAGAAGGGTCTCCTGAGAAGCATTTTCAGGGGGTTGGAGGAGCTGCCATGAATAAGGGAGGCGGTGGTGGGAAGACCACTTCCATCAGCACAATGGCTCCAGGTTAATTCTGGACCCAGCCTTTTATCAGTGGCTTCCCAGTACAACTGCACTGTTGTTTTGGGGAATTTCTTTATCATGAATTCGGGAAAACTTTGAAAGAGAGTTTATAACAGCTTTCTTAATTAGTTATAAAACAAACAAACAAACAACCCCCCCCTCAGAAATTGCATTCAAGCCACTGATATTTTATTTCTTGGGTCGGGGAAATCCATTTTAATGAAGAGATTCATTCCTTTTGTTCTAAGTGTATTTTAAGAGTGCTTCACATAGGAATTTATCGACTAAACTAAATAAGAAGGAGAGCATGAGCCCTAAGTCAGAGAGGTGAAAAAGAACACCCGGAACTTAAAGAAACAATATTATCAGGAAGTCTACCAGGGGAAAAATAACGGGATAGTGCAACTTGAAACCCCCACTTTGCATTTTACAGCCAGCCAAGGGTGAAAAATAGTTCACCTTTCAATTACTTTATCTTTACAAAATATCTCACAAAATATTTTGTCACCTATAGAAATTAGTGCCTATACATCAATATAGATTCTTTAATAAATTATTCCATCTTTAAGTGCCTTTCTATCTTTATATAAATGATAATATAGACAATTAAAATAAAATGTAAAGCTTTCCCCCCCAATTGTACCCCTCTTGGTCATGTTTAAGTACCCTGAACTCCCGCGCTTTGATGTGAACGTGTTTTGACATGGGATGCTTCCCACTGGATCCCATTGAATGGACCCATGTTGTCACCAAGAACCAGAATAAATGGTGGGTTTGACGTGGGAGAGGAAAATAAATGCTCCGAATTGGTTTCAGGAAAAAAAAAAAAATCACGGAGAGATGTGCATAGTTATACGAAAGTTAAGGTGGAGCAAATACAAATGTGCTATGATCAAAACCAGCCCCTGATCCAACATCCAGAAAAAAGCATTCAACGTCTCCGCGGAGTTCGGTAGACAATGGATTGGATTCTATAGGATATTATCCTGCAAGGTGTGGGGCGCTCTGCTTTCCATCCAGAGAACCAATTAAGGACCAGTTTCCTCCATCTCCGCTTCAAACTCACGTCTTACCGATTGGAGCCAGAGTCACGCTCCTTGGAGGATCAAGAGGGCCAGGAACTTCTTCTTTAAAGCAATCAATAAACACACTGAGCTGAGCCAAGAATACGGATTTGGGACGTAGGCAGAGATGCCGGCCAGCTCTCTTGGACAGCGGGCCCTTGCGCTGAATGTCTGTCCCTACAAAGTAGTGCGGTGAGCACGTGGTACCAGTCTTCGTTTTGTTTATATGGCAAAAGTCTCTCTCTCTCTCTCTTTTTTTTTTTAGGCTTTTCTTTTCTTTACCCTTTATGACCAAACCAATGTCCGTCATGGCTTCGAACACTTTGTGTTGTACATTCAGAAAATATTCACATTGACTGCATGGAACGTAAAAGTAACTCCCCCCCCTCCCCAAAAATCACCCCCTCCCCCAAAGCGTCCAAATAAGATAGGATTACGTTTTCTTCTAAATACTCTTCTGCCATGATCGGAGGTGAGTTGACTAATTTATAGCTTTTCCTTGGAAGGAATCCAGATGAAAGGCCCAGACTGCTCTTCAATTACAAGCTTGCATTGGTTATATATATCTTCTAAGGTTTCTCCTTGGACAATAGCTGTGGGAAAGGAAGGAAGGAAGGAAGGAAGGTGATTTTTTTCTTTTACAAAGCTCCCTAATATTTATATTGTCAAATATGTCTGGGATCCAGTAGCGCATGATTTAGGCACAGCCCCAGCATGTGAGATCATAAGAACATAAGAAGATCCCTGCTGGATCAGACCAAGGGTCCACCTAGTCCAGCACTCTGTTCACACAGGGGCCAACCAGCCATCGGCCAGGGATGAACAAGCAGGACATGGTGCAACAGCACCCTCCCGCCCATGCTCCCAAGCAACTGGTGCACACAGGTTCTCATGGGAATGTGTCTCCCACAGGGTTATGGCTCCATCTCAAAGGGCCTGCAGTCAAACCTATATGAGTACTACTTGTGAGCTCTCCCAGGTCCTGAATGACTAACCAGGCTCCTTGCAAGCTGCTACCACCTCTATGCTTTTTCCAGTCCTTTCTCCCAGTGCATCATTCAACACCCTTATGGGACAATGGTTGCTGCTGACCCATTTGCACAAGGCTATCAATGGCTACTAGTCCTGATGGTTAAGTGCAACCTCCAGTATCAGAAGCAAGAAGCCTGTCAGGAAAAAGGCACTTATTTCCATATGTGGTGGACTTGTGAAGTTATTCAGAGGTTTTGGCAAATGGTTTTCAAAGAGATAAATGATATAATGGGATGGAAGGTTAAGTTAGGGCCAAGGACAGCACTGTTATCAATACATGAAGGGGTTAAATGTACACAAAATAGTAAAGAATTAATAAACAATTTATTAACTCCAGCTAGATTAATAATTGCCAGGAATTGGAAGGAACAAAGGGATTATCAAATAGAAGAATGGTACAAAGAAGTCTGGGATATAGCTATTAATGACAAACTTATGTGTAGTATTAAAGTTAAGAGAGGATTATTGAAACAAAATGACTTTGATGAGGTTTGGAGTCCATTTGTTAAATTTGTACTGGAAAAAGGGAAAGGGAGTACACCGGTGCAGGTTACATTACAATTTTGGAAAGGAGAATAAGGGTCCCGGGTGTGTGTGTGCACGAGATAGTTCTATATTACTTCATCTAGTTTTTAAATTTTATTATTGTGGTGTATTAAGCTGATGTAACGTGATTATTTTATGTGTAATAAAATTCAAATAAAAACTATTAAAAAAAGAGAAGAAGAAGCAAGAAGCCTGTATACACTAGTTGCTGGGGAACATGGGTGGGAGGGTGCTGTTGCACCATGTCCTGCTTGTGGGTCCCTGGTTGACAGCTGGATGGCCGCTGTGTGAACAGAGTGCTGGACTAGATGGACCCTTCATCTGATCCAGTATGTCTCTTCTGATGTTCTTTGGGGTGCCTGAGTGGATGCAAATGGGCAAATCAGGTAGCAGGTCACAGATGTCTTGCTCTTGGCTGCTCCAAGGCTTGATCCTTGCTACTCTGCCTACATCAGGGGTCCCCAAGCTTTTTGGGTCAGTGGGCACATTTGGAATTTTGAAAGAGTGTTGTGGGCAGTCTGACAAAATTGGTATTGTGGGCAAGTTGCCCATTCAAACACTCATTTTCTGAGAAAGCAAACTGGTGAAACTAAAATAATAATGATAATAATGATAATAATGATAATAATGATAATAATAATAATAATAATAATAATAATAATAATAATAATCCAACCCAAGATTCTAAGAACAAGGCTTAGAGATGGGCTCTGAGCAATAAAAATAGAAAAACATTCTTATAAACCCAAAGAAAGATGGTGCAGAAAGTCCCTTGAAGCTTCAAGGGACTTTAAGCACTATGTTCTACTATGGATTGAGACCATTGGATGGAGACCTATGCTCTGCTGTGGATGGAGACCATCGGATGGAGACCTATGCTCTGCTATGGATGGAGACCATCGGATGGAGACCTATGCTCTGCTATGGATGGAGACCATCGGATGGAGACCTATGCTCTGCTATGGATGGAGACCATCGGATGGAGACCTATGCTCTGCTATGGATGGAGACCATCGGATGGAGACCTATGCTCTGCTATGGATGGAGACCATCGGATGGAGACCTATGCTCTGCAATGGATGGAGACCATCGGATGGAGACCTATGCTCTGCTATGGATGGAGACCATCGGATGGAGACCTATGCTCTGCTATGGATGGAGACCATCGGATGGAGACCTATGCTCTGCTATGGATGGAGACCATCGGATGGAGACCTATGCTCTGCTATGGATGGAGACCATCGGATGGAGACCTATGCTCTGCTATGGATGGAGACCATTGTTCAGTGATAGAGCACCTGCTTTGCACACAGAAGGTCCCATGTCCCATCCCTGGTATCTTCATGTAACAGGATCAGGTCACAGGTGATGCAGATGACCTCTGCCTGAGATGCCAGAAAGCCACTCGCACTTAGAATTAGACCACACTTAGCTAGTTGGACAAACAGCCCGATCTAGTCTCAGGGAGGTTCCGGTGTCCCTTTGCTACTGCTGCTAATCTAAGATGCTGCTTCATTCGCAGTTGGACCCTTGTTCCATCTAGCCCAGTACTGTCAACACTGACTGGCAGCGGCTCTCCAGAATTTCAGACAGTATTTTCCTGCCCTACCTGGAATTCCAGGAACTGAACTCAGGACCTCCTGCGTGTCAAGCAGTGTCCCTACCACTGAACCACAGTCCCTGCTCTCATCTTCACTTTCCACTGGGGTCTCATCTTGTTCATTTCCCCCAGGACTCCCCTGTAAAATAGATTATCCTTTCCACGGAGACAGAGAAAATCTTCTTGGGTCCTGCGTACCTGTAAAATATTCTCCAAATTCTTGTTCTAACTTCATTGCCCGTTCGTACGTTTTTTTGGCTTGGTCCTCCGTGAAGCGTTTATTCATTTCCCTAGAAAAATAGTTTGGGAAAAACAAACAAACAACAATAAACAATAAACAAAAACAACAAGTAAGCACACAACATCAATCAGCATTTCATTCACACTGTGCTGAAGCAAAAATCAGACCCCAAAGGTCACCATTCCCCCACTGGTTTATTCAGGAAACCGCATCATCATACAGGAATTACTGGGTAAAACATGCCACAGTGAAAAAGGGCTTCTAAGTAAGAAACAAAGATAGGGAGTTGTTATTGGGAACAGAAAATCACTCTGCACATGTTCTGTGGAACTTTCCTATAAAACATAGGTCTAGCTCCCGAAGAGCACTAAAATATATTCAAATTCAAACCTCCTTCATCATACAACATAGAGATAAGTCTCTTTCCCCCTTCTTTACAAGTAAAAATACAGGAGCCTAATCTAAACCCTATTGCACTATGAAATCAGTATAAAAGCGGTATATAAAAGGCAGGAGCCACACTCCTACTTTATAGTGGCATCGAAGTGCCCTGACAACTGTTGGGGCCCATTGACATATGCCATATACTGCTTCCATAGTGCTATATCCTGCTTGGTGTAGTTTAGGCCAGGGAAGGACATTTCTCTGAAGCTACATAGCCAGGGATTAATTTGTCCTGGAGCAGAGAGGGGAGAAGGCACCCTGTTCTGAACCGGGGCCTGGACTGCTCCCTGGTCCATGCCTGGTAGGCTAGATGACATCAAAGCGGTTGGGAAACCCCTTTCCCCTCCTGTGATGTCATAACTTATTTTTGGGGCCTGGTACAGTCACCCATGGTGCGTCTGTGGGGGACTTCACCCCTTTTAGGTTTTCTGGTCTGCTTGACACTATGGCCTCATCTACACCAAGCAAGATATTCCAGTATGAAAGCGGTATAGAAAAGGCAGGAGCCACACTACCACTTTATAGTGGTATCGAAGTGCACTGCAGGAACTACACCACTATTTTATAGTGGTACTGAAGTGCACTGACAACTGTTGGGGCCCATGACACATCCACACTAAGCAGGATATAACACTATGAAAGTGGTATAATAGTGGTATGTGGTCTGTGTCAATGGGGGCCCAACAGCTGTCAGTGCACTTCAATACCGCTGCAAAGCAGTAGTGTGGCTCCTGCCTTTTAGATACCGCTTTCATAATGGAATATCCTGCTTGGTGAAGATGAACCCTATGTCCTCCTTGGCATACAGAACAACACCTCCTCCAGTACACTTTTTCCTGTCCTTCCTATAGAGTTTATATTGGGAGATGACCATATCCCACTGGTTCTCTCCATTCCAATAGGTTTCCATCCTGCCCATTGCATTTAATTTCTTCTTTAATGCCAGGCACTCCAAGGCCTTAGCTAGACCTAAGGTTTATCCCGGGATCGTCCTGGGGTTACCCCTGTTCATGTAAATGACACACAGGGGATCCCAGGATCAGGCAGGGACGACCCCGGGATAAACCTTAGGTCTAGCTAAGGCCCAACTCTCCTATTTTGGCTTGGAGGCTTCGAGCTTTAGCATAGAAACACCTATACATGGAGGGAATCTCCATGTATCAGTGCGACCTGAAAGCGTGTGTGTAGATCCTGCTAGAAGAGGCGCAGGAAGAGGCGGAGAAGGAGGCGGCTGGGGTATCGGGCCGCGTCCTTGCCGCTGCCGCCGCCCACCACCTCCCCGCTGGCCTCCTGCTGCCGGCACCCATCCCGGCTTCTTCCCTCCTCACCGTGAGTAGCCAGGGTCAGCAGAGGCTCTTTCGCTGGCAGCAGGAGGCCGGTGGGGAGGTGGTGGTCGGTGGCGGTGGCAAGGATGCGGCCGGATTCCCCAGCTGCCTCCTTCTCCGCCTCTTCCTGCACCTCTTCCAGGGCAGGATCTACACACGCGCTTGCGTGCACCTTCAGTACGACGTGTAGATCCCTTGATGGTGTCCCTTCCCTAGATGTCTCTGGCATGTGCATCTTCTCCTACGGCCCCTTAGAAAGCCAGCCTCTTTGATCACTTTCCCGAATAAGTATGTGAACTGAAATGCAGTTATACTTCGATGCTCAAACAGTACTGAATTTTGCACTGCAGTTCTCCAATGAAATAACGCATACAAAAACGTGCATGTTAGGGAAAAGTGAGCACAAAAAAATGCATACATTCATGAAAAATGATATCGAGAGGCGAATTATATGAAAGGATGTCATATGCAAAAAAATAGGATATCATATGCAATATCATATTGCAAAAAAAAGAAAGAAAAAAAAAGGGGGCATACTAGGAAAAACCATGTAACGAAATGCTCTTATTGGGAAAAATGTACATAGAAATGTGTGTTGTTTATTCGTTCAGTCGCTTCCGACTGTTCGTGACTTCATGGACCAGCCCACGCCAGAGCTTTCTGTCGGCTGTCGCCACCCCTAGCTCCCCCAAGGTCAAGCCTGTCACCTCCAGAATATCATCCATCCATCTTGCCCTTGGTCGGCCCCTCTTCCTTTTGCCTTCCACTTTCCCTAGCATCAGCCTCTTCTCCAGGGTGTCCTGTCTTCTCATCACGTGGCCAAAGTACTTCAGTTTTGCCTTTACTACCATTCCCTCAAGTGAGCAGCCTGGCTTTATTTCCTGGAGTACGGACTGGTTTGATCTTCTTGCAGTCCAAGGCACTCTCAGGATTTTCCTCCAACACCACAGTTCAAAAGCATCTATCTTCCTTCGCTCAGCTTTCCTTATGGTCCAGCTCTCGCAGCCATAGGTTACTACGGTTACTAGAAATGTGTACAGATGCAAAAAAAGAAAAGAACCAAAGCGATGCGGAAATGGGATTTTAAAAAATGAAGTTTGGAAAAATGAGAAAGAGTGGGACCAAAATAGACCGTTTTGTCCCTCCGCTATGGAGCATGTGGCATCCCTTCCAGGCAATGGTTAATTTTAGAAAATCAACCGTGGAATATAGGCAAGTGAGGCAGACATACTACACCCTCAACTAAAGCTCTGGATTAAATCACAGAAGCGTGCAGAAATGAACCGTACAGTGTAAGCCACATGTGATACATGGAGAAAATTATGTGAATGATGATGCATAAAGAATTTGCTAAGAAGTACATGACAACACAGATTTGCTACGGTTGACCTAGCTCTTAGAAAAAAGAATCTGCCTGCTGACTGAATTGTATGTGTATGAAATCTGTTTATATACTATGGAAGAAGAAAGATAGGGTGGAGGGGAGCGGTGGGCGGGGGGAGGAGAAAAGAGTATTATATGTGCTGCGCTCCTGTTTCAGCAACAAACCCAAATATTGCTCCAGGTTTTCTATGGAGTTTCTCTAAAAGAACTCTGGACACAAGGCAGATCACAGAGACAACCATGTTATACCACTTTTTCACATAGCGCATATTTAAAACTATGGAATTCACCACCATAAGATGAAGTGATGGCCACCAACTTGGATGGCTTTTAAAAGGGGTTTGATAAATTCCTGGAGGAGAAGGCTATCAATGGCTACTAGCCCTGATGGCTATGTGCTACCTCCAGTATCCGAGGCAGTAAGCCTATGTACACCAGAACCTGGGTCCTGCTTGTTGGTCCCTGGTCAACAGTTGGGTGGCCACCATGTGAACAGAATGCTGGACTAGATGGAGCCTTGGTCTGATCCAGCACGGCACGTCTTATGTTCTTACCACAATCAGGAGATTCATGAGGTGCAACCCTTGCTGGGCTATACTGTCTCAGGTGATGGGGGTGGGGACTGAGTGTTTGAAAGCTTATGAGAAAAACACCCTGCATGCAGAAAACTATCATGACATGGACAAGACTAGACTAGAATCTTTTCCCCTGACGTGCTAGATTTTGACACCCACAGAGATTTTTGCTTGCCTTTCTTTAATATGGGCAAACATTCAAGACTGGAATCCCTGCACATATAGTAAGAAGTGGTACAATCCAGTTCAGGGTGCAATGTGTGGTTTTACTGTTTGCGTAGCATGGTGTGCAGATTGCACCAGCCAAGAGCAATGATGTGCGCAGTTATTCTGTCTGGCCAACTTGGCCTCAGGGGCATTGACCCCATGATCATAAGCCATGTCCGGGTGACCATGTGAACGTTTGCATGGCCAAAGCTGCACACTCATTTGGCCTTGTACGCATAGCCTACTTGGATGTTTCAAAAGATCTGCAAAAAAGATCAGACGAGTGCATGGAATGGGACAGTGGGTGCAGTTCTATTGTTCAGTCCTCAAGATGGTCATCTGCTGGTTTGGGGTAATGGAGTTTCTCCTCGTTCGCCTACACACCATTGTAATGTTGGCCGTGCTCCTCCTGCAACCTTTTCATCCATGGCTCCCAACTTACTACGTAAGAGAAAGGAAGTCCCTGTGCTGTGGACTGACCACTGTTTCCCACTGGAAGGAGAGAGGCTTTTGTGTAGCCTTATTCAGACACAGAAAGGCAGAAATGCCACCTAGGAGGTGTTGACCCCAATCAACAAGGGGGGAAAAGGCCCTTTGCTGAGCCAGATTCACACAGGGCGGTACGGGCTAGCTTTCCATTTTAACAATGGGCACAAATGCAGAACGTGTACTTCTTGTACTTACGCATAGGGAGATAGAATGCGACAACATGATAAATGCTTGCATGCATTGAACACATTTATCTTTATTTCTTTCAAGTGGCACTTGGAAAAGGGCTCATCAGGATAGATTTATTTATCTGTTTATTACATTTCTATCTTGCCCAATAGCCAAATCTCTCTGGGCAGTTCACAATATATATATATATATATATATATATATATATATATATATATATCCCTTCCCCCTGTTCCAGAGTCTCAATGTTAGTTTACTCTCCCTCTCCCAAAGCTGCCGTTCACCCTGGAAGGGGAACATCCATTAACATAGAATCATAGAATAGTAGAGTTGGAAGGGGCCTATAAGTCCCTCGAGTCCAACTCTCAGTGCAGGAATCCACCCTAAAGCATCCCTGACAGATGGTTGTCCAGCTGCCTCTTGAAGGCCTCTAGTGTGGGAGAGCCCACAACCTCCCTAGGTAACTGGTTCCATTGTCGTACTGCTCTAACAGTCAGGAAGATTTTCCTGATGTCCAGCCGGAATCTGGCTTCCTTTAACTTGAGGCCTTTATTCCGTGTCCTGCACTCTGGGAGGATCGAGAAGAGATCCTGGCCCTCCTCTGTGTGACAACCTTTTAAGTATTTGAAGAGTGCTATCATGTCTCCCCTCAATCTTCTCTTCTTCAGGCTAAACATGCTCAGTTCTTTCAGTCTCTCCTCATAGGGCTTTGTTTCCAGACCCCTGATCATCCTGGTTGCCCTCTGAACACGCTCCAGCTTGTCTGCATCCTTCTTGAATTGTGGTGCCCGAACTGTACACAATACTCTAGATGAGGCAGCTTCCTTCTTTGGGGGGGGGCATAATGGGTGGGTTTGATTTTCCCTGTGTGCCACAGTCCCAATCCTGGCTATTCCCTGCCCCTGCCCTGCTATTTGACAAACCAAAGATACATTAAATGCTTAACTTCCAGAGAGATTGCTAAGTTAGTCTGTTGCAGCAAAACCAACAAAGAGTCTTGTGGCATCTTAAAGATCATAGAATCATAGAATAGCAGAGTTGGAGGAGACCTACAAGGCCATCGAGTCCAACCCCCTGCTCAATGCAGGAATCCACCTTAAAGCATCCCTGACAGATGCTTGTCCAGCTGCCTCTTGAAGGCCTCTAGTGTGGGAGAGCCCACCACCTCCCTAGGTAACTGGTTCCATTGTTGTACTGCTCTAACAGTCAGGAAGTTTTTCGCTGGGCCGATCTACACGAAGCAGGTTATAATACTTTTAAAATGGTATGAAAACTGTATATGTAATGTGTCCTGGGCCTGAACAGTTATCATAACCATTATAAACTGTTATAAGCAGTAGTGTAGATCCTGCCCCGATGTCCAGCTGGAATCTGGCTTCCTTTAACTTGAGCCCGTTATTCCGTGTCCAGGCATCTATTCTGGCATAAGCTCTTGTGGACACTTTGGAGGATATCTTTTGTCTGGCTGTGCCCACCATGGCAACCGTTTTGTGAATGGGACACCCTTGCCCTTGGTGGCCATTTTGTGACAGTGCCCACAACACAGTCTCACAATTCCAAAGGTGTCCATTGGCCCAAAAAAGTTGAGGACCCCCTGCATTAAATACATAGGTGCATTTAAGATATCACCTAATTTGACTCTCATAGGTAAAGCTGGGAGGGAACACAATTACCCAATGAGGGACATGCTCATGTCTTCCCATCAGACATGGATGACATGGACCAATGGAGGAAACATGATCCACCCTCCTGTAGCTGCACGTAATCACGGATGTCTAAAGATGGCTTCAGACAAGAAAGCTTAAACCCGACATTGTGAAAATTAGGGCTGTGCACCCACCCCCTGATCTGCCTTGGAGGCCGGTTCGGAGCCCCTGAAACAGTCCTGATTTGGCTCAGGGGTGTTTCAGGGTTGCCCGACTTGCCTCAGCACCGAAGCCGAGGCGAGATTCGGGCCCTCTGAGGTGACTCGGACTTTTTTGGGTGCCAGCTGTGCAGCCGGGCTGTGCAGCCAGCACCCAGAAAAGGCTCCCTTACCCCACTTACCTGCTGCCGCTGCTGTCCACCATCCACCTCCTCCGTCCTTGCATCTGGCAGCTTCCTCTGTCGCTAACGCATATGACCGGAAGTAGGCCGCACGATTTTAAGATATCACAGAGGCTCTGCTGATTAGTACCTCTATGGCCACTGTAGTTTCTGGCCTTATGGCCACAAATTACAGTGGCCATAGTGGTCCTAATCAGCAGAGCCACCGCGATATCTTAAAATTGCATGGCCTACTTCCGGTCTTATGTGTCGGCGACAGCGGAAGTCGCCAGATGCAAGGACAGAGGCACTGGTGGCGGACGGTGGTGGAGGCAGCAGGTAAGGGACTAATGAGGGCTGCTCCGAAATGCCGAGGTGCCCCGAAGCTTCAGAGCCAATTTACTTCGGCTTTGGGGCGCCTCGGGCTTTGCTAGAACCGCCTCGGAATCGAGCCGAGCCAAATCAGCCCGCCTTGGCTCTGATTCGGGGCCACAGCCCAAGGCGCTGCACAGCCCTAGTGAAAATACCAACATCCTGGAATTGGGAGACCTGAATAGGCACAGACCACTCCTCCTCCTCCTCCTCCTCCCTAATGGCTTAGACGTTGGTTCAAGGAGACAGTACTCACATCAATGGCTCCCACGACTTAGGCTTAATGAAGATAGCAATGGGGTAGAGTTGGGCAGCTTGTAGTCTCTTAATGGCATTTCCTGATACATCGAGTATACAGTGCTTGCCCTGTTGGAAGCAGATGAAGAGGGGTTGATTCTCATGCACAAAGAAACCCAAGACTTTGGAGATGCAGTGGCCTAGAGTACAGTAATCACTGCCAACGGATCAAGAGAGGCACAATTCGCCTGGATGTTCTTCTTTCTTTGCGCCACTGACATGAACTAGTGCGACATCACCGTGTTGCATGGTACACATTCATTTCAATGGGGCTTTTTCAAGAGAATCTCCTATACTTGCTTCAGGGGAAAGGTCCAGTTTGGGTCTAATCTAGGTTTCAGAGAATCTGTTCAGCTATACTTTCACAATATCTCTCGCAACCTTTTCGCCTATAAATGTGCCAATATAAGGGGGAGAAACTGAAGACGGGGAAGAAACAGTTTAGATTAGGAATGGAGGAAGCTGTTTTCTATCAAGTGAGACAACTGGCCCATTTAACTCAGTATCGTCTACACCAGGACTATTGACTCAGGGGCTATTAAACAACCGATGGTGAGCCCAACAGGTCATACAAACTAGGGCTGTGCTCTGCTTCTCTTCGGTTCAGAGAAGCAGGAGCGAGGTGGCCTGATTCGCCTCCAGAAAAGGGGGCGGCGAAGAGAGTCGGAGGACTGCGGATCGAGGCGAAGAGGATCGCCTCAATCCGGAGCTCCACCAGCAGGTAAGTGGGGGGGGGAGGGGGACTCATCTGGCGCTGCCGGCGCTGCCTTCCATGCGGTGGCGGCACCGCCAGGTAAGGGAGCAGGGAGGAGGGACGCTTACCTGCATCCATCGCGGGCTTCAATTGAGGCCCCGGTTGAAGCTGGAAGTGCCTCTTCCAGCTTCAACCGGGGCCTCAATTGAAGCCCGCGACAACAGACACAGGTAAGGGGGTGGGGCGGTGGCTTATCTTGCGTGGCGACGGCGGCAAAGCCGGATTTCGCTCTGCGGAGCAGGAGACGGGCGGAGCGGCGTGAAGAGGATCGGGCCTGATCCGGATTGGGGGGTCCGTGCACAGCCCTAATACAAACTGGCCCATTGTATTGTTCTATTTTATTGCTATTTTATTAAATGGCTCTGGGACAATTTTCTCTTGTACTGATGTCAGCGAGCTTGGAGGTTCCTTCTGGAATTAAAAGGTGGAATATAAATATGTAACCAAAAGACTAACAATTTTTTTATTCCTTTTTTTTTAAAAAAAAATCTAGACTGGTTCTATTGAGGATGTTCTACTGAGATGTTCTTCTTTTCACTTTGATGTCGGGCTTTTACCTTTGTCAAACTTTAATAGTTTTGCACTGGATTCTAATTAGGTCTGCCATGATTATTAGATAACCGACTGAAACAGTTTTAAATTGGTTAAAAACATGTTGACCCCAATTATTTGGGCACCAGCTCAAAAAACTAAACCAAAAAGCAAACACACATCAGAAACATTAGGTTAGATCCAGACTTTATCATACATAGAGCAGGCCCATTGAAATCAATGGAACGCAACTTACTCATGACTAACCGAAGTCCCATTAAGTTCAATGCCTGCTCCAAGTATGACTAGGCCAGGATCCAACCCATTATTTTTCATGCAAGTAGCTGACAAGCACCAAAAAATATCGTTGGCAAGCAGTATTTCAAGAGGAAACCCTCTTTCCGTTGCACACAGAAGGAATATTGATTGATTGATTATTGCATTTATATCCTGCCTTTTTTCCTCCAAGGAACCCAAGGTGGTATACACATAATCCTCCTCCTGTCCATTCTCTCCTCTAAGAAAAGGAATGCCTTTTCTTAGGGTGATTCCAGCATGAAAGTGGTGTTATCTACAATAAGATAGTGTGCTTTAGAAAGACTGATTTTACCCACGTGCAGATGGATGAAAATTTAACTTATCGATTAGCAGAATGGCTCATCAATGTAAATTCCTTCAGCCTACGATCCTATACCCACTTACTCTGAGGAAAGAGGGTATAATGGGACATAATGGGATTTACATCTGAGTAAACAGGCATAGGATTGTGGTGTTAATCAAGCTGCAATGGTAATCTTACGCTTTAGCTAGACCTAAGGATTATCCCAGGCAAATGGTGTGTGTGTGTGTGTTCGTTCCTGCCTGCTCCCGGGATCCCCTGTGTGTCATTTGGATTCACAGGGATGATCCCGAGATATAGGCCTGGTTTAGCCATGATCATTGTAAGCATAAATTGCTTTGGGATGGGGTGTAATTTTTAGCTGACAAGCGGAACAAAAATACAAGAGAGGCTAGGGTGACCATATGGAAAGGAGGACAGGGCTCCTGTATCTTTAACAGTTGTATTGAAAGGGGAATTTCAGCAGGTGTCATTTGTATGCATGCAGCACTTGGTGAAATTCCCTCTTCATCACAACAGTTAAACCTGCAGGAGCTATATCCGAGTGAGCAGATACAAAAGAGGGCAGGGCTCCTGCAGCTTTAACTGTTGTGCTGAAGAGGGAATTCCACCAGGTGCTGCATGCATACAAATGACACCTGCTGAAATTCCCTCTTCATCACAACTGTTAAAAGATACAGGAGCCCTGCCCTCCTTTCCATAGGTTCAACCTAACTAATCCGTTCATTGTTACCTATATTCACTGAGGAAGCCTACGACATTGGAACACATCTGGTGACTAGAATCGCTATTTCCCTAGCCAGATGTGGGTATTTGAACCGTGTGCTATTACCGTCATGTGAGAATGGGGCCATGCTGGCTGGCAGTGTCCCCCCTCCCCCGCTACGTCCCTGATAGCCTGGACCACTGCCTCTTATACACTGGAGGTGGAAGATCAGAGCCTGTTCTGTCGATGTACTCCCTGCGTGATTTAGAACCCAGCACAAAACATTTAGAAAAAGCACATGATACAGTCTTCCTGGGAGTGTGCCAATTCAGATTGCAGGTGTGTGTGTGTTTTATTCATTTATTAGAATACTTCCGAACCATTTCACATATTAAAATCCCTAAGTCGTTCTAAATAAAATACAACATGACAAAATAAAAACGAGATAAAATAATGCATAATGAAAAACATTAAAATATTACATAAGTGTAAACAATAAAACAGGATAGTAGCAGAGTAGGGTCATAGGTCATAGAAAGCCTGTGTGAACAAGTGTCTTTCCATGAGATGTTTCAGCCTCTCGAACTACACATGGGAGAGTATTCCAAAGCATGGCTGCCACCACCGAGAAGGCTCACTTCCATTGGCTGCAGAACCTTTGGCAAGGTGTCAGAGGTCAACTGCGTATACCGTATTTCTTCGATTCTAAGACACACTTCCCCCCCCCCATATAAACATCTCTAAAAACGGGGTGCATCTTAGAATCGCGGGTGCGTTTATTATTTCTTAGAATCAAAGCTTTTTTTTCTGTTGGTGGTACTGAAATTAGTGTGCGTCTTACAATTGATGGCGTCTTAGATTCGAAGAGATATGGTATATAGGAGAATCTTCATTTTGAATGCTTTTGTCTATCAAAAATTCCCTGCATATGGAATGCTAGTTCATCAAGAAGAATGTTTTAGGCTAAAAATCCCCACCCACTATGACATACTAGCTTTCAAGCATACAACCCATTACTTACAACATAAAACGGGACCATTCCAGCAGAACTGTACCATGTGCTTTTTCTAAACATCTGACTGGGTTCCTGGCTGCCATTAATAAAATAAATCATCACCTGAGTCTGAAATGCAATTTAATATGATCCAATACAACATCACCACATCTGCGTTGACATCATTCATCTAACTTACCCGTTCTGCCACAAATCTCACAGATTGGACGCTAGTTCCATACAGATTGTCATTATACTGTCCGGCCTCTATGAATTTGTGCTCTTGTATGTCCTTTTCCATTTGTTCTCTGGAGATGACAAAATGGTAATCTCTGCCATCTACTTCATAATCACGCTTGGGCCGAGTTGTATCTTTGGACGACGAAAAAGGAAGGAAACAAAACCGTTTTCTGTAAGTGCACTAAGACAAAAACCGCAACCAACACAGATCTGTTCTGGTTCTCTGTTACATTCTTACTCTTAATTTTTCATAGAATCATACAATCATAGAATAGCAGAGTTGGAAGGGGCCTACAAGGCCATCGAGTCCAGCCCCCTGCTCAATGCAGGAATCCACCCTAAAGCATCCCTGACAGATGGTTGTCCAGCTGCTTCCTGAAGGCCTCTAGTGTGGGAAAGCCCACAACCTCCCCAGGCAACTGATTCCATTGTCGTACTGCTCTAACAGTCAGGAAGTTTTTCCTGATGTCCAGCTGGAATCTGGCTTCCTTTAACTTGAGCCCATTATTCCGTGTCCTGCACGGACCGAGAAGAGATCCTGGCCCTCCTCTGTGTGACAACCTTTTAAGTATTTGAAGAGTGCTATCATGTCTCCCCTCAATCTTCTCTTCTCCAGGATAAACATGCCCAGTTCTTTCAGTCTCTCTTCATAGGGCTTTGTTTCCAGACCCCTGATCATCCTGGTTGCCTTCTTATTCTGTACACTAATAGCAAACACAATATCAGTGGAGGCTGGTGGCCCGGATGTCAGTGGGGCTGTGAATCCCTCCAGGTTTCAGTCAGAACCAGTCAGAACTCTAAAGGAGTTATTCAAGGTGCCATTGGAGCCACCAGCTTTCACTGCACAATAGCTGAGGGGGTGATCTTTATGTAGCCAAAATAGCACTGATCACACACAGGAAGGAGATATTAGCAGGCTTAGGGGAACCCCACGTTTGCAGAAGTACAAAATCTTTAGTGGGGGGGGGGACCCAAAAGGGGAAATCGCCTTCAAAACAGCCCAAGGGCAGAACATACTCAGTGGCCACAGAATGCTGACTAAGGTCACAGCTAGACCTAAGGTTTATCCTGGGATCATCCAGGGTTCGCCCCTGCCTGAGCACTGGATCCCCTGTGTTTCACCTAGATGAACAGGTTTGACCCCTGGATGATCCAGGGATAAACCTTAGGTCTAGCTATAGCCTGACTGCTGGAGGGCAGGAAATGGGACAGAGCATCATGGAAAAGGTCATCGCTGGCATCCTGGCTCGGACCTGGAACAAGAGGTCTTCGTACTTGAAGAGAAACCTCTGGTTTGTTGCCAGAGATTTCTCTTCAAGGTTTCTCAAGGGCTGAAGGTAAAATAATACCTGCGTTAGATCCCAAGTGTTAATCCCGGAGAAGAGAAGATTGAGGGGAGACATGATAGCACTCTTCAAATACTTAAAAGGTTGTCACACAGAGGAGGGCCAGGATCTCTTCTCGATCCTCCCAGAGTGCAGGACACGGAATAACGGGCTCAAGTTAAAGGAAGCCAGATTCCGGCTGGACATCAGGAAAAACTTCCTGACTGTTAGAGCAGTGCGACAGTGGAATCAGTTACCTAGGGAGGTTGTGGGCTCTCCCACACTAGAGGCCTTCAAGAGGCAGCTGGACAACCATCTGTCAGGGATGCTTTAGGGTGGATTCCTGCATTGAGCAGGGGGTTGGACTCGATGGCCTTGTAGGCCCCTTCCAACTCTGCTATTCTATGATTCTATGATCTTCGCCCCCGATGAGAAATAGCACTTCCTATCCCAATCCCATACAGCGGAAAACAACCGGTCTTCACCCCTCTTGCATTGGTTGCATATAAGGAAAGGGTGGGTGGGGGGTCCCTGATGTAACCACTTTTCTACCTGACTGTCACGGGGGTTTTCCTATTGAGATGCTCAAAGAAATCACTTTGTTTATGGTCATTGCCTAGATTCAATTCCCCAGCGTCCACCCAGGACTTGGGTGCTATCAAATATGCCAGATTGACCATCTGCTTCTCACCGCATGGGGTCGGATTCCTAATCTAGGGTTGGGAACCACAAACACATCCCCAAGTCCTGGATACAAATAGGAACACAGTTTTGATCTCCTTCAGTTTTGATCTCCTTCTGGATGGACAATGGTGACTGTGGCTAGGTCTACTCTACTGCTTTATAGCGGTATTGAAGTGCCCTGATCACTGTTGGGGCACATTCCATATAATGCTTTTATAATGTTACTTCCTGCTTTTTATTCCACATTCATAATGATTTGACACAAGCAGCGCCACGAGACGGTGGGAAAATCGCGGTTCCTTACTGTCGTTTCTCCGCCCCTGCTCCTGTCCCACATTACTTCCTCTTTCTTTCCGGAGAAGAAAGAGGAAGTAAACAAAGACCACGTGGCCCATTCAGGGGCCGTTTTTATTGCATTGCCTTCCCTGCGCACAGCAGGAAATGGCAGCACAATCTGTCCCCCCCCCCCAAAAAAAATTTGATTAAAAGGGGTCCATTTTGTGATGGAAAGAAGGAGCGGGAGGTGCGCAGGAGGCAGATGGCATAATCTAAAGGATGTGCGAAAAACCGTGAGTGGGCAGTAGCGAGCATGCGATATAATGCTCATCTGATGAACCCCAAGGTGTAGTTCTGGCCCTAATGACCGCTATCAAGGGAAACTGACATAACACATGTTCAGAGGTTGCCAGCTGGCTTCAGCCTTGGTGGAATACCAGCCCTATTGAATTCCAAAAGTCTGCACTCCAACAGGCTGCCAAACTTGGGCCGGATCTACACTAGTCTTATAACGTTGCTAGCGTCCCTTTCTAACGTAGTTCTCTGTATCATTTCTCTGACTTACGTTTCGCTGCAACGGAACTTCAGGGCACATGGTTCAATCCTTCCGTTGTTCTCCCTCTTCCGTGAGAGCTGCTGGGTTTGCTCTGCCCACTGCCTGCCTCATTCCTAGCCGGCAGAGCAGAGCAGAGCAGAGCAGAGCAGGGCAGGGCAATAGTCATAAGCACACACAAACCTCCTCCCAAAACATCTTAATGCAAGTCCCAGGGAATTGCCTGAGTGCATAGGAGCCAGCCACTTTGTTGAAGCTAAGCATGGCCAGGTCTGGTCAGAGTTTGGATGGGAGACCAAATTGAAAAGTTTTAGCAGAAGCCCCGCTGGTCATGAGTTTTGGACTTTGGACCCTTGTTAATTTTCCTGCAGGGAGCTACAGCGATCCTTTGAGCGCTCCTCAGCTCCTTTGCAAAGAGGGGGGAAATGTTAAAAAAAAAAGTCATAAAAAATCAACCGATGACCCAATTTGATTCAAATTTGGTATTTGAATTACTGTGCCAATGTTGGTGTCTTTATCTATAAAGCTTACGCAGATGTAAGCATTTGTTTAAAATCCTGCTCCTGCGCCCACAGCAGCGGCTGGGGCGAATCTTTTGCAAAAGGAGCACAATTAACGCTGGATGCATGGGACTACTTCACAATCAAAGCAGATTCTAAGGTGGAAAACTTCTGAGTCCTTTGCATGCAATTGTCAGTGATTGCACAGTATAACGCTGGTGTGATTTATCTGCTGTAGCAGATAAGATAGCAAACGGGGCAAAGGAAGGAGAACAGGAAGTGGGCGGAGCAAACCCAGCAGCTCTGAGAAAGGGAGAGGAGAATTACCGGTAGGATGAGGCACATGAATCTGTAGCTACGCTGGAACTAAGAAATAGAACCTGTAAGTACGACTCATTTGCAACGTTGGAGACCCAGGGTCACGTGACGCTGTGCGTCGCAGTAACCCATTCAAAACATTAGAATAACATCAGTGTAGATTCCCACTTGAACTGGGTTTGGGAGGCCATTCTGATGGACCATACTCATGGGTAGTAGGACTTCTGGATGGTGGCAGGATGGCAGCATGGCTTCCCCCTGGACCTCTACCTCCTGGAGGAGGTCTCTGGGCAGTGGCTGGAGCCGCCCATTGGAAGCCTGCATGGGCTGCCAGCGTGTGTGTGTGTGTCTGTTCCATATTATTAGTTCACATTCCCAGGTCTCTCTTGGGATACGAAACATAGGCCATAGCTAGACGGGGCAAAATCCCGGGGTGATCCCCGGGATCATCCTGTGTGTTCACATGACACACAGGGGATCCTGGGATCAGGGAGGGATGATCCCTCCCTTGCCCTGGGATCTTGCCCTACCCTTTAGGCCCAGTTTTTCCACAGAACGTGTGGCCAGGCGCTGCGGTTTGTCCCAGTTCCTCGTGGTTCCTCGCAAGGAGCCGGGACCCGCGCATGGGGCGCAGAGCTGCTCAGGAGCACTGTGCCCATTGGGGGTGTGGTGGGGGAGCGGGGAAAATAATACTTTTTAAAATAAGCTTTTACCTTTTGTGCATGAGCGCGTGTGCGCATCTCCCCCTTTAAGAAAATTTTAAAAACGGCAGGCGTGATGCCTCTCCCTCTGAGGTCGTCAAGTGCTATGTGTAAACAGAGTGTGGATCTCACGATAAAACCATCGTGAGATCTTCACCCCTCCGTGTGCACTAACAGGTAGGTCTAGCTAAGGCCACAGGCTCCAGAGCTGAGCTCTGGCATGAATGAAGAAATCGGAACCCTATTGACACATACCATATACCACTTTCATACCACTTTCACAGTCTTATGTCCTGCTTGGTGTAGATGTGTCAATGGGCCCCAACAGTTGTCAGTGGACTTCAGTACCACTATAAAGCAGTAGTGTAGATCCTGCATGCCCCAATATCACTATAAAGCAGTAGTTTGGCTCCTGCCTTTTATATACCGCTTTCATAGTGGAATACCCTGCTTGGTGTAGATGAGCCCCAGGTTGGGGAAGGATGGTTTACTAGGATTGGCAGCAGTTATCTACAGTTTCAGATCTTCCTGGAGATGTTGAGGATTGAACCTGAGAGCTTCCGCCTTCTGGCCGTGTGCTCTGTGACTGAGCTACATCTCCTTCCCCCTAAGGCCTGGCTTCTGAGCGATACTTTGGCATTATAAAAAAGAGAAGATGCTAGTTTTGTAAATGCAGCAGCCAAGATGAAAAAGCACGCTGCAGCAGCACATTCAAGCGAGGAAGCATGAGCAAAATGCCTCAAGAATAGAATACTTACGTGGTACGCAGGAGCCAAATTTGTCGGGAAATTCAGATATCAAATCATCGTTGATCCGATCTTTCATTGGACCGAGGATAATAACCGGTCTGGTGTAATTAACTGAAATGCCGAAAGAAAGTATGACGACGATGAAGAAGAAGAAAAAGAAGAAGAAGGGGGCTAATGTTTCAGCCAAGCATGATGTCTGGCCAACATCTAAAATTCTACTTTTAGCAGAAACACAAGGGTTAACTCAATTTGTGGAGCTATTAGGGGATTTTCCGGGGCAAAATATATATATTTTTTATTTCCAAGATGGTGGCCAGCTGCCAGGCTGGCGTCAAGGGTAGGCACGGTTGGACACGTGCCAAGCACCTACACTCCAGCAGCAGCCCATGGCCAGGAGCCCCCTGTAATTGTTCCTCCTCCTCAATGCATCCTTCACGTTTACCTGCCTCCTGGAGCGGATCTACACAGCATACTGAAGGCGCTTGCGTGCGTCTGCAGTGCGCCCCCAAAGCGATTGTGTAGATCCTGCCCTGGAAGAGGTGGAGGAAGAGGCGGAGGAGGAGGAGGCGGCTGGGGAATCCGGCCGCATCCTTGCTGCCACCGCCGCCACTGCCCACCTCCCCGCCGGCCTCCTGCTGCCGGCGAAAGAGCCACCCGGGTCGGAGAGCTTCTTCTGCTCTCTGCCCCGCCTTCTTCCGCTGAGCTTGCGGTGGCGGCAAGGACGCAGCCGGATTCCTCTGCCTCTTCCTCCGCCTCTTCCAGGGCGGAATCTACACAATCGCTTTGGGGGCACACTGCAGGCGCATGCAAGCGCCTTCAGTACGCTGTGTAGATCTGCCCCAGCTCTGGCCGAGACAACGGTGTTGGTGAGAAGGAGGGGGAGCAGATGCCTTTGCCCACTTCCTCACTGTCTCTCCGCCTGTCCAGCAAGCAAGTGGAAGCCATGATGGGAAAGAGGAGGAGGAGGAGGAGGAGGAGGAGGAGGTGGTGACAATGGCAGTGAGAAGGGAAACACACATCCATAGGCCTGGCCAATATGTGCAGCAGCCTGAAAAGAGAGTCCTGTGTGGGAAGGATGGGCCACTTCAGATAGCAGGTGGAGAAATCTCATTTTTAAGCAATTCCGGATATAGGTATCTGCAAGTAGAAAACTAGTACAGTAGAGAAAGGGCTGGTTTAGGGTTAGAACTTTTCTCTCCAGTGTGCCAGCTTTCTGATTACAGAGAGATTTTTGCTTCTACCTTTGGTCCGAAGTGGTCATTGCAATCTGCCATATCAGAATTCTACCACCCCATTCTGCTACATGTATGGATGAGGCCAGAGGCTGGATCTACATGTTCAGCTGTATCGGGTGGGAGAATCCTAGAGAGGAAGGAGAGTGGGGTGTACCACTTCAGACTTCAGCTGGGGGACGACGACACACACCACATTTTTAATGCTCCTGCATAGGGAAATGTTCTTTGCGAACAGAAAACAAACACAACAGACAGAAGGTGGGCTGGAACTTTTCACTTTGTTCACGTTGGCAGGTAGCTTTTACAATGTGAAATGGTACAGTCCACTCGACCAACTAGGTAGGCTGACCACCTGAAAAGGAGGACAGGGCTCCTGCCCTTTTAACAGTTGTGTTGAAAAGGGAATTTCAGCAGGTGTCATTTGTATATATGGAGAACCTGGTGAAATTCCCTCTTCATCACAACAGTTAAAGCTGCAGGTGCCCTGCCCTCTTTTAAATCTGGTCACTCTAGTATAGCTCCTGCAGCTTTAACTGTTGTGACGGAGAGGGCATTTCACCAGGTGCTGCATGCATACAAATGACATCTGCTGAAATTCCCTTTTCTATGCAACTGTTAAAGGAGCCCTGTCCTCCTTTCCGTATGGTCACCCTAAACTAGGTAACTTAACTGCTTCATTCTGCTGCAGGAATGGGCTAGGTCAGCGTTCCAGATGTTTCGGACCACAACTCCCAGCATTCCCGATCATTGGCCATGCTGGCTGGGGCTGATGGGAGATGAAGTCCAAAGCATCTGGAGAGCAGCAGGTTCAGGAAACAGGACTAGGCTTTCATCCAATTAGCCCAACGTTACTTAGAACAGCATCAGAACTTGCTTACTTTCCTGCCTCGTTACGGGTTCATAGGAGAGAATGCAGTCCTCTTGTCCTCCTATAAGAGAAGGGGAGAAAAGGAAAGGAAAATCAGTGCTGATAAACAACGGCCCCCCAAAACCTCTCAGGCTTTTAGCTTTTGGAGGGTAGTGAACAAACCCAACTCATTCCAAAGCATGCTTGGGATTCTTCCATGGTTTAAACTGTCCAGTTATCCCTGCTTATAAGTCCTCAGCGGTGGCAATGAAACTTCCTTCTGAATTACCAGCGGCCAGGCCCACGGGAATAAGGCAGAAAATGAAGGCTCATCAATCGCTGGGCAGCACCCCTTCAAGAGGGGACCACCTGAAATGCCACATCTGAAAAAATGCTCAGCGGTGCACGATCAGGATGGACAATAGGAATGAATGCCAAAGACTTCATGCATATCACACACACACACAATGTGCTTTGCATTTTGCTTTCTTATGTTCGGTGCTTTGACACAGGCATTGGCACTAAACACAGGATGGAATGGGACAACTGGCCGTCACCCGGATCTCAAAGAGCCTCAAAGCAGTGGGAGGAGGGTGTGATTTGAAGAGGGGGCGAGTTCTGCATATGCTTTGCGGTGAGTGGGGAGCCTTTGCATGCACAGGAGCGCCATACAAGCGACTGGAGTCCTTGCAGGTTCAAAGTTCCTTTGAATTTGAATTGTGCCTTGTTGGAAGCCCTGACTGCATCCACATGAAGACTGCAGCTGATGGCGACAGCTGATGTAGCACAGTGGCCATGAATGTGAGCTACAATATAGATAGGGCATGACCAGCCAGTGTGGTGTAGTGGCTAGAGTGTTGGACTGGGAGTCGGGAGAGCTGGGTTCTAGTCCCCACTCGGCCATGAAGCTCACTGGGGGCTCATTTATGCCAAGCAAGATATTCCACTATGAAAGCGGTATATAAAAGGCAGGAGCCACACTACTGCTTTATAGCAGTATTGAGGTACACTGACAACTGTTGGGGCCCATGACACATATCATATACCATATTTCTTCGATTCTAAGATGCACTTTTCCCCCTATATAAACATCTCTAAAAACGGGGGGCATCTTAGAATCGCGGGTGCGTTTATTATTTCTTAGAATCAAAGCTTTGTTGTTGTTGGTACTGCGCGTCTTACAATCGATGGCGTCTTAGAATCGAAGAAATACGGTAACACTTTCATACTGGTTTCACAGTGTTATATCCTGCTTGGTGTAGATGTGTCAATGGGCCCCAACAGTTGTCAGGGCACTTCAGTACCACTATAAAGCAGTAGTGAAGATCCTGCAGTGCACTTCAATACCACTATAAAGCCGTAGTGTGGCTCCTGCCTTTTATATACTGCTTTCATACCACTTTCGTAGTGGAATATCCTGCTTGGTGTAGATGAGCCCTGGGTGACTTTGGGCCAGTCACAGACCCTCAGCCCAACCTACCTCACAGGGTTGTTGTTGTAAGGATAAAATGGAGAGGAGGAGGATTATGTACACCACCTTGGGTTCCTTGGTGGAAAAAAGGCAGGATATAAATGTAACAAATAAAATAAATAAGTAACGCTGATTGGTGGGGAGGTTCAGGACAGTTAAAATGAAGGATTTCTTCGCAAAGTGCATAGCTAAACTATGGAATTTGCTATCACAAGATGTAGTGATGGCCACCAATTTGGATGGTTAGTTTTCTCCTGGAGGAGAAGGCTATCAATGGCTATTAGTCCTGAAGGCTATGTTCTGTCTCTAGTATCGGAGGCCTATATACACCAGTTGTTGGGAACTACAAGTGGGACGGCCCTGTTGCACACATGTTCCACATGTGGGTTCCAACGAGCAGTTGATTGGCCACTGCATGAACAGAGTGGTGTACAAAATGGACCATTGGTCTGATCCACTGTGGCTCTACTTATGTTCTTAACATCTCACCTTAACCCTGAATTCAGTGGGTGGCCTAGCAAAAGACACCATTCTTTCAACTGCAATCTGGTGATAACAATGTGCATTCTCTGGCAACGCAGACAAGCCACAAGATGTGGTACCAGCTGCACAGCTTTCAGAAAATTCCAGCATGTTTTGTTTTAGAAAAAGCAAGTTTCTAGCCCTTATGATCGCAAAGATGTTCTTGGCACTGTGTAGAACATGCTCGGTGAAGTTTCAGAAACCAGAAGGATCCTTGAATGAGGTTTTCAGTGGTTCGTGAGTGGAGACCCATGTTCTCTCCCCCTCCCCACAATTAGAAGAAATCATTAAATTACACACATTAATACCAATTGCAGAATAAACTATGTTAAATAAGCAGAACCATACAAATGTATTTAATTTGCATAATCTATATAGATAGATAACTTCAGCTTTTATTGGCACAGTTTTGACACTACCCAACCTTGATAATAGTGTTGGCCTAACTTAGTGCTCCAGATGCCATTTTGGGGGCTCATTTTTTTGGGGGGAGGAAAGAATCCAACAGAGTTCAGCCTCAGAGTGGGGGGGATGCTCCCCTGAACCTCCTGAAATTGTCCACTCCTGCTTCACAACAAGGACAAATTGGCACATTTTCCCATCCGTGTTGCCAAATTTTGGCAATAAAATCCTTGTTTTCCAGACAATGGTCCTTTTTTGCTACTGTGCCACCAAATTTTGGAAGCAAATCTGCTGGTGGCTGCAAATAAAGGGCCCGAAGGCATGCATGTGGTCTATGAGTCACTCCGGATGTATAGGAACTTCTTCGAATGTGCTATCTGCATGTTATGAATTATTATTACCATATTTCTTAGATTGTAAGACGCCATCGATTGTAAGACGCACACTAATTTCAGTACCATCAACAGAAAAAAACACCCTAAGACACACCCGCGATTCTAAGACGCACCCCGTTTTTAGAGATGTTTATATAGGGGGAAAAAGTGTGTCTTAGAATTGAAGAAATACGGTAGTAGCCAAATTTAAAATGAAATGTGAACGTTTAAGATTGGGCCAACTTATATTTGTAAGGAAATGTGCAGTTAGGGAAATTCTTGTCCAATTAATATCAGAATTTGAAAAAAAAAAGTACACATAGAAAGGAGCATTTCAAGTAATATGCCATTTAAAACTGATCATTTGTTTTTGCTTAAAAAGGCACACACACACACATGTGAAATAACCTTGTTTCACTGCTATTTCGTTTTGCTGGGCAATTATGTCCAATTGAGCAATTAGGCGAAATAGACACAGGAATGAATGAGCAATTGATGTTAATTGCTTTATACATTCAACTGAATGCCTTTTAATTGAGGAAGTGTGTGTGTGTGTGTGTGTGTGTGTACATGTGAGTGTACTGGGGAGATGTTACTACTCACAGCCCAGTAAACTGATAATCTAGAAAATCAGAATGTGATATCAGAGTATCAGAGACAGTAAACCTGTGTGCATCAGTTGCTGGGGAACATGGGTGGGAGGGTACTGTTCTACCATGTCCTTCTTTTGGGTCCCTGGTTGACAGCTGGTGGGCCACTATGTGAACAGAGTGCTGGACTAGATGGACCCTTGGTCTGATCCAGCATCAGGGCTCTCCTTATGTTCTTATGATATAGCCAGTTTTGAATGTTTTCTTTCTGACCAATTGAGTTTTCTAGAATAAAAAAGGCATTTTATCTACGAGAGGAGTGGGCCACTACTTCCCAAGTCAACAAATGTCCTTTAAGATTACAGTGAAAGCTGTCAAAAACGTCTTGTTTAGCTGAAAGAAAGTAGAGTTTATTACCATTTTGACTATTAACAGAGGGCATCGAAAGCCTATAGCTTTGAGGAACAACATCCATGGTTACTTCGGCAGAAGCAGTGACAAACGCTCCATGCTTGGTGCATGCACAAACACATGCACACACAAACACACATGCTCCACAAATGGCTTGGGAAAGCTAAACAAACAGCAGAAGAGAGCTGGGAAGGTTGGCAACCTTGAGGAAATGCGGCCATGAGGTTGCGCAGTTCCTATTCATTTCAAATTGGGCGGAGGGCATCTAGGAGGTTGATCCATCCCAGTTTGTACCCCCCCCCCCAAATCATCCTGTAATTAGATAGGTGGCATAATGCAACCTTCCATAACTGGTTGCCCTCCAGATGTGTTGGACTACAAGTCCAATGCTGGCTAGTGGATCCTGGGAGTTGTAGTACTACACATACTGCCCAGAGAGCTCTGGCTATTGGGCGGTATAGAAATGTAATAAATAAATAAATAAATAAATAAATAAATAAATAAATAATACAGAGAGTGCCGTGTTGGTGACGTCTGGCATAGTGGATGATACATCCATGAGAGTGGGCTTATCAGAACATGTTTTGCCAATTGGAACTAACGTTTTACAATGAAAACTGATTGAACACACACTAACCTAATGTGCAAGCAAGTTTCCCTATTGATTTCTATAGGATTTCTTTCAAGCGTGGTTAGGATCTGTTCCAGACTATTAATGCCTTGCTTTTAAGTGGCGAATCGCCAATGATTTCCAGTATCTCAAAGGCGGTGATATTGGAGTATAAGCTATCTCTTGTTCTATCTACACAGGAATATAGGGAGCTGCCTTACACTATGGCCATAGCTAGACCTAAGGTTTATCCCTGGATCGTCCAGGGGTCAAACCTGTTCATCTAGGTGACACACAGGGGAACCAGTGCTCAGGCAGGGGCGAACCCTGGATGATCCCAGGATAAACCTTAGGTCTAGCTGTGGCCTATGTCAGACTGTGTAGGTCCATCAAGCCCAGTACTGTCCACACTGACCAGTAGGGTGCTATCTGGGGTTTTACTCAGGAAATTTCCCAGCTCTATCTGGAGATGCTGGTGATTGAACCTGGAACCTTCTGCATGCAAAGCAGATGTTCTTCCATTGAGCCATGGGCCCTCCCTCTGTCCCTCTCATCCATCCATCCATCCATCCATCCATCCATCCATCCATCCAAAAAGTCCCAGGTTCACTCTCTAGCATTTCCCATTATATGGCTAGGTATCCAATATAAACTTCTCCTGTTAACCTTCAAAGCTTTTCACGGTCTAGCTCCTTCCTATCTCTCCTCTCTCATCTCACACTATTGCCCCGCTCGAGCTCTTCGCTCCTCTGATGCCATGTTTCTTGCCTGCCCAAGGGCCTCTACTTCCCTTGCTCGGCTTCGTCCATTTTCGTCTGCTGCCCCTTATGCCTGGAACGCTCTTCCAGAACATTTGAGAACTACAAGTTCAACCGCAGCTTTTAAAGCTCAACTAAAAACTTTTCTTTTTCCTAAAGCTTTTAAAACTTGATGTTGTGCAGACTTCTACTGTTACTTTCTACTGTTAGTTTTACCCTACCCTGTGCCTGCTTATCCTACCCTGTACCTGTTTGCATTCTCTTCTCCTCCTTATTGTTTTACTATGATTTTATTAGATTGTAAGCCTATGCGGCAGGGTCTTGCTATTTACTGTTTTACTCTGTACAGCATCATGTACATTGATGGTGCTATATAAATAAATAATAATAATAATAATAAAGGTAGAGATCTTAGGAAAGATCTCTTCCTGAGATCCACTACCATTCGTAGTAGAAGGCCACTCTAATAAGTGGAGGAAGGTGGCACCTGAGGCAGCTGATTTCAGGTGCTATGAAAGGGTACTAAATTGTAGCATCATCATCACCATCACCATCATCCCTCCAGAGAGAGGTGCCGATGGGATTTTCAGCCCCAGGTGCCAAAAAACTTTGACCAGCCTTGGGTACTCGGTAGCAATGTTAGAGAATCAATGGAATCTGGATTTCTATGACTCCAACCTGCAGATTCTAAGGCAGACCGTTTTTTCCCCAAGTTGCAGACCAGTTTTTAAAAAACGTTCTGGAATTTTACACAAATTTAATCGTAGAAAAAACACTTACAATAATAAAACACCAGCTGAAAATGCACATTCCCCCCATAGGTTAAAGCATGAAAATGTGCAGGGGGTGGGGATTTGGCACATGGCTGCAAGTGCAAATTTGCACAAAGACAAATTTGCACAAATTTGGGAAATCGGAAAAAAGCCAATTCCGCCGAGAAGTTGACGAGGGAATGAAAAGCTCCCGACAACCCACAAATCACAGATGGGATGGATCTTCAAAATCCGTACATCTCTATTACTAGGCACCTTGTCTTGGTGTCACCATTTGCTGTTCTGCCTCAGGTAGCAAAATGTCTTGAGCGGGCCTTGGAGACAGTGCTGGGCTTACATGGGAACTAGCCTGACCTGGTACAAGGCAGTATCCTGCGTTTGGGGAAAGATCATAGATCCGTACATCTCTAGAGCACATGCAATCCAGGTTCCATCTCCATCATCTCCAGATAGGCCTAGGAAAGGCCTCCTTATGTGAGCCCCTGGACAGCAGCAGCTCATCAGTTTTGGGCTAGATGGACACATGGGTTGACTGGCTATATGACGGCTTCCCACATCCATGCTGTGGTAGTTCTCAGATTATTGGGGGAGAGAGGGGAGGGGAAACACTTATGAAATCCACAAGCCCTAACCCCTTCCTCCTTTCAGTTTTAGAGAAATCATGTCCCCCCACACTAGCTAAGGGGGTGCCCCCCACTAATTTGAGCACTATGATGAGGACTAGTGAGCTGGGAGGGAAGGTGTCTTTATGTCTTACTTGTAAGCTTCCCAGAAGTACGCACGGCCAGTCACTTTTTGGAAACCAAACGCTAGCTTAAATTGACCGCTTGGTCTGATCCACCAGGATGCTTCTTATCTAAATGAACCATTTCCTTGAAAGAAGACGTTTGGATCCTGGACACCTGGAATGGCTCTGTGAGAGGAGGGCCTCGTCTGTTTTAGAACCAAATTCTGCGTCAAGGTTTTGCAGCGAGTTATAAATCAAGCCACTTGCACCAATCGCTACATGGCGTGTGTGCGTTTGAAAAGGCAACAGGGCAAATTGGAAAACAAAATCTTAACAGGCAAGCCAAAGTAAAAGACACCCGAACAAAAAAGAGAGAGAGAGAGAGAGAAGAAGAAGCTGCAACTTACTGTAGCTACTTTCGCTATCGCTGGCATTAGAAGAAACATGTTCTGCAAGAACAGGACAGCAAATTAAAAGGACGTAACCAAGCTCCGGAATGTCAAGCAACCGCCCCAATCATGCAAAAGGTGGAGTGTGCAGAGCGGGGTGGGTGGGTAAAAAAACAGTGCAGAAGGGCAGCCCGATAGTTCAGGATAGTCGATAAAGGGAAGGCCAAAAGCATTATCCCTTGTGGATGTATCGAAAAGGAGACGTGTTCCGTGTGCCAATCACTTTTCTACAAACGTAGCAACCAATGAAAATATTAGTGCATGGCTGCATGAGGATTTTATTTCCTGAGCCTGGAAATGCTCATTCAGTCTTCTGGTAGGGTGACCAACTGTCAGGATTTCCCCGGATTTGTCCTGGTTTTTGTTCTTTCCATGGTGTCAGGGGGGATTTTCTATAATTTTCAATAATGTCCTGGAATGACACACCTTCCCATTTAAGGCTGCCATTAGCATGGCAGGAGGGAATGACATGCTTTCTTGAGGCACATCATTCCCCCACCCTGAGCTCCAATTGAGGTCTTAAAGGGGAAAGTGGGTCATTCCTTGACATTATAGAAAAGGCCCCAATTGGAGTGGATGGTGGTGGTGCAGAATGAAATCCTTTCCCCTCCTCCACTCCAATCGGGTTCTTTAAGGTGGCGGGGGAATAACGTACTTTCTGCAGGACTCAGAAAGCTGCTTCCCCCCACACACACTAGGTGTCCTCTTTTTTGGTTTCCAAAATATGGTCACCCTATCTTCTGGAAAGCTGTAAATTAACAGGTACCACTCACTAGTCATTATGCCTGGAACAGCTAGTAGTCTAAGAGGTTATCTAGGCGTTCTAAGCATAAGAGCCTGCATCACCTTTTTTTCTTTCTTTAGAAAGGAAGGAAAGGAACCTCTCATGCAAGCACTGAGTCATTACTGACTCTTGGAGGGACACCAGCTTTCGCTGACGTTTTCTTGGCAGGCCTTATAGCGGGGTGGTTTGCCGTTGCCTTCCCCGGCCGTTATGACCTTTCCCCCAGCTAACTGGGTACTCATTTTACCGACCTCAGTTGGATGGAAGGCTGAGTCGACCCGAGCCGGCTGCCTGAAACCAGCTTCCGCTGGGATCGAACTCAGGCCGTGGGGAGAGTTTCGGCTGCAGAAACTGCTGCTTTACTGCTCTGCGCCACACGAGAAATGAAGGCCTAATCTACACCTGGAGGCCTTAGGGGAGAGGGGAGGGGTGATCACGGGGTTTTTGCGCTTCCAGGTTCATCCCCCAGGGCCACATGCCAAAGAGTTTTTCCGGAAGTAAGAGAGGGCAGTTCCAGGGCGCCATTTTTTTTAACAAGCGGAGACATTTGCGCAACAGCGCGGGCGTGATCCTGCCGAAGGAACAATTTTAAAAATCAACAACACAATGCCAAACGCCATCCCAAAGATGGCGAAAATGCTCTCCCCCTCACCTCCAATGCCCACGGATTCTCCCCGCACAGCTCCATGCCTGTTTCCTGAGCCCTGCTACTCACAGGGAAGAGGGAGGACCCCAAGAAGAAGAGCCACACCACCCGTGGAGCTTGGGATGGTCCCAAGACTGGAGAAAGAAATGGGACAAAAGCAGTCCCGGATATCCCAGGAAAACTGAGTGCTTGTCCCCGGTTCACCCTGGGATCAGCTGTGCATCATTTGGACCTGCAGGGATGACCTCGAGTCCACCCTGGGATAAATGGCAGGTGTAGATTAGGCCGAAGCGTTCGGAAGGGGTGACTGAATGGCAGTGATAAGGGGGAAGGAGTGCTTAACCCTTTCCTAACCTGCCACTTCCCTGCTTTCAATACCGCCCCCCACTGTTGCTTTTCTAATGTAGAGGGGCCAGCGCTGGGGCCAGGTTTTTGAGGGCCTTTTGGAAGAGAGAGCCAATGAGCCAATAGGCCATGGCATCTGCTGCTCCTCCTTCACACCACCTCCACTGTCTGGGCCAGAGTGAGAGGCAGGGGAATAAGCAGGACGCAATGGTGAAGAGTACGAGCAACTTCGGGGGGCTGTCGTCAGGTGCCCGGCCCTGCCTACTGAGATGGGGGTCCTCGGTAGGTGCCCGGCATTGCCTACCCTTGACACTGGCCCTAGGAGGGGCTACAGTTTAGTGGCACAGGCTTTTCTTGTATAAAGACCCTGGATCAATCCCTGGCACCTCCAGGGATCTTTAAAAGAACCAGGCTGGAGTTCTTCTGCCTGGAACTCCAGAGAGCTCCTGCCAATTAGAGTAAATAAGACTGGGCTTAGGTGGACACATTTTCTGACCTGGCTTAAAGAAGCTCCCTATGTTCTTAAATGGGGGGGGGATGGTGCCGGAGCTTTAACATGCATCAGTGTGAATAATATGCAAAAATGTAGATTATGTGTGGAAGAACAACCCAGACTTGTAACCCAAGAATAAACCATGGATTACAGGTTTGGGTTTTCCTCCCACAACAACATGCAGTGTTGGGTTCAGACGTCTTGACAAACAGATGTCTGATTAGCTCCACCTGGAAGAGTGGAAGTGATTGGGAGGTAAGAACTAGCACACGTGCACACTCCTGCTTCATTTAACAAATGGTGGATTGCTTTGACATGCAAATTGAGTCATTCCCCCACCTCTCTCTCTCTCTCTCTCTCTCTCTCTCACACACACACACACACACACACACACACACACACACGCTCACCATGAAACTATGTGGGTATAGTCCTGCATGACTACTGTTACTTTCTACTGTTAGTTTTACCCTACCCTGTGCCTGCTTACCCTACCCTGTACCTGTTTGCATTCTCTTCTCCTCCTTATTGTTTTACTATGATTTTATTAGATTGTAAGCCTATGCGGCAGGGTCTTGCTATTTACTGTTTTACTCTGTACAGCACCATGTACACTGATGGTGCTATATAAATAAATAAATAATAATAATAATAATAATAATAATAATAATAATGAAAAAAGGCAGCCTTCTCCTCCAGTAATGGGGAGAAACCATTTCTCAAAGATGCCAGCAGGAAAGTGCATCGCAATGCAAGCTTTTTAAAGGAGGATGCTCAAAAGTGGCACCGTTTAGGACAAGGTTGCGTCCTTCCCCAACCTAGTACCCTGCAGGTGTGTTTGGATTACAAACCCCATCATCCCCACTCAGTTTGGCTTGCCCGGTTTGTTGGGAGTTCTAGCCCAGGATGTCTGGTTGGGGAAGACTGCCATAAAGTCATACAACTCCCCTGTCAAAACAGCTCCACTGGTTTCCAGTCTGTTTCCGGGCATAATTCAAAGTGTTGGTTATGACCTATAAAGCCCTCTATGGCTCGGGTCCAGGTTATCTGAAAGACCGTATTCTCCCTTATGAGCCTGCCCGTGCTTTGAGATCTTTTGGAGAAGCCTTTCTTTCAGTCCCACCATCTTCACAGGCGCGTCTCGTGGGAACATGGGAGAGGGCCTTCTCGGTGGCTGCTCCAATGCTTTGGAACTCTCTTCCCGGGGAAGCTAGGCTGGCTTCCTCCTTGATGGGCTTTCAGAAGCAGGCTAAAACTTTTTTGTTCCAGCACGCCTTTGGAGAATAATTTTGTCCTCTATCTATGTTAATGACTTATAGTTTTGTTGTGTATTTTAAATGGTTTTTTTTTTTAAAAAAAAAATCCTTTCCTGGGTTTTACAATGTATGTTTTAAACTTTATAAGACTGCCTTGAGGCCCAGTATTGGGCAAAAGGCGGGATATAATAATAATAATAATAATAATAATAATAATAATAATAATAATAATAATAATATAATAAAGGAATCCCTCTAGGAAATCTGTGCTATGTGAATGCCTAGCACTGTTTGGGAGGTGCTTCTTCCTTACTGTTGTCACATGTCAGCCCTATATGGCAAATTTTTGTTGCATGTACAAGCTTAGGTAGGTATAAAGACTCTGTGGTATATTTAAATAAATGACACTCCCCCGCCATCCCCAGTCTCCTTCTAAGGCGCTAATGAATGTTTTTTGTATGTTTTGTATGTTAGACTTTGGGCCACTGAAGAGGACCTTTTTGATCAAAAAGCGTTTGGCCATAAGAAAAAGAGCACTTTTTATTATATCATTAGATGTTTAATTTATGAATAAATTAAACATCTAATGATATAGATTTTGTTCCTACCACAAAATATTGTTAATTTTAATTTATTTACTTTGTAGCTCTGATGTGGGCTGGTCCACGAAGTCACGAAGAGTCGGAAGTGACGGAACGAATAAACAACAACAAAGAATCCTTAACTTTTGTAAACCGCCCAGAGAGCTTCAGCTATGGGGCGGTATATAAATGTAATAAACAACAACAACTTTGTTTTTATCAACTGTTCGTATCTGGTTAAGGCTGGCAGCTTTGTGTTTGTGGGTCACAGGACGCCAAAACTTTGATGAAAGGACCAATGATGGCATCTTAAGGACAAAATGAACCAAAATGAGATGTCCTGAAAATTGGGAGGGGGGGGGAATCTGTTGTCTGAGAAGTGGCTTTCAGGGCGTCTCAGCCTTGACCACTGTTTTTGGGCCAATGCTATCTGCATTTCCAGGTGTTTACTAAGGTACCAATTCGTAAGTCTTATGGAATTTGCTGTCAAATGGAGATTGTGACTAGCTGAGATGGCTTTGAAAGGGAATTAATGCATGGAGGAGAAATCAAGCAGCCACGCTATGTCACGATGGCTGTGTGGAGTTTCCAATGTTCAGAGGCATTAGGCCACTAAAGGTTGTTCTTCCCCAGCAACAGCAGAGAACTATCTGGGCTAGATCTACACTGCTGCTTCATAATGGTATTGAAGTGCACCGATAACTGTTGGGGGCAGAATCCACATTCCATATACCGCTTTCATAGTGATATTTCCTGCTTTTTAATCCACATTTGTAATGATTTGACACATGGCGTAGATCTGGCCATAGTCTTTATGCTCTGCTTGTGGGCTTCCTAGAAGCATCTAGATGGCCACTGTGAGAACCAGGATGGAAGACTTGATGGACCTGTGGACCAATGTCAAAAATACATTCTGGACTATCCACATTTCCTTAGCTCCTCAGTTTAATGTCTGAAAGATCTCAGTGTCTAAACAGATTAATTTTAGTTGTGAATCGTACAGTTTGTAAGAATGATTCTGATTCTAGGCTTCTCTTTCCAACGTCTGTGGTGGCAATTAGCATGTAAAATACATGCATTCTGTTTTGCCAATGAATGTGCAAATGGCTTCTTATAAAAATGACATTCTCACTCACATCCATTAAAACAGGTCCATTAACACCCCCTTCCCAAATATGCATGTAGAGACAAGCCAGCTGCTTGACCACACCCTGGGGAATGTGGTCAACACTTCTGGGCTAATGGATTTGAGTGGAAACCTGTAGGCTGGCTATCATGTGTACTGTTCTTCTTTGAAGTTGTATCTAAAGAAGCCTGGCTTAGCCTTGTGGATAGGGTTGTTGGTTCCTGGCTCAACTATATCATAGAATCATAGAATAGCAGAGTTGGAAGGGGCCTACAAGGCCTTCGAGTCTAACCCCCTGCTCAATGCAGGAATCCACCCTAAAGCATCCCTGACGGTTGTCCAGCTGCCTCTTGAAGGCCTCCAGTGTGGGAGAGCCCACGGCCTCCCTAGGTAACTGATTCCATAGTCGTACTGCTCTAACAGTCAGGGAGTTTTTCCTGATGTCCAGCTGGAATCTGGCTTCCTTTAACTTGAGCCCGTTATTCTGTGTCCTGCACTCTGGGAGGATCGAGAACATACAGAGTTGAGTTATATTGAGCTGCTAGATATGGGGCCTCCAATGTGGTGCCTCTGGACACCAAAATGCCTGCAGACACCTGTCTTGGCTCCCACCAAGTTCCTGCCTTTCCGGATTTTTATTTATTTCTTAATTTAAAAAAAAGGTTTTTAATTGAACAGCTGGCATGCTGCAAACTGCAACGCTGCCCTCCAGCGCCATCTTTTTTGGGGGTCAATAAGAATGTTTTCATTGGCTTGGAACTCAGATCCCCTGTACTTAGGGATCTGCCCTGTACATAGATCCTTGGACAAGTTACTTTTTAATTTTTATTTCCACCAGTTTTCTTTCTGGCAAACGAGCGTTTTCTGACCAGACATGCCCACTGTAGCAGCCATTTTGTGAGAGTGCCCACAGCACTCTTTCAAAATTCCCAATGTGCCTGCCAATCCCAAATGGCTGGGGTCCTTTAGTCCTCTCATGCCTAGTTCTGTCTAAGAATGAATCTCTACAGCAGGCGTGGGGAACCTGCAGCCTTCCAGATGTTGTCAGACTACAACTTCCATCATCCTTTACCATTGGTCAGGACACAGGTTCCCCACCCCTGCTCTAGGGACCCAGAAAGAGTTCTTCCCCAGCCCTACTAGTCAAGATCATTTTTATATGATTGGGGCTGGACCTGGGGCTTTCAGCATGCAAAGCACATGGCCTGCGATTGAGATTTGACCCGTGGGAAACAAAAGGCACCTTCGGAATTAAGGAAAATGCAGCCATAGACACCTAATTTGTCACTTCTGCAAAGAGAATGTTGAATTTGATAGACCTTCATCTCAGTGATGGTTCCAAGTTTTTGAGATCCCTTTGGCAAGACACCCCCAATCGGGCCCCTCCTTCAGTGAGTCGACCTTGTCACCATCATTGCCACCAGCTGCCCTTGCTCCTTCTCTTTATTCTCATTGCTGCCACCTGATTGCCTGTCAGGCAGAGAGCCAATGAGCAAGTAGGTGGGGTCATCTACTGCTCCTCCTTCTCACCAGCACCATTGTCTAGGCCAGAGTGAGAACTAGATGATCGAGCAGGTAGTCATGGTGTAGAGGAGGAACAACTCTATGCGGTTTTGTCAGTGGGCACCTGCTGAGGAGTGGGCCCTTAGCCGTTGTCCAACCAGTTGTCCACCTTTGGTGCCTACCCCAATTCATCTGATCCTGCAGGTCATTTCTTATCCATCTGAGGCTGTAGCTAGACCTAAGGTTTATCCCAGGATCATCCTGGATTCATCCCTGCCTGAGTGCTGGATGCCCTGTGTGGCACTTAGATGAACAGGTTTGACCCCAGGACAATCCTGGGATAAACCTTAGGTCTAGCTACGGCCTGAGGCAAGGTCTTAGGAGGCTAGAAGGTAGGCTTTGGACACATCTGTCCTTCTATTGGGTTGGACTGTGGTTACACTCTTGCCCCAAACACAGAAGGCTTTGCATAATCCAAGGGATTTACATTCCTAGGCCCTTTCTACACCTATGGATTATCCCAGGAAAATGGAGGGATCGTCCCTGCCTGCTCCCGGGTTCCCCTGTGTGTCATTTGCATGCACAGGGATGACCCCGGTACGATCCCATGATAAATGGCTGGTGTAGACATGCCCCTAGAGGGCTATATGAGGAACACTTCGTACACAGCCTTTTTCTTACACAGCGATCATCTCCATTAAGGTAAAAGAAAACTGTGAAGAACATATGAGTGTCTGTTTTTCCTAAAAATTGACATGTCAGGAGTTGGATGCTTCCTTCCTTCCGTCGAGGAGAAATCCAGAGCTGAAGAACTGAACCTCTCAGCTCCCTCCACAAGAGATAATGCATCCACCTTTACAGGGAAAGTCAACCATCAGGTGAGATTAACTGATGCTCAACAAGAAAGGAAACGCAAAGAGCTGCGTCAGATTGTGTGCGAAAACATACATTCCTGCAATGAGCAGTGCATTCATGAGAATAGGTGATGCAGTGGCAACATATATATATATATATATATATATATATATATATATATATATATTTGCCTGAATTAATTTGCAACTGAGAAAAAGCATCAGAAAACTCCGAAGAAAGCAAACAGCCATGATGGATATTAAAGGAAGTCACTGCAAGGTAAAAGTGACACAGGGAAAGGAACAGCATACTCTTATATTAATGATATTGACACAAGTGGTAAGAAAGCCATTTCATTCTATATAGTTTCCTCTCGGCTTTCGAACATTCTTCATTGAGGTTGCTTTGACTAAGACGCCTGTTCTTGATATTATTATTCCTTCTGTTAGTGATGTTAAGGGTGTAAGAGCTGATACTTATGCAGCCCAACAGCGCCCACCCCCACTCCGTACCCCACACAAGGCCTGGGAGACCTACAATGTTTAAAGCAGCATGGACATTCTTTGGGGGGGGGAGCATTTGGAAGGGGTACCGAAAACAGATCAATGATGACCACTTCTTTGACACAGTATGCTGAGCATTTGTTGGGGGAGAGGGCATGGAATAGAGTATCTTGAAAGAGGGCGCAGCTAGCTGGCTGAGTGGCTGGCTGGAACCCAGAATAGGAGCACTCCACAGATTGACCATAGACCAGCAGAAGTTGAAAAGGAGTTCATGTGCTATGGGCCAAAATATGAATTTTGTCTAAACAGGCCTGGATACATCCTCCGCAGCTGTCTTTAGACATGCAGTGGTTTTCAAACTTCCTGCAACATTTCTATATGGAACTTGTTTAACGTGGAACCCCTACATGCCTGTCGTAGCCTCCCGGTATTTTTCCGAGAATTCTGGGGCACGTTCTAGGGGAGCACAACCTGTCCGTTCAGATTGCTGAGCAGGCCATTGGCTTTCGCTGTCATCCCGGGTGAATTAAAAGCAGATCCTAGAACATGATCCAGCGTTCCTCTGTGATTGCACAATGCTGCTGCAGCAGCAGGAGACCAGTCACGGTGAGACATTTTTCCCACCAGTACTGATCTTTGAACCCTCACTAAGATTCTGAGGAGCCCCACACTTCTCCACTGATCTGGGGGAAGGAAATAGTGAACATATGGACCAATCCAGGGCAACAATGGTGTTCTGGACAAGCAATTCTAGGAAAGTTCAGTGGAATCCTGAATTCTGTCTCACTAGTCATGATTTCATCTGACTTTGTAAGCGCTTCTCTATTTTGCTGGGGTGTTTCCAGTTGTGCCCAAATCTGGGGAGTTGTTTGGAATGCATCTAAGGCCCTTTCTACACCAAAGGGTTATCCCAGGAAAATGGAGGGATTGTCCCTGTCTGCTCCCGGGATCCTCTGTGTGGCATTTGGATGCACAGGGATGATCCCGGGGGAAAAGGCAGATGTAGAAACGACCTAAGACAGGGTAGAATTCTTGGCTAATTCAAGTTAAAGGGAATCCAAAACCACTCAGGAATTATTATTTTTTAAACATAAGAGCTCCCCCGGCTTCTTCCATTAGGAGCGAAGCGCTAAACTACAGTCTGATGAGGTTAACGCGGACCAAGGAAAGGAAAGGAAAGGAATGGAAAGGAAAGGAACCTCTCGTGCAAGCACTGAGTCATTACTGACTCTTGGAGGGATGCCAGCTTTGGCTGATGTTTTCTTGGCAGGCCTTATAGCGGGGTGGTTTGCCGTTGCCTTCCCCGGCCGTGATTACCTTTCCCCCAGCTAACTGGGTCCTCATTTTACCGACCTCGGGAGGATGGAAGGCTAAGTCGACCCGAGCCAGCTGCCTGAAACCAGCTTCTGCTGGGGTCGAACTCAGGCCGTGGGGAGAGTTTCAGCTGCAGAAACTGCTGCTCTACCGCTCTGCGCCACCATATATTAAAAAGAGGTGGGGGAAAGGAAGCTGGAAGTTTAGAAGCAAAAATATAGAACTATCTCTGACCTGAGATGTAATCTGGGGAAATCAAGCCAAAAGAAGTGCTTTCTAGGCACTGACATGAGTTCTGTTTAAGTGGCCATTAGGAGCAGTGGTTTTCAAGCTTTCTAAGTTCTGGGATTGTTTTCCACATGGGTGTGTCTGCTGAGAGCCAGTCACACAGTCAATGTGTTTGGAAGGGGATGCTGGAACGTGTTTTTCGGTTAATGTGGGCAGGGGCCACACCTATGGTCCCTCAGCACCATCTCAGCACGAACTGAGAATGTGCCTGAGCACACACACAATAATCCCTTGTGTCTGCACATGGCAGGGGAACATGGGGAGTGGTGATCATGTCCAGAGCTGGTTTGATCGTTTGGGGACTCTTGGAAACACATCTGTAACGGCTCCTCCATCATGTCCACCAGGGTGAGCAGGTGAGTGATAACGGCAAGGTGCAGCTGCTGCCTCCTCTTGCTCACTCGCCTGCCCCTCTCTCTAGGCCGCGTGGCACAGAGAGGATGCCCCCCCCCCAATCTCCACTTCTTTCAACAACCACAGTAGGTCAGGGCTTGGCACCGGTGGACGTTCCAGTGGTGCTAGGGTGGCCACTTGTGAGTCTGCCCAACAGAGGGCATGCACCACCAGAGGACAAAAAGAGGACACCGATTTGAATAAAATGTGCACATGCTAATTTATATGCAGAGATGCACATTTATAATTAATTATTATAATTTAAATAAAAAAAATCTAGTACATCTTGCCACAGTGTGGAAGTCTGTGACCTGTGGGCCTTCCTCAGCCTGCTGTCCCGGTGCTACTGATGGGCAACTTCAAGGCCCCATTCTTCCTTCAGATGTTTCTTCATCTTTAAACTAGTGCTGGCCTGAAAATTTCGACCATTCCATTTTTGACATTTCATAGGGGGTTGGGGGAAAACGAAAATCAGGTGAGTAAGAATTTTGGAGAATTTTCTCCTTGGGGCGGGGACAGGGTTTCTTTTTCTTCTTCTTCTTCTTCTTCTTTTAAAAACACACTCGGCATTTTCAGGAGCTCAGGAGTTCTTCCTGAGTGCTTACTGGAGAGGGCAAGGTCACATGGTCTCCAATAGGCATTCACTAAGAACTGCTGGGCTCCTCCAAATGCCGAGGGAAGGGGTGGTTTTGATGTTGAAAAACTAAAAAATAGGAAGAAGCCCCCTCAGTAACCAGCTATACTTAAAAAGATACGTGGAAACCATGGCCCTCTCCCCAAGGAGAAAATTCTCTGAATTCTCCCCCTCCCTGTGAAAGAGGCAGAAAGAACAATGCCTCTTTTGCAGGGAGAAAGTTCCCCAAAATAGGGGCCCACTACTTTATACCAGATTTGAACTGGGCAGCCTTTCAAATACATGGCTGTTCTCTATAAAAGAGGTCAGGTGGCCACCCTAAATGTTGCCAACCTCTAATGTCAGCCATGGACAGGCCATCTTTTTGCCAGCTCCCTCATTGTTATGGAAAAATAACTGATTTCCCACTACTCCCTTTGCCCATCTCTTCTCTCCTGTCCTTCTTCCAAGATCCCTCATTTCCCTTTCCCAAAATGCCACGCTTGGGTGATTTCTAAGTGATTTAGATGAGTAGAATAGACCCTCTACTCATCTAAAGCAGGAGAGAAAAGTCCCATTTACTTATTTGGGTAAGGTCGCTTACTCAGGGGTAAGGACGAGTCCTAGCTGCTGGTTAAATCACCAGGCGCTTCACACACACACACACACACACACAAACACACACCTCTTATTTCCTTTCCCCACAGCTCAGTGGGAAACCAGGGAGAGAAATAAGAGGTGGGCAGCTCGCCCATCGAAAGGAATGTCAGGCGCCCAGGGAGGGTGAAGCAGGAAGGTTTCTGCCACGAAGTGGCAAGGTGGGACAGGAATGTTCCAGGGGACATTGCGGGGGGGGGGGAACCAGGGAGGGAGTGGTGGACAGGGATTAGTTAAAGACAATGGAATACGTGACAGGAAGGTCCCAGGATTCATTACTAAGGGAATCATGTGATAATGGAGTTTGCAAAGTCAATAGGGTCTCTCACCCATCTGGGCATGTCAAGAAAACAGGGAGGAGGATCAGCTGTGACGATCTGAGCAAGCAACCAATTATTTGCATACAATGTTTCCCCCCTGTATAAAATGAAACGTAAACTTCTGTTCCGGGCCTTTTCCCTTACATTGACAAGGGAGAGGGACCTTTGTACAAAGAGATTTTTGGTACCTGAGGTGGAAATAAACTTTCCTTTTGAAACTGCATCCGGATGCCTTTTTGTTTGATTTAATTGGGTTGTAATCCACAATTTTTCTAACATCATCATTAGCAACCTTCTCAATGAGGGCCAATTGATAAGGTTCTCAAGAACTTTAGGGTTCCTCAGAACACAGTTTAAAAACCACTGGTGTTAAGAAAACAACAAACGAACACAAGAAAGGTCATGAAAGAATGCATTATTAGGAAACAAAAGGGTTATTTACAGAATCAGACATATTCATTTCATATGCTGTATGCTATTAATATTGTCATGCAGAACATAAAAAAATGGAATCTCTTTTTTTCTGAGTGCATTCAAAGCTGGGGGTGGGGGAACAAAATTAAAATCTAATCTTGTGCATGCTAGGGGTGGAAGGTCCCTGGGGAAGGAACAAAAACCAAAATAAAAATGAAATAAAACAAATTTATTTCAAACGAAAAAAGAAAGAAAGAAAGAAAAGAAAAGAAAAAGGTTATAGTGACCATTCCTGGGAACTTACTCAGAGTCTTTGTTCCATAACCGTCGTCACCTAATCCGGGGATGTCCTGCACGGGAGTCCCCAGAGAGAGCAATGAAAGAAAAGAACAGCCGCAGAAGAGGAAGGAAGAAGTCAGTGGAGTTGAAATGGATACTACCATGACTGACCATGTAGATTACACAGTCTGGATTCCGGGTCTCTTTGTAAATAAGGTCAGCCCCCAAATTTAAAGGTCACATGGAAGCCATAAGGAAGGCAATATATTTTGGTTAAAGCGAGAAAGCTCATGCAATCTGAAGAAAGCTGTAGAAGTTGGCCAAAATGAAGACATCTTGGGCTCATCTACACTAAGCAGGATATTGCACTATGGCCATAGCTAGATGGGGCTTTATCCCGGGGCTGACCCCGGGATCGTCCCTGTGCGTCCACATCAGGGATGCTTTGGGGTGGATTCCTGCATTGAGCAGGGGGTTGGACTCAATGGCCTTGTAGGCCCCTTCCAACTCTGCTATTCTATGATTCTATGATGCACAGGGGATCCCAGGATCAGGGAGGGATGATCCCTCCCTTGCCCTGGGATCTTGCTTTCCACTTTGGCCCTGGTTTTTCCGTGGTCCCGGGCTGAGCCTGAGACCACAGGACGTGTGGCCGGTTGCCACAGGTTGACTCGGCTCCGCGCGATTCCTCGCAAGGAGCCGGGAGCCACGCATGGGGCGCAGCGCTCCTCTGGAGAGCTGCGCCCATCGGGGGTTAGGTGTGGGGAGCAGGGAAAGTAAGTTAAATTTTAAAAAAGGATTTACCTTTTGCACACGAGCGTTCGTGTGCTGCTTGCCCTTTAAAAATTAAAAAATGGCGGGCGTGACGCCTCTCCTGAGGTTGTCGCATGTAAACAGAGGAGGGATCTCGCATTAAACACAATGCGAGATCTTCCCTCCTCTGTCACGGGATAACAGGTAGGTCTAGCTAGGGCCTATGAAAACAGTATGAAAGTCAGGAGCCACACCAAGCAGGATACAGCAGTATGAAAGTGTTATATATGGGCCCCAACGGTTGTCAGTGCACTTCAATAAAGCTCTTGCCTTTTATATACCACTTTCATACGGCTTTCATAGTGGAATATCCTGCTTGGTGTAGATGAGCCCCTTGACTGGCATGTGAGGGAGCTGTTTCGGGAGAGAGATGGGAAACTGTCCCTCCTCCTGGTGTTCAAGACCAAATCTGATAACCTCAGGAGACACCTACAATTCTGGTCGTCTCATTGTTAGAAACAATTAAATAATGGTCCTATGTATTAGGCAGAGAACACATTAACCCATTTTTAAAAGTGTGTGTGTGTGTGTGTGTGTGTTTGATGACTTGATCTGTATCCATAACATTGTTACAGAGATATTATAAAGTACAAAAGAGTAACTACAACAAATTAGACAGTATCCTATCCGCTAGTGCAATGGGGTGCTAGGACACCTAGAAATGAGCACCAACCCTACTTTCCAGAAGGGGGCAGGTCAACCTCTGCTGACTTGCCGCAATCCAGTAATGAGTTTTCAGGCTTGCTTTAGGCATTGCTCACTCCCCGTCGCCTTAACGGTGAGTCCTACTAGCACTGGATATTGTCCACAGTCTTAAATCAGCCAGATTTGTGCGTGTGTTTTATTTTGAAATTTAACCTAAATATATATCCAAGAGTGGGCCTTTAAAACCTGCTGGAAATTTTGCTCCCACTTTACCCTTCGCCACTGATATTGGACTTTATATGTAGTCATTTAAATAAATGGCGCTCCTGCTGGAGAAAGAACACCGGCGTGGACAAAAATAATTTCTAGCTAAGGATCAATTCATACAACCCACTGAGGTTGAGGGTTAAATGAGACAACAAATGTTGGCCGTACGTTTTCCTCTCGGTGGCTAATGGTGTCTTTGGGGGGAAGTATGATTTAGCATGTGGGGATGAGGTTAGATGTCTACCCCCCTTCCCAGCCATGACCTCAATTCAAATCACGTCCCCCCCCCTTGATCCTATGAAGCTTTTTAATCTTTTTAGAAACAACATGGTGTTGGGAGTTCCAGCCATGGAGTCCTGACGTCACATCCAGTTGGCACCGATTTCCCATGTCTGCCAAATCATCGGAAGTGGGATCCTGCGAATCTCAATCTCATGCCATTTTTAGTTGCTAGGGCAGGGGTGTTGAAGCTCTTTCAGCCCAGGGCCAAATTCCAGTTTGGAGAAGCTCTCGTGGGCTGCATTCCAGTGGGGGGTGGGGGCCAAAGGCAAAGGGGGAGGGGCTAAAGGCAAAGAGAAGAGGGGAAAAATACCAAATATATCAGAATAGTTTAGCTTAAAGCTCTTTCTGCAGGTAACTAGGAGGCGTTTCAAGCATTTAGAATGGGGGTGGGGGGAACTGCATAAAACCAAAGAAATCTCAAAACAATCAGTGGTTCGGGCCAGGGGAGGAATGTGCAGCCATCTGAGAAATCCCAGAAGGCAAGATGGTGACCCCAAGTGAACCAGATTCCCCCCCACCTCCCAGTGCAAAGTTCTGGAACCCAGCACATCAAGGGTCTTCCAACTTCATAGCTTCAACTGTTCAAGGCTGTTTCTACACCAGCCCCAAAATCTGGGCTGGTCACGGCTGAGTCCCTGTGTGTCCAAATGATGCACAGGGACTCCTGGGGGCAAGGGGGGGGGGACGAGCACGGTTTTTCCCAGGGATAAGTACTCCCTGGGAAAACCCGATTCCTCCGAGGTCTTGAGACCATTCCCGAGAACACGGGAGGAGTGCGGCCACCTGTCCCAGCTTCTGTCCTCCTCCCCATGAGTAGCGGGGAGCAGAGGAGGGAAGGGACCAGGCCAGGGGGAATTGGAGTAGATGGGGGAGCAGGTTCCCCCCCCCCCAATTACCTTTCGCTGGAGCGAGAGTGCGCTCCAACTCCTTTACCTTTTTTAAAAAATGGCCGCCTCCACTCGCGCGACGTCCCTCCTCCCATCTTGGACGTCACGCTGGCCATGTGGACACGGGGGACGATCCTGGCAGGAGGTAAGTCCGCGATCGCCCCCCCTCCCTCTACACCTGTATGGTGTAGAAAGGGCCCAAGTGAGAAAAAAAAGTCACAATGATGGATTTTTGGTTAGGAACAAAACCAGGAGGATCCACCATGAGCCATCTACAGCCAACGGGAATCAAAACCAGTGATCACAACCATCAAAGCCATGCTTGAATGGTGGCAGGTTTCTCCTTAACCAAAATTTGAAATGGATCAATTTAAGCAAGGGTCAGCGGGGCTGGTGTATCCTTAAAATAAATAAATAATAGCAATAGAGAAGAACTCTTAAATCAGTGGTTATAGCTTTAGTTTCAGTCCCAAGGAATCCAGACTGCCATCATACATTGGTCACAGTAGTAATGCCTCACTTGTCCTGACTCTGAACTTTGTTTGCCTAGGTGTATGTGGGGGGAGTTACCAGTGTCATGCGCGTCACCCATGTGCTGCACTGTGACATCATCTCTAAGCATTTACTTACGTTCCGGGTCACTCGTGTCCTGCTCACTCAGCTCCTTGTTCTTGTAGAATGGGAATTTTCGTGAAAAGATGAAGTTCTTTTTACGCTTGTCATTGAATGACTGTGAAGGAGAAAAGGCATGGGGCAAAAACAAGGACGTCTAATTGTTGTCACACTCATGCTGACAAAGCAACTAGTTTGTAAAAGTGGAAAACAACGGTTGTGACTTGGCCCAATTTTTAAAGACAGATCGATAAAGAAATGAAGCGAATAGTAAAAAAGAAAAGAAAAGTAAAAGAGCTGACCTGACAGTCTGAAATTAGAGCGGCAATGTTTGATTCATCACATGAGGCTGAAATCCTATGAGTATGCGCAAAGGAACATGGTGGGACTTACTTCCAAGTAAGCGCATGTAGGATTGTGCTATAATTAATCCATTAATTCCTTTTTAATTCAGTAAAAAAAAAACCCTCATTTATTTGGGTCCCAGATCTTCTTGTTTCAAAACAAAACAAAACAAAAAACCCCATTAAAGCCCTATTAGCCAACGGCAGCGTTGTCACCTGTGACCCCAAACTTTATGCTCACATGCGTTCTTTGAACACACAGATAGGGCTGTAGGTAGCGTATATATAAAACTCTGCAGATGGCAAGCACCATTTAAAACAGGGCTGGGAACCCATGGGCCTTCAAAATGCTGAACTACAAGTCCCATGACCTCTGACAATAGGCCAAGCTGGCTGAGGCTGATGGGACTTGTGGTCTAATGAGGTTCTGAGGGCCACAGGTTTTCCAGCCTGGATTTAAATAGTGGTACGCCGCTGCTTTCACCCACAGGTGGAATGCCCTGTGATCTTCTTGGTTCAATGCATGATGCTTGCTTGTTACGACATGTAAGTGTCCATCTTTAAAAACAAAAAAAGGAATGCTTTGTTCAGGAATATTGCTTTTATACATATGCAAATTTATGAGAATTCAATTGATTAATTAATGAATTAATCAACTATAACTCAAATGATAAATTGTCCAACACTTCTTTAAAAATCGGGTGACCGGCGGAAATGCGGGATAAAAACACTTCTAGAATTAAAAATAAATATTCTGCATGTTGTGCCAATTTATTTCTTTTAGTTAAACTGGGGGGGGGGGGGAATGGAATGTCCACTGAATTTTGTATGAATGAGCTGATTGAGATTTGGCTTTCAACTTAGAACCCCAAAATATTTAAGGATTGAGAAGTCCTGATTCCAAATTTGCAAGGTTTTAATTTCTTGTGTCACAAAAGTTTCATGCCACTTTTACATTCCAAGCATATTTAAATTTTAGTAACGGAAAACGAAAGGGGAAAAAAAATATACATGGAAATCTATGTATGTCTCGTTAGGGCTGCAATACTTGAGTTTGAAACAATGTGTCACGCATGCAAAAAGTAATACACAAACCATGCAGGCACAAAATAAAGGCAGGTAACAAAAACATACACATAAAGGAGGTTGAAACTAATTTGGTTGTGGGAGTGAGTGGAGACCAGCATGCAAATAACATCAACTGAATGGCCTACAGAATCTAATGGAAATTAAAATGTGCTTTTCCCTCTCTTCATTTGGGTGATTACATTTTTTTGTCACATTAAACTATGTCATGTGATTCTCATTAGGATGATGTCATATTCTTAAAACAATAATGCATCTGGCATCATGTTATTGGAGATATCTTTCAAATGCACAAAAGAGAACGAGTCGAAAGTCAGCTGGCTATATGCCTTTTCCTTTGGGCAACTCAAGAGGTTATCAAAGGGCTGTACAAATACGTTGTAGCTCACTGAGACATTGTATCATGCTGAAACATGAACTAATACCTCCCACCCCACCTCTTCTTTCCGCAATCTGCAGTCAAAACATCGGAAAGGTGCATTTCGAACAGGAATAACGTTTATCTCTACGTTCTTTGTGTCTCGGGACAGTGCAGAAAAGGCCTGGTTATTGAGATGCATGATGGCAGCAGCTTCTCATGTTGAACCAAATCAAATGCATCCCTCCCCTCCTTTGGAGATCCCCCATGAAATATAACCCTGTAATTGTTGCACCTAAAATTTTAGGCCGTGGGGGTGTTCACAAGCTGCCTTTTTCAATATGGCTGCCTATTCATTACTGGGGCAGGTTTAAGGTATTGGTAGGGATGTTTTAAGGATGTTTTAAAGATGTTTTAATCATGTTTTTAATCAGTTTTTAATGTGTATTTTATATCATGTTTTTATGCTGTTTATTTTATACTTTGAATGGTTTTAGGTTTTGTGAATTGCCCAGGGAGCTGTTGGGCAGTATAAAAATGCAATAAATAATAATAATAATAATAATAATAATAATAATAATAATAATAATAATATGACCATATGGAAAGGAGGAGAAGGCTCCTGTATCTTTCACCAGGTGCTGCATGCATACAAATGACACCTGCTGAAATTCCTTTTTCTATGCAACTGTTAAAGATACAGGAACCCTGTCCTCCTTTTCATATGGTCACCCTACTTAAGGGAGGCATTTCAATTGTTTAGAATGGGGCCAAACCACACAAAATCCAGGGAACCAACAGAAGATGGGTGGTCAGCGGAATGTATGCATCCCCTGGTGAAATCCTCTCTTCATCATAACAGCTAAAGCTGCAGGAGTACTGCCCTTTCTTGTAGAGTGTCCAATACGGAAGAGAGCACGGCTCTTGCAGCTTTAACTGTTGTGATGAAGAGGGAGTTTCACCAGGTGCTGCATGCATACAAATGACACCTGCTGAAATTCCTTTTTCTATGCAACTGTTAAAGATACAGGAGCCCTGTCCACCTTTTCATATGGTCACCCTACTTAAGGGAGGCATTTCAATTGTTTAGAATGGGGCCAAACCACACAAAATCCAGGGAACCAACAGAAGATGGGTGGTCAGCAGAATGCATGCATCCCCTGGTGAAATCCTCTCTTCATCATAACAGCTAAAGCTGCAGGAGTACTGCCCTTTCTTGTAGAGTGTCCAATACGGAAGAGAGCACGGCTCTTGCAGCTTTAACTGTTGTGATGAAGAGGGAGTTTCACCAGGTCCTGCATGCATACAAATGACACCTGCTGAAATTCCCTTTCCTATGCAACTGTTAAAGATACAGGAGCCCTGTCCTCCTTTTCATATGGTCACCCTAGGTATTGGTAGTACTGTACAAAGCCCTAAACAACTTGGGACCAGGGCCAGATCTACACCAAGCAAGATAAAACACTTTGAAAACATTTGGAGAACTGCATATGGAGTGTGTCATGGGTCCCAACAGTTGTCAACATTGTTATAAACTGTTTTAAAGCAGTAGGGTAAATCCTGCCCGGGATATCTGAGAGGATTCTTCTCTTTTACCAACCTGTCTGGTCACTGAGGTCATCAGAGGGCACATGCTCCTGGTGGTTCCAACTGGGTCAATGGCCTGATTGGGAGTCCACCAGGAGAAGCGCCTTCAGCATGGTGGCACTCTTTCTTTGGAACTCCCTGCCCCTGGATATCAGGCAGGCACCAACACCATGCTGCTTCCGGCACCTCCTGAAAACAGCTCTATTCCAGGAAGCATTCTTTAACTGCCAGCCATGGTTTTTTTGGGCATCATGGGTTGAGATATTTTTTTTCAAAGTATAATTTTAATGGTGTTTTAATCTTTGTATCTTTTACTGTTTTACTTCCTATGTTCACTGTTCCAGAATCTGTTTCAGAAATGGAGTGGTATACAAATTTTGTAAATAAATGAATAAAATAATAAAGAAATAAATAGGGCAGGGCATCTGTGACCTTGACACTTAGACTCTAAACTTGGCGATGATCATGCCAACTTGAAGATTGTCTTCTGCAGGGTTGTCGAATATGAGTCTGTCCCAGGGCTGAATTAAATCCCAGAGATGCAATCGGGGGAGTGGGGGGAGGTACTTTCTGGTGTGGGGTTGGTTTGAGGCAAAAAACACAGGCCTGTTTTCACCAAAAGCCCTCACTGCCAGTACCTAAGCCTTAAGGTAGGGTGACCATATGAAAAGGAGGACAGGGCTCCTGTATCTTTAACAGTTGTATTAAAAAAGGAATTTCAGCAGGTGTCATTTGTATATATGGAGAACCTGGTGACATTCCCTCTTCATCACAACTGTTAAAGCTGCAGGCGCCCTGCCCTCTTTTAAATCTGGTCACTCTAGTATAGCTCCTGCAGCTTTAACGGTTGTGATAAGGAGGGAATTTCACCAGGTGCTGCATGCATACAAATGACACCTGCTGAAATTCCTTTTTTTATGCAACTGTTAAAGATACAGGAGCCCCGTCCTCCTTTTCATATGGTCACCCTACTTAAGGGAGGCATTTCAATTGTTTAGAATGGGGCCAAACCACACAAAATCCAGGGAACCAACAGAAGATGGGTAGTCAGCGGAATGAGGATGGGAACCCCACAGGGCCAAATGAGCTTCCCAGGCAGGTCTGATTCGGCCTATGGGCCCGAGGCTCAGCGCCCCTCATCTATTGCAATATGCTCTACTTGGAGCTGCATTTGAGCCGCAGAATGCTGGTACACAGCGGAGGCTGGTGTCTCCGATGTCAGTGGGGCAGTGAATCTGCTTTGGGTTTCGCTCAGAACTCTATAGGAGCTATCCAAGGCACCTGAACCTATTTTGCAGACAGGGTTCAGCACCTTGGATCACTACTTTAGAGCTCTCACTGGTTTTGACTGAAACTCAGAGAGGATTCACCGCCCCATGAAATCAGAGCCACCAGCCTCTACTGGCAGTTCAATTCCTGATGGGCACTGGGGACTCTGATGACATCATACAATTGCATCGCTGTCTGCACAGGGCCCCGGGGGCTTGTTTGGCAGTTTGATCTGTGTCTCTCAAATTATTTATGGAGGTTCCCCATATCGGGTGGGTGGAGTAGAACCAAGGGGTTTTTTTTTTGGAAGGGCAGATGTCCTCCACCACCCAGTCCTCTGATCTGAGACTGGACACAACCATAGGGGATGCCCTCTAAAGGGGATTTCTCCAAAGCTTAGCCCTAAGCCCCACCCCACCCTGGAGGTTCTGCTGGCTGGATTGAGGTACCTGGTGGACCAGCTCCAACCTGCATCCCTGATCTATATGGATAGAGCAGTTGCAGTGTTTACTGGTCATTCAATGACATGGACAACCATGAGACTCACATTGAGTGTGCCGTTAAAGCTCTCTGTTCAGTCATTGCTCCCCAAGCACACTAAATCTATGAAGGGGGTCAGGATTGCACCCTGCTGGCCCAGCCCCAAATGGTCTAAAAAGGACAAGGGTCATGTTGGGAATATTGCAACCACTTGTGCAAGTTACTGGAAGGGGGCAGTGTTGTAGTTAGTTCCTGGGAATGTTGGCCACAGCTAGCTTTTGGACCTCTATAGCCTACAATGTAGTTTCCTGTGATTTTGCTCCTCCCCTTCCTTTGCCCACTCCTTGGCGCGATTTCCTCCTCCCCTGCTGCCCTTGCCCACTCCTCAGCGTGATCACCGGCATCCCTGCAAGATCGCCGGCTTCCCTGCCGGCCCTGTGAGATTGGTTGGCGATCTCGCAGGGCTGGTGGTGAAGCGGATGATCTTGCAGGGATGCCGGCAATTGTGCCGAGGAGCAGACTATGGCAGCAGGGAGGAGGCGATCACATCGAGAAGCAGACAAGGCCGTGGCGATGACATATGTAGCCTCTGTTCCTGGGCCCCAGTAAGTACAGCCTTCTCAGGCACTGCATGCTGGGAGTTGTAGGCTTTATGGGGGGGGGCTAGGGCTCTGCATTAAAATGGCAGATCTGTTGGGTCCATCATAAAATGGCCGCTCTAGTTCGATTTCTGGAGCTGAATCTCGAACCTTGCACTGCCCTACTAAATGTAGTGATGGCCGCCAATTTGGACGGCTTTAAAAGGGGGTTGGATAAATTCAGGAGGAGAAGGCTATCAATGGCTACTAGCCTTGATGGTTGTGTGCTACCTCCAGTATTCAAGGCAGTAAGCCTGTGTGCACCAGTTGCTGGGGAACATGGGTGGGAGGGTGCTGTTGCACCATGTCCTGCTTTGTTGGTCCCCGGTTGACAGCTGGTTGGCCACTGTGTGAACAGAGTGCTGGACTAGATGGACCCTTGATCTGATCAAGCATGGCTCTTCTAAGGTTCTTATGTCCTTAACTACCGTATTTCTCTGATTCTAAGACACACTCCCCCCCATATAAACATCTCTAAAAACGGGGTGCGTCTTAGAATTGCAGGTCATTTATTATTCCTTAGAGTCAAAGCTTTTTTTTTTCTGTTGGTGGTACTGAAATTAGCGTGCGTCTTACAATCGATGGCGTCTTAGAATCGAAGAAATACGGTAATCCCATCAGGAAAAGGGTATCTCAAAATGGTTGACTATGCGGGTACAATTCTGCAAGTGGAGGCACTCAGCAGGATTCAGGTTTCTGAACTGCCGAAGCACCTGTGCGGATCCTTTCCAGCCATCCTGCTTAAGAACACTGAGGGGGTGGTCCAGATGGGGTCAAGGTGATATGGGGTGGGCCCAGCAGCTTCCAGGCTCCATCCCCAAGCATTGTGTTCACGCGTGGACGAAGAGCTAAGCAGCACTTTAGCGACTGACTTACCAAGAAAAATCTGAATCAGCCCCCTGGAAAGGCACTCTATTTCAGGGAAATCTCCTCGTCAAATATAATTAACAACAACAACAACAACTATTCAGCAATGCCAGATCCCTGATGGCCAGTTCACACATGCAAGTCATCACTGGATGTCACTGTCACCAAGTGATAAGTGTGCAGGTTTGAATGGTTTGGGTAAATATTGCTCGCATTGTTTGCAGAACTCCTTTCAGTAACCATTTAATTTGGGAGCAGCTGATGTTCTCTACCTTGGTGAGAGGTGGGAACAAATATATAAATAGGCTTGTTATATATAGCGATCACACAAAAACCAACCAACCATTCTCCTGCTAGAAATAACTCCTCTTCCTTTTATTCACATTGGCAGTGAATACTAGTGTAGCAAGGTGCTGACCTGTTCTAACCATATGAAGTTTACAAACAGATCAGTCCTGCTGAGAGAAGGGCCTGCAGCATTATTAGACAATTAATTCATAATTAGTCTGAGAGTGTCGTCAGATGAGCGTTTTATAGCATGCTCTTTACTGGGCACTCACGGATTTTTGCAGGTTCCTATTCACAACGCCGTCCGCCTCCTGCGCGTCTCCCACTCCTTCTGAACATTTTCCCGTCTCAAAAAAGAAACAGAAACAGGAAAATCCCCCCACCCCCCGGGTAGTGAAACTTGCCGCCATTTCCTGCTGTGTGCAGGAAAAGTGGCATGAAAAAATGCCCACTGAATGGACCACGTAGTCCTAATCTACACCAAGCAGGATATTGCACTATGAAAACAGTATAGAAGTTGTATATAAGAGGCAGGAGCCACACCAAGCAGGATATAGTGGTATGAAAGCAGTACATGGTCTGTGTCAATGGGCCCCAACAGTTGTCAGGGCAAGGCACATCAATCCCGCTATAAAGGAGTAGTGTGGCTCCTGCCTTTTATATACCGCTTTCATAGCGGAATATCCTGCTTGGTGTGGATTAAGCCCCAGTCTTTGTTTACTTGAAAGAGGAAGCTGCTCATCCCTATTGTTAGGGTCACCAGATGGAAAGGAGGACCGGGCTCCTGTATCTTTAACAGTTGCATAGAAAAGGGAATTTCAGCAGGTGTCATTTGTATATATGGGGAACCTGGTGAAGTTCCCTCTTCATCACACCAGTTAAAGCTGCAGGTGCCCTGCCCTCTTTTGTATCTGGTCACTCTAGTATAGCTCCTGCAGCTTTAACTGTGGTGATGAAGAGGGAATTTCAGCAGGTTCTCTATATATTCAAATGACACCTGCTGAAATTCCCTTTTCTATGCAACTGTTAAAGATACAGGAGCCCTGTTCTCCTTTTCATATGGTCACCTTACTATTGTGGGACAGAAGCACGATTCAAAGTGATGGGAGGGAAACATGGTCTCCCCCCTCCCCACCGCAGTCTAAAGGTGCTCTGAGACTTGTATTTTGAAAGGCTGCGAATTTTGCGTTTGGAAAACCAAAGGCCTTCTTCTAGGGTGACCATATGAAAAGGAGGACAGGGCTCCTGCATCTTTAACAGTTGTATTGAAAAGGGAATTTCAGCAGGTGTCATTTGTATATATGGGGAACCTGGTGAAGTTCCCTCTTCATCACACCAGTTAAAGCTGCAGGTGCCCTGCCCTCTTTTGTATCTGGTCACTCTAGTATAGCTCCTGCAGCTTTAACTGTGGTGATGAAGAGTTAATTTCACCAGGTTCTCCATATATACAAATGACACCTGCCGAAATTCCCTTTTCTATGCAACTGTTAAAGATACAGGAGCAATGTCCTCCTTTCCATATGGTCAGCCTATTCAGCACCTCCTTCTAAGCATGAACAGGCCGAGGCCTTGGTAAATGCAAAGGATCCATGAACCGGACTGAGACAGCAGTGCAGGGAGAGAGGGGTTAACCCTCCTTCCTTGTGCTGGATGTCCCAATTGAAGCCCGTCTGCCAAGGTGCTATTAGCCCTGCTGGGTGGAGGGGAATAGAAGTATCGTATCAGTACTTCTCTCCCCACCCCACCCCACCCCGACCCCGTCAGCAAGTTAGGTTAGCTGCCAGGATGGGGGTGGAAATTGTCTTCAGACCGTACTTTAGTAAACACTCCACAATGCTAATTCCATTGAATTGATCTTGTGTTTTATTGAGGGAATGAACGAGGCAGTTCTCATTCAAAATGGATGGCTTTCAGGCCGTAGCTAGACGTAAGGTTTATCCCTGGATCATCCAGGGGTCAAACCTGTTCATCTAGGTGACACACAGGGGATCCAGTGCTCAGGCAGGGGTGAACCCTGGATGATCCCAGGATAAACCTTAGGTCTAGCTGTGGCCTCAATGAGGCAAACACATCAGATTTCAAACCTTTTGTCATTTTTTTTTTGGGGGGGTGGTCAGGTTTAACATTCATCATGGGAATGTCCCAACTGCTGCTGTGGTGATGAATGAGCTTTGAGTGCCCCTTTGGAGCATCTCACCTTGCTATCCCATTCGAAGGCAAGACAGATGGCTACAAGGACACACCGTAGATCATGGTCTTCAACTGGTGGGTCGTGACCCAAAAGCGGGTCACAAGATCACTCCAGATGTGCTGTGTCAAAGCTGTTGCTGCCATGTTGGGCATGGAGAAAATTGTGGAAGTGGGTCTCATGTTGCAGGTTGGGAGTCCGAGGTGGGTCTAGTGTCTGGACCAGTTGAAGACCACTGCCCTAGGTAATGGCTACATTTGGACAACACAATAGTCTATGGTGGGTTACTAGTCAACTCCATGGTTGAATATCGAGGGGCGTACTCCCCACATAATATGATTATTATCAACCGTGGTGTGGATTGACTATTAGTCAACGCTGTGTTTGAGTGACACGTCCCCCGCCCTTTCTCCCCCCTCAGTCCTCCTGTTGGTATCCCATCAGCCATTGCGAATTCTGCTGACAGGACTAGAAGGGAAGTTGCTGCTTTGGTCACTCTTACCAGGGGACTCTGTAGTCTCCAAAAATAACCAACTGTGTGCAATGAAATAGTCAACAGTGCCAACACACAACATGATAACCAGCTGTTGCTCAAATAATCAACTCTACACAGCAATGGTTACTTGTGTTGGTTATTTCGGCCGAATAACCAATCATGGTGTGAAAAAGTCCCGACAGATGACACAAAAACTCCCCATTGATTATTTAACCCACCACTGGCTTTGTGTCATCTGAACCCAGTCAATGTCCCTTAAAAATAAATAAAATCAACAGCGCATAGTGTGCAACACTATATGGAGAGACAGAAGATTAAATGTGTTTTGTTTATTGGCATCAACAGCCACATCTGAGATGGCTTTGAATTTGTGGCACAAAAGACAATAGGTTGGACCCGGACTTAGTCCTGCTTAAAGTAGACCCATTGAAATCAATGAGGCATAAGCTAGTCATGATTAAATTTGGTCTCATTGATTTCAAAACATCTGCTCTAAGCACCACTTAAGTCTGGATCCAACCCAACTGGGCATGATTCCTTTCCCCTTATATTTTGAAAATGCAGCATTCCGAAAATACCTTATTTTCATAGAATCATAGAATAGCAGAGTTGGAAGGGGCCTACAAGGCCATCAAGTCCAACCCCCTGCTCAATGCAGTAATCCACCCTAAAGCATCCCTGACAGATGCTTGTCCAGCTGCCTCTTGAAGGCCTCTAGTGTGGGAGAGCCCACAACCTCCCTAGGTAACTGGTTCCATTGTCGTACTGCTCTAACAGTCAGGAAGCTTTTCCTGATGTCCAGCTGGAATCTGGCTTCCTTTAACTTGAGCCCATTATTCCGTGTCCTGCACTCTGGGAGGATCGAGAAGAGATCCTGGCCCTCCTCTGTGTGACAACCTTTTAAGTATATGAAGATTTTAAGCATCTGACTTAAAGTATCTATTCAGAATCTCATCACTTTCATGTTGTGGCAGAAATTGAAACTAAGACAGCATCACCAATGCCCCCTTTTAACATTTGTATAGTACTTACAATGTCAACCCTATAAAGGTAAGCCAGTGTTATTACTGTTCCCTCTATTTCCAATGTTCGGAGGTGAGTGTTGTTCCTCATGTAGCCAAGACAGCACTCTCAGTGCATGAGAAGAAATGTTTAGCAGGCGCTGGAATATCCTAACATTTGTGTACTTCAATGCAGTTTAATGCCGTTCAGTTAACAATAATGAATTATGAGTGGAGCCACAGAAACAAGCAGACAGTATTGGATACACTATAAATAGCTGCTAAAAGGAGATGATTTGGTACAACTTGTACCATGAAAGTGTGAGACACCACCATACTCAAGTGTGTGTAGTAATTATTTGTTAGGGATGCTGTCAGAGTCCAACTCTGCCAGATTCCAAAAGCAGATGTTGAAGTTCTGCTGTACCAGACTTGTTTACAGAAGCAGAACTAAAACACCAGAATGTGTTATTGTTCTAGAGTTATATTTCTGGGATTTTGCAAGAAGGGAGAAGTGAGGGTGGGGTTGGAGTGGGATTCCTGCGCCCTTTTCTATCTCTTTGCAATAAAAACACATCGAAGTAAATTGTAAAATGAACTCTCCTACCCGCCCCAAATTACATTCCATTTTTTTTAAAAAATTAACATTATTTGTGTAGCATCACAATACTGTAATTGCACAAACGCTGTTTTTCTTTTAAAAAAATAAAAGGTATTTTTAGATGCATAAAAAGCAGGGATTTTTTTAAAACCACACACGGTGATTTTGCCTATTTCTCATTCCACCCACCCCCTCATTTACATGCACATGTGCAAAATCCATTCTCAAATTGTGCTGTTGAAGCCCTGCAGGGATTCAACTGCAGCAGAGCCAACAAGAGGTCAGAATCTCGGAACAATGACCACTTGGGAAGATCCATGGCATTGCACATTTAAAACAAATCTAGCAATGGTGGTGGTGACTTTTGTTGGGAATTGCATTGCTCTTGCACTAGAAAGGCTTTAATGGGTTTAGATGAGCTGCGATTTCTCTCACCGCATGATGCGCTGCCATCTGAAAATGGAATATTTTCCAAGGCCATAGTGAAGTCACCACACTTGAAGCCCCAGATAAGGTATGATCATTTCTCATACATGGCTTCCTTCAGCGTGATGCTACTTCAATGGTGAAATTGGAAATTCAAATTTGCATTGGTACTATGGATTCAAATTTAAAAGGTTGCATTGAGAGAAATAGCTCACACTGGACTCATAGAATCAATGGCCTAATCTACAGCAAGCAAGATATTGCACTATACAAGCAGTATGAACGCGGTATATACAAGGCAGGAGCCACACCAAGCAAGATATAAGACTAGCAGTATATGGTCTGTGTCAATGGGCCCCAACAGTTGTCAGTGCACTTCAATACCACTATAAAGCAGTAGTGTGGCTCCTGCCATTTATATACTGCTTTCATAGTGCAATATCCTCCTTGGTGTAGTTTAGGCCATAGAATAGCAGAGTTGGAAGGGGCCTCTATAAGGCCGAGTCCAACCCCCTGCTCAATGCAGGAATCCACCTTCAAGCATCCCTGACAGAGGGTTGTCCAGCTGCATCTTGAAGGCCTGTAGGGTGGGAGAGCCCATGACCTCCCTAGGTCATTGGTTCCATTGTTGTACTGCTCTAACCATCAGGAAGTCTTTCCTGATGTCCAGTGGGAATCTGGCTTCCTGTCACTTGAGCCCATGATTCCGCGTCCTGCACTCTGGGATGATCGAGAAAAGATCCTGGTCCTCCTCTGTGTGACAACCTTTCAAGTATTTGAAGAGTGATATCATGCCTCCCTTCAGCCTTCTCTTTTCAAGGCTAAACATGCCCAGTTGTTTCAGTCTTTCTTCATAGGGTGCATTACATGAATGCTCCTATCACCTCCTGCCATCATGTTGCAGAGGTTTATAAAACGATGAATGCTTTGGAAGTGGTGGCTAGAAAGAATTGGTTCACCCTTGCCTATAAGGACAGATCTCAGGGTTGGTTGGGTTTGGGAGGCAACCTAACCGATTCACCAAAAGCATTGTAATGCTGATCTGCCCATCTCTGTGCCTGTCTCTTTAAAACTCAAAGCATCGTTGGCTAAGACACTTGATTACCACGGTCCCACACAGACTAACACACGTGCTTCCCACCACCATGGTGCTCCCTGCTTTCATATCTCATGTCTGCCACAGACAGCTAGAACAATCTCCTTTTTAATCAACACCTTCCTAGCTCCATCTCCGAGCCTGAAAGCTGATAAGAGGGTCTTCCTGTCCATGTGATTGGTGAATCGACTATGTGATTGGTGGACCATGTTGGACAGCCGCCCATGGGCATCGTAAGAAGACATAATAAAAATTGACAAAAGGCATGATCATAAATATGGACAAAGGGCGCAATCCCATACATGTTCAGACAGAAAAAAAGTCCTACAGCTCCCAGCATTCTCTAGCCAGGGAATTGTAGGGCTTTCTTCCCATCTAAACATGCAAAGGATTGTGCCCTAAAAGGCTTTTATTTTGTCTGACCATCCAAGGATGCTGTGTTAATGCTCCTCTCATCCCCACAAATTGTTTTTCCCTTTCAAAATTTAGCATGAGATAGCAAGGTTTTAAGCATCTGTGTTATTTTCAAGCTCAGTTCAGTTTTATTACATAGGCACAGACCCATTCAAATCTTCAAGTTCGTGTCCACTGTCCCCTTAGTCATTATTCACATTGCATGAATAAACCTCTCTCACCCAGAACTAGGAATGTAGGGATTTGGTAAAATCTGATCCATCTGCATTTCACAGGTTGTCAGGTGCCTTTCATTCCATCGTCCGCTCATTGGCAGAACCCGGTTTTCCCCAGTTTCCTGAATTTGCCCAATGTATTTGCAAAATGTACAACTCCCCCCCACTCCCAAATGCACATTTTCATGCTTTAGCCTTTATGAGAAATGTGCATTTTCAGCCAGGTTTTTTTTTTTTTTTTGGTTTTTCTCTTACAACATAATTTGCGTAAAATCCCAGAAAGGAAAATAAAGCAGCCTGCAAGTCCACAGAATCCAAACCACTCACGAAAAGCTGGACCACTGTGGAATCTGCAGGCCAGATTCATAGAAATGGGGACTCATTCGATTCCATTGTGGATTTCTCTGACATCCCTACACAGGACCAGAGGGTTTTTGAAGTGTGGTTGGTGACAGTTCCAGGGGAGAATCTCCTTCACCCAACCTAGACTGCTTGGGTCACATCGCCAGGCTATGCTGGCAGCTCCCCTTATTTCTGAGGAAAGGCATCTTACCTCCAGGGAAATCACACACACCCTGACTTAGTTTGTGCGGAAGTGTGTGGTGGTGGCAACTATAAAAATGCAGAGGGCGCATTGCTAGGAGGTCTACCTTAGAAGATTGGCAGCAGAACGGTTATCGCGGTAGATCTTCACTCGATACCCAATTCACATGTGGAATTTGCTGCCGCAAAATACAAGGGCCCCAAATCATAGAATAGCAGAGTTGGAAGGGACCTACAAGGTCATCAAGTCCAACCCCCTGCTCAATGTAGGAATCTGCGTCCTTCTTAAAATATCAGCATATTTTAACTTAAAACTCTCACTGCCAGGACCTGAGCCTTAGGAGAGCCGCTTCCACATTTTAGAATGGGGAAAAACCGTGAAAAAGCTGAGAAGCCACCAAATGTTGAGGGGGAGGGAATGCCTATCTGGAGAATCCAGGAGGGCCAGACTGGGATCCGAGATATGCCAAATTTGGCCCATGGGCCTCAGGGTCAACACCCCCTGCTTTAAAGAGACTGAGGCCCTTTCTACACCTAAGGGCCTTCGGGGAGGGAGGGGGGACAATCCTGGAGTAACCTGCTTCCCGGGATTGTCTCCTAGCATACAAATGCCAGCGTGACATAGAATCATAGAATTGTAGAATAGCAGAGTTGGAAGGGGCCTACAAGGCCATCGAGTCCAACCCCCTGCTCAATGCAGGAATCCACCCTAAAGCATCCCTGACAGATAGTTGTCCAGCTGCCTCTTGAAGGCCTCTAGTGTGGGAGAGCCCACCACCTCCCTAGGTAACTGATTCCATTGTCGTACTGCTCTAACAGTCAGGAAGTTTTTCCTGATGTCCAGCTGGAATCTGGCTTCCTTTAACTTGAGCCCGTTATTCCGTGTCCTGCACTCTGGGAGGATCGAGAAGAGATCCTGGCCCTCCTCTGTGTGACAACCTTTTCAGTATTTGAAGAGTGCTATCATGTCTCCCCTCAATCTTCTCTTCTCCAGGCTAAACATGCCCAGTTCTTTCAGTCTCTCTTCATAGGGCTTTGTTTCTAGACCCCTGATCATCCTGGTTGCCCTCCTCTGAACACACTCCAGCTTGTCTGCGTCCTTCTTGAATTGTGGAGCCCAGAACTGGACGCAATACTCTAGATGAGGCCTAACCAAGGTCGAATAGAGAAGAACTAGTACCTCACGTGATTTGGAAGTTTCCATCCTGGAAACAAACAGGGATGTCGTGGGTGCCATTGGGGAAAAAAAAAAAGAGCACCGAAAAAGTAAGTTTAAAAAAAGGGAAAAAAGCCCCACCCCTGCTCTCCCCACACCAATGTCCCTGGACTCCCCCTGGACCAGCTCCCTCCCTCTTTGCTGACCCCCATTACTTGTCTGGCACTCTGTTCATACAGTAGCCAACCAGTTGTCGACCAGGAACAAACAAGCAGGGCATGGGTGTTATGTGCACTCACACCCCACCCATGTTCCCCAGCAACTGGTGTATGTAGGCTTACTGTCTCTGATACCGGAGGTAGAACATAGCCTTCAGAACTAGTAGCCATTGATAGCGTTCTTCTCCAGGAATGTATCCAACCCGCTTATAAGAATGCACAAGATGTAATTTAAAACGCACCCACCCAAGGAAGATCTAGAACTGACTTGTTTGCACAAGGAATTTTATCTAAGGCACCAAAGCTACAGACATGTTCACCGATCCTCCTCTTTTGTTCCTCCATTGTTTTCCTCCTTTCAGCTTCTGCAGTAGGCAGAATGCATTTCCCTTTGCTCCTTGTCACTTCTAATTTTCCTTATTCACAACACTCCTCTCCTTGGCTCGAACACTTGACAAGAAGACACGAATGTGCTGAAGACTATATATTGATCCTGGAGGGAGGAAGCGGGGGAGTGAATCCTCTGAAAACACACACCTGTATTTACAATTTGAAAGTCACTTTGACCTGACAGATTCAATGGGACTATTATATTACTGAAGGTCACCCCCTTGCCCCAAGCCACACTATCCTTTCCCATGCAGGGGCCCACAAGAGATGCTGAAGAAGCTCAGCAGGACCACGGCCAGCTCAGGGCATAGAGCCAGACCAGAAGCAGAGCACCCCACTTCAGCCAGTAAGGATGTTGCTCCAGCAGCGATCTGTAGCCAATTAAAGTCAACCTTCTCCGATCTGGAACCCTCCAGATGTATTGGATTGCAATTCTCAACATTTTCAACCAGCATGGCCAATAGGAGTAATGGGAGTTGTAGTCTGACACATCTGGAAGGTACCAGGTTCCTCTGTGTCCTCAAACCCCTCCTTTGATAGTAGGGGGTTCAAGTCCTGTGCTGCACATGCACATACACACACAGCCCTGTACTCATCATCTTATAACTCATGGTTATTTGTCATTACTTTTAGCCAGGAGTCTTGTAAACCCAGAAAACTGTTTGGTGATTAAGATGCAATTCTAGGACTTGGGGCTCATCTACACCATGCAGGATATTGCACTATGAAAGTGGTATGAAAGCGGTATATAAAAGGCAGGAGCCACACCAAGCCGGATATAGGGGTATGAAAACAGTATATGGTATATGTCAATGGGCCCCAACAGTTGTCAGTGCACTTCAATACCGCTATAAAGCTGTAGTGTGGCTCCTGCCTTCTATATACTGCTTTCATACCACTTTCATAGTGCAATATCCTGCTTGGTGTAGATGAGGCCTTGGTAAAACTCCACTAGTTATTCTGGTATTGTAGGGGACTGCCTGTTGACCAGATGATGAATGATAATCATCTGAAGCTCTCCTTTAAAAGTGTCTCTTCGAAGGGATGTTGGGAGGATGGCCACAAGAAAGAGGAACTTATTGCTGGTGGCCTCCTGATTACGGAATGCCCTTCGCAGTGAGGTCTACTGAGTACCAACACTGTCATCTTTTAAATACCAGTTTAAGATCTTCCTTTCCTCACATGCATTTGTCAGCATATGTATTTTCCCCCCATGTGTTGATGGCTACCAATTTGGATGGGTTTAAAAGGGGTCACATCAATTCATGAAGGATAAGGCTATTCATGGCTACTAGTCATGATGGGCAAATGCTACTCCAGTATGTAGGTCCCTTCCAACTCTGCTATTCTATGGTTCTATGATTCTATCAGAGGCAGGATGCCTAGGGAACATGAGTGGGAAGGTGCCTTTGCATTTACAGAATCATAGAATCATAGAATAGCAGAGTTGGAAGGGGCCTACAAGGCCATCAAGTCCAACCCCCTGCTCAATGCAGGAATCCACCCTAAAGCATCCCTGACAGATGGTTGTCCAGCTGCCTCTTGAACGCCTCCAGTGTGGGAGAGCCCACAACCTCCCTAGGTAACTGGTTCCATTTTCGTACTGCTCTAACAGTCAGGACGTTTTTCCTGATGTCCAGCTGGAATCTGGCTTCCTTTAACTTGAGCCGGTTATTCCGTGTCCTGCACTCTGGGAGGGTCGAGAAGAGATCCTGGCCCTCCTCTGTGTGACAACCTTTTAAGTATTTGAAGAGTGCTCTCATGTCTCCCCTCCATCTTCTCTTCTCCAGGCTAAACATGCCCTGTTCTTTCAGTCTCTCTTCATAGGGCTTTGTTTCCAGACCCCTGATCATTATGTCCTACTTGTGGGCTTACCACAGGCACCTGGTTGAGCGCTGTGTGAACAGAATGGCAGACAAGAGGAAACTGTTGTCTGATCCAACATGGCTTGTCTTATGTTCTTAAGTACTTACACAAGTCGTTTCAATGAGATTTTAAACAACTTTATAGTGAGTTTTTAAGGTTAAAATAAACGTGCAATTTATTGTACAATATGTTTTGATCTGAGAAACCTTTGCTACTTGAGCATTCCCTTTTAAAAAAAAAAAGTTAAATATTGTTTTCAATTTGGTTGTGTTGGGCCCTCTACTGTGATAATCCTGGGAGCGGATCGCTTTTTGACTTGCTGAAGGAAATCCACAATTTCCCGTCAATGGCGCAATGTTTCAGAACTACTCACTGAGCAGTCACAATAGGTTGCACAAAAGGTATCTCTGTGGAGTTTAGACTTTTCAAGTTGTGCGCCAAGCTATAATTTAGAAAAGAAATACTTTCCTGACTTCTTTCCCCTGCCTGCCCACAACCCCATGTCTTTTCAACCTTTTAAAAAACATGGCCCGGAAAATATGAGTTAGCTCGGCAGGGGTTTGACTTGAGATCCTCAGATATTTTAGCAACCTGTGTGTAGTAGAAGCATTGAATGCCCCTGGGAATTATACTTCTGAATGCCTGTACATAAGGAATGTGATTCTAATCGCAATAGCTTCTCAAACTGTTTTGACCCCCATGTTTCTAAGTAGTAACTGAGATGCTCCCATGTGGCTCGCCTCATAATTAGCTCATGCTTTCCAAACTTTATCGGAGAACTCTCAGAAAACTCTCCTTCCCACCCACCCATTCAGGCAGGATGAAGCTTCTGGATTAGGCAGGCCTGATGTAAACACTAAGCGTTGTAGTTGAACACATCTGGGGGAGCACAGACCTTATTGCCCATCCAATCCAGGACTGTCTGCTCTGGTTTAAAAAAAGAGTTATTATAGTGCTGGAAAAAGTGCAGCAAAGGGCAACTAAAATGATTAAGGGGCTGGAGCATCTTCCCTTTGAGGGAAGGTTACATCAGCTGGGATTGTTTAGCTTTGAAAAAAGGAGGCTAAGAGGAGATATGACAGAGGTGTACAAAATGATGCATGGTGTGGAAAATGTGGATAGGCAGACATTCTTCTCCCTCTCTCAAAATACTAGAATTCTAAGTCATCCCATGAAGCTGATTGGTGGGAGATTCAGCAAAATAAAAGGAAGAACTTCTTCACACAGTGCATAGCTAAATTATGGAATCCATGACCACACGATGTAGCGATGGCCACCAATTTGGATGGCTTTAAAAGGGGGTTGGATAAATTCCTGGAGGAGAAGGCTATCCATGGCTACTAGCCCTGATGGTTATGTGCTACCTCCAGTATCTGAGGCAGTAAGCCTGTGTGCACCAGTTGCTGGGGAACATGGGTGGGAGGGTGCTGTGTCACCATGTCCTGCTTTGTTGGTCCCTGGTCAACAGCTGGTTGGCCACTGTGTGAACAGAGTGCTGGACTAGATGGACCCTCGGTCTGATCCAGCAGGGCTCTTCTTAAGTTTTTATGTTCTTATTTCCCCAGGGCCTCAGAGAGATGGCCTTTGTCATCACCTGCTACAAGATGCTTTTTAACCGGTGATAGCAGCAACTGAACCTGGGACCTTCCTCATGTCAGGCATGCGCTCTACCACTCAGCTATACGTTGCATATTCTGGATGTGGATTCAAGTACCATTGCCCACAGGCCTGGCTGAGTACTGAAAATGTATTCCTTGACACCCTGCTTTGGTCATCAGTCGTAGTGTTGGAAAGGTCTTGGAGACAGGCCCAGGCCAACCATTAGGCAAAGTAAGGTGGTTGCCTCAGGGAGCAGATACTGGCAGGTGGCATCAAGGGGAGGAGAGAGCTGTGTGCTACATGGCCTGCCTGTGCCCCCTGACTTAGCCTGTGGCCTTCAGGTGGGATGGAAAATGCTGCCCCACCATCAACACTGAAGACGGATTCATCTGCAGTCCATTTTGCCTTTGTATATGGCTGCCATTTTATTCATTGCCGGCACTGTGTAGAGATCATGTATTCCAACCCCCTGCTCAATGCTGGGTGCAGCTGTACCATCGCTGACACCGATTCATTAATGGGGGGGACCTTTTAATCTGTTTCTGCAGCAAAATTACACCCGTATGAAGCTGCCTTGTATTGAATCAGACCATTGGTCCATCTAGCTCAGCACTGTGGACTCTGGCTGAAAGTCACTCTCCAGTGTCCCAGGGTGCTTCCCAACCCAGACTACTTGAGATCCTTCTTTAGCCAGAAATGCCCTGGACAAGACCTGTGACCTTCTGCATGCAAAGTAGGAGCTCTACCAATGAGCAATGACCTCTCCCTTGAGTCCTCTTCCAAATGCTTGTCCGAGCCAGCAACAAAGGATCGCCTAATGATAAATGCCGGTTCTGGAGACGATATTGTCTTCCTGCTTCGAAAGAAAGCAGGGGTGGATCTAGACAGCGTCCTGAAGGCGATTGCGTGCGCCTCCAGTGCACACCAAAACTGATTGTGTCAGTTTTGTGCCTTCTTCCGCCAAGCTCTCCGACCTGGGTGGCTCTTTCGCCGGCAGCAGGAGGCTGGCGGAGAGGTGGCCGGCGGTGGCGGCGGCGGCTGGATTCCCCAGTGAAGCCGCCAAGGCCGGAAACTTTTCGCCCCGTCCCTGCAAGGGGCGATGCGGGGCCGCCGCTGCTGCCTCCTCCTCCGTCTCTTCTGGCCAGCAGGTAGGCAGGATCTACACAATCAGTTTTGGTGCGCACTGGAGGCGCACGCAAGCGCCTTCAGGACGCTGTCTAGATTTGCTCCAGGAGGGCACATTGCACATCCTCCACAACACAGCACAATTTCCTGCACTTACTCTACGGAGCCAAAGAAAAATGCCAGGCAGGGCAACCAGCAGCAAACTAGCACTACACCCACATTGTGAAAGGGGCGGAAAGGGGGATCCCAAGAGACTTCAGATTTAGTGGCATCGCCTCCGCCACCTTTGCAAAGGCCGCCCACGCCCGGCGGCGGTTGCACAGATTCATGCTGCTTCATTTGACTCCAGCCTCTGCACTGCTTAGAAATGCATCCCATTTGGAATCCTACACATTCAAATATCTGACATTTCCATTATTCTTCACTAGCTACCAAGTGCCTCTTCTTCTTTCTTCCTTTCTTTTTTTTTTTAAAAAGCGACTAAATTTAGAACGAGGGGAATGCTCCCTCATGCAAACACACATGACTAATGCTCAAAGCAGGTTGTTGCAACGATTGTGATTGTAGCGTTAGGGTTTGGCAGGGGCTGGCAGGGGTTGAGGGCGTGCAGTCCAACGGGCTCGAGGCCTAAACAATGGAGTGCTCCACTCTTGGAGGCCCCCATCTAGCCAATGCCCTCTGGGGCTCATGCCGACAGGGCAGGAGTAGAAACAGAGATTCTGTTTGCCTCTCTCTCCTCTCCTAAAGGGCTTTTTGTTAGACTGGCTTCGGAACCTACCTCATTTGCCCTCTGTGTTGAGTCCGGGCCGGTGCGAGGACTAGGGGGAGCGGGCAGGGCAGAGGCCATCTGCCCGGGGCTGCCTCCTTCCCCGTCCCCATCTGCCCGGGGCTGCCTCCTTCCCCGTCCCCATCTGCCCGGGGCTGCCTCCTTCCCCGTCCCCATCTGCCCGGGGCTGCCTCCTTCCCCGTCCCCACCTGCCCGGGGCTGCCTCCTTCCCCGTCCCCATCTGCCCGGGGCTGCCTCCTTCCCCGTCCCCATCTGCCCGGGGCTGCCTCCTTCCCCGTCCCCATCTGCCCGGGGCTGCCTCCTTCCCCGTCCCCATCTGCCCGGGGCTGCCTCCTTCCCCGTCCCCACCTGCCCGGGGCTGCCTCCTTCCCCGTCCCCATCTGCCCGGGGCTGCCTCCTTCCCCGTCCCCATCTGCCCGGGGCTGCCTCCTTCCCCGTCCCCATCTGCCCGGGGCTGCCTCCTTCCCCGTCCCCACCTGCCCGGGGCTGCCTCCTTCCCCGTCCCCATCTGCCCGGGGCTGCCTCCTTCCCCGTCCCCATCTGCCCGGGGCTGCCTCCTTCCCCGTCCCCATCTGCCCGGGGCTGCCTCCTTCCCCGTCCCCATCTGCCTGGGGCTGCCTCCTTCCCCGTCCCCATCTGACCGGGGCTGCCTCCTTCCCCGTCCCCATCTGACCGGGGCTGCCTCCTTCCCCAGCTACGCCGCTGCCGCCCAAGACTCCCACAGGCCCTGTGCTCCACTCCGCGCAGGTATAGGAGGCCGCCGCCGCGCCCCCTCCCCTCCCCCAGGGGGCGTGGGCCCTGCACTCCTCCGGGGGCGCAACTCCTGGCCCCGACTCCTGCCTGCAGCGGCGGCTGGGTAGGGGGGATCGTGCGGGCAAGGCCTAGTAGAGCGTCCCCTTCCCCGCGCCCTCTGCACGGCACAGTGGGGAGGGTGGGGATTTGGGGCATCTACCCCCCCATTGCAGGAAGCAGCGTCATCAGCCCTTGGGGGCTGGGGGAGGGGACCAGGGCCTTCCTAGCCTGGCTGCTGGCTGGTGGTGCCTTTTTCTTGTCTCTTGGCGGGACAAGAGAGAGAGAACGGAGAGAAAGGGAGTTGAGAGCACAGAGCACCTGACGGCTTTCTGCGTCTGTCCCTCAGAGCTTTTGTCTGTCCGTCCCCCACACTCCTCCTCTCTGCGCTCCTTAACTAAGCCTTTGGTATGGAATTGCCTCCCACACCGCCGGATCTATAATGAAAAGATGGTGGTAGCTTCGTGGGCCGCATGCAGCTTCTGCTTCGGCCCAGGAAAAGTGCAGCAGCGGCGGCAGCAGCAACAGCTACCGTTGCCCCAGAAAGGAGGGGGGGAAATTCCGCCCCTCTTGCCTCCTCCAATATGTCCACGTGCAGGCATGGAAGGGGCGAAGTAAGCGGTGCTTCTGCACCCCTCCCGGAGCCTTCAGTCTCTGCACGAGATGCTGGGTGCCCCCCCCCCACGTTGGATTTGCAAAGGATACTCAAAAATTGATTACTTATTCTTGCAATTTAAAATAAATTTAGCAGTTTCAAGTTTTGTGCTTTTCATTTTTCTACATAACTTCTGTTCTTAAAAATTGAAGTTGGCAATTTGGAGGGTGTGTGTGTGCAAGTAGCTCGCCTTGCCTTGGGTGCAAAATAGTCTGGAACCGGCCCTGTGTTGGGGACAGGGTTTGTTGGAGCCATGGCCTCTTCCCCTCACCCACTAGTGTGTACCTAGTGTGGATGACCTAGTCCTGTGCTATGAGCAGGAAAGCGATGGCACAGAAATCATGTTTGGGTTGAGGCAGAACGTTGAGATCAAAGATCTGGGTCCAACAATGCACTGTCTGAGCATACAGGTTGAGAAGGGGTAAGATGGGAGCTGGGGCCATAACCTATTGTCATCTGAATCAGCTCCCTGTGAGTAGCCACGTGTGTCGACAAAAGATACACTCTAGTGGTGGTTTGAAAGAAACTTTACTTTAGGAATAAGTGACTTTCCATCCTAGGGTAAGGTGGCTCAGTTCAGCCATGTGGTCAGCAACCCATGAGGCAGGGAAGCACAAGGAGAAGGAAGTAGAGGCGAGGAGCCAGGAAAGGGGAAAACAAACACCCCAGCAATCCCTTCCCACCTTGTTCAGGTGCAGATTAACTCTTTAGCTCCAGGTTCAGTGACCTGTAGCCCAGGTTCTGCTAACATACCCAACAACCCCTTTCCCCAAGGTCAGAATTCTGACCTCAGGAGAAGGAGACGATGCGAAGGTTTCTGAGCTGTCTGGGAGGACTACGAAGGCCTGGCGTAGGGATCTCCCGTTCTGTGGTTGGAGCTCTGCCTCTAGCCCCAGAAGTGGAGAACCACCGGATCCCATGGCCTCCGGGATGCTATCTAGGATTTGTGCAGGGTTTGTGTTTTGCGATGAAGGCAAGTGGGGGAGGGAAATGCATTTGTTTTCTCTCCACTTCCTGCTCTTCTGGTTTTCAGATCATGTTCAGATCATATTTAGAATCACCATGAATGATGACTGCAAGGCTGGCCCAGCTGTACAGGCAGCTGCAGTGGCGTCTTGGGGTGGGAAAGCATTTGTAGGGTTGGCAGTGACGCAGAGTGCAGCCAGAGCCATCGACATACTGCATCACTGCCAACCCTACAAATACTTGGGATCCTCTTTGGTGTCACAGAGGGACACAGGAAACTGCCTTATAATGAGTCCAGCCATTGAGCTATCAAGTTCAGTACTGCCAACACTGGCTGGCAGCAGCTTTCCAAGTTTTCAAGCAAGAATCTTTCCTAGCAATACTTGGAGATGCCGGGCATTGAACCTGGGACCTTCTGCATTCAATCATAGAATCATAGAACAGCAGAGTTGGAAGGGGCCTACTAGGCCATCGAGTCCAACCCCCTGCTCAATGCAGGAATCCACCCTAAAGCATCCCTGACAGATGGTTGTCCATCTGCTCTACCACTCAGCTATGGTCCCTCCATATCACACATCAGCACCTTCTGAAATCCTACAAAGAATCCTGTGGTATACCTCCTGGGTCCCATGCAGCCAAAAATGTCTGAGTGCTGTCTCAGATTTTAGGGTATGTCAGGGTTCCTTCCTTGTCCTGGATCTCTTGAGCAAGTCTTTAAGGATTTCTTGCCTCCTTCCTTCCTTTTACACCCCCCCTTCCCAGTAACATCAGGTTTATGTAGATGTGGAGTGAGTGAACAGTTTACCAGTGAATTAAAACAAGCAAATCACAACTAAAGGCATTTAGTCAATAGAGCTGAGTGATACAAAAGGCATTAAAAGAAAATAAAAGTTGCAGAAATGCAAGCTTTTTTTTTTAACCCTAAACTGCTCCTAAACTTCTTCAGTCTTCTTCTTTCTGCTCCTTCCTCATGCTCTCGTCTTTTTTCTGACTCTTGCCCAGTGGCTCTCTCACTCTTTTATCCCCTCTTCCCCCAAAACAGAAAGTACTGTTTCAGTCTTAAAGAAATGAAACTTAACCAGGGAAATGAATCTTATCCAGAGAAATGAAACTACTCCTCTCAGGGATATCCCCTCCTGACAGAACCGCCCCCCCCCCCCCAGCCTCTAAGACTTGACCTTTTAAGATTATCTCCGTAGGCTTCAAACTTTCACTGGTTGCCTTTGCATGGCCTGCATCACAAGGTGAAAAGAATGAGCAGCAGAGATCTGGACAAAAGTGGACTTCTCTTTTCTCCTCCTAAAAGCATGTCCCCCGCTATGCAGCCACTATGCACTGAATTCGCATCTCACCTCCTTTCAAAGCCACCATCACCCAGACCCGCCTTCCTCCTCTCAAAAGCCTCAATCAATGGCCATCATCAGACACAGAGAGCTGTGCTAGACGGACCTTTGATGTGACCTGGTAAGATTACTCTTTTGAAAAGTCACCAGCTCCAAATCGCAGCCGTGACCTACTTAGGAGGACGCTAACTCATGCCGACCGGCCGTCTCCTGTTCTGTATGCTTCCACACAGCACGACTGATTTCTTGAAGGCTTCCTGCTATTCGTACATCCCACATGCTGCATTCCCCATTGTAACAGGGAAATCAATTTGCCAGAAACAGAGAGAACAAAATGCAGACGTGCTTTCGGTGGAAGCAAAGGAACTGGCAATCAGGAGCTTTGCTGAGCAGGAAAATGGTACTACAGGTTGAAAGGACCATGCGAAATTGGGTCAAAGTCACAATAAGGAAGGGGGGCTTTGAGGAGCTGAGGATAAAAGGGGAGGGGGGCACAATTACAAAAAACAAACAAACCCCAATGTGTTTTTGCTTAAAGCTCTTCCTTCCCAGAATGAAGCGTTAGGAAAAGTGTTTCAACCTATTAGAATGGGAAAAAGAGCTGTACTCATATCAGCATTCATAGAATCATAGAATAGTAGAATTGGAAGGGGCCTAAAAGGCCATCGAGTCCATCCCCCTGCTCAGTGCAGGAATCCACTCTAAAGCATACCTGACAGATGGCTGTCCAGCTGCCTCTTGAAGGCCTCTAGTGTGGCCTCCCTAGGTCATTGGTTCCACTGTTGTACTGCTCTAACAGTCAAGACATTTTTCCTGATGTCCAGCCGGAATCTGGCTTCCTGTAACTTGAGCCCATTATTCCATGTCCTGCACTCTGGGAGGATCGAGAAGAGATCCTGGCTCTCCTCTATGTGACAACCTTTCAAGTACTTGAAAAGTGCTATCATGCCTGGCACATGACCTGGGGTCCTGGTCCCGTAGAGTGCTTATACAGCTATATACACATAGGCCAGGGGTGAGGAACTTGTGGCCGTCCAGATGTTGTTAGATTACAACTCCCATTCCCTGACTATTGGCCATGCTGGCTAGTCTGCTAGGGGATGCGGGGAATTGTAGTCCCAATTAAACAACACAGAAGGCAGCACTTGGAATTGCCAAAATAGAATAATGCCAACCAGCACACAACTGCTGGAATATTAAGTATTAGGTAAACAAACATTTTATGTGACTTATTAATTGTGCCGTATCATGTATCAAGCATAAGAATACAGTAACAGCTCTCAAGAACTCACCGCTCCTGAAGATTTGCATTTTCAGGCTGGGGATGTAAGTCAATCCTTTTTTGGAGGACAAAAAAATCTTTTTGAACCTGAGGAACAAATTTAACAAATCCTTCTCGTTCCCCACTGATAAGCATTGTGATGTTGTTGTGATATTCTGACTCTGATGAAGCATTTGCGAAATAGGTGAAAGAAGCCGGAGGCCTGTAATCGCTCAGGTCTTGCAAACTATTTCTGCTCTTTGCTCAGTTATTGCAAACTATTCAGTTATCATTCAGTCTTTGTAAACTATTTTTGGTCTGTTACGGTAAACAACTTGTTTAGTTTCTTGCAAACGATTTACGCTCGGTTATTGTAAACAACTCGTTCAGTTTCTGTAAACTATTATTGTATTCTTACGCTCGATACGTGATATGGTGCAATTTCTACATTTCATAAAATGTTTGTTTACTTCTGTTCTTTTGATGTCATTTAATATTCTAGCAGTTGCATGCTGGTTAGCATTATTTTATTTTGGGAATTGTAGTCCAACAACATCTGGAGGGGCACACCTCTGATGTAGCCACACCATTGCAGATGTCAGACCAAATACATGTCTGTCGAGAAGCAAAGCCAGTGGTGCACACGAAATGTGCCAGTGTGCGTGTGTGTCAGGGCTAGCAGCAGGATCTAACTTCCCCATTCTCCATGGACATGTGGTGATAGTCTGAAGAGGGCCCTGGTGAGTATCCAGTCTCAGAAGCCTTTGAGAACGGATCCCTGGGACATTCAGGGGGAGACTTAGGGACCATAAAGCTCTAGAACATTTTTTGCATTGGTTATTTCTCAGTTGGACTACTGCAACCTTCTTCTCACTGGCCTTCCTTCTTCTCACAACAGTTCATTGGTTTCTGTTCACCACTCTGCTGCTAAGATCATCTTCTTGGCTCACTGCTCTGACCATGTTACTCCACTTCTGAAATCTCTTCATTGGCTTCCAGTTCACCTCAGAATCCAATATAAACTTCTCTTGTTAACCTTATAAACGATTTGTTTATAAATAAATAAATAAAATAACCTACAAAGCTTTTCGCTGTCTAGCTCCTTCCTATCTTTCCTCTCTCATCTCACACTATTACCCTGCTCGTGCTCTTCGCTCCTCTAATGCCATGTTTCTCACCTGCCCAAGGGTCTCTCCTTCCCTTGCTCGGCTTCGTCCATTTTCTTCTGCTGCCCCTTACGCCTGGAACTTTCTTCCAGAACATTTGAGAACTACAAGTTCAATCGCAGCTTTTAAAGCTCAGCTAAAAACTTTTCTTTTTTCTAAAGCTTTTAAAACTTGATTTTGATCTGACTTTTATACTGTTAGTTTTACTCTATCCTGTGCCTGTTTGGTGCATTCTCTTCCCCTTCTTATTGTTTTATTATGATTTTATTAGAATGTAAGCCTATGCGGCAGGGTCTCGCTATTTACTGTTTTACTCTGTACAGCACCATGTACATTGATGGTGCTATATAAATAATAATAATAATAATAATAATAATAATAATAATAATAATAATAATTTTCCTTTCCCCCTTTTGCAGGGATTCCTGCAACCTGTGGACTGCACCTTTTGGGTTAGATGTATACTGGACCCACTTCAATGCCTACAGATGCAATAGGAGTTTCTTGTCATTTCCTTTTATGCTATATTCCATTGCCTGCCACCATACAGATGTCACCATTTCTTCAAAATACAGCCTTCTCTGAAAGCTGAAAGGGCACATGGCATCAATCAAGGCTAGGTTGCTCAAAGCTGAAGGGTGCTGCTGAATGACGAACAGAACCCTGTGATTGTTAACATCACCTTTCAAGTTCTCCCTTTGACTGAAAGGCCAAAACGTTGATGGATTAATCTTCGTCACTGCCTCCAGGTGAGACTAAACCCATTGCACTGCTGAGGACGCTATGCCAAAAGGAAGCGAATTTGCTCTAAGACAAATTCACATTCAAAGTACGCAGCTTCTCAGTGGCCTCGGAAATGGAAATGTTGAATCATGATGTGGTGTGGAGAATGTCCATAGGGATACATCTCTCTCTCTCTCTCTCTCTCTCTCTCTCTCTCTCTCTCTCTCTCATAATACTAGAACCCAAAGGGGTCATCAAATGAAGCTAATTGGTGGGAGGTTCAGGACCGATAAAAGGAAGGACTTCTTCACACAGCGTATAGTTTAACTATGGAATTTGCTACCACAAGATGTTGTGATGGCCAGTAATTTGGATGGCTTTAAAAGGTGACTGGTTGGATAAATTCCTGGAGGAAAAGGCTATCAGAGGCTACTAGTTCTGATGGCTATGTGCTACCTCCAGTATCAGAGGCACGAAGCCTATATATACCGGTTGCTGGGGAACATGGGTGGGAGGGTGCTGTTACATCAAGTACCTGGTCGACAGCTGGTTGGCTACTGTGTGAACAGGGTGCTGGACTAAATAGATCCTTGGTCTGATCCAACATGGCTCTCCTTGCGTTCTTGTGAATTTCAGTACAATGCTGTCAGTTTCCCGAGTGAGACCATTGCAGGATGAAGCCTACCTAAAGGCTTGTAGAGTCAGAAGGCAGTGAGGACAGAAATGGAAGGCCAGCGCAGAATCAAAAGAGGAGGCTCAGAAGCAAGGCTTGTAATCCAGGTTTAGAGCCAGAAGGCAAGTTGAGATGGGTCAAGGGACAAAGATTGGAGGTGCAACAGGAGCATACAAGGTTGAAATGGCCGAAAGCTTAGAGAATGAGAGCCACACCTGAGGTCCTCCAGTCCAAAAGGCCACTTACGCAAAAAAGACGTGAGATCCATAATGGGAATGTGGGCTTGCAATTTTGCATACGTTAATTTGCATTCGTAGATTCAAATTTGGGAAAAAGAATCATTTGAAAGACAGTCTGACTTTTCCTAGTGAGGAAGTCACACCAGGTGACTTGTGTGCCCACTGGGTCTGCTGTCCAGGTGCAAACTGTAGATGGGCAACTTCAAAACTCTTCTGATGCTGGTCATCTTTAAGATGGACTTGGACTGCCCTCTTCTCTTCAAATAGAGGATGCCTTCAAGCAGAGGATTGTCCCCTGGAACATAGAACATGTCGCCATCCTGCTGCAAGTGAGGAGGTGCTCACACACTGAGCCAGGAAGGAAGCAGACTGTGGGCACATTCAGAAGACACCTTAAACCATGACTTTAACGGTGGTGAAGAAGGCTTTTTGCTTTATTCACCTTAGTTAAAGCTAGGGATGTGCTCCGCTTCTCATCGGACCGGAGAAGCAGGAGCGGAGCGGGGGGCTTCGCCTGCCCTTAAGGCGGAGGCGAAGAGGATTGGGGGGCCGGCGGAGCGTGGCGAAGAGGATCGAGGTGAAGGCAGATCCTTCGCCTCGATCCGGAGCTCCGCCGGAAAGGTAAGTGGGGTTTACCGGGCCCTGCCGCTGTCGCTGTCGCCCATGCAGCGACGGCAGCAGGGCCCGGTAACGCCCCCCGCCCTCCTCTCCCTTACCTGCCTCCGTCCGCGGTCTGTCAGCGTCTCCAATTGAGCCCGTGGTTCCAGCAGGAAGTCTGGGCCGCGCTTGCGGCCCAGACTTCCTGGTGGAACCGCGGGCTCAATTGAAGACGGCGACGGACCGCGGACGGAGGCAGGTAAGGCCCCCTCCCCCTTGGTCCCTTACCGGGCTCTGCCACCGTCGCCGCATGGGCGGCGATGGTGGCAGGGCCCGGTAACCCCCCGCCCTCCTCTCCCTTACCTGCCTCCGTCCGCGGTCCATCAGCATCTCCAATTGAGCCCGTGGTTCCAGCAGGAAGTCTGGGCCGCGCTTGCGGCCCAGACTTCCTGGTGGAACCACGGGCTCAATTGAAGACGGCGACGGACCACGGACGGAGGCAGGTAAGGCCCCCCTCCTCCTTACCGGGCTCTGCCGCCGTCGCCGCATGGGTGGCGAAGGCGGCAGGGCCCGGTAACCCCCCCTATGGGGGGGGGACCAGAGCTCCAATCCGGATCCGGAGCTCCGAGCGGAGCAGAGTGGGCACAGGCGGAGTGGGGGTGGGGCGGAGCGGGCCGATCCGAAAATGGCGGATCTTAAAGTAAAGCGGAGTGGGGGGTCCGTGCACACCCCTAGTTAAAGCCATGGTTTAAGGTGTCTTCTGAACACAACCTAGCTTTCTGGTTCAACCATCATGGTTAAAGCCATGGTTTAAGGTGTCATCTGAACAAGGCCAATATAAGGTTAGGCATGAGGTGACTGGTGGGGCAGCTGAGTTAGTTTCAGCAATGCTTCTGGATTGATTCTACATCGTGATGTGGGGAGAACATGGCCACTGGTTGCAGGAATTCTGTCAGCGCCAGCCCTATCATTAGACAGAGTGAGACAATCACCTCAGATGGCAGATGCTGGGGGCGGGTAGTGGCAGCCTTCCAGCCGTCCCTCCTGAGCAGAGGAGAGAGCTGTGTGCCGCACAGCCCGCCCTGCACCCCTTAAACTAGCTTGCCGCCCTCAGGTGTGGTGGAGGTCACTGTCCCATCGCTAGCATTGAAGACAAATTTAACTGTTAGTCCAGTTCACTTCTGTATGCAGAATGGGGTGCGGACACCATTCTGTCTTTTGCTTCAGTCAGCAAAACATAATGGGCAAGCCCAGAATTCTGGGTGGGGAATGTTTAGTTTAAAGCAAGGGGTGGGAGACGTTGCTACCATGGCTTTTGCCAGTACCCCACCCTCTAAATTTCCTGGAAAAGGTTCTGGCAAAACCTTCAGATCCATGCCGGTTTCCCCCTCCTGGCTGGGCTAATATGGTAGCTCAATAGGTGATTTAAAATTGGAGAAAATGTAGCAGGAATAACCTCCCTTTTCTGAGCACTGTGGACTGGATCCAAAATGTTCCCCATAGCTGCTTTTAAACATAAAGAAAGAGACCTGAGAATCACCAGTTTGACCCCTAAACTTTGCCAGTGGGGTGGGGAAGTGAGCGAAATGTGCTCTGACAGCATCAAATCCCAAAAAGGTGCTTTTATATGTGTGTGTGCGTTCGTGCGTACGTGTGTGTGTGTGTAATTTCTCTTTCAGTTTTCCACATCAATGCAAGAGTCATATTTCTCCAGAGACACTACCTATTTGTTTGGATATTAAAACCTTGCACACCAATAATTAGGAAAGTGGAAATTGAAATGATTAGACAAGTGTGATGCTATTAAATGCACTAAATTAAAAGGCTTAATAGGTAGCTTCCAAGTGATAATTTCAGGTTCTCGTTTCTGCTTGATGAAATTACACCTGCTATTTATACCACTGGCTCTCTGCTTGCTTGCTTCCTACTTTTTTTTTTTTTTAAAAAAAAATCATCTAGGGGCCAGCATGTCTAATTGGATTGATATTATTATCTGCATTTCAGTCACCTGGGAGTGAAATGACCTTTCTTTTTTGCACCACATCCATTGTTTTAACGTTTCTTGAATTTCTCAAGCATGTTAACTTGGGAAGGACAAGGAGTGGGGCTGGCGTCATGGGGAGCGGAGGAAGAAATAACGTATTTTTGGAAGGATGAAGAGAATCACACATTTAACAAAAAGGAATTAACTGTGACATTTCCTGAAGCCAAAACTCCAGAAGTGGAAGATTGCCCCACAGTCCAACCCCTGCTCAATGCAGGAATCCACCTTAAAGCATGCCTGACAAATGGCTGACCCGTTGCCTCTTAAAGGCCTCTAGTGTGGGAGAGTCCACCACATCCCTAGGTCATTGGTTCTATTGTCATACTGCTGTAACAGTCAGGAAGTTTTTCCTGATGTCCAGCCGGAATCTGGCTTCCTGGAGAGCCCCAAGTTGCCTACCTCTGATTTAAACATTATACCATCACACCATAAGAAATGACTTTGCATTAGCAATTGAAGGATTTTTTTTTTAAAAAAAGCACTGAGTGGTTTTTAATTTTGGTTTAATGTTGGCATTGATCCATTTGGTGTACAATGAATCTCCCACCAGTCAGCTTCATGGGATGACCCCTTTGGGTTCTAGCATTATGCGAGAAGGAGGAAAAGGTCTCCCTGTCTATATTCTCCACACCATGCATCATTTTGTCCACCTCCATCAGGTCTCCTCTTAGCCTCCTCCCCCCTCCCACAAGCTAAACAATCCCAGCTGTTGTAACCTTTCCTCCTTCTCATAGGGGAGATGCTGCAGCCCCTTAATCATTTGAGTTGCCCTTTCCTGCACTTTTTCCAGCAGTTGCTGGGCAGAGCTGAAGGAAAAAGGGGGCATAGCAAAAATAACAGGAATACCCCCCCAAAAAAACACTGCCAGTATTTAAGCTTTAAGAGAGGCATTTCAACCTTTTAGAATGGTGGGGGGGGGGGCATGCAAATCCTGAAACCATCAAACGATCGGTGGGGTGGGGAAAAGGGGGTAGGGAAGGGGTGAAGGCAGGCAAGGGGCGGGGCTAGGGAAGAGGGCGGGGCTATCTGCCATATCTTGGAGAGTTGGATCAGGCTGAATTTAACCCATGGAGCTGAAGTCCAGCCCTAAATAGAATGTAAACCTTTGGTTTAATGGCAGATGGGCCACCTCCAGTTTTTCTACGGTGGCCAGAATGTATTGCTTGCCACAAACAGCTATTTGTTCTGCCTAGGGTGACCGTATGGAGAAGGAGGACGGGGCTCCTGTATCTTTAACAGTTGCTAGAAAAGTGGATTTCCACAGGCGTCATTGTTACGCATGCAGCACCTGGTGAAATTCCCTCTTCATCACAACCATTAAAGCTGCAGGAGCCTCCTCTGATGCCATGTTTCTCGCCTGCCCAAGGGTCTCTACTTCCCTTGCTCGGCTTCATCCATTTTCTTCTGCTGCCCCTTACGCCTGGAACGCTCTTCCAGAACATTTGAGAACTACAAGTTCAATCGCAGCTTTTAAAGCTCAGCTAAAAACTTTTCTTTTTCCTAAAGCTTTTAGAACTTGATTTTGTTCTGACTTTTATACTGTTAGTTTTACTCTACCCTGTGCCTGTTTGGTGCATTCTCTTCCCCTTCTTATTGTTTTATTATGATTTTATTAGAATATAAGCCTATGCGGCAGGGTTTTGCTATTTTATTGTTTTACTCTGTACAGCACCATGTACATTGATGGTGCTATATAAATAATAATAATAATAATAATAATAATAATAATAATAATTGACCTCTTTTGTTTCTGGTCAAGAGGGCAGGGCTCTTTCACCTTATTATTATTATTATTATTATTATTATTATTATTATTATTATAATTTATTTATTTATTTATATAGCACCATTAATGTACATGGTGCTGTACAGAGTAAAACAATAAATAGCAAGACCCTGCCGCATAGGCTTACATTCTAAAAAAATCATAATAAAGCAATAAGGAGGGGAAGAGAATGCACCAAACAGGCAGTATAAAAGTCAGAACAAAATCAAGTTTTAAAAGCTTTAGGAAAAAGAGAAGTTTTTAGCTGAGCTTTAAAAGCTGCGATTGAACTTGTAGTTCTCAAATGCTTCATCACACCTTTAACGGTTGTGATGAAGAAGGAATTTCACCTGGTGCTGCATGCAAACAAATGACACCTGTGGAAATTCCCCTTTCCATACAACTGTTCAAGATACAGGAGCCCTGTCCTCCTTTTCATATGGTTACCCTAGCTTCTGCCTGCATATCCAGGATGAGGAAGTGTTCAAGGGAATTTGGTCAAAAAGCACCAGAGGAGGCTCTCATCTCTTCCACTATTAGCTCGCCGGCTGCATGCAGAAATGTATTTATTATTTATTTACCATATTTATAAATGATGCAAATGCGCCCCTCGTTCCTCTTTGCACATGTCACACGCTTTTACATGGTAGGTTTTACGCGGAGCCCGAAGGTGCTCTTTCGCAACAGGCAAACAGGAAGAGATTGGTGAGATGAAGAGATTGCCCATGCCAGCTGGCCTCCCCGATGAAGCCATTTCTGAAATGTCACCACCAGTAATGGAATTAGCACCCCTAAGATTGATACTGCTTCAGCAGCGAGGTGCGTGAGGAAGACCGATGGAGGAAATTAAAGGGTAATTAAATTCTCACCAGACTCTGGTTTGTGTGAGGCATCATTAGCAACACAGACAAATGATTCCTTCAGGCTTGGACTATATCACAGAAATGGGCATTTAAGGTGTCATTTGGCTGAAGATTTAGGTACCTCTTAAAACCCAGGAAAAGCCACAAAGGATAGGAATGATTATTTGGAGTGAGATATTCTGATCTTAACTTCTTATATGCTGTTTATCTCTCGGCAGTGCTGTGTTCTATGTCAAATAAAGGATGCCCAACGTCTGTATTTGGGCAAGGGGTTGACAAGCCATTCACAATGGTTCAAACGGCCAAAGAGGATGCTGTCAGAGAAACTAGCATCACCCTGTATGGTGACATCCTTGAATGGTGGGAGCCATTTAGCAGTAAGAACCTAAGAAGAGCCCTGATGCTGGATCAGACCAAGGGTCCATCTAGTCCAGCACTCTGTTCACACAGTGGCCAACTTGACCCTAAGACTCAGTACCATGGCATGTTTCAGTGCTGAACTTCAAGACTGGAACTTGAAAGTAAAGAGGCACATTTCTAGGCATGTGCAAAGGGCATTGCCCTGATAATTTTATAAATTACACCCGGTTTCCACACTCATCTAGATTTAGGAGAGGATGTTCCCAGTCAAAGGGAATGGCTACTAGACAGGATTGAGCTTCAGAACTTCTCTTTATGGAAACAACAGTCTCTTCTCTAAAATTCAGAGGACGGACCAAGACAAATGCAAATAAATTCTACACCCAATATGGGGCTTCCGTTAAATGAAATTATTGGTAACCGAACAGCATTAAAGGGCACTGAAATGCACTGAAGTACTATTTCATGAGCTATCAGCTGGTGCAAAACTGTCAGGGCTACATCTCCGCAGCTCTGAAAATCCCAAAGTCAAAAGAATCCACATGAGGAATTGAAGTTAAAAATAAAAAGAGAATAACCCCCTTTGGAAATAATTTGCTGGGAGGGTCCAACGTTACATCATTAGCTCATCCTGCTCTTTACACATACACACCATCTTGTACAATATCTGCCACAACATTATAAAATGGGGGGGGGAACCCCCTCCTTTCTTAGATTCTTTCTTTCAGTCTTGCTTCCTGTCTGGAGTAATCCTTCTAATCCTTTTAAAACTATTGCAAGACACTGCTAAATCCAGTCCCCGGCCACCATAACTGCTTATTAGAGAAGGAGAAAAACAGTCAGAAAGCTGATTATTTAATGGTGTGCTTAAATAAGGCTAAGATCCCAAAGAACACATGGTTACCTAGTAGTTATTGATAAAAAGGAGAAGGATGCAGGTTTGAGGATGGTTCCCCTGGTCAAAAACCCTTGCATTCCAAGTATCCTAGAGGACATCAACAGATGGAGACCATAATGGCTGGGTTCACACAACACGCTAACCTACCCATGTGGGTTGTTGCTGAACCGTGGGTTGTGTTGTCTGAACTTAGGGTGTTTTCAACAGGATAGGTTGTCATGTTGTTAACCACTCTGAACAATCAACAACAAGCCATGAGTCCTCAAGGTGGCTTGTTTGGGAAAAATAAACCATACTGCATAGTTAACAAGCCACCGTGCGGAAAATGCATTGCATTCAGACGTGATAACCCATCATGCCGAAAACACACTGTGTTCTGACAACATGCTTTCCCACCCTGCAGAAAATGCTCTGGTGTGACATTGGCAACAACACAGTCATTCCCACCATGGCATCGCTTGAAAAAGTGCAGACACATTGGTGGAAATCACTGGCAGATTACTGGAGTTGGGCATAATCAGAGGTTATGTCTTCCTTATGGTTACAGGCATGCTCCACTGAGCATCACATACTGATGAGTTTGGCCACACAAGCCAATGGTATTCAAACAATATATGCATAGCTTAAACATCTCATCTGCTAGACCACCTTTAAGCTACACTCCCAATGGAAGAATTTGTTTACTTATTCACTTCCAAAGATTAACAGATGCCCTTAAAGAATGGACCAGACCTCTTCTGAACACTTGTCAAGACCTTTCAGTTATTGAGGCCTCTATAACCCCATAGATTGACTACTGTAACATGCTCTTTGTGGAGCTACCCTTGAAGGTAGCTGGTGCAGAATGGTGGGTGCAGGGGAGGCCTTACTCAAACCGGGTTTTTTTGCCAACAGTACTGGTTCCTCGTGAGCTCAAAGGGCCCAATTCAAGATGCAAATTCTTAATGTTTAAAGCCTGTCATGGTTGAGTCCTAGGGTGTGTCTACACTATGCTTATATCCAGGGGTCGTCTCCAAGTCGTCCCTATGCATCCCTATGATGCACAGGAGATCCTGGGGGTAACCTGGGACAACTAGGGACTTTTCCCAGGATATCTGGGATCATGGATTTCCCAATATTTCCATGGTCCTGGGTCCATCCCGAGGAGCGTGTGTGCTGTGGCTGCTGCTCCCATGTCATCCCTTTCTCCCCGTGAGTAGTGGGGCTCTTAAAATGGGCACGGAGCTGAACTGGGGCAGTTTGTACCCATCAGGGGTGGGTGGGGGGTACATTTTAAACTTTTTTTAAAAAAAACTTGCATGCGGTTGAGTGCAATTGTGCTCTGTCTCCACTGCAGGAAAAAAAAGGTGGCTGTGATGTCCCTCTTCCCTTCTGGGATGTTGCATGGCTGTCAAGATGCTGGGAGAGGATTGCGGTAAATTTGTGATCCTCCCCCTACCTTGCTCTACACCCTTAGGTGTAGACATGCCCCTAAACTCCCTTAGCGAATGCCTCTCTCTGAGCTCACTTGCCTTGAAAGGCCGCTGAGAGCCCTGTTTCAGGTTCCTTCCATGTGGAGAGTGGCTGAGGCATGGCCTTTCTCAAGAGTTCTGATTGTGTGCCTTTCATTCCGTTCTCATGGGTTTCAGTAAGGCGCAAACGACATGTTGCATTGAGACATGCCACTGTCGGGGTTCGAACCTAAAGCAGCCCAAATATGCTGCAAGTCATAGCAGAGGAAGTTCATGCAGGGAGAGGATACTTCAGCCATTCCTCCCCACAGTCCATTTCCAACTCAAAATCACTCTCCCCAAGCTCAACTACAAGAGGAGGAGGAAGAACAGCTGAAAAGGGCCCTGGGGGAGTGGTTTTAAGCCAATAATAACAACAATAATAACCAAATTTAAGCAGCCCTAGGGTTGGGTCCAGTTTGAAGGGTCTGGGGTAGGAAGTCAGAGGAATCCATCCGGGGGTGAAGTTTGCTGAGCTTTCAACAACTCAGCCCTGTCCCCCACCAATAAAAACCGCCATTTATGCAAATTGGGGCTGAAATTTGCAGGCTTTGTGCTTGTTGTGGCCGTAAAATGTTTAATTTGTGCAAACTGTGTGTTCAATATGCGCAAAACTATGCAATTTGTGCCTGAAAATGGTGCAAATTACAGGCGTGATTTGCACAAATCATGTGCATTGTTGCTGCAACATGTATAGGTGACAATTTTAGAAAGTTGAGTCGGGGCCTCCGGAGAAATCTGTCTAGCCCCCAAGGGCCGAATTTCCCTGTAACGGCCATCCCTAGTCTAGAGTGGCCACCTATGCATCACTCAAAAGGAGGAAATTCATGCCCCCAAAAGAGGGCAGAAGAGGACATGGATTTGCATAAAAATTTCCTATGCTAATAAAAATTACTTATGCACCTAAATGTGTTCAGGTGCACATTTAGAAAGAACTGCTCTCGTTTTAACTGTGATTTGTTCAATCTAAATCCACCAGCCCGCACACTGTCTTGTTTAATTGGATTTTACTGTTTTAAAATTTCATATTGTTTTTAACATATCAATGGTTTAATTTGTTTTAGTACTGTTTATTTATTGTTCTATTTTATATGGATGGTTTTATCTGTATGATGCCCTGAAATCCTTGTGATATAGGGCGGGATATAAATGTTTTAATAAATAAAATACCTGCATATTTGCTCAGTCTGCTGCCCAGGTGCTAACTACTGATGGACAACTTCAAGGCCCCCCATTACTCTCCATTCTTAGGGTGCTTTAACCTTCAACCGGATTTGGGTTGGACAACCCTTCATGCATAGAATGCCTTTAAACAGAGGACTGCCCTTTCACAGTCCTTCAAATAGAGAACTGCATCCTGTAACATAGGCGATATGGCCACCCTAGTGGGCAAAGTGCCTTCTGAAGTCTTCCCTTCTGTCAGGGGCCCTGACGGGCTAATCTGGCTGTGACGGCAGTGGGCAGTACCCAACACTGCTGCACTGCTAGCAAAATCTGAATGCTAGCACAATGGGAAGCCAGTGCTTGCTAGCACAACCAGAAAGTAGCCCTTCCAGAATGAAATAACGTGCCTAGTCCACAGAAGGATTCTCCACTGACGTGCCCCATCCCAGAATCGCTTGTTTGGGTTGGTTTCCAGAGTTGTGCTAAGAAGAAGCACTAGTTTCACATTGTGCTACCGCAGCAATCGGCAACTTTTTTCTTTCTTTTTTTACTGTGGGCATCTTTGGCAATTTGAGAAACTGTCCTGGTCGCCACCACAAAATGGCTGCCAGGGGAGGCGTGGCAAAGGACAAGCAACCTGCCCCAAAGGTAGAGCCCAAGGCAGAAGTGGGGTCTGAACCCTCAACACACCAAACGACTCCTTTGAGACCACAGTTTTCAACACCCCACAGAAAGCTATTTCACAGCAATCCCAGCAGCTGGTAAGAAAAAGCGTTAATTTTTATTTTTAAAGTGTCCAAGGGAGCATTGATGTCTATGGGCACCACTTTGCCTACCCCTTGTTTTCATGAGCACAACGTGTTTAGAACTGACAAAACGCCAGCACTGGATATAATCCAGTGTTCAGAGCAGTGGTGGGCAGCTAGGCCTAACCACCATTTAAATTTCCCACAATTCCACAGGGTGATGCTAGGTCAGGGGCATTGTGGGAAATTAAAAATGGTGGCTAGATACCGCAGCCTGATGCTGCTTAGCATGACAGACTAGAAAAAAAAGGGATGGGGATATGCAGGGCAGGGGTCCCCAACCCCCGGGCCACGGACCGGTCCCGGTCTGTGGCCTGTTAGGAACCGGGCCATGCAGGTGAGCTGCTTTCACCCACCCATCCCCACTCTAGTGTACCTGGGCGCAGGGCGCCATCTCACCTGCCCAGCCGAAGTGAAGCCAGGATGCTGGAGTGGGGAGGGTGGGCTGGGCTTCTCAAAACCATCCCCTCACACACACCCCCGGTCCGTGGAAAAATTGTCTTCCACAAAACCGGTCCCGGGTGCCAAAAAGGTGCCCGCTGGTCCAGGGCATGCATCAGCACTGGGTTGTGCCAGAGCGTTGGGACGTTGGCAGCCACCCAGAGATAACCGGGGTGGGTGGGTGGTGGGTAGGAGGGCGTGATGCTAGACCTACTTTTGCCATTAGCCATTTCCTATTCAGATGCAACCCCCCAGGGCTGTTTGGGATTTAAACAATAAAGTGCCAATAACGACACAAGAACGCTGTTTAATGTGTACTTTCAACTTAACACTAATTTGTACTAAAATGTCTTTCAATAAATATAGGGAAAAATGGATGCTAATTTCTGGCTGCTAGTTGGTTGAGACCGCTGTCTTTCCAACGAATGTCTTGATGTTGTAGAATCATAGAATAGTAGAGCTGGAAGGGGCCTACAAGGCCCTTGAGTCCAACACCCTGCTCAATGCAGGAATCCACCCTAAAGCATCCCTGACAGATGGTTGTCCAACTGCCTCTTGAAGGCCTCTAGTGTAGGAGAGCCCACAAATTCCCTGGGTAATTGGTTCCATTGTTGTACTGCTCTAACAGTCAGGACGTTTTTCCTGAGGTCCATCTGGAATTGGGCTTCCTGTAACTTGAGCCCATTATTCTGTGTCCTGCACTCTGGGGTGATCGAGAATAGATCGTGGCCCTCCTCTGTGGGACAACCTTTCAAGTATTTGAAGAGTGCTATCATGTCTCCCCTCAATCTTCTCTTCCCCAGGCTAAACATGCCCAGCTGTTTCAGTCTCTCCTCATAGGGCTTTGTTTCTAGACCCCTGATCATCCTCGTTGCCTGAAGTGTAGAGCCCAGAACTGGACGCAATACTCAAGATGAGGCATAACCAGTGCTGAATAGAGGGGAACCAGTACCTCACGTGATTTGGAAGCTATACTTCTATTAATGCAGCCCAAAATAGCATTTGCCTTTCTTGCAGCCATATCGCACTGTTGGCTCATATTCAGCTTGTGATCTACAACAATTCCAAGATCCTTCTCATTTGTAGTATTGCTGATCCAAGTATCCCTCATCTTGTAACTGTGCATTTGGTTTCTTTACCCTGAGTGTAGAACTTGGCATTTATCCCTATTAAATTTCATTCTGTAGTTTTCAGCCCAGCACTCCAGCCTATCAAGATCACTTTGAAGTTTGTTTCTGTCTTCCGGGGTATTAGCTATCCCACCCAATTTTGTGTCATCTGCAAATTTGATAAGCGTTGCATGTGTTTATGATTGCTTTATTGTGTGTGTTTTTAAAATGTATACTATGCATATTTTTTTTTAACGTAAGCCATCTTGAGCAATTCCAGGAAAGGCAGACTAAATGTGTTTCAGATACATAAATTGTAGAGCACTAAGCATGTTGTCAGAGCTAAATTAAATAGCAGTCAAGATATTTCTGAGCCAGTACCAGGATAAAACAGAATTTTTTAAAACTGTTCTATGATGCAATGCCCCCTTCTCTATATATATTTAAGGAAACCTCTTTACTTTCATCCTAAAACAATATCATAGTTCAAACCTTTTATTTTCTCTTTTTTGCGGCTTGATCATGTGACCCCCTTCTCATTTTCCTTTCATGCTGGTCAACTTTTAAGTGTACATACATGTAAGATTTCAATCCCCGGCCAGTTAGTTTCACTTTTACATACCCCTTTTGCATCGATCACACCAGGTTTTGAGTTAAATTTCACTGTCTTTAAACGCGCTCTCTCTTTCCTTTCAACCCTGGCGAGAGAAAGAGAGAGACAGAGGGAGAAAATATGTAAAATGATGTGCCACTGTTTATTCATGATTAATACTTGTTAGATACCTATACAAGCCCCCCCAGGTGTTGCACAAAATTATTTAAGAATATAACAATAATACAATAAACAATCCAACAATTAATTTTGGAAATCCTAAATATAAACACCAAAATAAACAGATACCTACATGGTAAACCAAAATAGAAATTGCAGAAGCTAAAACCATCAACAATGCCACAGGGACAAAATGGTAAGCCCTTACAAGGCCTAGGAGGACAAATACACATTTTGGTGGACTTCTCCAGGGAGTGCATTCCATAATCGGGGGTGGGGGGTGCTGAAAAGTGTATCTCTCCCCCTGGCCTTATCCATACCCTTAGGCCTTCCGGGATGGGGTTGGGTGCGGGGTTGATCCCAGGCTTGCCTGCCTCTGGGATCGTCCCCCTGCATCTAAACGCCAGTGCATCATCCCGGAACTGAAGAGGGATGTTCCGGTGTAAAAATTTTGGTTTTTAAATGGAGGCGACATTGAGCAATTGTGCGGGTGTGATCCTGCACCAGAAATAAATAGTTTAAACAAACAGACAAACAAACAAACAACACTTTAAAACTCAGCACCCCAATACTCCGAGAGCCATTCTGGGGATGGCGAAAATGCTGCCCACCATCCCCTGATGGGCATGGAGCGCCCCTGCACAGCTCCATGCCCGTCTGAAGAGCCCCGCTACTCGCGGGGAGGGAGGACCCAGGAGCGGCTGCCACACCATCCAGGGTTGCTCCGGGACCGCAGGAAAAATCAGGAAAACTGTGGTCCCAGTTATCCTGGGATAACTGAGAGTTCATCCCCAGTTGATCCTGGTATCCCCATTTGGATGCACAGGAATGACGTCAAGCTGACCCCGGGATAACTGTCTGGTGTAGATCAGGCCTCTCTCTCTCTCTCTCTCTCTCTCTCTCTCTCTCTCTCTCTCTCTCTCTCGGCCAGCCTCCAAAGTTAAGAATGAGGGGTCAATCAAAGGAGAGCATTTGCACACATACATATATATGAGAGGAGGTGTTCTGTCAGGTTCCAATGTCCAAGCTGTGCAGCAAATTAAAGATCAAAAATAGCACTTCGAATTGGGTCTGGAAACTAATTGGAAGCCAACGCAGGTGAGAAAATAGCAGTATACCATGCCAGTTATAACATTTGTGCACTAACCTGAGAACTTTCATTAACCCTCAGGGCACTTTATATGTGTATCTACGAAGAGGGGCATATCAGCACACCCTCATGACAGATTCCTGGGTAAACTCGATCCAGTGTAGACAATGCACAAACTAGGGTTGGGTCTCCGATGGATTATTATAATATATTTTCACAGGCCATTCAAAGGATCCCTGTGCCATCAGAGCTGCGTATGTTCCAGGAATAGCAGATCCCCCCCTCCCAAACACACTAAGGCCACAGCTAGACCTAAGGTTTATCCTGGGATCATCCAGGGTTCGCCCCTGCCTGAGCACTGGATCCCCTGTGTGTCACCCAGGGCCTTGCTAGACCTACCGGATAATCCGGCCGGGAGTCGGGGCGACGGCGCGCTACAGCTCGTGTGTGCCGTCGCCCTTTTCCAGACGTAACACGCGACGGGGCAAGGGAAAGCCCCATCGCATCCGACATTTTAAAAAAATCTTAAAGGGGCATGTGCACAGGAGCACACCGCTGGAAAAGGTAGGTTTAAAAATAAATAAACATAGGGTCCCCTGCTCCCCCTGCCCCTGATTTCCCCCCCACAATGCCTGATGCACCCCCTGCCCGCTCGCTCGCCCATCCTCCCCCCGTCCTCCATGCCTTGTCCCCCGTCCTTCTTCCCCCCATCCCCGATGCCTTGTTCCCTGTTCTTCTTTTCTCCCTGTCCGCCATGCCCGTGCCTGTGCCCGTGCCCATTCTTCTCCCCCCCCTCTCTCCTGCCGGGTCCAGCCTTTCCCCCGGCCCCTATCTCCCCTCCCGTGATTCCCCCCCCCGGCCCAATGGGCACAGCGCTCCTATGAGCGCTGTGCCCAGTCCGTGGCTTCTCCTGGCTACTCGCAGGAAGCGAGCAGCCTGGAAAAGCCACGGAAGTCTCTTTGTGGAGAGCCCTGACATTGGAGCTGCCAAGGTATCAAAACACTAGCAGGACCTTGTTGTTTATTCGTTCAGTTGCTTCCGACTCTTCGTGACTTCATGGACCAGCCCACGCCAGAGCTTTCTGTCGGCTGTCGCCACCCCCAGCTCCCCCAAGGTCAAGTCTGTCACCTGCAGAATATCATCCATCCATCTTGCCCTTGGTCGGCCCCTCTTCCTTTTGCCTTCCACTTTCCCTAGCATCAGCCTCTTCTCCAGGGTATTCTGTCTTCTCATTATGTGGCCAAAGTACTTCAGTTTTGCCTTTAGTATCATTCCCTCAAGTGAGCAGTCTGGCTTTATTTCCTGGAGTATGGACTGGTTTGATCTTCTTGCAGTCCAAGGTACTCTCAGAATTTTCCTCCAACACCACAGTTCAAAAGCATCTATCTTCCTTCGCTCAGCCTTCCTTATGGTCCAGCTCTCGCAGGACCTACGCTACTGCTTTAAAGCACTTTAAAGCGCTTTATAACAGTTTTGATAACTGCTGGGGCCCAGGACACACTCCATATACAGTTGTCAAAATAGTTATAAAGCACTTTAAAGCAGATTGGGCGACTGGCTGGTGTCAGCAGCAAGTCCCCTCCCGCCCCGGTTTCATTTTCTCTCTCTCTCCCCTGAACATTTTTCTTCTCACGGGCATCCATTGTTGGGAAATTATCTACACCAGCTACAGGTCTGCTGTAGTTCTCCCCCAGATTTCGGGGCTGTGCTTCAAACCTTGGTGGATCCAAATCCTCCCCCAGCACTCCCAGGGAATGCCCCCCCCCCAAGCTCTCTGCATTTCCCCCTCTCTGAGCCTGGAGAGTTATGGGATGTGGAAGTTTCTGCAGAGGCTGAAAGTGGAGTTACGAATTCTGATTTCCCCTCATGAGGTCCAGCCTCTCTTTCCACCCTTGGACGGGGAGATCCAATCGATCATGTGACCCACCCACCCCGGAACGCCCTCTGAAGGACCACAGGATTGCACCCAAAATAAATATTAAACCAAAGACACAGCAGAGGTTGAACAGGTGGAGCATTTCAGGAGAAACCCAACATCTGACAGCTTCTTTTGAAGGATACTTAAGGATGGTTTTGTGAGGTGGGCTGTGGGTGTGGGGTTTTTTTGGTCCACAGGAGCTGGTGTGAAAAGACCATGGGTTAATTCTCTGGGAACAAAACGATTGGGAGAGCATTCCCTCCAAGAAGCAGTAAAAAAAAGACTTCTGTTTCGATGTTGCTTGTTTTTAACGTTGCCAGCTGCAACACGCCAAGCTCAGGTTACTATAGTTACAGATGAACTTTGGAATAAATGATCCCCCCCCCCCCCGAAGCAGAATGATGTACATATGGAAACGGCTGAAACGCATATTCTATGTGCGATCTTTCAGCCACAGGAAAAAAGTCTTAATTTTAAATTCACTGATGAAACTCTATATTAGAAAGGAAGGTCGGGGGAGGGGATGGAGGGAAATCAAGACTTGAGGCTGTGTAATCTCCTAAATGGAAAAAGCGGTGCTGTCTCTGAGAGAGAGAGAGAGAGAGAGAGAGAGAGAGAGAGAGAGAATTAGCTCCCAGCTAATACGACTTCTAAAATTATTATTATTACTATTACTTTGTTTTCTCTCTCTCTCTGCTCATCCCTGGATGCTGCTTCATGTTATTTGACCACTAATTCATTGCATGCAAACTAAAACTGGTTGATGTTTAAAAATGGCTCCAGACTGAGCTTCCAGGTTATGGTAACCCAGCCATGTGCAGGATGAATGCACCGAGGGCACTTGGTGGGCTATGGTGTAAAAAGAATGCTGTACTAAATCATAGAATCATAGAATAGCAGAGTTGGAAGGGGCCTACAAGGCCATCGAGTCCAACCCCCTGCTCAATGCAGGAATCCACCCTAAAGCATCCCCGACAGATGGTTGTCCAGCTGCCTCTTGAAGGCCTCTAGTGTGGGAGAGCTCACAACCTCACCAGGCAACTGATTCCATTGTCGTACTGCTCTAACAGTCAGGAAATTTTTCTTTATGTCCAGCTGGAATCTGGCTTCCTTTAACTTGAGCCTGTTATTCCGTGTCCTGCACTCTGGGAGGATCGAGAAGAGATCCTGGTCCTCTTCTGTGTGACAACCTTTTAAGTATTTGAAGAGTGCTATCATGTCTCCCCTCCATCTTCTCTTCTCCAGGCTAAACATGCCCAGTTCTTTCAAATAAGCTGTTGGTCTGATTGAATGTGTTGCCTTTTCAGCCTCCATTATAGTTTGCTGGTAAATTTTGGTGGCAAATCACAGTTTTTTGGGTTATTTTTTACTGCCATTCCACCAAATTTTGCCAGTTTGGCAGTGGCAACAACCGCAGCAGGAGTGTGTCTCATGAGAGAGGAGGGGGAATTGCCCCCCTAGGGTGACCATATGAAAAGGAGGACAGAAACCCTGTATCTTTAACAGTTGTATAAAAATGGGAATTTCAGCAGGTGTTATTTGCATGCATGCAGCACCTGGTGAAATGCCCTCCCCATCACAACAGTTATTTATTTATTTATTTATTTAAAACATTTATATCTCGCCCCATATCATTAAGATCTCAGAGCAGCATACAGATAAAAGCATACAGTATAAAACAATAAATATGTACAGTTAAAAATAAATTAAACCATGAACCAAGTTAAAACAATATATAATTTAAAAGCAGTAAAAGCAGTTAAAACAATGTACCAGTGAGTTTAACCATTAAAGGCTTAAAGCTGCAGGAACCTTGCCTATTTTCATATCTGGTCAAGAGGGCAGGGCTCCTGCAGCTTTATCTGTTATGACGAAGAGGGAATTTCACCAGGTGCTGCATGCATACCAATGACCCCTGCTGAAATTCATTTTCATAATGTGCTGCTTTTAATAATGTATTAGTTTTAAACATTTTAATTAGTTATACGTATTCTATGGTGTTTGCATTTGCGTTGTACCCTGCCGCGATCCAGAGGGAGAGGCGGGTAACAATTTTATTTATTTATTTATTTATTTATTACATTTCTATACCACCCAATAGCCGGAGCTCTCTGGGTAGTTCACAAAAATTAAAACCATTCAAAGTATAAAATAGGGTGACCATATTTGGGAAACCAAAAAAGAGGACACCTAGTGTGTGTGTGGGGAAGCAGCTTTCTGAGTCCTGCAGAAAGTACGTTATTCCCCCGCCACCTTAATGAACCCGATTGGAGTGGAGGAGGGGAAAGGATTTCATTCTGCACCACCACCATCCACTCCAATTGGGGCCTTTTCTATAATGTCCACGAATGACCCACTTTCCCCTTTAAGACCTCAATTGGAGCTCGGGGTGGGGGAATGATGTGCCTCAAGAAAGCATGTCATTCCCTCCTGCCATGCTAATGGCAACCTTAAAGGGGAAGGTGTGTCATTCCAGGACATTATTGAAAATTATAGAAAATCCCCCCTGACACCATGGAAAGAACAAAAACCAGGACAAATCCGGGGAAATCCTGACAGTTGATCACCCTAGTATAAAACAAGAGTATAAAACCATAATATAAAATACAATATAAAAGCTCAACCAGATAAAAACAGCAGCAATGCAAAATTACAAATTTAAAACACCAAGTTAAAATTTATTTATAGACTGTTAAAATGCTGGGAGAATAAAAAGGTCAATTTATCATTATTATTATTAATATTATTATTGATACAGGAGCCCTGTCCTCCTTTCCATATGGTCACCCTATCCTGGATACCCCCCACCTCAAAGTTGCCAACTCCTGCCTTATGTTAGTAGGCCCCTTGGTGCCATTTTAAATTTTCCACAATGCCCCGGAGAACCCAACATAGCATCATTCAGGGGCATGGTGAGAACTTGAAATGGCAACCCCCAATGGATGTGTGTCTATGTGCCATTTTAAATAAATTCCCAGGATGTCCTGGAATGGTACTAAGTTGTTTTGTAGAAGCCCACAGCTAGGGTCAATGGCAGACCCGTTTGGAGTGCATGGCCCCAGCAGCTGACCCTTCCAGTTCTCCGTCTAACACACTGCTTCTAGATGGATCAAGTTTTAAAAATCTTTCTGTTTTCCCCTCTTCTATTCAAATGCCAGAAGTGTACAGAGGGAAACGTCCTTCATGAATAATTTTCAAGGGCAAGGAACCAGCAGTCTTGCCCACTGCAAACCCCCCTCTGGACACAAAAGTCATGTTACATCTTGTTATTCTGCCTGGCTTGTTAGTAGGACATGTGTATCCACTTGACTGGGTTTCCCTTTTAGACGGGGAAAACACTAAGCAAGATAACTTTTTCAACATCCCTCAAGATTTTAATCCTCGGCTTTTAACGTAAGAACGGGTTTGTTAGCTTTATCTGAAGCGAGGGCTTTGAGCGCGCTTCCTCACGCAAAGGGGAAAAGATAAAGATACGGCATGAATTGATACGCACAAATGTGACCCTCTCCCGATTTATTCCTCCCCTCTTGGAAATGCCAGAAACATCTTCACAGTCAGAATAATAATGTCCAAGAAAACCACACTTCCGAAACATCTCTGAACGTTATTGTATTTCCTATCAGCAAGATTTGCTTTAACCTCAGATGAACTTGGAGTTTTATTTTAAACTTAGAAGTGTATTTTCTTTTTCGTGAAGGTAACTCTCTTGGACTCAGCATGGGAGTGTAGTTAGTTTGCCATATGTATTATTAACTCCTTAATATGGTTAGGGGAAGCTTCCCCTGTCCCTGCATAGTGCTTTTCACAGGGACAGTTGTTCTTGCCTTTTTTGATTAGCAAACCTCTGAGCCAATCTATTAATTAATTAATTAATTAATTAACTCTTTCAAAGTCCCTGTACACTTTCTGCCAATGCACTCCAGGTAGTGAACAATTTAATACAATGGCATACCAAGCAAAAGACACAATACCAAAAAAAAGAAGAGGAAATCAGAGGAAAAAAGGAAAAAGGCAAATAAAGGAACCAACTCTTGCATAACAGTACCAGGATAACTGAGCACTGCTGGAGACAGTTATGGGAGGAAAGAAGAGCTAAATGGCAGAAGATCCCAGCTGAGCCACCAGACAGGGCTTTATTTTACCACCTCTCCCACAGATGTAGGTGGAGTGGCTACTGATGGAGGCAGTTCTGTGAGGGGAGGAGCCAAATGGCAGGACATCCCAGCTGAGCCACCAGACGGGGCTTCATTTTACCACCTTCCCTCAGATGCAGGTGGAATGGCTACTGATGGAGGCAGTTCCATGAGGGGAGGAGCCAAATGGCAGGAGATCCCAGCTGAGCCACCAGACGGGCTCCATTTTACCACCTCTCCCTCAGATGCAGGTGGAGTGGCTACTGATGGAGGCAGTTCTGTGAGGGGAGGAGCCAAATGGCAGGACATCCCAGCTGAGCCACCAGACGGGGCTTCATTTTACCACCTTCCCTCAGATACAGGTGGAACGGCTAATGACGGAGGCAGTTCCATGAGGGGAGGAGCCAAATAGCAGGAGATTCCAGCTGAGCCACCAGATGGGGCTTCATTTTACCACCTCTCCCTCTGTTGCTGGTGGAATGGCTACTGATGGAGGCAGTTCTGTGAGGGGAGGAGCCAAATGGCAATTGATTCCAGTTGAGCTCAGGGAGGGGGAGTTTCTCCTTCCTCTCTCCCAGATGCAGCCAGGTGCAATGGTAACTAATAATTACAGTCCTTGAAGGGCAGAAACCAAGTTATATACTTCTGCTAAAGGGCAGGAAGACAGGACAAAGGAAGAGAGTGTGCTGCATTTGCATTCAGGTTTAATCTGGGTCAGGACTAAAACTGCTAACTTTTAAATTAAAGTATTCCTCCCCCACACCTCATATACTGGCAAAGTCTGAGAGGTCAGGGGCAGAACCGAAGCAGAAACTGGCTGAACGTGGACTCCAGAGGAATCAGCGATAAATCACTGTGCTATATTAACATGACATGTAGCATCCTTAATCACAGGCTTGTTTTAATTAAGGAAGCATATATTAGAAGTTAAGGATGTCAGAGAAAGCTGAAATGGATTCCAATGATTTTGGATTTGTAGGAATTTCACTTGTGGGATCTATAGCAGACCGGTATCTTCTGAATCGCATGGATTCTATGGACTTGCAGGCCTTTTTTTTTTTTTACTGTCTGAAATTATATCCAAATTTAGATGTACAAAACTATGGAAGTTACTGGAAAATACACTAATATGTGTGCCTTTAACGCCCCCCCCCCCATTTTATACATCTTCAAACTCTTTTCAGCCTCTGCTGTGTAGCGCCCATTCTTTGTGCGCTCTGCTCATTGATTTTACACTGAGCTAAGTAAATGTGCAAAATGTTATGTGCCAGTGGAAGTTATGTAAACTACGGCAGACTTTTATTTTTTTTAGCAGACTTTTCTAAAGGTTGTGGGAGCGGGAAATATACTTCCATCAAATAGCAGACGACGGGGCAAAAGACGCCTGACTATCCACAAAATACAGATGGAATGGATTAAACAAAATCTGTAGGTCCCTAATTAGAAGACATCCCCTTGTGAGAATATTGGTGGGGTGGCACTGGCACCATTGTTCAGCATCTTTGGGCATCTGTTGAAGGCCTTATCCGAGGGTGGGGGTTTAGCTTTGCTGCCCCTCTCTCTCTCTCTCTCTCTCTCTCTCTCTCTCTCTCTCTCTCTCTGTAGGGCTGATTGGCCCCAGAAGGAGAAGCAACCTCAGTAACCATCGATTATCAAAGGAGACGATCACCTTGCTAGGAGTAGTTCTGCAGACATCTCTTATCAACCCCCGGAGGAAGGCCTTTGAAAGAACACAGGCCGAAGTGCGTCAGGCTTTGAAATAAACTATTTAAAGCACCCTGAGAACCTGTTTCTCCCCATTTTTCTGTCCTGACCTGGATGCTCTGCACTTTTTGGTTTTTTGCAGCTGAATAGGAAACAGCAGGAAGGAACAGATGAAGAGGACGAAGAGGAGGAGGACCTACTTAGGACAGCAGGTCCACTGAAAACCAGGACACATCACTGCTATGGGGACATGTGGATAATGTGCAACTAGATCTGAGTTCTAAGTCTCCACTCGGCCATGGAAACCCACTGGGTGACTTTGGGCCAGTCACAGACTCTCAGCCCAGCCTACCTCACCGGGTTGTAGTGAGGATAAAATGGAGGAGGGTTATGTACGCCACCTTCGGTTCCTTGGAGGGAAAAAGGCAGGATATAAATGAAATAAATAAAATAAATAAACATCCAAGGGAGACTTTATCCATGTGCAGCACAAATGTAGAAGAACACAAAAGATCTGGAAATGATAACCGAGGCAAATCAAGAATGTCCACAAGACTTTGGAAAGAGAAAGCTGAACTGGCAAAGAGAGTTGGGGAATTCAAGGTTTGGAAGACAATCGGAATGGTTAACATCACGGCTTTGAAGAAATTGCCCACTGGCCAAAATGGCCCTGATTGTCCCACCACCCTGTTCAAGGGCGGCAAAATGGGGAGGGCATTTTTGGCTATTTTTGTGGGCAGGAGGAATTGGTGAATCTTTTCAGTGTCATGATGGCAGTGCTGCTTTCCTCCTCATCCTCCTTTTTAACTGTGGCAAGTACATTCTCCCTCTTTCTGCTATGCTTCCAGCCACCATCTTCCTTCCCCAGAAGTTGATGGCTGCACTGAGAGAGAGACACACGGAGAGAGAGAGAGAGAGACTGCATGGGCATGCATGGATTCCCCCCCTCCTTTTAAATGAAGATGGAAAGCTTCCCACCTCTTGAAATGAATTCCCACCCACAAACAGGGATGGACAAATCTGTCAACGTCAGTTTCTCATTTTCCCTGTCTTAAACTGGGTTCATCCTGAATTTTGAGAATTTCTCCAGTCTCAGAATTTTGTTTTTTCTTTAAAGTTTGCATGAAAATGCATAAGCATTATTGCGCAAACTCCTCCCAATATCTGCATTTTTGTGTGTTTGTTTGTCTAATATGCGCATTCTTCTTTGCAAGCAGTTGTTTGCGAATATGATTTTCTCGAATATATGCATTTTCATATGTTTTGACTAGAGCGTTCCATTGCAAAATTTAGAAAAGCACAAATTTTCAGTTTTAGTTCTTATAGTGGTTCAACAGTGCAAAAATCTGGTTAAGCTCACATTGGCCCTGTTCAGACAACACACTAAATCATGCTGCTTAAACACAAAATGGTTACCAGAATGCATTGACCTTAATGCATTTCACTAATCCTTTTGTGGTTAAGCAGCGTGGTTTAGCGTGTTGTCTGAACCGGGCCATTAAAATGTGAACTGAATAAATTCCTTCCCATTCTCGATCAACAAAAGCTTGCCCTGATTTCAGTGGTTATTTCAGGGCTGAAATGCTTGATCGAACTATGTGAGCCAAGGGCTTTATGATAATGTCTTGTCAACAAAAGAGTCATGGTTGCCAGTTGTTAAACATATCACTGTGTGATATTCTCCTGGATATAAAACAACCCCATAGATCTATTTAGTATAGCCTTGTGATAAAGACTGATGGAGAAGCGTGGATCTCATCCGTATACTTTTGAACATTTTCATGGAAGTTTTCATGTAATGTTAGTACAAAAGAACCAGTGTGGTGTAGTGGCTAAGGTGTTGAACTGGCAGTTGAGAGATCCAGGTTCTAAGCCCCACTCAGCCATGGAAACCCACTGGGTGACTTTGGGCCAGTCACAGACTATCAGCCCAACCTACCTCACAGGGTTGTTGTTGTGAGGATAACAGGGGCCTTAGCTAGACCTACCTGTTAGTCCGTGACGGAGGGGTGAAGATCTTTCGATGGTTTTATTGTGAGATTCCCCCCTCAGTTTACACACGGCACGCGGCGACTTCAGATGGAGAGGCGTACCACCCACCATTTCTTATTTTTTTCTTAAAGAGGCAGCAGCGCACGAATGCTCATGCGCAAAAGGTAAGGATTTTTTTAAAAAAAAATAATTTAATTTCCCTGCTCCCCCCATTCCACCCCCGATGGGTACAGTGCTCCTGAGGAGCTCTGCACCCTGTGCGCGGGTCCCGGCTCCTCGCAGGGAACCATGGGGAGCCAGGACAAACCGCGGTGCCTGTCCACACGTTCCACGGTCTTGGGCTCAGCCTGAGACCTCGGAAAAACCGGGCCTAAAGGGGAGGGCGAGATCCCGGGGCAAGGGAGGGATCATCCCTCCCTGATCCTGGGATACCCTGTGCGTCATGTGGACACACAGGGACGATCCCGGGGTATGTTTCGTATCCCAAGAGAGACCTGGGAATGTGAACTAATAATATGGAACAGACACACACACACACACTGGCAGCCCATGCAGGCAGTGTAAATATGGAACAGAATGAAGAAAAAAAGATGGAGCTGGAGGAGAAACGAGTAATCACATCTAGAGGAAGAATTGTGAGAAAACCTCTAAGATTTGGGTACAAAAATTGAAAAAATTGAAAAAAGGAACGATGTAATGATTGTGTGCTGATTGGGTTAATTGACTTGAGTGAGTGTTCTAGCGATTTGTATAAATGCATTCACCTGACATGGGAGAGGCAGTTTTTGTATGTATCGTGACTCACTTGAAATAAAGGTTATTCTTCGTATGCTGGCTGCAGGAAGTTCTTCAGATATATGAAACCATAAATACTACATGCGTCATGTGGACACACAGGGACGATCCCGGGGATCACCCCGGGATTTCACCCATTCTAGCTATGGCCATGGAGAAGAGGAGGATTATGTACGCCGCCTTGGGTTCCTTGGAGGAAAAAAGGCGGGATATAAATGTAATAAATAAATAAATACAAATAAAATAAATACAACATTAGAAAATAATAATCTCACAACAAATGCTTGGCCACAGCAACATATACTGTGTGTGTGTGTGTGTGTGTGTGTGTGTGTGTGAACTGGGCACAATACCTCCTTTTGCTGGGTATAACTCCCATCTCTTCACTGTCTCCCTCCAGCATCACCCTTCTCGCCTGCCACCATTCATCATCGGATGCGTTGATCACATGCAGGATGTCTCCATACTTGAAGCTGAGTCCTTGGCTAGGGAGGCCGCTGTCCTTGCCTTTGTCATAGTCAAACATGGCTCTGGCAGAAGGAAAGAGAGACACAAACAAGAGTTGATGATCCCTGATCGTGACAGCGCTTACGCACCCACCACCTTCTTTATTCAGTGACCTTACCTTTAATCACATTTTAAAGCAAACCTCTTTCAGGGAAGATCTGACTTAAGCTGTCGGCAGAAAAAGAAGCATTCCTCCGTCCCCACACCCCATCTGGGAAAGAACATGTATCTGCACGAGGCTGACTATTTTTTTTTTAAAAAAAGATTTGCCCATAAAGGATATCCTGTCTCTAAAAAGGAACTCATTCCATGAAGTCTCTGGATCTCTCTTCTAAACATATATACAGCGAGCAAGGGGGAGGAGATTTTGGGTGGTGGGTGCCACAATGCCTCCGTGGGACCCACTGGGTGCTGCTCCCTGCTACTGAACCACTGAATTGGCGGTCTAAATTTGGTGGCATGGTGGCAAGAAAGAAATGGTGATTGAAATCCCTACAAAAATACACGGTGTTCAGAAGTCAAACTGTGCACATGGGAGGCTCCTGGGAGCTCGTTCGGCCAGGTGGGAAATTGCCCACTTCTGGAAAAGCGACAGACCTTTTGACCATCAACGCCGGTTTGATAAGATTTGGAAACAAGCTTTAAGTGATAAGTTGACTCAACATAGCAGGTTAGCAAGAAGGGAAATAACGTCAGACACATTTTTGGGAAACTGGTTGGACTTTTTCTCATTTATTAATATGAATCCTGGCGAACCTAGACCTCCAATGACTCAGGAATCCTTTTGGTCAGAGGTTCTAACTTAACCTGCATCTTTTTCGGTACTAGAAAGTATAGATTTGTTTAAGATTTCTATATTTACTAAGTGCTTATTGAAGGTATGAACACCCATGCTTTTTTATAGTGGTGCTGTGGGAACATTTGTATTGTTGTTGGGTGTTTTCTTTTACTCTGTGTGTTTATTGTATCTGTCCTTACTTGAAAATCAATAAAAAATAGTATTAAAAAGAATAAGGCACATGGCAAATACAGCAATAGCAGTGATCGGAGTGACTGGGTGCTGTAAAAGTCCTGGGGCCTTTGATGCTCAACTCTGAGAAACAGAGACAATATTGTACTTTGTTTCTAATTTAGGAAGGTATTTTCCCTCTATGTCTTCTTAGCAGGCAAGTCCCCAACATGTATTGATTGATTGATTGCATTTTTATACCGCCCAATAGCTGAAGCTCTCTGGGCGGTTTACAAAAATTAAAACCATAAAAACCATTCAAAATATAAAACAAACAGTATAAAAGCATAATATAAAATACAATATAATGACACAACCAGGATAAAATCAAGCAACAATGCAGAAATTAATACAGATTTAAAATACAAACTTTAAACAGCAAAGTTAAAATTAAATTGCTTAACTGTTAAAAAGCTGAGAAAATAAAAAGGTCTTTACCTAGCATCTAAAAGAGTACAGTGTAGGCGCCAGGCGAACATCTTTAGGGAGCTCATTCCACAGCCAGGGTGCCACAGCAGAGAAGGCCCTCCTCCAGGTAGCCACCTGCCTCACTTCCTTTGTCAGGGGCTCACGGATAGAATCATAGAATAGCAGAGTTGGAAGGGGCCTACAAGGCCATCAAGTCCAACCCCCTGCTCAATGCAGGAATCCACCCTAAAGCATCCCTGACAGATGCTTGTCCGGAGAAGGACCCCTGAGAATGAGGTACGTATGGGAGGAGGCGTTCCTTCAGACAGCCTGGACCCAAGCCGTTTAGGGCTTTGAATGTTAATACCAGCGTTTTGAATCAGTCCCAGAACTGGATAGCATGCGGACAGCACACAGGTGGGGCTGGAAAGGGAGTCAGGGTGGTGCCAGTATGTCTGCCCACCTCTCTCTCTCTCCACACAATCTTAATTGCATGGAGGGAACACTGCCTGAATGGGGCAGTTGTTAATGGCTCTCCTGAATGAGATCTACACCTCATGTCATATTGATACAGTCCTATCGCGGTGATGCTACAGCCCTCTTGTGCATTTATAATTCATAGCAGACACAATGACATCTTTGCAGTATTTTAGAAGATACAGAATAAAAAGCAGGAAATCTTCTGATATAAAAATACAACAGTGCAAGGCTTATTACTAGAGATCTACCAGACTGATCTTGCTTAAAAAAACACACACCTAAAAACTGAAGCTTGTGCAGCATAGATGTGCAGAAAATTGGCTGAGGCTGATGGGAGTTGGAGTCAGAAGCATCTTGAAGGCGCATGGCTCCAGAAGGCTAGAAAGTAGAATAAGCATATGGGTGGCTCTTATGGCATTCAATTGTTCTCCTACTTCCCAGCAGAGTGCTAATGATTCACACACACAGCGCAACTCTGTAGAGTCACCCATGGGGAGGTGGCTCCCAAGCAGGTATGTGTGTGTGTTTGTGTGTGAGAGAGAGACTCTGGGTATGTCTACACCACAAGGGTGTAGGGGGAGGATCGCGGACTTAATGGCTTCCGCAATCCTCCCTGGGTGTCCAGATGGAGGCGCAACATCCTGGAAGGACATTGCGGCCGCCATTTTTTAAAAAAAATCCGAGAGAGGAGCGTATGGGCGCTCCAACAAAAAGATAATAATAATTAAAAACCCAATCCCACTTCCCCCTCCCCCAATGGGCACAGAGCGCCTGAAGAGCTTGGAGCCCTGTGCCCTTTTCCCGCCTCCTTGCATTTACTCGCGAAGAGGTGGGATGAAGCTGGGATGGCCGCCCACACCTCCTGTGGTCTCGGGATGATCCCGAGACTGTGGGAAAAATCAGGCTAAAAGCCATCCCAGTTATCTCGGGGAAATAGAGGGATCGTCACTCCCTGCCACTGGGATCCCCTGTGTGTCATGTGGACGCACAGGGATGATCCTGGGACGATCCCTGGGATAAGGCATGGCGTAGTCATGCCATTATTCTTCTGAAAGCAAAAGGTATGAATATCTTGGCAGCAGAGCAATGTTCTCCAAACGATTACATAAAATTAATCACCATCCAGTGTCATTCAGTCAAACCAAACTCTTACACCATCATTAAGGGTAGGGAAAAACACACACACAGCGGGGTCCTCATGCTAATGAAATGAACATTTGCAAAATGGTCATTATCCCAGCCGTGGCTGTTTTATGGCTTATTACATTTGTACGGCAAAATAATTTTTAAAGCCATGGGAGCATCCATCTGGGATCAAATTAGGCAAGGCAGGAAAAGGCTATTTTTAGAGGGTCTTTTCAGAGGAAAATTGTGTTTCTGAATCCCACCTTAAAGACAAACAAAAAAGTCATGGGTGCTCCATGGTCCAGCCTACTCCATTCATTCAGTGGAAATAACACAAAAAAGGGTAATCAAAAATGCATCTTCAGAACTTGTTAAATGAGCAAGGGGCATGTGATCTTTATCTATAGCAGGGATGGTGAACATCAAGTCTGGGTACCAAATTTGGCCCTCATGTGGTCTGGGATTCTGTAGATAGCATCCCTCTTCTCACACACCCTCTTCTCCAGTCACCAACTGTTTGGGACCCCCCTACAAGCTTTTGTAGATTCTTTCACCAATTATAAAAAGTTGAAATGTCTCTGCGCGTTTTAGCTTAAAGCACTTGCTGCCAGTAACTAAGGCCTTAGCTAGACCTAAGGTTTATCCCGGGATCGTCCTGGGGTCATCCCTGCCTGCTCCCGGGATATCCCCTGTGTATCATTTAGATGCACAGGGATGACCCTGGAACAATCCTGGGATAAACCTTAGGTCTAGCTAAGGCCTTAGTTACTGGCAGCAAGTGCTTTAAGCTAAAACGCGCTGGGTTATTTTGTACCTTTGGCCCCACCCCTTTTCCTCTGGCTCCACCCCTTGCTGGCCCTCCCTCCCAACATTGGAATGTGACCCTCGAGAGTTTGTCTGAAATGGAACTTGGTCCATGGGCTGAAAGAAGTTCCTTGCTCCCGATCTATCAATGTGTGTTCGCTTAAAATGTCTCTTAATTCTGTGATTCCAAAAATAAAGCCCCCTGCTAGCTTGTTGAAGTTCCAAAGAGCTAAAGCTTGCTGATTGTACATTCCTGAGAACCTAGAAGAAGCTGGGGACATGTCCAACTCACTCCCACCTCCCCATCTATGGAAGGTCACCTGATGGTTCAGCTCTATTTATTATTATTTATTTATTTAGAATATTTATATACCGCTCCCCATTGAAAAATTTCGGAGCGGTGTACAAGGTAAAATGAAAATAAAAACAGAATAAAAACAGTTAAAACAAAATTTAAAAAGAAGCAAAAAACAACAACACAGAAATCCAAGGCTGCATGTTAAAGAAAGGCTTCTTGGAATAAAGATGTTTTCAGGAGGCGCCGAAAGGAGTACAAGGTTGGAGCCTTGCTGACCTCCAGAGGCAGGGAATTCCACAGGAGGGGGGCCACCATGCTGAAGGCTCTTCCCCTGGTGGATTCCAATCGGAGGATGGATCTAGGTGGATCCACCAGGAGCAGGCCCTCGGATGACCTCAGTGACCAGGCAGGTTGGTAAGAGAGAAGGCGCTCTCTCAGGTATCCTGATCCCAAGTTGTTTAGGGCTTTGTACACAAGTACAAGAACCTTAAACCTGGCCTGGTAGCTCTACTGCGTCTTGTGTATTTAGTTAAGCTAAGAAGCCAATTTTGACACCTGTTACTGTAACCAATGCTGCTGTTGCTGCTGTTTTAAAGAAACAGTTGACTTAGTATGGTATCAAAACTAGTAATCATCTGCCAGGCTTGGAAAATGAAAAGTCAAAGATAGAAACTCAGCAGCTTGATGGAATGGCTGCTACTAGGGGTTGGCATCTTTGCCATTGGCCAGCCCTTGGGTCCATCTGCTGCTCCATCTGGTTGCTCCTTCTGGAGGGAAGAACTTCAGTGGTGTTTCCTAGCTGCCAATGGCCAGAAGACTGCTGATCATTGGAAGGATTGCTCCTGTCGCTTAGCATTGTTACCATCAGTCAGCCCGTGACTCCGCTTGCATCTCCGTCTTCCCACTTTGCTTTGGAGATAAAAACTTGGAACTGGGGCTAGGTCATTAACAGCTGGGGGCCAGGAGAGACGGCCCCCATCGACACCAACAAAGTATTCTTAAATGTATTGAATTTTGGAGGGATTTTAAGCACAAGCCATTTTAAGAGACAACCTTGGTTGAAAAGGGAAGGAAGGAAGGAAGGAAGGAAGGAAGGAGGAAGAAAGACCATCCATATCAAAGCCCTGGTTTACACACAGCCCTGTGACACGATCAGAGGCCATAGCAGTAACATAGAATCATAGAATAGTAGAGTTGGAAGAGGCCTATAAGGCCATCGAGTCCAACCCCGTGCTCAATGCAGGAATCCACATCAAAGCATCCTTGACAGATGGCTGTCCAGCTGCATCTTGAAGGCCTCTAGTGTGGGAGAGCCTACGACCAACCTAGGTCACTTGTTCCATTGTTGTACTGCTCTAACAGTCAGGAAGTTTTTCCTGATGACCAGCCAGAATTTGGGTTCCTGTAACTTGAGACCATTATTCTGTGTCCTGCACTCTGGGATGATCAAAAAGAAATCCTGGCCCTCCTCTGTGTGACAACCTTTCAGTTATTTGAAGGGTGCTATCCTGTCTCCCCTCAATCTTCTCTTCTCGAGGCTAAACATGCCCAGTTCTTTCATTCTCTCCTCATCTGGAACTGCATTAATTTCCAGGGTTGATGCTGGCATGGGAAATAACCATATTGCCTGCTTGTCCCATATGGGGTTTTTTTTTGGTCCCAGTTTACCACTACCATGTACGATTCTGACCATGCAGAAGTGGCAACCCAGGACTTACCCTACCATTAGGCAGAGTGAGGCAACCTCCTCAAGTGACAGATGCTGGGGAGGTGATCAGAAATAGGATCCCCCCAGCCTGTCCTGCTTCCCCTAACTAGCCTACTGCCCAAAGGTGTGGTGAAGGATCTAGCCTGTGGTCCAAGCTGAAGTAGGATCGGCTTTGTATGAAGAATGAAAGATGATACCACCTGCAGCAAAATGGCTTGGGCCGGCCCTGTGGCATCTCCTCGGCCCATGAGTTCTTTTAGCCTGTCCTTAAGGCTTTATTTTATAACCAGTTCACCATTGCTCTGATCATTGATTTCTCTGATCATCTGGTTGGCCACTGCCAGAGTAGAAAGTTGGAGTAGATACGCCTTTAGCAGGGCTCTTCTTATGACAGTTCAAGACCAACCTTCTTGAACTGTCATAAGAAGAGCCCTGCTAAAGGCGTATCTACTCCAACTTTCTACTCTGGCAGTGGCCAACCAGATGCCTCTGAGAAGACCTCTCCCGGTGTTGCTGTCGAGCAACTGGTATTCAAATTGACTCTGAACCTGGAGGTTCGACATAACCATCGGGACTAGGACAGATGTGTCCTATATTAATTTATCAAATTCCTCCTGCCCTGTAAAGCCACCTAGGCCATTGGCCCTCACTGCATCTTGTGGAAATGAATTCTGTAAAATTGTTATGGGCTGTGCAAAGAACTTCCTTTGGTCCAGGGGTGCCGAACCTCTTTCAGCCAAATTCCATTTTGGAGAAGCTCTTGGGGGTGGGGGTGGGGTTTTTTCCATTTGTGGGTGGGGCCAAAGGCTAAAGACCGCCCAGAGAGCTTTGTAAACCGCCCAGAGAGCTTCAGCTGTGGGGCGGTATATAAATATAATAAAATAAATGAATAAATAAATAAATAAAGAGAAGGAGCCTATTTTATACCAGCCTATTTTAGCTTCAAGCTCTTACTGCCAGGAAGTGAACCTGAGGAGAACCATTTCAACCTTTCATAATGGGGAAAAAAAACCTGCACAAAAGGTGGGAAACCAGCAAATGATTGGTGGTTGGAAGAAGGGGTGGGGCCGTGGTTCCCCAGGGGACTTCTGAGGGTCAGACTAGGTGCCCAGGAGGGCTGAATTTGGACCCTGGGCCCAAAGTTTTGCATCCCTGATTTAGTCTGTTCCAAATTTCCTCCCACTAAATTTAATTGGATGGCCCAAAGTTCTAATGTTATGAGAGATGTGTAGACAGGTATATTGATATAAATTAAGGTGACCGTATGGAAAGGAGGACACGGCTCCTGTCTCTTTAACAGTTGTATTGAAAGGGGAATTTCAGCAGGTGTCATTTGTATGCATGCAGCCCCTAATGAAATTCCCTCTTCATCACAACAGCTAAAGCTGCAGGAGCCCTGCCCTCTTTTGTATCTGGTCACTCTAGTATAGCTCTTGCAGCTTTAACTGTTGTGATGAAGAGGAATTTCACCAGGTGCTACATCCAGAGAAGTTCCCCTTTCTAGACTACTGTTAGATACAGGAGCCCTGTCCTCCTTTCCATAGGGTCACCCTACATAAATGGCACCATGGCCTCTAGGACATAGGCCTAATCTACACCAAGCAGGACGTTGCACTATGAAAGCGGTATATAAAAGACAGGAGTCACACTAATGCTTTATTGTGGTATTGAAGTGCACTGAGAACTGTTGGGGCCCATTGACGCAGACCATATACCACTTTCATACTGCGATATTTTGCTTGATGTGGCTCCTCCCTTTTATATACTGCTTTCATAACACTTAAATAGTGCAATATCCTGCTTGGTGTAGATTAGGCCATAGTCTCCCACACACTAGATGAGAAATAGAGAAGGAGAAAAGCTTATCTCTATCCACTTTCTCTCATTATGCTTCATTTTAAAACCTGACATCTTCCCTTACACACATTCCTGTACATGTCCACTCAGAAATAAGCCCCAATTGAGTTCAATGGGGCTCACTCTCAGGTAAGTGTGTTAGGATTGTAGCCTTAGCTAACAAACGAGACTCTGGCATGCTAACTAGTTATGCGATCCCTGAGCGGTCGGCGTCATGTTTTAATATTGGAATATGTTTAATATAGTTTTAACTTTTGTATATCTTCATTTATAGGTTTTAAATGCATATGTTTTAAATTTTGTATTGCCACCTTGAGGGCCAGCATTGGACAGAAGGCTTGATTAATCATCATCATCATCATCATCATCATCATCATCATCATCATCATCATCATCTGCCTTTCTCCTAAACTAAAACCCCCCAAATCATTATAGCTTTCCAAATCCCTGATTATTTTGGTTTCTCTTTTCTGCATCCTTGCCAACTCTACAATAACCAGAACTGTACACAGTATTCCAGGTATGGCCATACCACAATTTTGCAGGCAGGCATTGCAAAACGCCTCCTCCTGTATGTACCTGCCTGGACCCTAAGGTCATCCACAGGGGTCCTCCTCTGTGAGCCCCTGCCAAAGGAAGTGAGGCAGGTGGCTACCAGGAGGAGGGCCTTCTCTGCTGTGGCACCCCGGCTGTGGAATGAGCTCCCTAAGGAGGTTCGCTTGGCACCTACATTATATGCTTTTAGACGCCACGTGAAGACCTTTTTATTCTCTCAGCATTTTAACAGTCTATAAATAAATTTTAACTTGGTGTTTTAAATTTGTAATTTTGCATTGCTGCTGTTTTTATCTGGTTGAGCTTTTATATTGTATTTTATATTATGGTTTTATACTGCTGTTTTATACTTTGAATGTTTTTAATTTTTGTGAACCGCCCAGAGAGCTCCGGCTATTGGGCGGTATAGAAATGTAATTAATAAATAATAAATAATAAATAAATAAATACATTGCAGTGTTATTCAACCCCACTCTGTTGGAACCCTGAGCCCTGTACTCCAAATAAAGTCCCTCGATCATACTCAGCAAAGATTTCATTTTACCATGATTGGTTTTACTGCGGATGAATACAGATGGCAGCATCTGGTGCTGACTTTCCAGCGATTGGGGATATGATGAGCGAAGCTAATTAAAATAAGATTAGGGATCAAGAGCAGGTGAACTGGTGAGTGTCTGTTTCAAGTGATTGAAAGGTTTTGTTGCTATCATGAATGGCAAAGACTGATTAGAGAGACATAAAAGGTTCATTGGAGAGAAAACAGAGGAGAGAGTGAACTTAGTTAAAAAGAGCTTGCTTCGCTGGGTAAAAGCTATACTCGAGACATTGGAGTGTCTCTGAGTCGACAGAAGAGATCAAGATGGAGCAAATATCTAACTAGTCAAGTGGGAACTGCAGCAAAATGTTGGAGTAAATACGGTGACCATATGAAAAGGAGGACAGGGCTTCTGTATCTTTCAAAGTTGCATAGAAAAGGGAATTTCAGCAGGTGTCATTTGTATGCATATTGCACCTGGTGAAATTTCCTCTTCATCACAACAGTTAAAGTTGCAGGAGCTATACTGCAGCTATACTGTGACCAGATTTAAAAGAGGGCAAGGCACCTGCAGCTTTAATTGTTGTGATGAAGAGGACATTTCACCAGGTTCTCCATATGTACAAACGACACCTGCTGAAATTTCCTTTTCAATACAACTGTTAAAGATACAGGAGCCCTGCCCTCCTTTTCATATCGTCACCATAGGAGTAAAGAGTGTTCAAAATTCCACCCTCTCTGTATTCCAATCCCCGTAGGTTTTACAGTATATCCCCCCGACAACAGTAATTCAGCATTCAGTAACCACTGAGCATAGTCAGTCCTTGAGCTGATTTGGGAATTCAATTCACCCCCTTAGGGTTATTTTTTAATGCATTTATTGTCGGTACTTCTGCAAACTTTGGGATTCTTGCAAGCCTGCTAATATCTCCCTCTTCTGCACTTACCACCAGAATAAAACCTAGGAGCAATGCAGGGATTTTAAAGACAGGTTTAAAACAATAGAGCTAAAACACTAGAATGCTAAAAGCCTGGGAAAACTCTATATGGGTGGTAATGCTCTGGCTACATAAACAACGGCACTCACAGCCTGAACATCTGAAATAGAGGGAATGATAAAGGCAGCACCGTCTACCAATGAACGAGGCCAGTTACAGGTTACATCCTTTGTAGATGTCTGGTTATCACCGAAAAGGAGTAGGACCTTTTTTGTGGTGGCCCCAGAGCAGATGGTTCACCCACCTGCTTCTCTCGAATTCAGAAGAAAATGAAAACATTCCCAGTCTGCCAAGATTTTGGAGAAGAATTTGCTTTATTTCTTCCGCTGGTACTTGTTTTAATTTTGCGTTGTTGGTTTTGTTTTAAAATTATTATTAAGCCCCACCTTCTATATTTTAATTTCTATAAATATGGTCAAATATATTTTATATAATGTAGTCAGGCATTTTGCTTTTACTTAACAGGAAGGGGTCCATTATATGTATTTATGTATGTATATAGATAGGACACAACTAAGAATGCTCAAGGTTTTTGTTCAATCTGCATTTTGAAGTGGACTGACCAGATCCATACCTTCTGAACTAATACGTGCATCACAAAAGACAGTTACCTGCCATATGAAAAGGAGGACAGGGCTCCTGTATCTTTAACACTTGTACTGAAAAGGGAATTTCTGCAGGTGTAATATATGGAGAACCTGGTGAAATTTTGTCTTCATTACACCAATTAAAGCTGCAGGTGCCCTGCCCTCTTTTAAATCTGGTCACTCTAGTATAGCTCCTGCAGCTTTAACTGTTGTGATGAAGAGGGAATTTCACCAGGTGCTGCATGCATACAAATGACACCTTCTGAAATTCCCTTTTCTATCCAACTGTTAAAGGTAGAATCATAGAATCATAGAATAGTAGAGTTGGAAGGGGCATATAAGGCCATCGAGTCCAACCCCCTGCTCAATGCAAGAATCCACCCTAAAGCATGCCTGACAGATGGTTGTCCAGCTGCCTCTTGAATGACTCTAGTGTGGGAGAGCCCACAAACTCCCTAGGCAATTTGTTCCATTGTCGTACTGCTCTAACACTCAGGACGTTTTTCCTGATGTCTATGTCTTGACTTCAGCAAAGCTTTTGACAAACTACCACATGACATTCTGATTAACAAACTAGCTGAAAGTGGGCTAGATGGAAGAACAATTAGGTGGATTCACAGCTGGCTACAGAATCGGACTCAAAAAGTACTTATCAATGGAACCTTCTCAAACTGGGGAGAGGCAACGAGTGGGGTACCGCAAGGCTCAGTCCTGGGCCCAGTGCTCTTCAACGTTTTTATAATGATTTGGACGAGGAGATGTAGGGAATGCTTATCAAATTTGCAGATGACACAAAATTGGGTGGGATAGCTAATACCCTGGAAGACAGAAACAAACTTCACAGTGATCTTGATAGGCTGGAGTGCTGGGCTGAAAACAACAGAATGAAATTTAATAGGGATAAATGCCAAGTTCTACATCTAGGAAATAGAAACCAAATGCATAGTTACAAGATAGGGGATACTTGACTCAGCAATACTACAAACGCGAAGGATCTTGGAATTGTTGTAGATCACAAGCTGAATATGAGCCAACAGTGCGATATGGCTGCAAGAAAGGCAAATGCTATTTTGGGCTGCATTAATAGAAGTATAGCTTCCAAATCATGTGAGGTACTGGTTCCTCTCTATTCGGCCCTGGTTAGGCCTCATCTAGAGTATTGCGTCCAGTTCTGGGCTCCACAATTCAAGAAGGACGCAGACAAGCTGGAGTGGGTTCAGAGGAGAGCAACCAGGATGATCAGGGGTCTGGAAACAAAGCCCTCTGAAGAGAGACTGAAAGAACTGGGCATGTTTAGCCTGGAGAAGAGAAGATTGAGGGGAGACATGATAGCACTCTTCAAATACTTAAAAGGTTGTCACACAGAGGAGGGCCAGGATCATTGCTCAATCCTCCCAGAGTGCAGGACACAGAATAACGGGCTCAAGTCACAGGAAGCCAGATTCTGTCTGGACAGCAGGAAAAACTTCCTGACTGTTAGAGCAGTATAACAATGGAACCAGTTACCTAGGGAGGCTGTGGGCTCTCCCACATTAGAGGCCTTCAAGAGGCAGTTGGACAACCATCTGGCAGGTATTCTTTAGGGTGGATTCCTGCATTGAGCAGGGTGGGTTGGACTTGATGGCCTTATAGGCCCTTTCCAACTCTACTATTCTGTGATTCTATGGTTCTATGAAGGAGGGGAATAGCACCCCCCCCAGTCCCCCCACCCCATTTCACACACCCTGCCAGCACTTCTCCATCATGCATGCATTGAGCACGTTCATCTGCAAAGAAGCACCTAGAGTAGGCGCCATTGGGGTGCAATACATGAACTTGAGCCCGTTATTCTGGGTCCTGCACTCTGGGATGATCGAGAAGAGATCCTGGCCCTCGTCTATGTGACAAACTTTTAAATATTTGAAGAGTGCTATCATGTCTCCCCTCAATCTTCTCTTCTCCAGGGTAAACATGCCCAGTTCTTTCAGTCTCTCTTCATAGGGCTTTGTTTCCCTCCTAAAGATTTTTGGTATTTCTGGAAACTAGCGTTTCCCCCTAGCATGCTGTTACCTGCTTCTTGTTTCTCATTAGCCCTGTTTTGGCTACAATCCTCTTTGCACCATAGGCATGAACAAGGGGTGCCCAGGCACACCCTAATGTTTCAAGGAATAACTGCTGCATGAATTGAGGGGTCCATTAGGGAGATCCAGACACAGTTGGGAACTGTCTTCCAGCGGCTCTGGCGCCATGCCACAGAAGTGCTGCCTCCGAGGGAACACCGGCAGCCGGAATGAAAAGGAATCACTCTATTGGGAGCCTTTCTGCCAGGAGACATTTCAAAGGGGTCAGGAGGAGGCACCCCAAAGGTTAATATTGGCTTGTAAGACCCTCCTCTGGCCAGTGTCACCACAAAGCCCCACTAATGCTGAGACTTGGGGAGCATCTTCTCATTCCCCACCCCCCTCACCTGAAAGGGCCCTCCCATGGCCAGGCAAGCTGAATGCAGAGTAGAGCATCAGTGTCTACAATGTTTTATCAATAAATGAATGAAAATCATGTCCTTTATGATTGATTATTCAATGCATGTTCACCTTTTTTAAAAATAAAATTCCCTAATGAAATGTGCTGTGCACACCTATGTTCGGCACTAGGAGTGTGCTCCGCTCCATTACAGATCCCTGGATCTGAAGCAGAGCAGGCTGATCCGGTCCTCCACAGCCCAGTGCTGGAGCGGATCAGGGTAGGTCGGAAGGGTTCGGAGCGGTTCGGAACTGTCCGAAGCGATTCGGACTGTTCTGAATCTCAGGACCCAGGTAAGTGGGGGAGGGGGAGGGGGGTTACCTGCTGCCACCGCCGCCGAGCCAGGTAAGGGGGGAAGGGGGAGCCTGGTAAGGGGGAGGCAGTGCACAGCCCTCCTAGACACCTACCAGCTGAGTTGGGTATCAGAGGGAGAGATATGGGCAAACTTGAGTTCTGGTTTCCGCACATGGAGGCAATTGGAAGAAGAGGCGGAGCAAAAGCCAGCGACTGCAGGCACAATTTCAAAATCTCTTACCCCTTTTAATTATTTCACATCAGGTTTTAAATTTTAAAAGAACACGGTGCCTGCGGCTGCCCCTTACTGCCGGGCACGTCAGAAATTAGTTGTGTTTGGAATGCAAATGGAAGTCTCTGGTGGAAACGAACGTCTCCCTCGGAGTCTGGCTGCAAGGTAGAGATATTAAGCAAGAACAACCCAGCAACAGCTGCTCATTGTCAGTGCAGTGGCTTGAAAATAAATGTATATTTAGATTTCTAGCCCTGATTTAGAAAAGGACAGAGAGGAATGGAAATTTTAAAATAACATCTTTCCCCCTCCCCTATTCAGCTACAGTGGTTTAATGCTCACTGCCTGTAAAAGCAAAGACTGCTTCTATTTGGTTTAGAACATCAAAGATTCAAAACTCTAGCCCTGTGTGAGCATTTCAGGCATGGAAGAGCAATGTAAGTACAGGTGGGCTTCAGCAGGGCCAGGGAACCTGTTGTCCTCCAGATGATTTTGATCTACAGCTCCCATCATCCCTGATCATTGGCCATGCTATCATGGGCTCATGGAGTTGGTAACCAATAACTTCTGCATGGCCATGGGTTCCCTACTCCTGGCTTTCAGACTGCACGTTTATTCCTGCCCCCCAAGACCGGTGACACCTCCCAGCCTCTCATGCGCTGAGCCCTTCCTATACATCGGGGTGCCGTGCCTGAGTCAGAGCCAAACAATGAGTAATTCTCATGGCGCAGAATCATAGAATAGTAGGGTTGGAAGGGGCCTACAAGGCCATCGAGTCCAACGCCCTGCTCAATGCAGGAATCCACCCTAAAGCATCCCTGACAGGTGGTTGTCGGCCTGCCTCTTGAAGGCCTCTAGCATGGGAGAGCCCACAACCTCCCTAGGTAACTGGTTCCATTGCCGTACTGCTCTAACAGTCAGGAAGTTTTTCCTGATGTCCAGCCGGAATCTGGCTTCCTTTAACTTGAGCCCTGCTTGGTGTGGCTCCTACCTTTTATATACTGCTTTCCTAGTGCAGTATCCTACTTGGCATAGATTAGGCCTCTGCCTACCCTTGATTCCAGTTCTGCACATTTCTACATTCCTTGTGGCACTTGACTCAGGTAGGCTGAACTCAGGCCTCAAAGAATACGCATAAAACCCCAGTTTGTCCCACTGTACTCTTAAGCCTGATGCTATCTAGCGTACCGCCACCCTTTTATTTCCATAAGGCTGCCAGAATTGATATAAGAAAAATGTGGATGGATTTCAAGTTGTCACAGTAAAGTGGATAAAATGAGGACGAGGCAACCATTCGATGAACTGAAGCTTGCAGGTGAAGTGAAATAAACGGTCTTTATTTCCCTGCATGCACGTTAAAGGAGCAATCCGTCTTCCTAAATGGACGTTTACTATCTCTTACTCAATAACTGGCAGCATTAAGCGTGACATCCTGGGATTGGGGCGGGGGGGGCAGATAGATAGGTGCTGTGCCAAATAGCAGGATGCCGTTAGGATAGCTGAACCTCTTACCACTGTAGTCTGGAGGATTTGTCATACTAAGAGTGGCAAAAAACAGGACAGCGTGGGCAACATCATTTCATGTGGGAAGCAGATTCCCCTATGGCTGCAGAGATTTGCAAGTTTTATTCCTTTATCATCATTGTCGTGTCACCAAGTGCATAACACTTGATAGAGGAACAAACCAGAGGACGGATCCCTGCCCCCAAAGAGCCTACAATCTAAAATTTGATACAATGGGAAGCAGCAGGTGCAGGAAGCCAGAAGGGAGGGAAGAAAAGGCAAGAACAGCTTAGGCATAGCGAGTTTTTTATAATGTACCTGTTCAGATGCCACGCTAAGCCACAGTGGTGAAGCATTTTTGAACTAACCATTATGGCTTAGCATGTCATGTGAGACATCGGCCTTAGCTAGACCGGGCGAACCCCAGGATCATCGCTGTGCGTCCACATGACGCACAGGGGCTCCCGGGATCAGGGAGGGTTCATTCATCCCTTGCCCTGGGATCTCCCCCTCCCCTTTGGGCCCATTGCCACGGTTTAACCCGGCTCCGTGCAATTCTTCGCGTGGAGCCAGGAGCGCTGCGCCCATCGGGGGTAGGGTGGGGGGGAGTGGGGAAATTAAATTATTTTTTAAAAAAAGCACCTACCTTTGAGCATGACCGTTCATGCGCTCCTCTTTCTTTAAAACTAAAAAAATGGCGGGCACAACGCCTCTCTTCCTGAGGTCGTAGCACCTCATGTGTCAATGGAGGAGGGATCTCATGTTAATCACAATGTGAGATCTTCCCTCCTCCATCGTGGACTATCAGGTAGGTCTAGCTAAGGCCTTAGTGTGTCATGTGAGGCCACGGTGGCTACATAACCACGGGTTAAACATGCTCACTAACCATTTGCTGCGAAAGGTTTAGTGGCCTAACCATGATGTTGCATGTCGTCTGAACAGGCTCATTATTTATTTACTTGGATATATACCCCACTTTTTTAACCATCAGGTCCACAAAGATGCTTACAATATTTTAAAATTCCATATCTTGGACAGACTCAGTAGGACTTCATTCCCATTCAAATCCACCGGGCAAATAAATCATGACTTAAGTTATGTCCCAATGATTCAACTAACATTAGTTGAATCCAAGCCAATGTTTACTTCTTTCTACCCACTGTGTTCCAATATTTTAGCCTTCTTCTGTAGTCTACACCCAATATATATTTACCTTATCCCTCTCCTTCTGCTTTAAAATCCACTAAAGGTAACACACACTGTTGGCCTCTCAGCTCCAAAGTATTATGTACAAAGGCCTCCCATATTCATATGGTGCACAGGTGGGGGACATGTGGCTCTCCAGAAGTTATTGTCCTACACACCATCTCTGACCATTGCCCATGCTCGCTGAGGCTGATGGGAGTTGGAGTCCAACAATATCTGAAAGGCCATGAGTTCCCACCTCTTTATGGAAAAAAAATGTTTTTGAGAAGGAATTAGAAGGAAAAGAGAAGAGGGATTGCGCATTGCAGGGTGGTTTATACATTTCTTAAAAACACACCCGCCCCTTCTCACTATAGAAAGGTTGGGATTTCCCAAGTTTCTTGGCAAGTTTTGGGCTTCCTAAGAGGCATAAAATCAGTTTACCATATATATGATGTTTCTGTTGAATTTAAGTACATTAATCAGCTTGAATTTAGTACATTATCCTTTGAAGCCCACAAGGTTTCTGTTAGTTTATTCATTAAACAAACAAATAACTGCTCTTGTATCATCACCTTCAATAGAATTATATTATATATTGGGTTTCTGATATATCAGAATTACAGCAGTAGAGGGACCCCGGTGGGTCATTTAATCCAATCCCTACTTGGATCAATCCAGGGTTAAGTAGTCCCAACAAATAGCTGTTCTGCCTCCTTTGATGGAGGTCTCCATCAAAGACCTCCATCAATGGAGAGCCCATGCCTGTTCCAGGTAATTGGTTCCATTGTTAAACTCCTGTTATTGACCTGCTGTGGCTGGTTGAGGTGGAGTCCCCGGGCAGTCTATGGGGAAATCCATCTCAAATGACCAAAGGCAGACAGAGGTGAGAAGCACAGAGTTAGTAGCCAAGGAGAAAGCAGTATGAGGCCGAGCCAAGGTCAAATGCAGCCAAGCAGTCCAATACAAGCACAATCCAGAGTCTTAGCAGGAGGCCAGGGGTCAGCAGCACAGCAGGCCAGTGAAGAAACAACTCAGGGCCAGAAAACTAGATTGCCCGGTCTAGGAGGTGATACTCAGACATCGTTCCAGGACCTAGTGCAGGGCTAGGCAACTTCAGGAGTCCGGGGGCCATTTTCACCTTCTAACAGAATTCTTGCTTCTTTTCATAGAATCATAGAATAGTAGAGTTGGAAGGGGCCTATTATTTATTTATTTATTTATTTATTTATTTATTTATTTATATAGCACCATCAATGTACATAGTGCTATACAGAGTAAAACAATAAAATAGCCAAACCCTGCCTCGTAGGCTTACATTCTCATAGAATCATAATAAAACAATAAGAAGGGGAAGAGAATGCACCAAACAGGCACAGGGTAGAGTAAAACTAACAGTATAAAAGTCAGATCAAAATCAAGTTCTAAGTTGATCCCCTGCCAAAGGAAGTGAGGCAGGTGGCTACTAGGAGGAGGGCTTTCTCCGCTGTGGCACCGCAGCTGTGGAACGAGCTCCCCAGAGAGGTCCGCCTGGCACCTACACTGTACTCCTTTCGTCGCCAGCTGAAGACCTTTTAATTCTCTCAGTATTTTAACACTTAATTTTAACTTAAATTTAAATTTTACTGTTCTAACTCTGTATTTTAATCTTATATCAATTTTGCTGCGTGGTTTTATCCTGGTTGTGCTTGTTATACTGTATTTTGTATTTGTGCTTTTAACATGTTGGTTGTTTTATTATGGTTTTAATTTTTGTGAACTGCCCAGAGAGCTTTGGCTGTTGGGCGGTATAAAAATGTAATAAATAAAATAAATAAATTTCTAAGGCCGTTGAGTCCAACCCCCTGCTCAATGCAGGAATCCACCCTAAAGCATCCCTGACAGATGGCTGCCCAGCTGCCTCTTGAAGGCCTCTAGTGTGGGAGAGCCCACAACCTCTCTAAGTAACTGGTTTCATTGTCATACTGCTCTAACAGTCAGGAAGTTTTTCCTGATGTCCAGCCGGAATCTGGCTTCCTGTAACTTGAGACCATTAGTCCATGTTCTGCACTCTGGGAGGATCGAGAAGAGATCCTGGCCCTCCTCTGTGTGACCTTTCAAGTATTTGAAGTATTTGTCTTGGATCGATTTGTCCCCAGTGTTGTCTCTCTTTGTCACAGTCCAGCATGTCTCACACATGGATCCCGGGCTGGAATTGTGAGGATGAAGAAATGGGACAATGTAAAAAGCTGCCCCCATTGTCAATTGCTCCCTACTGAGCTGTACAAGCCGAGGTAAGAAGGCTATAATCAGAAATATCAGGTCACGCACGGCTGGCTTGGCAATGTTGTTAAGAAACTTCTTTGCTCTTTTTCTTTCTTTAAATCAAATGCTAGTGACAAGCAACAGGAGTGGGCCTCGTTTTCATGTCCTGAATGCGATTCCCAGCAGCATCTGGCTGTCCACTCTTAGAAACAGGACACTGGGCTAAATGGTCCTTTGGCTTGATCTAGTCATTCTCTTTTTGATGTGCTTATTGCTTTGATGCCTTGTAATTCTCCATTTCCCCTACAGTAGGAAGGAGGCATCCGTCATGGCAGCTACGTCTGGTATGAAAAGCAGGAAGAGTAGAGAAGAGCCTTCCAGCAAAATCAGGTCTGGCTTTCCCTATTTTTAAACAGCAATACACAGATGATTGCGAACATTACTGACAATGCGGAAGGAACTGCTACCCAGCAAGAGTAGTGAAGTCGCTAAGAGGCCTCTAGTTCAAAAACAAGGCTTGAAGAAAGTGCAAAACAACTCTGTTGGGAATAATAATAATAATAATAATAATAATAATAATAATAATAATAATAATAATAATGATGATGGGTGGCCTGTATGCTCCCACAAGGCGGACCATACCCATCTATTCAGAAACCAACAGTGCATAGTTAAACTATGGAACTTACTACCACAAGATGTGGTGATCGCCCCCAATTTGGACGGCTTTAAAAGGGGGTTGGATAAATTCCTGGAGGAGAAGGCTATCAATGGCTACTAGCCCTGATGGTTGTGTGCTACCTCCAGTATCCAAGGCAGTAAGACTGTGTGCACCAGTTGCTGGGGAACATGGGTCGGAGGGTGCTGTTGCACCATGTACTGCCTTGTTGGTCCTTGGCCGATGGCTGGTTGGCCACTGTGTGAACAGAGTGCTGAACTAGATGGACCCTTGGTCTGATCCAGTTCCTAGAATATGTATTATCTAAGGGGAGTGGAAAACCACCTCCAGAAGAAACATTGAGATTTTGGAAACAGGAATAGATCCCGGGGTGGGGGCGGGGTGCACTTTATGTTATGGGAGGATGTCAAAATATTAAATTATAAATGTTATAAGGTCATTTAATTTTATGTATTATGATTTTAATTTTAAATTTTTATCTTTGTTACTGTATTGATGTATGCTTAAGTTTAATAAAAATATTTAAAAAAAGGGGGGGGGGTTGGATAAATTCCTGGAGGAGAAGGCTATCGATGGCTACTAGCCCTGATGGCTATGTGCTACCTTCAGTAGCAGAGGCAGTAAGCGTATATACAACAGTTGCTGGGGAACATGGGTGGGAAGGTGCTGTTGCACCATGTCCTTCTCGTGGGTTCCTGCTCGACAGCTGGTTGGCCACTGTGTGAACAGAGTGCTAGGCTAGATGGACCGTTGGTCTGATCCAGCATGGACCTTGTCATGTTCTTTTGTTCTAACGGCATAGTTTTCACTGCCAGAGGCTCTGGGGTTTGAACCACGGGTTTGAATGAGGATCTGTATGGGCTAAGGCTACGGTGACCATGTGCCTAGTGTTGGGCTGGAAATTCACCTTGCACCACCACCACCTGGGTCCGGTCTTCATGGGCCCAGGCAGATTTATTATTATGATGATGTGCTGCTTTTAGTGATATATTGGGTTTAAATGTTTTATTTAGTTGTATGATGTTGCATTGGTGTTGTGCCCCACCTCGATCCGGAGGGAGAGGGAGTAACAAATGTTGTTGTTGTTGTTGTTGTTGTTGTTGTTGTTGTTGTTATTATTATTATTATTATTATTATTATTATTATTAGCCTGACAGATTTTCGTCCCAGTGCCAAGAGTGCAGGTCAGAGCAGAATTGTGCTCTTTGTCCTTTTCTAGTGGAGGGAGAAACTGCGTAATTTCCCTAGTCTTGGGGAATTTACGTTTCTCTCTCCCCTCCCACAAAGGTCCTATTAACAGGGCCTTTAAGGCCCCCATCGGCGTGGCAGGGGGAGGAGAAACACAGTTGCCCCAAGGCTGGGGAAATCATGTATTTCCCCCCCCCTCCACTCTAATGGCAGCTGCGTCCCCCCCCCAGCACCGATTGGATAAAGAGGGCCTTTAAGGCCCCAATTGATGTATGCGCAATTCCCTCGGCACATCATTAGCACAGCACCCTCCAGATGTGTGGGACAACGACTCCCACCATCCTCGGCCACTATGGCCATAGAAAACCAGCCTAAACTTGGCTGTAGTGATCGGAGTTCTTGATGCAATAAACCAACCCCCCATCTCATTCAAATGTCGTAGGCATGGATGGGACTTTGGCTTGAGCAGAGCTTGATGGATTATGCCCAGCAGATCCAACAACGAAGTCTGACATCTCTTGCCTTTTGAAATGACATATAGGAGTTCTCCAAGAGCAACACAGATCTGCTGTCCTGAAGTTGGAGCATTTTCTCAATGGTGATGCATGGGTTTGTTTGTTTGTTTTCTTTCCGAGAGATATGCTGTCTGCTTAATAAATTATAAACCATTCCTTTGGTGCTGCTGCCTTAGAACCGGATTTCCAATATGAAATTCTTTAGAAATGTTGCCAAAAGCACTCAAGTCCCCCAGAGAGCTTCTTAGCATAAACCACATTCCTTAATCCAGTGGAGAAATAATAGGATTTCACCCAAACCGCTGGATTAATTTCATGTCGGCCCTTAAATCATTTTATTCCCCTCTCTGCAACAGATTTCTTGGTTTTCCAAAACGGGAACAAAAGCTGTCCAGCACTTCCAGTCCTTTTGATTAAAGTTTACTAGAAATGTCTCTCTTAATACTTCCATTCTGTTCAGATCTTTTCTACACGAGGCTGTTAATCATTGTATCTACTTTCAATTTCATCACTGAATTGGGATCAGATTTCCCCCCCTTTTCTGCTTTTCTGCTACATAACCTCTAGTGGGCGCTATGTTATAGCAGAATATCACCATCATGCAAGTAGGAAAATATTTTTGCTTTTAACAAAATAGGCTGAAATAGCCTAAGATACTGAACATGCATAATGATTTCATAAGTCCTTTGCAAGGGATCAGTTCAGACCTATAGCAAGAGCAATATGCCTCTTCCCTGACAGCTGGCTAGTTAGGAAAGAAGAGAGAGAGAGAGAGAGAGAGAGAGAGAGAGAGAAGAGGGTGGCAGGGAGAGAGAGAGAGAACAGGGTGGCAGAGAGAGAGAGAGAAGAGGGTGGCAGGGAGAGAGAGAGAGAGAGAGAAGAGGGTGGCAGAGAGAGAGAGAGAAGAGGGTGGCAGGGAGAGAGAGAGAGAAGAGGGTGGCAGGGAGAGAGAGAGAGAGAGAGAAGAGGGTGGCAGAGAGAGAGAGAGAGAGAAGAGGGTGGCAGGGAGAGAGAGAGAGAGAGAGAAGAGAGTGGCAGAGAGAGAGAGAGAGAGAGAAGAGGGTGGCACAGAGAGAGAGAGAGAAGAGGGTGGCAGGGAGAGAGAGAGAGAAGAGGGTGGCAGAGAGAGAGAGAAGAGGGTGGCAGGGAGAGAGAGAGAGAGAAGAGGGTGGCAGGGAGAGAGAGAGAGAAGAGGGTGGCAGGGAGAGAGAGAGAGAGAGAGAGAGAGAAGAGGGTGGCAGAGAGAGAGAGAAGAGGGTGGCAGGGAGAGAGAGAGAGAAGACGGTGGCAGGGAGAGAGAGAGAGAGAGAGAAGAGGGTGGCAGGGAGAGAAAGAGAGAGAGGGAGAAAGAGAGAGAGGGAGAAGGGGGTGGTACATAAACAGAGAGGGAGAGAGAGAGAGAGAAGAGGGTGGTAGAGAGAGAGGGGGGGATAATGGGGTACCATTGCTCTCCTCCCAAGAAGTACACGTCTTCTGATTTCCTGGCTGCAGTCAGCGTCTGCAGTAATCTTTGCGCCCAGAAATACAAAGTCTGTCACTGCACAGATACCTGCATTTCTCTATCTTTTGATAACATTTAGGGAGCAGGAAAGGGAGGGAGAACAAGAAGCAAGGAGAGGGTTGGTGGCATGTGTGAAAATAAGGAAAGAGACAGAAGCCAGGAGAGCACGTTTACACTTTCCCAGCTGATCACGAGTACTAGAAGCTCGCCAACTCAACAGTCCTTCCGAATGTAAAAAATCTATAAAGACTGATCTCTTCCAGCAGGCCGACCCAGTCGAATTGTAAGAAGTCTGGCTGTTATTTTAACAAGGAATTGGTTTTATCTGTTTTTATCTGTTTTATGTATTTTATACATAAAATACATAAAACAGAGAAGATTGAGGGGAGACATGATAGCACTCTTCAACTACTGAAAAGGTTGTCACACAGAGGAGGGCCAGGATCTCTTCTCGATCCTCCCAGAGTGCAGGACACGGAATAACGGGCTGAAGTTACAGGAAGCCAGATTCCAGCTGGACATCAGGAAAAACTTCCTGACTGTTAGAGCAGTACGACAATGGAATCAGTTACCTAGGGAGGTTGTGGGCTCTCTCATACTAGAGGCATTCAAGAGGCAGCTGGACAACCATCTGTCAGGGATGCTTTAGGGTGGATTCCTACATTGAGCAGGCGTTGGACTCGATGGCCTTGTAGGTCCCTTCCAACTCTGCTATTCTATGATTCTATGATTCTATAATATTTTTGTATTCTATGTTGTTCCCTGCCTCGATCTGGAGGGAGAGGCGGGTAAGAAATGAACATATCATCATCATCATCATCGTCATCGTCATCATCATCATCATCATCATCATCATCATCATCTCTTTCTCACTCATGGCAGTTTTTCTAGACGGACATGACGGGCATTGCCAAGTCATGCTGTCTTTTACAGATTCAGGAATTTCCTGACAATTGACCATGTTTTAAGTATGACTGCTGCCTCCTCCTTCATTATTATTATTATTATTATTATTATTATTATTATTATTATTATTATTTCCTAGGCTTTGAGGGGAAGAGTCTCCTTCCAATAGCAGGAATCCTTCTGTGAGTTCTTTCATCGAAATTCTTTCAACCATCTGTCAGGGATGCTTTAGGGTGGATTCCTGCATTGAGCAGGGGGTTGGACTCGATGGCCTTGTAGGCCCCTTCCAACTCTACTATTCTATGATTCTATGAAAGGAACCTTTGGATTCCCAACCAGTTTGTATTTTAAACCCCCTGTAGCTGCAGCCTTAAGAACAGCTTGATCTGCAGGGCGTAGCAATTGAAGCTTGAAGTGTAGACATTAGCTAATGAAGCTTTTTGAGCAAGAAGATGTAAAGGCACAAGAGCAACTTGAGCTGTTTTTCCCTGGTCATTTGGCAACCTTCCTTGCTGCAGTAGCCTTGAGATCCCATGCTAATGCAGAGCATGCAATTCCCGCACAGCTCTTTATGGATCCAGCAAGATGATAATTAGGGCTTCTGTGTAGAAGAAATATCTCTATAAACGTAAATAGCTCTATAAACCTATTAAACAGAGACAGAGTTGCATTATGTCCAGCCTGCACAGTTGTTAAGTAATTAACATTTTACGTATCTTTTATTCTTCTTTATTCTAGGAACAGGAGACGAGGGAGATGTGCAAGATAGGAGGAAAAAGGACAAACAACGGATAACAAATGATGTTCTTGATAATCCATTATGAGTAAAAGGCAGCATTATGAGAACTGCAGTAGAGTAACGTTTATTGGAGGACTGGAAATGTTTTGCAATAATCCCATTATGACTAAGGAAAGGAACCTCTCATGCAAGCACGGAGTCATTACTGACTCTTGGAGGGACGCCAGCTTTCGCTGATGTTTTCTTGGCAGGCCTTATAGCGGGGTGGTTTGCCGTTGCCTTCCCCAGCTGTTATTACCTTTCCCCCAGCTAACGGGGTACTCATTTTACCGACCTCGGGAGGATGGAAGGCTGAGTTGACCCAAGCCGGCTGCCTGAAACCAGCTTCCGCTGGGATCGAACTCAGGCTGTGGGGAGAATTTCAGCTGCAGAAACTGCTGCTTTACTGCTCTGCGCCACACGAGGCTCATTATGTCTAAAGGGCACCAGAAAGTCTCTGGCCTGGAACAGGGCCAGGCTGTAGCTTGAAGAGATGTTGCGCTCTCCTGGAAGATCCTTGCATAGGGTGGACAGGGATGGGAGAGCATTTGGTTTTGATAAGAGTTTACCAGAATTTGCAACATTCTCCATGTTTAGGACAAAAAGAATTTGAGATTTTTAAAAATCCGTTACAATCTACCCTGCACACTCAGGTCCTCTGGGAAGACTTTCCTTCAGCCAGCCAAAACTAGGCTGACAGGAATTACCCAGAGGACCTTCTCTTCTGCTGCTCCCAGATGGTGGAATGGCCTGCCGGAGGAGACTCGTCAACTTAACAGTCTATCAGTATTTAAGGAAGCTATAAAGACTGATCACTTCCACCAGGCCTATCCAGTGGAATTTTAGGATGTTTTTGGTATGCTTTTAGGATGCTTTTAGGATGTTTTAACAATGTATACTATGTTTTTAATCAGTATTTAATGTGTTTTGTACTTGCTGCTGTTCCCCACATCCATCAAAATGGAGAGGCGGTTAAGAAATAAATTTATTATTATTTTAAAAAAGCAAGCAAATGTGGGCAAAATCAAAGGCCCGGAGTTTTGATTGATTTGCTCTTAAAAGACTGGATTTGAATCTCTGTGTAACGTTGTTGAATTCAACGATGTTAGGGTGTATTCAACTAGGGTCACCACTTCTTTTTTTCTTGACAGTCTCCTCACCTTTAACAGCTATAAGACTGGCAGGTATATCATGCTCCTCTCCAACTGTTGAATTTGGCTGGGAGAGAATTTGTACTTGGGTGAGAATTTCACTCCAGTTTCTTTTTGGTAAGGATTTTCTAAAGTGTGCAAATTATTTCATATTTGGGATGGAAAGAACTTGAGCTTTACAAAAGTTCAAACGTGGGAGGCAGCCCCAACCCCAGGATTTTCCTAATAGATGTCATAGAGCTGGAAAAAGGGCAAAAAAGGCAACTAAAATGATTATGGGGCTGGAACATCTCCCCTACGAAGGAAGGTTACAACAACTGGGATTGTTTAGCTTGGAAAAAAGGAGAGTAAGGGGAGACATGATAGAGGTGTACAGAATTTTGCATGGTGTGGAGAATGTGGATAGGGAGACATTTTTCTCCCTCTCTCAAAATTCTAGAACCTGGGGTCATCCCATGAAACTGATTGGTGGGAGATCCAGGACAGAGAAAAGGAAGGACTTCCTCACACAGCAAATACTTAAATTATGGAACTCACTACCACAAGATGTAGTGATGGCCACCAGTCTAGATGGCTTTAAAAGGGGTTTGGATAAATTCCTGGAAGCAAAGGCTAACAATGGCTACTAGCCCTGGTGGTTGTGTGCTATCTCCAGTATTCAAGGTGGTAAGCCTCTCTCATCTCACACTATTGCCCCGCTCGTGCTCTTCGCTCCTCTGATGCCATGTTTCTCGCCTGCCCAAGGGCCTCTACTTCCCTTGCTCGGCTTCGTCCATTTTCGTCTGCTGCCCCTTACGCCTGGAACGCTCTTCCAGAACATTTGAGAACTACAAGTTCAACCGCAGCTTTTAAAGCTCAACTAAAAACTTTTCTTTTTCCTAAAGCTTTTAAAACTTGATGTTGTGCAGACTTCTACTGTTACTTTCTACTGTTAGTTTTACCCTACCCTGTGCCTGCTTACCCTACCCTGTACCTGTTGGCATTCTCTTCCCCTCCTTATTGTTTTACTATGATTTTATTAGATTGTAAGCCTATGCGGCAGGGTCTTGCTATTTACTGTTTTACTCTGTACAGCACCATGTACATTGATGGTGCTATATAAATAAATAAATAAATAAATAAATAAATAATAATAATAATAATAATAAGCCTGTGTGCAGCAGTTGCTGGGGAACATGGATGGGAGGGTGCTGTTGCACCATGTCCTGCTTGTTCATCCCTGGCCGATGGCTGGTTGGCCACTGTGTGAACAGAGTGCTGGACTAGATGGACCCTCAGTCTGATCCAGCAGCATGGCACTTCTAATGTTCTTATGTTCCTTCTCGCTCCATTCTCTTATGGAGCTTGGGAAGAAGGCCTTATTTCAGAAAACACAGAATATAGCCGCCCCAGCTGTATATATACAAATAGATGCCTCCCAAAACAAACTTTGCCTAGAACAGCATTAAAGCCTGAGCAATACAGCTGGAGGTATTAGTAGCAACCACTAGACAGATATTAGATACTGCTTCATTAAAAAAAAAAAGAACAGTTAAAGCTGAAGGAGTCCTGCCCTCTTTTGTATCTCATCACTCTAATATAGCTCCTGCAGCTTTAACGGTTGTGATGAAGAGGGAATTCCACCTGCTGCATGCAAACAAATGACACCTGCTGAAATTCCCCTTTCAATACAATTGTTAAAGAGACAGGGGCCCTGTCCTCTTTTTCATATGGTCACCCTAAATATAACTGCAGTAGTTCACGGCAGAAGGACATGAAGGAAAACTCACAATCTAGCAACAAAGGCTCTAGCTCTTTGACCAGCTCTTAGCTGGTCTTGGGATCACAAATGTTTCAGAATTATTTGAAGGAATGAGCTAATGCCACTCATAAGATGTTTACTTTTGGGAGGGGGAAGAGAGCTGCACTCCTTTATAGTTCAAGCAATTTTCGTGTGCCAGGGCAATTTCATGAGGCATGACCCAACTGAGAGAAACAGAAAGCATTCTGGTGAAATTCCCTCTTCATCAAAATAGCTTAAGCTACAGGAGCTATACCAGAGTGACCATATACAAAAGAGGGCAGGGCTCCTCCAGCTTGAACTGTTGTGAAGAAGAGGGAATTTCACTGGGTGCTGCATGCATATAAATGACACCTGCTGAAATCCCCTTTTCTTTAAAAATGTTAAGGATACGGGAGCCTTGTCCTCCTTTCCATATGGTCACCCTGTCTTAGGGCCAAAGTACATACATCGTTGAATTGCCAATGATGCTAGCTTTTTTTCATTTCAGAGTAAGCACATCCACCGTTTTTCATTGGGGCTACTATCTAGCCATTCCCTCCATGTCTGCAACCGCGATGAAAATTCCCCCTCCACAAACTGCTATTAGCCTGGGGTGGGTGGTGGGGAGGAAACTCCCACTGGTGCCAATGGGGACCCTGTGGCATTACACCCCACAAGTCAGTTCCCAAATGTATGTCTGCAGTTTGTAAGTCTGTGGTTTTTAGAATGTTGGCCTGAGTGGGCGGAGTTAGGATGTCTTGGGAGGGGGAAGAGTGATATAGAAGGGAAGGACTGAGGGGATTGTGGGGGACTTGTTAGGTACTCTTAGAGTCTTTAGTGCTCTCTGTGTTTAGAGTACTTAAGTTCTGGGAAATTTGAGGGTCAGTGTAGAGAGTGGTGTCTTTAGAGTGTGGTGTGCACGTAGTGGAAGTATATAATTCAATACTGATAATAAAGAAAGTTCAAGAGTGATTGTGTGAGAGAAAGGAAAGTGTGTATGTGAATGAGTGGAAGGATTGGATGAAAGGTTTCAAAAAAGGTTTTTAAATGTTTTATTTGAAACAAAGCTTGTGAACTTTTAAAAATAAATTTTGATTGTTTTGTTTTTAACTACCACAAAAAATCCCACGTGTCTGTTTGGTATTTATCATCTTAAGTTTACACATTCAGCACCCACTCTGACAATAATTCACCTCAGCACATATAACTCACAGTGTTTTATTTTATATATTAAAATCCTTCTCCATTTTAACCCCTTTCTCCACATAGTTTGGAGGAAGGTGGGTTTTATCCCTTGCCTCAGGCGTATCAAGCGGTGGTGCTTGGCTTGAGCAAGGAGTGTCCGCGGCTGGGTCTGGTGTTCAGAGCCTGTGTCGTGGCAGACACCCCCCCCCCCCGTAATAGCAGCCAATCTGGGAGAGGTGATGGCACTTTCTTTCCCATATACATAGCAATCAACATTTACACTGTTGTTAATACATGTCAGATCATTTCACAACATGACATTTTAAAATGTCTTGAAAAATTCGAGAAACACACCTCAAGAAGAACCAGGTATTACAAATTTGTCAGTCCCACTCTGGAAAGGACCTAAATATCTGGGGCAGAATCCAGCAGAGGTGGAGCAAGCATTTCTACTTATTGCCAATTTTCCTTTTAGCTGAGCCACATGATGATTTGAGATAATAGATACAAAATACTAGAACCCGGGGTCCTCCCATGAAACTGATTGGTGAGAGATCCAGGACAAATAAAAGGAAGGACTTCTTCACACAGCGCATAATTAAGTTATGGAACTCACTCCCACAAGATGTAGTGATGGCCACCAATTTGGATGGCTTCAAAAGGGGGTTGGATAAATTCCTTGAGGCGGAGGCAATGGCTGCTAGCCCTGATGGTTGTGTGCTACCTCCAGTATTCAAGGCAGTAAGACTGTGTGGACCAGTTGCTGGGGAACATGGGTGGGAGGGTGCTTTTGCACCATGTCCTGCCTTGTTGGTCCCTTGCCGATGGCTGGTTGGCCACTGTGTGAACAGAGTGCTGGACTAGATGGACCCTTGCCCTGATCCAGCATGACACTTCTTATGTTCTTATGATATTCCAGGAGCTCAGCTACCCACATGTCTACATCATAGTATGGGGGACAAGATCTACTAACAAATGTTGGTGACAGCTTGGCAGCTCTCCCTTGTGCCATTTGCTACTTCCGAGAAATCTTCTGTCACATCATGACCTTGGAAAGTTCAGGGATCGAAAACTCCACAGCCTCTCAGACCATGTTGTTCAAAACTGATTATGTCTCCCAGTAGCCGGAAGCAGGAGTCCGACAGTAAACAAACAACTCATCAGCCCCCAATTCAACATCAGCTCCTATCTAATTATCTTGCTGTGGACTTACATGAACCCCATGTCTACGGTTTCAGAGAACTGCATCTCAGATATGCAGTCATCTGGCTTTTATGAGGGAAGTGGCCGTACAAGGTCTTGAGTGTTTCTGGCCATTAACCACCCAGAGTTCTCTTTACTACTTGGAGAAAACTTCTGTATTGACAGAAGTAATATGCCTTTGAAGCAAATAATGTGCATATAATAAAGAAAATCTAGAAAGTGACTCATGCTGGTCTTCATTGGACAGGACAGAAAAGCATGTGTGCCATCTTCTTTTCTTTTACATACAGTAAACATTGTACAGCTAGTAGCATCCATGGGAGGCTTTCAAAAAGCAGGACGCCGCCTCAGAAATCTCTATGTCAAAAGAGGAATCCTGGGGCCTCAAGGACCCAGAGGCTGAAGGCAGTGAACTTCTCCCTAGACCAGGGGTGGGGAACGTTTGTCAGCTGGAGGACCGAATTTGCCTCAGGCTGGGATGCCTCAGGGCACATGTCAAGAGTGGGCACACCCCAATGTTGGTGGAGCTATTGCTGCCTCGTTCACACCCTACATGTTCATACACACACACACACACACACACCCCTTCCCAGACACCTCCTCAGCTGATTCATGCACGTCAGCTGAGGTAAGGGGGATTTTCCCTGCCCAGCACTGTGATAGGTTCCCTTTCCCAGTGCAGAGCAAGCAAAAGGGTTTAATGCCAAGCTATACCAGATCAGAGACAAGCCCTTTCCCCTCCCTTAGCGCAGAGAGATTTGTGTGGTGAGTGGTATAGAAAGAGAATAAATAAATAAATAAATAAATAAATAAATAAATAAATAAATCTCCGATCTGCAGCAGCATGGGGGTAAGGGAAATGGGCAGGGCCTGGAGAAGGAGCTGGGCAGGCCAGGAAGGGGACCCCTAGCTGCCAATAGAACACAGGTTCTCCATGCCTGTCCTAGACATTTGCAGGAACCAGCTGCTGGGGAATATTTGTCTGCAGAGGATGCCATGAACTGCTGGATCCACAAGCAAGGGGGATCCATCTGCCCCACGTGGTGAACCACTAAACTGCAGGTGACTGTTTAGGGAAGTTGTCCTAGCTCATTCACTACACAGCCTTCTTCAACCTGGGGCGCTCCAGATGTGTTGGACTCCAGCTGGGGCATTCTGGGAGATGCAGTCCAAGACATCTGGAGCGCCCCAGGTTGAGGAAGGCTGCACTGCCACAAGATGTAGTGATGGCCACCAATTTGAATGGATTTAAAGGGGGTTAGATAAATTCCTGGAGGAGAAGGCTATCCATGGCTATGAGCCCTGATAGTTATGTGCTACCTCAAGTATCTGAAGCAGTAAGCCTGTGTGCACTAGTTGCTGGGGAACATGGGTGGGAAGGGTGCTGTTGCACCTTATCCTGGTTTGTTGGTTGCTGGTCGACAGCTGGTTGGTCAGTATGTGAATAGAGTGATGGGCTAGATAGACTCTTGGTCTGATCCAACATGGCTCTTCTTATGTTCTTATGTTGTACCCACCTGATATGTAGCTGTTATAAAGATGAGGAGCATGTCAGAAAAAAGAGGTGGCAACCCTCAGTCAACACCAATATGGCTGAGTATACAGGGATTCATGCCCCCAAATTTTAAGAGCTAGGCACTCAAAGCCCTAGGCCTGGATGGATGAATCTGACGATTTTGGTTCACTCACATTCAGCTCTGAATCTGAACTTCTTTTTGTGCTGAATAGAGATAACTTTGCAGATTTGGGTAGATTGTTCTCCAAAGCAAACTGACCTGAAATCCTCACCCATTGTTTAAACAGCAGCAGCCTTAAGTATAGCCGAGGTGGGACACTCAGGGAGTGTCCAAAATAGCTGCATGGATTCATTTCTCCTCCCTCCACCGTGATCGCGGCTGCAAACCAGCTTGGAATGTCGAGCACCTGGCTGAGTTTTAAGCCTTCCAATGCCCAGTCGATGCCGAGAGAAACATCAGGAACGCTCCTTGAAAGCTGCACTTCAGTAACAAACGGGACATGAAAAGGCGAGATGTGCAGTTTTGCTGAGACACTTCCAGCCATTCCAAGCCGCTGACAAGTTAGGCCCTTTGTGTCATCCTGCTGGCGCTGAGTGCTTCCTAAGCGCACACTGAAACAGTCTGAAACCACAGCTGTGCATTAGGCTCTTTAAATCTTTCAGGTGCTTCACATTCTCCTCCTTTTGTATGCTCGCTTTTATCCCTGTTGACATTTCCCATATGCAAGAACCAATGGATTTACTGGAGAAAGTAATCGCAACAGGGTACCAGGAAATAGCATATCCACTAAAAGGCTCTTAACTGAAAACTCCTCCAAAGAAAATATAAAGGACACTTGCTCGTCTGGAGTGCAAAGCACTTATCGCGCTGGTAATCTCAAGGTTCGACTTCTGCAATGCGCTGTACTGAGGGCTACCGTTGTACCTGTTTCAGAAACTTCAACTAGTTCAAAATATGGCAGCCAGGTTGGTCACCGGTACATCTAGAGGTGACCATATTACACCAACTTTAAAATCACTTCACTGGCTGCAAATTAGTTAGGGTGACCATGTGAAAAGGAGGACAGGGCTCCTGTGTCTTTAACAGTTGCATAGAAAAGGGAATTTCAGCAGGTGTCATTTGTATATATGGAGGACCTGGTGAAATTCCCTCTTCATCACAACAGTTAAAGGTGTAGGAGCTATACAAGAGTGACCAGATTTAAAAAAACGGCAGGGCAACTGCAGCTTTAACTGTTGTGATGAAGAGGGAATTTCACCAGGTTACCCATATATACAAATGATACCTGCTGAAATTTCCTTTTTAATACAATTGTTAAAGATACAGGAGCCCTTTCCTCCTTTTCATATGGTCACCCTAAATTAGTTTCCGGGCAAAGTATAAAGTGTTGGTCATTACCTTTAAAGCTCTACATGGTTTGGGTCCAGGTTACCTGCGGGATCACCTTCTACTGTACAATCCGCCCCTCACACTCAGGTCCTCTGGGAAGAAGTTACTCCAGGGAGCCAAAACTGGGTTACCCAGAGGACCTTTCTTCTATTGCCCCCAGACTGCAGAACGGCCTGCCACAGGGGATTTGTCAATTTAACATGCTTTCCAAGTTTAAGAGAGCTAAAAAGACTAGTCTCTTCCAGCAGGCCGACCCAGATGAATTTTAAACCTAAGAATTTTAAGATGCCATGATTATTATTTTAATATTGTATTTGTTTTATAGAATGTGACGATATGGAAAGGAGGACAGGGCTCCTGTATCTTTAACAGTTGTATTGAAAAGGGAATTTCAGCAGGTGTCATTTGTATATATGGGGAACCTGATGAAATTCCGTCTTCATCACAATAGTTAAAGCTGCAGGTGCCTTGCCCTCTTTTGAATCTGGTCACAGTATAGCTGCAGTATAGCTCCTGTAGCTTTAACTGTTGTGATGAAGAGAAAATTTCACCAGGTGCGTCATGCATACAAATGACACCTGCTGAAATTCCCTTTTCTGTGCAATTGTTAAAGATACAGGAGCCCTGTCCTCCTTTTCATATGGTCACCCTATTTTATATGTTCTTTTAATTAGTTTTATGCATTTCATTTATATTGTATTGTTGTATTAATATTGATCCAAAGGGCGAGGCAGGTAAATGATGATGGTGATGATGATGTGTGTTACATATTCCCCACCACCATGATGTTGTTTATGTGTAATCTAAAGCTGAAGAACAAGACAGACAGTGCTTAAGCAAGGCTTTTTAAGGAATCATAGAATCATAGAATAGCAGAGTTGGAAGGGGCCTACAAGGCCATCAAGTCCAACCCCCTGCTCAATGCAGGAATCCACCCTACAGCATCCCTGACAGATGGTTGTCCAGCTGCCTCTTGAAAGCCTCTAGTGTGGGAGAGCCCACAACCTCCCTAGGTAACTGATTCCACCATTGCACTGCTATAACAGTTAGGAAGTTTTTCCTGATGTCCAGCTGGAATCTGGCTTCCTTTAACTTGAGCCCGTTATTCCGTGTCCTGCACTCTGGGAGGATCGAGAAGAGATCTTGGCCCTCCTCTGTGTGACAACCTTTCAAGTATTTCAAGAGTGCTATCATGTCTCCCCTCCATCTTCTCTTCTCCAGGCTAAACATGCCCAGTTCTTTCAGTCTCTCTTCATAGGGCTTTGTTTCCAGACCCCTGATCATCCTGGTTGCCCTCTTGTGAACGCGCTCCAGCTTGTCTGTGTCTTTCTTGAATTGTGGAGCCCAGAACTGGACGCAATACTGGAAAGCAGGGCGAACTTTTACGAAAAACTCATAACTGCACAATCTTCTTGTATCTGCTCCAGTTTAATGGGGAAGGAGGTTACTCCTAGGTTAGTGCGTAAAGACCTTATTGTTAAGAGTTCAAACATATAGAACCTTGATTAAATGCTCCGGGTTTCAATAGTTTGCACTCAAGTTTCACTGAGTACAGTGTGACATCTGAGAAAACATGCACAACATTGTGCTGCAAGATGGCAACCACTGCAGGGTTAGGAAAACATTTGTTTGGGACCAATGTTGTCAAGCGTCTCGGATATTTTAATGTTTGATTTGGATGTGTGATTATAGCCCTATGCAGACATTCACCTGCAATGCTATTACACTTAAATAGGGATGTTGGAGAAACCTGATCAGGAGATGGAGTTGATGGATTTTCCTGGGTTTGCCCCCACCCCACCCCCAGACTTCATACCACTTCTTGCTGCAGCATGTCAATTGGTCTGCAGTGAGTCAGGGCCACTTTGAAGATTTTCTGGGCCTTTTGTGCACCCCCAACCCCTGGTTCTTCAATTTGCATAAATTGCTGAGCCTGCCTCCCCCAAAAATGCACAGAAAATTTTCCCCAGTGTTCAGGGAGAAGCCTGTACGTCACTTCACAAATACATGAGAACATAAGAAGAGCCCTGCTGGATCAGACCAAGGGTCCATCTAGTCCAGCACTCTGTTCACACAGTGGCCAACCAGCCATTGGCTAGGAATGAACAAGCAGGACATGGTGCAACAGCACCCTCCCATCCGTGTTCCCCAGCAACTGCTGCACACAGGCTTACCACCTTGAATACTGGAGATGGCACACAACCCTCAGGGCTAGTAGCCATTGATAGCCTTTGCCTCCAGGAATTAATCCAACCGCCTTTTGAAGCCATCCAGATTGGTGGCCATCATTACATCTTGTGGTAGCGAGTTCTATAATTTAACTATGTGCTGTGTGAAGAAGTCCTTCATTTTATTTGTCCTGGATCTCCCACCAATCAGCTTCATGGGATGACCCTGGTTCTAGTATTTTGAGAGAGGGAGGAAAATGTCTCCCTATCCACATTCTCTATACCATGCATAATTTTCTACATATCTATCATGTCTCCCATTAGCCTCCTTTTTTCCAAGGTAAACAATCCCAGTTGATGTAACCTTCCCTCATAGGGGAGTTGCTCCAGCCCTTTAATCATTTTAGTTGCTTTACAACTCAAGTGATGCATGCCATGGAACTGCATCAAACACAAGTGGACATCCTTACACTTATGGCAGAGGAAGATCATGGAGTTGGCTGAGTCTTCAAATGTCATCTAGTCCAACCCCCTGACAATGCAGGAAATCCTCTGTTACAGCAACTGTGATAAGTGGCCATCCAGGCAGAAAGGACTAATGAAGGAGGGTGATCCTTTTACAGGGCAGGAAGAAATCTCACCCATCACTATTTCTATTTAATCTTTTTCCAAGGAAAATTGTTGGCAAAATGTAAGTGTTGAAGGCTATAGCCATCCTGTGCATACAAGCTGAAGATTTAGGAGCAGAGAGCTTGCGTACAGTCAAGCAATGAATGCCCTAAGAGGCCTCCAACCACCCTAGATTGCAGCTGAGGGTGCCCTGCAAAATTGGCTCTTATAGTTTTGCCCCAAGAGAAGATGATAGGATGTGGCGTCAGTGCTGTGCTCCAATCTACTTTACGGTAGATGGTTGCAATCTCCACAAAACGTTGAGCTTGTCTGGTGTAATTCAACACATTCCCCGAAACAGAATTCATAGGGATACTTTCCAACTGAAGTTTCTACCAGCTGTTAGTACAAGCTGTGGCGGCAAGTCTATTTTAAGAAGTTCACTAAGTGCACGTAATGCCGAAAGCACCATGTAGAGTATGCATTGTTCTGGAAAAGGAATCAACATCAAAGCTCCTAGCACCACATTTCCCCATAAAGTCATATTTATATCAACCTTTTTCATCTAGAAAGCAGGCATCTAGCATTAAGATGGAAAATCTGTTGTGAATAGCAAACTTAACATCACAGTATTCGAAGTATGAGGCAAACAGTGCATTTCTAATGATTCAAATATTACAGAGCTACTCTAGTATGGTGTAGTGGTTAGACTAGGACTCAGGAAGTACTGCAGTTACCTTGTTCTGCTGTAGTTTTGACCTCATAGGAGGAGTGGAAGCAGTCAAATATAGTCTCTTCCAGGTAGATTGAGTCAGCTAAAGCCAAGTCTAATAGGATCAGATGAAGTCAAGACATATATCTTTACACAGAACGAACAGCTCCCAGTGGGCTCTAATGGCTGAGCTATAGACAGATGTTGTCCCAGTAGAGAGCTGAAGCCATCTGAAGCCTTATATAGGCTGGCAAGATCTGAACTGCCAAGATCTCAACTAAGAAGGTGCCTGTGCTGAGGGAGCTTGAGCCAGCAAAGCAGGATCCTGGACCCTTGGTGGAGATGGCCATCATGCCTTCACCCTGAGACACACTTAGTGGCAGACACTGCATGGTCACCTAGCCCCAGAGGACACAGGTGCCTAAAGGTGCAGGCTTAGGAGGCTACCAGATGCAGAAGGGCCCATCTGTGAATTAAAGACTCCTTATGAGTAAGGCTCTACTTAGGATTAGATCATTCCTCAGGATGTCCTAGAATTGCACTCTGGTTGGAGCTCTGAAGGCTCAGGTTTAAAAGCATTCAGTTCTAGGCTAGGGATGCCTGGTGGTGGGAAATCCAGTTCTTTATTGACTCAACAGAGTTCTGCAGGGTATACGATTCAATTTGTGTTCATGAGCAGTGCTGTGGGCTTTTCCCCAAACTCCACGAACATTTTTGTGCATATTTTTAAGGTAGGTTTTGCAGTTTGTGCAAATTTCTGAGCAATTTGCGTAAATTATGCTTGAATTCACTTAAATCTATCAGAAATCCCTCTGTCAGGGGATTCCACAGGCCTGTGTGCCATTGTTTCAAACCTTCAGAATTTTGCGTAAATTTCATTGTAGAAAAATACATGAAAAAATATGTGAAAAACTAACAACACACTAGCCTAGAATGCACATTTTCCCCATAGGCAAAAGCGTGAGTATCTGAATTTTGGGGGAATTTGCACATATTCACACCTGGAAATTTGCGTAAATTTAGAAACTAAACTAAATCCGATTCTGTGAATGGGAGGACGATGGAACGAAAGGTGCCCGACAATCTGTAAAAGAAAGACGGAACTGATTTTACACAATCCAGACATCCCTAGTTTCTAACCCTTAACTGAAAAGAAGGGAGAATACGTATTGAGTTTGCTCATGAGGTGCATCAACTGGGCTGCCCAGTTCCAGATGGGAACTCCTCATCACCTGGAGGAGCGATTGTATGTCCTAATAGCAGGAAGAAGTTAGGAAAGGTTGGACTAATATCTAAGATCCTCCATCCCAATGATCACATCCCACAACAGAGAGCTCCAGCCTGTCAATGCTCTTCCAGGTTCTAGTGGATGCCAGACTATTCATGAAATGTCTTTCATTACGTTGAAGAGGCAGAGTTGTACATCGCTCAGCAATCATCAGGATACTGACACTGTGGCCTCAGCTGGACCTACGAGTCTAGCGCGATGGAGGGCTGAGGATCTCGTGATATTGTTATCGTGAGACCTCCACCTCTGTTTACATGTGGCGCGCGATGAACTCAGAGGAAGAGGATGTCACACCTGCCATTTTGTGCTTTTTTTAAAAAACAGAAGGAACACATGAGCACTTGTGCGCTGAAAGGTAAGTTGTTGGTTTTTAAAGAATAATAATTTCCCCTCTCCCCCACTCCCCGATGGGCTGCGCCCTATGCGTGGTTCCCGGCTCCTCACGAGTAACCGTGAGGAGCTGGGACAAACCATGATGGTGGGCCAACTTTCTGCAGTCTTGGGATCATCCTGAGACTATAGAAAAAATGCGACAAAAGGGTAGGGTGAGATCCCGGGGAAAGGGAGGGTGCACAGGGACGATCCCTGGGATATCACCCCGTCTAGCTATAGCCTGTGAGTGTGAATCTGTGCTTTAAAGTTCAGCAGTTGGTTCTAATTTTAAAATGCACAGGGGAAAAAAAAGAACTCTCCAAGCTGGCTATGTCAAGTCAAGACAAAATATAATGAAGAATAAGAGAAGGAGTTTGAACAGTGAGCCGAAAACATCCCACACCTGACTCTCCCTCCCATACAGATATAGACACACAGGCACTCATTTTAACATGTCTATATTCTAGTCTTTCTGTTCTGACAATGAGATCCCTGCAAGGGTGGATGTGGGATCCTTTAAGAAGAAAGCTAGTGCATCAGGATGAAAGGTCCGATGCAAGCCCAGTCCTTGCTGTGTAAAGAGAGAGAGGGAGAGAGAGAGAGAAACAGAGAAACAGAAAAACTAGCACAAGAGCACATTCAAAAATGTGCCCCTGCAGAGTGTAAATGTCTCCCTAGCCACATTCTCCACACCATGCATAATTTTGTACACCTCTATCATGTCTCCCCTTAGACTCCTTTTTCCAAGCTAAACAACCCCAGCTGATGTAACCTTCCCTCATAGGGGAGACGCTCCATCCCCTTAATCATTCTAGTCCTTCCTGAATCTCCTGCCAATTATCTTCATGGAATGACCCTACGTTCTTGCATTATGGTAGTGGGAAAAATGTCTCCCTATCCATATTCTCCACACCATGCATAATTTGCCACAGCTCTATCACATCTCTGCATATTTGGCTTTTCCCCCCTAAGTGAAACAGTCCCAGACATTGTACCCTTGCAATGGATTTGAATTCCCAGCCTTGGGAAGCCAACCTTGGCTGAAAAGCAAGAAATAGATGCACAAGAAAATGAAACACGTGGCACATAGGACAGTGTATGTGTGTGTGTCAGTGCCATTGTTTGCAAGAAACCAACGACAGTCACAATTGAAATCTGGGGCGGGGGGGTGATATGCCCAGAGAGCATACAGCAGATCAATACGTACAGGCAATGGTGATCCCTCACAACTGCACATCTATCAATGTTCTTTTGCACAGCCTACAATAGGCACCACTCAGTTATCATGCACTGCCCCACCAATGTTTTCAAGAACTGTGGCCAATTTGTTCTTTCGACCCTTCTGGTCTGCCCAAAACTGAAAGAACATCATTAAGCCGCACACCCAGGTGCAGTTTTTTTTCCTCCCGATGGGGCGCCCTCGTTTCCCTCTCCTTGTCATGCTGACATATTCTTAAGAGCCCTGACTTAATTGGATACATGTAAGGTCATCATCTGAATTAATTCCACCAGGAGCAATCATCCCTGCTAGGGGGCTGACAAATTGCCTTCCTCCCATTCGCAATCTTCAAGATGTTTGAACTGGAGATGCAGCAGGAGCGATGTGGATTGGAAAATGAAAGCACTTACACAGAGGAGGGAGTGATGTTAAGAAAGACCAGGGACGGCTCTCCTTTTGCTCATAATTCAGCCGAAAGACATTTCCATGGCCAGGAGTTTGCATATATCTGAGCGTAATCCAGAAAGCACATCGAAGCTACTAATTCTCCTCTATTTAGGAAAGCTCTTTACATGAGTCTGGGGATTTCCCCCATCACATTTATGGGAGATATATTCACGGGGATTCCCCCCTATGGAATTTATTCTCTCCCACTGAAGCTCAGTGTACACATCAGAGCAACAAAATTAAGAGTATTAAGTTGTACTCCTTTCTTAGGGGTGGGTGGAACCAGAGGGTCTTGCTCCTCTGAGTTTTGGTGAGGATGGAATGTGAGGGGGAAGACTGGGGGCCGCACTGCACCCCCTTTCCCCACTCCAATGCAGTGAAGGGTGTGTTTTTATTTATATCCCCCTTGCCAGATTGGAGGCTATCTCCACACCCAGAGCAGAAGCTTTCCAATCCAGCAAGAGGAAGAGAACAAAAACAACCTGGTCAATGGGTTAGAGTCCAACACATCCCCTTCTAAATCCCCCTCGCATTCAAAAGGAAATGTTCTGCCTTGCATCTACAGGAAAAGGACTTGCCCATAGGTAAACTGGCTTCTGATCAGGGGGTGGATCATCTGCTCTGGTCAACAGCTCAGGTGAGGATGCACAAGCCACTGGGACAGCGCAGTTTCAGTACCAAGGCTGGTACCATTGGAATACCTGCCATGATTTCAGGACCATGGACAGGAGCCCTGCACCAAGAGTACAGCCAAGTTGCCCCAGCACTTGCTGAGAGAGAATGGTAGGGATTTATAGGCAGACCAGGAGAGTCTTTCTGGAAGCTCCACCTTCCCCCAGCACCAGATGTTGTACCTGGCTGTTAAAAGGCCAGCAGCCTTTTCCTGTAGGTGCAGGCTTCTCCCGGGGAGTGAAGATTGGAGGGGCTGGTTAAGGACTCCTCCTTGGACGTTAGGGGCAGGGGCATCTCCCAAGCATCGTGTGGATAAGAGCTGAGATCCAAGGCAGTGATTAGCAGGTCAGAAGAACCAGGAGCTGGTTCTGGCACTTCGTTGGAGTCACTGTCACTGGAGGTCTCCATCTCTTGTCCTGGGCCACGACAAACCCCCTTCCATCTGGTCTATACAGTCAGGGTCCAGGCCATACGTCAGCCAGGGCTTTCTTGGCTGCCCACCATCCCAACTTATTGGTTTTTGTTGTTTTTTCCTTCAAGATAGCTTCCTTTGCTCTGGGCTGGGGAAGAATTTTACTGGGGTTCCTGAATGGCTCCAGGGTCCCTGCCTTTTTGCTTTCTTCTTAGCAAAATGTTCTCATATCATCCATCTCATGTCACAAGTAGGGATGGCCATCACGGGGAAATACGGCTCTTCTCAGGCCTGACCGATCCCCACGACACCCCATTTTTCTATTTCGAAGTCACAATTTGCCCAAAATCACAGCTGGAATGAGTGCAAGTTGTGCAAAATTACAGATCACGCAAAAATCATGATTTCTATGAAACGGCTGCAATTTGTGCAAATAATAATAAACCCTCTAAAAAACATGAGCTAGCCTGACTCACTGTGTGACAGAGTCTGGGGGGCTGAGCAGGTGAAAAGTCATGGAGCTCTTCCCCCCGCCCCCCCAAAAACAGATTTGACATCCCTGTTCATAACTGGCACTGGCAGAGTTGCCTTGGACAGAGACCATGAGCAAGGGTTGAGTGGAGGTGAACTCCCTGCTTAGCCCCACAAGATGCAACCCTAAGGGGTCTTGAGGGTAAGGGCTGATATGCCAGAGCATCCCAGGGGCTGGCATGTCTGTCATACTCCCAGGTTGGTAGCAGCACATGGAGGAGCTGCCCAAGCCACTGGCAATCGTAAGACTGCCTTCCTTTGACATCTCCCACCAGATAGTCTGGGTTGCCAAGGTCAGCAGATGGGCTGTCAGTAAAAATCAACATTTCCCAAAAGCACAAAGAGCCAAAACTGTGTCCTGCTTTAGTCCGGTAATACTCTAGTTTCAATCCTCCCTCCCCCTGTTCCACTTTCCCCCACTCTCCGTTCAGGATACAATTATATTTTTAGTTAATGAGATTAACACTGAGCATAGATACAGGAACAGTGAGCAGTGCTAATTTGACACTGGCAAAACAAGACTGCTACCTGATCCTTGGTTCCCCAATTGCTTTTGCTTTAAAAGAAAATTCTTTCTTCCATTTCTTTTATCACCATCTCCCTACACCGAGGGAAATGTAAGAACGCCGCACACCCATTCTTCTTTCAGTTCCCTATTGGGCCTGTTCGATGGCATGTAGGAAAGGGCTCTCTTTCCATCATGGAATGTGTCCCAAATTGTGTGTTCCTCCAGAATGATGATAGCCTTCAACTTGGCTTTAAGAAAAGATGTTAAGACACATCCCTGCGTAGTATATAAATGCGAAACCAAAACAAAAGAAATAGTGCCACTTTTCATTAGCAAATGGCTCCATTTTGTATGCCTACCTGACATAGAGGGAGCGCTTCTGATTGGTTCGCAGAGAGCCTGACCCAGAACTCATGCTGTGATTCATCATCTGTTCACGCAGGTCATGGATTTTGGCCTCAAATCGAGCGTACTCTGTTAAAGAAAATAATTGCTTTAAAATAATTTTATTCCACTCATCAGCTCATCATTATATACAAATCAATATGAAACACAGTAGAAGAATATGAATAGAAGACGTTGAGGCCGCATGTCAAAAATCTGGGCCAAGTGACCCGTCTGTTGATCAAGGCCAATAAAAACAAGGCAGAGCTGGCCCTATCATTTATTTTTATTTTATTCATTTTAAAAGAGCTTTTTCTCCTAGGAGGTCAAGATGACTAACAGCAATGATTTAAAAAGTAAACATCTATCAAAAACCTGCTTGAAAAAAAGCAAAGCAAAGCAGAACAAAACAACGAGACACAAAGAAAGTTGTCAAAAGTAGTTTTCAGTCAAGAGAAAGATCTACAAAAAGAAGCAACTGTGAAAATCTCTAGCGGAACATCATACTGCAATCCCTTAGGCTCGTGATAAAATCATATAATGAAAAGGACTCCAAAGTTTAATTCATTAATCAATTAAGTAATGCAACGAATCAAGATTTAATCATATAGCAAGCTGCAATCATCACAAATGGAGATTTGACCTCAATTAAAGATTGAGATGACAGCAAGTTGTGACTCTAGGATGCAACGCAATTGTTGGGAGGGCAGGAGGAACCCTATCCTGGGTTAGATAGGAGGGTAAGGCTGCAGTTCTAGCCCTTAGCTAGACCTAAGGTTTATCCCGGGATTGTCCTGGGGTCATCCCTGTGCATCTAAATGACACACAGGGGATCACGGGAGCAGGCAGGGACGACCCCGGGATGATCCCGGGTTAAACCTTAGGTCTACACTAAAGCCCTACACTCTCTTTCTTGGGAGTAAGCCCCACTGATCTTAATTGGACTTATTTCTGAGTAGACATTGACAGGATTGTCAATGTTGACAATCTGTTGGTTTCTGTTGGTTATAGAGACATCACCAATTTCCTCTTCAGTTCATTGAAGCCCTACTTAGAAATGGGCCCCATCAAGATGCAGTGGGCAGCTGCAGTCCTTCTCTAAGCCAGGCAGGAGTCTTTGCTATTCCCTGTCCACTATAAGCCATGGCAACCCTTGGGTGGATAGAGCATGTGGAATCAAGTGTGTAGAGTCTGCACCACTGCTACTCCGGGGGAGGGGAATGTTATCTCTCACAGTTTTTAAACGTAACCTGGGGAATGCTCTAGGAAAAGGCTCTATGATTCCTGCCACAGAGCAGGAACCTCATTCCTAGAGCATCCGAGGAAGGAGCGTTTGAAGATTCCTGCCTGGAATGCTCTAGAAATTAGGTCCCTACATTATGGCTGGATCCATAGAGTCTTTTCCTAGAGTCTTGTCTTGGTGATATGGTGGCTTGCGAAAGGAGGAGGCATTAGTACTTTGATGACATTGTTGTTGCTGTTGCAAGACCAAGTTTTGTTGCTGCTGGGCTTAGGCCTTAGCTAGACCTAAGGTTTATCCCGGGATTGTCCCGGGGTCATCCCTACCCGCTCCCGGGATAGCCTGTGTGTCATTTACATGAACAGGGATGATGCCGGGACAATCCCAGGATAAACCTTAGGTCTAGCTAAGGCCTGAGTGTGAGAAGGATGTGTGTGAGTGTGTGTTCTACGTGAGTGCATGTGTATGCTCATGTGCAGTCCCTAAACCCCCCCACCCCCCAGTAGATGTGTGGCCCTCAGGACTGAAAAGGCCATGCACCCCTGCTCTAGGTAAGGACTTCCATCGTCAAATTGCTTTTACCATCAAGGTGTTTCTCCTAAACTTCGACTGAAATTCTACTCATTAGACCTAGTTCTGCCTTCTCAAGTAACAGCGAGCAAGCCTTCACCTTCTTCTATGTGGCAATCTTTTAGGTCTTTGGAAAGTGTGATCATGTCCATGCCATGGTCTGGTCTTCTCCAGGCTAAACATATCCAGTTCCTTCAGTTATTAACTGTAGCTCCACTTCCACTTAATTCCTATTGCCCAGGTGATCAGCACATGTTACCGGATTATGAGATTGCAGTTCTACACTGCAATTAATTAGACCGTCTCCCTGCATACATCTCATTTTCTTCCACTTGTAAATCTTGGAATTAGCAATGGTTCCTGAGTTAATATTTGCTGTTCATTTTGGCATTCTTCCCCAAAATGTGTTGCTGTTGCACAATAAGGGCTAGCTATTTTTGTTCATTAGCCCATAACTGGCAAGATTTGACCTTTGCAATTGCCAGAAAGTCTGGCTCTGTTCTAAGCCAGACTCTTGCAATGAGTGTGGATACGTCTCCCTTCCCCTGCTTTCCCCATTTGCAGAATTCCATAGCCGCTTTTGTGACACCCTTTCCTCCTGGCCTGTGATCATATCCACACATAGCAAAAGGTTCTTTCGTAAGGTCATATTATAATTTCATACAGCTCTATTTGTGTCCTATCTCTTAGTTTAAACTTTTGGGTACCCTCTCCATGGACCTGCAAGGTCTAGCTCTTACGTTATGGGAACAGCATAATCACACTAGTCTGACCTTATCTGACTAGTGTCAAGTTCTGGGTGCCACCCTTTTTAAAAAGGATATAGGCAAATTGGAACAGATTCAGAGGAGAGCAATAGAGATGGTCGTGGGGATGGAAAATGAGTTCTATGAGGAAAAGTTGAAGGAACTGGGTGTGATCAGTCTAGAAAAGAAAAGACCAACAGAGAGACAGTATAGCCCTCTTCCAAAACCTGGAGGACTAAAAAATAGAAGAGTGTAAAGACTTCATCCCTGCTCTCTTGGAAGGTAGGACTAGATCTAAGAGGCTTACGGGTTGCTTGAAGATTAGGAGAAATGGCTTGATGGTAAGAAAAGTTCAACAATGGAACCAATTGCCTAGAGGAGTGATAGGTTCTCTCTCCCTGGAGATCTTCAAGCAGAGCCTTGGGAATGCTCTAGCTCTAAATTTCTCATGTTGAGAGCAGGGTCATTGGACTAGATGGCCTTCAAGCCCTCTAACTCTAAAATCCTGGGGCTATATGTTTACATCTTGTAGAAGTGAATTCCATAGTTTAACTGTGCTCTGCTAGCATTCTTGTTCTTTTAGCCCCACCCACCACTGCAATGCCACCCCCAAGAACTTCTCTGAAATGCAATTTAGTACTTGAGCTGAAAGAGGTTCTGCACTTCCCCCCCCCCCAATGTAGACAGTACTGGGCTTGATACAAATTAACTGGGTTGTCATATATCATGCCCAGGACTCCTATGAGGAGCTGCCTGTGTACCTCCAGAGCAAGAAGACTCAACAGCAATAGGCTGTTGTGGGTCACCTGATACTCTCTGATGTCTATAAAAGCCAAAAACTATCTGGCTAGGGCGTTGATGGGGGAGGGACATGAACCCACACTAGGCTTGCTCATTGGTCTTACCAACAAGAAGCTCTTGTTGTGTTCCTTGCAGTGGGCCATTTTCACCTACCCCCCACCCGATTGATAGGAGCTCATCCTGACACAGCGTTGCCAATGTCAGACTCCAGAATCAGAGGACCTAGGGAGGTTGTGGGCTCTCCCACACTAGAGGCCTTCAAGAGGCAGCTGGACAACCATCTGTCAGGGATGCTTTGGGGTGGATTCCTGCATTGAGCAGGAGGTTGGACTCCATGGCCTTGTAGGCCCCTTCCAACTCTGCTATTTTATGATTCTATGATTCTATGTGTGTGTAACCTATTTTTCTTGGAGGGCGTATGAAGAGAGTACTCTTCAGCACGTGCGGACTGTCTGCTCTCCTCTCATCATTGTCAGGGCCACTCTCCTTTTCAGGAGTGGGGGGGATGGAATTTTGGTCTTCCTCATTGTGAAATTTCCCACTTGGACTATTGTAATCTCCTGTTGACTGGTCTTCCTTCTTCTCATCTTTCCCCACTGGTTTCCATTCATCATTCTGCGGCTGAGATTATTTTTCTGGCTCGTCGTTTTGATCACGTCACCTGGCTTCTAAAATCCCTTCACTGGCTCCCTATCTCCTACAGAATTCAATACAAGCTTCTCATTTTGACTTTTAAAGCTGTCATGGTCTGGCTCCTCCCTATCTCCCATCTCTTATTTCACCTTACTGTCCTGCTCGCACCCTTCGCTCTAATAACACTATGGCCATAGCTAGACCTAAGGTTTATCCCAGGATTGTCCTGGGGTCAAACCTGTTCATCTAAGTGCCACACAGGGCATCCAACGCTCAGGCAGGGACAAACCCGGGATGATCCTGGGATAAACCTTAGGTCTAGCTACGGCCAGGGTCTCTTACTCACCCAAGAGTTTCTACTTCTCTCGCTCGTCTTCGCCCGTTTTCGCTCGCTGCCCCTTAGGCCTGGAATTCTCTTCCAGCGCATCTGCGAACTGTGACGTCGATCACAGTTTTTAAATCTTATTTGAAAACATTTCTTTTCTCAAAAGCTTATAATCTGTAGTGTGACGATACTAGTTTTTATTATTGGTTTTATTGTCCCCCATGCTGGTTGGCTTTTCCCCTCCCTGTTTGTTTGTTACTGTGATTTTAGAATGTAAGCCATATGGCAGGGTGTTTTGTACTTTGTTTTATTTTGGTCTGTACAGCACCATGAAAACTTGATGGCGCTATATAAATAAATATTAATGATAATAATAATAATAAAGTCTCAAGAGACTTTATTAGGTTCTACAGTTCTGCAGAAAGCATGTATCCCATTTCCAGAAGCCTGTCTTTGTGCAAACTGAAGTGGCTGCTTGTCCGATCCAACCACTGATGCCTTAGCAAGCTAGTTAGTTTCAGTTCTATATAAAGATCCTTTACTTTCAGCCCAGCTTTTCTCTTTAATAAATAATGGAGAAATTCCATGCATGCAGGCGTGGGAGTTAACATCTATATTTAGACTTCAATGTGCAGAGTGAGGAGTACGATCAAAAGCTAAGTCTCAATACTGTGCGGCAGCAGATTGGCGGCAGTTTCCACTCTGAGCAGAAGTGAACTCCCCCGTGAACCTGAGCAGCAAAGTACTTCTTCGGTTCTCTACAGTTCACGTGGAGAACATCTGTGAGGTTTTAAATTCCTGGTCAGGGATGTGCAAAAACGTTCACTTGAGTTTAAAGGCGATTTCCTCCTTCTTGTATCATGATATTGCATGTTTGGTACACTTCACTGCAGACACAGATCCAAAAGTGGATCCGAATAACTGTTACATACGACGTACATCTTACTATCCCCAATTTTCATCTCGCTAACAGCTGTGGGATCCGCCCTTTCTCGACCCCCGAAACTGCAGGGCTTCTTGTTCATGCTCTGGTTCTTTCCTGCCTGGTTTATTGTAATAGCCTCCTGGTGTCTCTCCCTTCTTTTTTCTCTCTGTCCTCTTACTCTAATACAAATCTCCTGTATTACATTTGCCCTGCTATTCCCACATTTCCCACTATCGCAGGGCATTGCATTGGTTGCCTGTCAGGGCAAGGACATATTTTAACAGTTAATCACAACAGTTAAAGTTGCAGGAGCTATACTAGAGTGACCAGATACAGAAAAGATCAGGGCTCCTGCAGCTTTAACTGTTGCCATGAAGAGGGCATTTCACTGGGTGCTGCAGGCATACAAATGACACCTGGTGAAATTCCCTTTTCAGTACAACTGTTAAAGATACAGGAGCCCTGTCCTCCTTCCCGTATGGTCACCCTAAGGGTTCTAGCATTACCTTCTCAGTGGTTAGTTTCTCAAGATGCATAGAATTAGTATTCTTTTGCATGAAGGCACATTCCATTTTAAGAGCTTCCTCGAGCACCCTGAAATGGTACAGTCCAGACAAAGGTTTACCACCTCAGCAACAACATTTGCTAAGTATGGAAATGTGAGGATGGTGAATAAGGTACCTTTCAAAACCAGCGATGATGATGAGAACAACAACAAGAAAATAAGCCCATTAATTTTGTAAACCAAGATGAAAGCTGTAGCCTGTGGCAAAGTGTTAAATCTTTTAAAGGAGAAAGCACCGTTGGAGTGGAAGATATCAATACTACCTGACATCATGATGATACATAATGAGATAGCCAGCTTTGCTAATGAAAGCACAGGCCCTAGAGATTGGGGCAAAACAGTTGCCAAGCCATAAGGCACACACACACACACACACACGGCTGAAAGGGGATATGAACTGTTGTGCTGCAAATGTAACCAGCTGTGCTTTGCCTATTTGGAACTGTGGGTAATTATCTCACACACCGTTATACAACTGAGTCAATATCACTTCTATTTCCCCTTCATGTTTTCTGTTGCTACCTGAGAAATGGCTGCAACTTAAGGATTGTCTTATAGAATCATAGAATCAGAATAGTAGAGTTGGGAGGGTCCTATAAGGCCATCTAGTCCAACCCCCTGCTCAACGCCTGTTGTCCAGCTGCCTCTTGAATGCCTCTAGTGTGGGAGTCCCCACAACTTCCCTAGGTAACTGGTTCCATTGTCATTTGGTGAGGACCAAATAAAATTATCCCCCCATCTCTTAGAATGGCACAGTAAAAAGAAAAGATAGTTCAGAATAACAAATGCCCACTGTAAACATTTTAAGCACTCCACTTTTTCTTTGCAGGGTACCATCGAGAACGGCTAAAGAAACAGCTGCACCTAACTTGTGATGGGCAAATAAGCCATGGAGAATTAGAGAGTGCAAAAGAATTTGCTGCCAACGTTCAGTTGTATTAGAGGCCCTGTCTGATTTCCATACATTTTAATTTGCAGCCCCTGTCAAAAACACTTTGCACTAGAGGCTGACTTCTATCTTTCCTGTCACCATGATCTTTGCACAGTCTCAATTCCACGTAAGCTTCCCCTCTAGGGGAGCTTAAAATCTTAGCCGGCCTCTAGCGTTGCACTATGAGCTATGCCAAGAACGTCTGTTTACTAAAGCCGTGAAAAAGCTGCCCAAGAGAAACCCCTTTTATTAATTAATATTTTAATTTCCTCTGGAAGATTTAGCAGATTGAGGGCTGATCCATGTAAACCCATATTGGCCTCTCCCTGCTCCCTGTGCTTAACAATAGGTTGTTTCCTGTTCTGCCTGCCTTAACTGAGAGTGCCTAAATAAGGGGAGGCGGTGGTTGGAAATACTGTGACAAAAGCTGGGGTGAAACACCCTCCAACCACAAACAGAAAAAAACCAACAATCACAAAAACTGTTTAAACCAGCCTCCAGACGTGTTGGACTACAACTCCCAGAATGCCCCAGCCAGCTGGCTGGGGCATTCTGGGAGATGCAGTCCAACACATCTGGAGCGCCCCAGGTTGAGGAAGGCTGGTTTAAATAGATGTAGATATATCTTGTTCTCTGTTAGTTCACTTGGTTTCAATAAGAATGTTAAGGAGAATCGCTGGTCTTAATTACTATGTAAGTAATGGTTATTCTATTTTATGTTCTACATAGTGTGTCCTGAGGAAGCATTCCCTGGTGAAACAGGTTATATGTAACGGACTCCTGTTGTTACTGAATTACCACATGCTGCATAATTGTTTTCATTACACGAATGTCATTACCAAACACTGTATAATTGTTTTCATTATATCAATGTACTTTATTGTAAGTACTAATGTATATGTTACACACCACGTATATATATAGAATAGAATAATTGGCCATAAGTATTTTGTTTAAATTGGAGATAGGACATGCAATTGTATATTGATGTGATAGGTTGAGGCAGTGTAACATGCCAATGAGAACAAGATATAATACATAGTTTTGTGATTGTTTGGTTTTTTTCTGTTTGTAGTTGGAGGGTGTTTCACCCCAGCTTTTGTTAACTGTGAGTGCAAAAGACAAGGAACACCAGAAGCAAAGTTGCTACAACCCCTAACTCTAGGGATGGGAGAAGCAACGATTTTCGAGTTCACTTAAATTCTCCAAAAAACACTTCAAAGCTGGTTTTAGCTCATTCCTGTTTCCATTTTCGACCTGCTTTTTGGTTTGTTCTATCGGGAAAAGCGTGCATTTCAAAAATACATATTCTTCAAATGCGATCGCAAATTTGCGAATTCCTAAAAAAGCCAAACTGCTCTTGGTTGTGTTTGTCTTCACTTGATTTGCGAACAGACATAAAATCCTTGAACATCTCTATCCCTAGCTACACAAACCCTAACCCTGGATTAATTTAGAGCAGGAGTGGCAGCACGTTGCCTGCACATGGCCCCTGGACTCTGGTGCGCCCCCTGCTGCTGCACCACTGAAATTGGGTGGTGCAGTTATTTTATTTTATTTATTTAATTATTTCTGTACCGTCAAACAGCTGGAGCTCTCTGGTTGGTTCACAAAAATTAAAACCATAAGGTACAGCATAGAATATAAAATATGAAAGCTTAAAACCACAATAAAAAAGTACAACAGGGATAAAACTGAGGTTTATTAATTTATTATATTTATTATCTCACTTTTCTTTCCTCCAAGGAACGCAAAGCAGCGTACATATTCCTTCTCCTCCTCCTCCTCCTCCTCCTCCCCATTTTATCCTTACAACAACAACCTTGTGAGGTAGATTGGGCTGAGAGTCTGTGGCTGGCCCAAAGTCACCCAGTGGGCTTCCATGGTTGAGTGGGCACTAGAACCCAGATCTCCCGACTCCCAGTCCAACACTCTAACCACTACACCACACTGGATCTCTGCTACACCACACTGTAGGTTTGCTGGCAGCACAACAATACAGAGGTTAAAATGGACATGTTTCTCGCCTGCCCAAGGGCCTCTACTTCCCTTGCTCGGCTCCGTCCATTTTCTTCTGCTGCCCCTTACGCCTGGAATGCTCTTCCAGAACATTTGAGAACTACAAGTTCAATCGCAGCTTTTAAAGCTCAACTAAAAACTTTTCTTTTTCCTAAAGCTTTTAAAACTTGATGTTGTGCAGACTTTATACTGTTAGTTTTACCCTACCCTGTGCCTGCTTACCCTACCCTGTGCCTGTTTGCATTCTCTTCCCCTCCTTATTGTTTTACTATGATTTTATTAGATTGTAAGCCTATGCGGCAGAGTCTTGCTATTTACTGTTTTACTCTGTACAGCACCATGTACATTGATGGTGCTATATAAATAAATAAATAAATAATAATAATAATAATAATAATAATAATAATAATAATAATTGAAAGGAGTGTGGGGCACCAAGACCCCTGAAGTTACTGACCCCTCATTTAGAGGGTAGCATAACTATACAAATGTGTGACTAAGACAAGCATAGATGGAATCCATCATATTCTCTCCCTCAGGTTAATGGCCTATTCTCTAAATGTCAGTGTGGCTGTGCTCTTCCCTCCCTCCTTTCCCTGTTTCTGTCATGGAAGGGTGGGGAGGCTCCCTCTGGACTGACAGGTCCTTAGGTCCAGTGTCCAAACGGGCCACATTACATCATGAGGTTGAGCATTTTGGATGGCAAGGGCCAATGGGTTCAGAGTTGCAAACTGACCAGGACAAGATGGCCCCGGGCAGCTCCCATGCTTTAAATACCAATTTGATCTGCAGAAATCAGCAAGTGAACCCTTTTCACAGCATGGAGATAAATGCTGATCACTATCGTCTAAGCATCGATGTGCTGTTAGGGACATAGCTACAGTGACCAGTTTGTAAAGCTGGCAAGAAGCCAAATGGTCCCTAGTGAAAAAGCTAAATAGTCCCTATTCTGTCTTGTGTAAATGCCTTTTAAAAGGGTATAATACTGGAGTTGCTATTCAAGCTGCAGACCCCTTCATCTTACATCACTAGAAGTTATATTTTTGAGGGGGGGGATGGCTACATCTGAAGATGGCATGCACATGAAAATGAAGTTACCATCCAATGCTGAGACTACTTTTTTTTACACCATATTACGGGCCAGCTTCATTTTAAGAACATGAAAACCCAAAAATGTATTGCAGTTGGCCACCCTCCAATGGGTAGGGCTCCCTTCTTATGAATGGGAAGCCTAGACAATTAGAGTTCCTGTTAGGGCTGTACTCCACTCCGTTCCAGATCCCCAAATCCGGAGCAGATTGAGCTGATCGGGATCCCCAAAATTCAGATCCGAATCGGGTCGGGTGAGGTCTGGATCAGTTCGAATCGGTTTGGGCTGATCCGGAGCTCTAGACGCCATTTGGGGTCCAAACTCGTTTTTTTCCCCATTGACTTGGATTACACACATGCAACTGGGCACCATGATAGCTTCCACATAGGACCTTAGGCATGGCCACTTTGAAGGAAATCGGATCATGCCCTGATTTTTAGCGATTTTTTTTAACGATTTAACCCTCAACCATTCCCCCGATTTACAAAACTGCATTCATCTCTGTAATTTTTCATGATACACACATGTAACTGGGCACCATGATAGCTTCTAAATAGATACTTAGTTGTGCCAATTTTGAAGCAAATCGGATCATCCCCTGATTTTTAGGAATTTTTTAACGTTAAACCTCAACCACAATATCCTTCAGAATGAAGTGTATTGGAAGGAGATAGAGAAAGGGCGTCTCAGGACAACAGCATTTCAAAGGGAACACAGTGTTCCCTGTTCCCTTTGAAGTGCTAATATTGTCCTTTGATGCACTTTCACTATCTCCTTTCCAATACACTTTATTTCTGAAGGATATTGTGGTTGAGGGTGGAAGCTTTAAAAATTTCCTAAAAATCAGGGGATGATCCAATTTGCTTCAAAATTGGCAAGAATAAGGATCTATTTTGAAGCTATTTTGGCGCCCAGTTACATGTGTGTATCTACGGGGAGAGGGGAGTTATAGGCATTTTTCTTTTCCAATGTAAGTCTATGGGGGGAAATCCGGACCTCCGGATCTGGATGGGTTTGGAAGAGGTCCAAATCGATCCAGAGCAGTTCAGACCCAATCTGGAAGGTCCAGATTGGGATCCAGAGCATGTAGGCCCCTGACACAATGACATCAATTGGGTGGCCCCAAAGGGTACGGGCAGCATGCCTGGAGACATGCAGGCTGCATGGCTAGTGGACACAATCCCTATACCCCCTCACTCATCCAATATCCATGCATATTGAATGCATGTGAAGGTGTATTGGCTTCCTGCATACTTTTTCATCCATCCTGCAGTAACTGCCTAGCAATGGTATTCAGTGATATACCATCTGTGAGAATGGGGGTTCTATTTAGCTACCATAGCCAACAGGTTTTGACACCCCAGTCCATCATGAATTTGTTTAGTCTCCTTTAAATGCCATTGGCTCACACAAGGATCACACATCCTTGAAAAGGTTCTGGGTTTATGTCCTACAAACATATCATGGTACACTGGTTACTGTTCTTTTCACTGCCCATCTTCCCAATTCAGAAGAAAGTTGTTCTTCCAGTGATTATGTTGCATTGCAACAATATCCAATTGTGCTCCATGGACCACTAGAAATCTGGTTTCAGATGATCCAGGAGACCATGATGAAAACATTATTATCATAATCAATAAACGAAGTAAAATATTGATGGCTTGCATTTCTTCTCAAGAAAAGCAAGGCAGCTAGCAAAAGTCAAATTAAATCAAGTAATGGAATCAGAAAAACAACAACAAAACCAATTCAAATACAATAAAATGCTAGGACCCAAACAATCAAACCAAGAGGAAAAAAATAAAATATAGCAGAAAGGCCCACAAATCAATGCATCATGTTTCCCTCAAAGGCCTTCCAAAGAAGCCAATTTTTCGAACTTAGCTCCTTCTTTACTCTGAGGCGGTTGTACAAAATGAACCAGCTGTCGGGAAAAGGGAAAAGGCAGAGTGGCTCTACTACTAATAAGCAAATCTCAGTGACACAAAATATGTGGGGAAAACTCGCATTTTATCCCATGTGTTCAAATACATCTTCACTGACATGTAAACATGGCCTTGTTCACGGCAGCTGTAACCTAATTAAATGTTAGTCGTAACATTGATATTTGCAGTGGCCTGCAAAGAATAAGTATGGTGGCCCAGAGTTAAACAAAGTTTAAGTATCACTGCTATGCTACACTTCCAAATTACATTCACGTCCAGCAAAGACTGGCTGCACTCACATAAATGACGTGAATGGGCACTGAACACGCCCTCCCTACCTACATGGCTGGAAGAAACAGCTACAGAGAGTTGCTTCCACAGCTCTGTAGTAGGATCAAGCTGTTGGTACAAATCTGCAGTGAGGAAGAGAAGCCAAATGAACAGATGGGAGGAGAGAAAACAGTGATTTGGTCATTATCCGGATACTTTAGTCATGCATCTGAATCAACTACAAAATCTGGAAAGATTCTACTACAAGGCAGGGGCTGGGCCGAGCTGAAATATATGTAAATCTAAGTTCCATTATGCACCAAGTAACGAGAGCAGGAACCACTTACTTAAAATATAAAGTGGTGGCCAAAATGGTGGACACTTTTTGAAATTTTCATGTTTTGCAACTTTGCATGCTTATAGAAAATGTTCTGTTTCACGAGAAAGACCTGATTCAGGTAATACAACAATCCTGCTTCTTTTCCTGGGTGTCCAGTCAACTCTTTTCTTTGGTCCCATTGCTCTATTTTTGTTGTACATACTAGGGGTGTGCACGGACCCCCCCAATCCTCTTCGTGGCCTGATCCCCCCAATCCTCTCCAGGCCCGATCCTCTTCGTCCCACTCTGCCCGTCTCCTGCTCTGCAGAGCGGAGCGAGATCCCGCTTTGCCACTGTCGCTACATGTGTGGAGGCAGCGGCGGTGGCGCAAGATAAGCCACCCCCCACCCCCTTACCTGCATCCATCACGGGCTTCAATTGAGGCCCCAGTTGAAGCTGGAAGAGGCCTCGGCCTTCACTTCCACCTTCAACTGGGCCCTCAACTGAAGCCCGCGACGGACGCAGGTAAGCGTCCCTCCTCCCTGCTCCCTTACCTGGCACCGCCGCCGCCACCACCGCCGCATGGATGGTGGCACCGGCAGCGCCAGATGAGTCCCCCTCCCCCCCCAACTTACCTGCAGGCGAAGCTCCGGATTGAGGCGATCCTCTTCACCTCGATCCGCAGCCCCCCTGACTCTCTTCGCCTCCGCCTTTTCCGGAGGCGAATTAGGCTGCCTCGCTCCTGCTTCTCTGAACCCAAGAGAAGCGGAGCACATCCCTAGTACGTACGTACACTTCTAATTTGAGAAATACTTGAAATAGTCACACAATCTCCAATTGCGCTTCAGTTACAGAACAAACAGCAAAACTGACTTTCCCCAGCCCGAAACATGATGTATTGCAGCTACTGCCATGTGATTGGTCCCCAGAACAAGGACTGTGATTGGCCAGTAGGGTTTGCTATTCCAACCCGCTTCTTCACTCAATCACACCTATGTTCGTTTTTAGACTAAAGTAAGCATAACACTTTTTGTACTGCAGATATTTGCATTCAGTTTTTTGTGTTGATTTCAGCACTAAATTCTCTTTCAAATGATATATAAACATTTGAATTTTGTGAAACAGAACATTTTCTATAAGCATGCAAAGTTGCAAAACATGAAAATTTCAAAAAATGTCCACAATTTTGGCCACCACTGTACATTTCTGGTGAAGACTTTGTCAGAATGTGGTTTGGACCTCTGGGCTAATCCATATCATATAGTCTGTAAGGGGATCCTGTAGCTGACTCAGATCTTTGCTCACCTATTCACAGCCATTAGGCAAATGCTGGAAATCAACTCCTGGTGATGTGTTAACTTCAAGATTCTTTTTAAAAGGTTTACACGAAAATAGAGATGCACAGTATTTTGCCAAATGTGTTTTCAAACAATTTCCCTAATACAGTAGTGGAAATAGCATTCAGAAGTGTGCTTTTGAATACCATTTCCACTACTATATGCATGCTTATGTGCACTTTCCCCTAATTTATGCATTTCTTAATTAAAGAACTCCATTGCAAAATTCGACAAAATGTGGATTTCAAAGGCTAACAGAGTTTCGGTTCACATATGGGTTCAAAAGTGCAAAATTAGATGAATTTGCATTAAAATACAAACTGAATGAACTTCTCTATTCGGCCCTGGTTAGGCCTCATCTAGAGTATTGCGTCCAGTTCTGGGCTCCACAATTCAAGAAGGACGCAGACAAGCTGGAGCGTGTTCAGAGGAGGGTAACCAGGATGATCAGGGGTCTGGAAACAAAGCCCTATGAAGAGAGACTGAAAGAACTGGGCATTTTTAGCCTGGAGAACAGAAGATTGAGGGGAGACATGAGAGCACTTTCAAATACTTAAAAGGCTGTCACACAGAGGAGGGCCAGGATCTCTTCTCGATCCTCCCAGAGTGCAGGACACGGAATAATGGGTTCAAGTTAAAGGAAGCCAGATTCCAGCTGGACATCAGGAAAAAACTTCCTGATTGTTAGAGCAGTACAACAATGGAACCAGTTACCTTGGGAGGTTGTGGGCTCTCCCACACTAGAGGCCTTCAAGAGGCAGCTGGACAACCATCTGTCAGGGATGCTTTAGGCTGGATTCCTGCATTGAGCAGGGGGTTGGACTCGATGGCCTTGTAGGCCCCTTCCAACTCTGCTATTCTATGATTCTATGATTCTATGATTCTCTCCTGTCTATCATTTCATGCTGTAGCCTGGCAGCAGTGTCATCAGGACAGGACTTGGGGGAGGAAGTCCCACATTGGTGAAGGAGAAGGAGGCCCCTCTCAAAGGCATACCTATTGCTAGGTATGTTGGAAGAATCTGGTTTGGAAGCAGAGCTCAGGGAGCCTTTGCAAGCTCAGCCCCCTGGACAAGAACTCGTGGATCCCTGAGCTGGCCCGACTTGGTGCGTGTCGAATCGGCAAGCTTGCCATTTTCCTGTCTTGTTGTTTTTCCCATGATCCTCCATTTTGGTCCATTTAGACCATTTATGGCTGCAACTTTGCACAAACGCCACTATTTACAGTCGCGATTTTGCGCAAACGGTGATTTCTGTAATATTTCTGGCTGCAATTTTTGCACAAAATGAAGAAAAAGAAAAGCTGAGAGCTCTTTCTGAGTGCCCACAGACGATCTCACAGATTCTCCCGCATGCCCGCCAGGGTCGGGCAGCCAGTTGGAATCCAGTGAGCAAACCCCGAACAGGATGTGGAGGAGTTCACTCATCCCTACTTACTACATTTTGAAGTAAGGCACATTTACATTTAAAGCGGGGGAGTCCATATAAGACCAGAAAACCCAGAGTCAAAATTTATTGAACTTCACCCTGGAACCTTGCATCGAAGGCCATGATGCCACTTCTAGAATATCTTTCTATGCCATACTTTGGAAAGATGCAATTTTTGTATTAGCTTAGTTTTAAAAAGAGATTGGATATATTCATGGTGTATAGGTCTAACCTATGTACTATGTACCTTGGCTGTTGGGCTGTGGAGTCCCTCAGGGCTCTGTTTTGTCCCCCATGCTGTTTAACATATACATGAAACCGTTGGGAGAGGTTATCTGAAGTTGTGGGGTTCAGTTCCACCAGTATGCTGATGACAACTCTACTACTCCTTTCCACCCAATTCCAAGGAAGCGGTTTCTGTGCTAAACCGGTGTCTGTTGGCAGTAATGGATTGGATGAGGGCAAACAAATTGAAGCTTAATCCAGAAAAGACAGAGGTGCTTCTGGTCAGTCGAAGGGCAGATCAGGGAATAGGGATTCAGCTTGTGCTGGATGGGGTTACACTCCCTCTGAAGATACAGGTCCGCAGCTTGGGTATACTTCTGGATTCAGCCCTGAGCCTGGATGTCCAGGTTTTGGCGGTGGCCAGGAGTGCATTTGCTGCACCCATTCCTAGAGATGTCGGACCTGGCCATGGTGACACATGCCTTAGTTACATCCCGATTGGATTACTGTAATGCTCTACGTGGGGCTGCCTTTAAAGAGTGTTCAGAAACTCCAGGTGGTTCAAAGAGCTGCAGCCAGATTGCTGACCAGGGCTGGTTACAGGGAGCAGACAACTCCCCTGTTAAAATAGCTCCACTGACTTCCAGTCTGTTTCCGGGCACAATTCAAAGTGCTGGTTATGACCTATAAAGCTCTATGTGGTTCGGGTCCAGGTTATTTGAAAGACCGTATTCTCCCTTATGAGCCTGCCCGTGCTTTGAGATCTTCTGGAGAAGCCCTTCTTTCAGTCCCACCTTCTTCACAGACACGCTTGGTGGGAACATGGGAGAGGGCCTTCTCGGTGGCTGCTCCGGTGCTTTGGAACTCTCTTCCCGGGGAGCTAGGCTGGCTCCCTCTTAGATGGGCTTTTGGAAGCAGGCTAAAACTTGTTTGTTCCAACAGGCCTTTGGAGAGTAATTTGGTCCTCCATCTATGTTAATGACTTATAATTTTGTCGTGTATTTTACCTTTTTTTTTTTTTTTTACATTTCGTTTCCTATGTTTTAAAATGTATGTTTTAAACTTTGCAATACTGCCTTGAGGCACAGTATTGGGCAAAAGGTGGGATACAAATGAATATAATAATAATAATAATAATAATAATAATAATAATAATAATAATAATAACAACAACAACAACAACAACAACAACAACAACAACAACAACAGATCCTGGCTGAGGTTGGGCCTTTGGGGAAGCAGCTAGTTAATGAAGCACTTGAGGAGATCCTGGTAGCAGATGGCTACAACTGGGGAGGCAGAACTTACCAGCACCTTGGACAGCACTCTGCAGTTGCTGCTACTTCCTTATCAAAGGAACTGCTGTTCCAGCAAGGGATTAGCAGCACCTGGTGGCTTAAGTTAACCGGATGGCTCACATCTCTCTGAAGCTTCACCTCCCGCTGGGAGGCCACTGAATACCAGGTAGTGGAGAGTATAAGTGGGAAAATACCACTGTGCCTGTTTGCTGTCTTCCCAGAGGCATCTGGTTGGACATTCTTGGAACCAGGGTGCTGAACTGCATAGCCCATTGGTTAGATCCAGAAGACATCTTCTTATGCCCTGACAACAGCTGACACTACATGTTCCAGCTGCCAGGGGTAAGAATCCATCCATCCATCAAGTCTGTTCATGGTTTAACCAGAGGGTCATAACACAAAATATGAGGTTAGGCTTCATCTAGGGTATTGTGTCCAGTTCTGGGCTCCACAATTCAAGAAGGATGCAGACAAGCTGGAGCATGTTCAGAGGAGGGCAACCAGGATGATCAGGGGTCTGGAAACAAAGCCCTATGAAGAGAGTTTGAAAGAACTAGGCAGGTTTAGCCTTAAGAAGAGAAGATTGAGGGGAGACATGACAGCACTCTTTAAGGACTTGAAAGGTTGTCACACAGAGGAGGGCCAGGATCTCATCTCGATCCTCCCAGAGTGCAGGACATGGAATAATGGGCTCAAGTTACAGGAAGCCAGATTCCGGCTGGACATCAGAAAAAACTTCCTGACTGTTAGAGCAGTACGACAATGGAACCAGTTATTTAGGGAGGTTGTGGGCTCTCCCGCACTAGAGGTATTCAAGAGGCAGCTGGACAACCATTTGTCAGGCATGCTTTATTGTGGATTCCTGCATTGAGCAGGGGGTTGGACTCGATGGCCTTATAGGTCCCTTCCAACTACTATTCTATGATTCTATGAAAAGCAGTGGTGGTGGTAGTTCAAATGCAAGTGTTTAAAATCTGCAACATGTATACAGGGCAAATTTGCCGTCAATTTCTGAGCAGCAACTGCAAATGCTGCCACTCTGTTTGTGACAAAGTCCTCCAAAACAGGACAAAAGGAAAACAACTGTTACATAATCTTCAAAATTGACTTTAGTCCACAAGCAAGTCCTATTTTTCTTTGTCCGGAGATTCAACATAAATAGCACAATAAAGCACGTAATTACAAACTGTCTCGGTTTCTTGAGCTCTAGAAACACACAGCCATTGTTCAGCCAGAATTTTCTTGTTAAAAGGTATTAGGCACCAAGCAGAAGCTGTTGGAAACATGTCTGCCTAGCATCCATGGGGCATGGTCTGGTCAGTGCCACCTTGAGTCCCATTGATGGAAGAAAGTTGGGATTTAAATGTAATGAATAATGAAACTGGGCTAAGAAACGTTGGTCTGTGTTCTTAAAGGTGCAACTAGTCAAAACAGTTAGTAATGGGCTAGGTGAGGAACCAATGGTCTCATTGGTATAACACAGCACTTCTAGTTTATATTTCACCACACTTTGAACTGTGATGGAAAAGTCAGCTGTTCCAAAATGTGGTGAAGTATAAATATGCCACTGGCATATCTTTATCTTGTGATGCTTTCACAAGACTGCTTTGCCACTAGGGATGGGTTAATTTCTTGATTTCATTTTGTCCCACATAATTCCCCCCCCCAAAAAAAATCTCTAGTTCGCCCTCTCCCAACAAGGGAGACAGCCTTTTCCATGGTGCCCCTCCCCCAATTATGGAACGATCTCCCCAACGAGGCTCTCCTGGCACCAACATTGTTACCTTTTCAGTGCCAGGTCAAGACGTTTCTCTTCTCCCAGGCATTTAACAGCATATGTTGAGCTTTTAACTGACCCAGAATAGAGGGATATTGTATGTAATCTGTTTTTATGCTTTTTACGTTTTTATATTTGTTTTTAATGGTCCGTGTTTTAATCTTTGTAAAATGCCCAGACAGCTTCAGCTATGGGGTGGTATATGAATGTAATAAACAAATAAACAAACAAATATGAAGAACTTTGGTAAATTTTGGTAAATTTTGGTAAATTCTTCTCAAAAATGAACTGAAACAACATTTTGTCCATCTGCACCAGCTAAATTCAATAGGGACAGGAGTGGACCGTGATGTACTTGCCTGCCTTACAGCTGTTAAAGACCAGGAGCCTGTCCAAAAAAGGAAGGCGGTAACCCACACAAAGCACTAACATGGTTCAATCCCTAACAAGGATTCAAACCTAAACCTTTTAAAGCCCTCAAAGCCATTGGCCAGGATGAACAAATCTGTCAGTTCAGCTTTCTCCCACACTTGATTTTTTCAAAGCTCACATTCTTTCTATCCCATTTATTGGGAAAAACACACACACCCCACACCATGTGAACATTTTTTTTAAAATAAAAAATGAACCAAACAAAATTCTCATCCATTCCTAATTTAAGCCCATTTCTTAAGAAGTGTGAATAAGGTAAAATGCAATTTGGCACTTACTCTACGGTTGTTTAATCATCAGTAAAATTTTGTGCAAAAAAGTTTGTGGGGAGAAATACTAAGATAGGGTGGGGGAGAGGAGACCCCCCCTTTAGTGTGCAGAAGTATAATTTATTAGGTCCAATGCATTTTGAATTAGGATCTTCTTGACAGAAGACTCTTAAATGCAAACTTGAGTTGCTTAGCACTAAACTAAGAGCCATTGTGTTTAAAAGCATCCCTGACAAAGATCCTAAGTCCAAATACAGTGGTCCTAATAAACTGGACACTTAGAGGTCTCATGCCCTCTTTGAACTGTATCTTCCTGGCAAACGGTCAGAATAATTCTGCTACACGTCAGGTGCAGATACATAGAAGAAGGGTTGGTGCTATGCCATCCAGCGGGTTTTAGAATTTTCTCAGATTCTGTGGTAACGATCCTGCAATCTCAACACTTGTTTCTTTGCCCACTGACTGACTTTTTATTAAGAAGTACAAACACACACACACACACACACACACACACACACACACACACACACGCACACACACGTTTGCCTATGGACTAACAGAGAGACTCAAGTAGGGAAAATGGAGAAACAAAACTCAAAACAGCCAGATGGCCAAAATGTTGGACCAAATGCTTTGAAATCTGTTGTGCCTTGGATGAGCTCAGCTTGCAGCATGAGGCCTATTTTCCTGTTAGGTTGTTTAGGTCCTTTTCTATGTAAATGCAACTCAGAACCCAAAGCAATGTAAAAGCCAGGCAGAAGCAGAGAATCTATCTATCTATCTATCTATCTATCTATCTATCATCTATCTATCTATCTATCTATCTATCTATCTATCTATCTATCTATCTGGACTTAAACTGAATAGGCCAAAATGACCATTTCACCTGTGTGTTGGGCTAATGCCCAAGGAGGCAGTCACTGGAGCTAAGGAAAGTAAAAGCAGTGAGTAGAAGGTGGAAGACGGAGAACAATCAGCAGAGATGCGATAAGAACTGAGGTACGTCTAAAGAGTTGGAGGGATGCAGATAGACTGATAAGCTTGGACAGGAGGTGAAAGCAGACATGGTGTGTTAAAACAGTGAGCTGAAAGGATGACAACATGCCATCCATTGGTACTTGGTTTGTGGAGATCCTTACAAGGGATCCTTACAAGGCAGGGCCATTCCCAAATATCTGTGCGCCCACCCCACCTCAAAGTCAAGTGATGTGCAATGAGGGCTGGATTTAGGGGTAGGTGATCCTGACAATTTCTTGGGATGCTAGGCTTGGGAGTAACAGGCTCTGGAGGTCACCTGTCACTAGAGTTGGACAAATTTGTCAAATGCAGTTTCTCTTCTGCCTCAGTCAGTTGTTCCTGATCTGGGTAGAGTGAGGAGAGCCCACTAGCCCCACGTCCCTCTGTTGTTGCATTCATTGCTCCCTACACATGGAGGGTGATTTTCTGAAGAGGAAAACCTCTTGTATCCCGGATAGCTCTTCACGCAAGCCAGAATACTGAGTATTCAGTGTTGGGCCTTAGCTAGACCTAAGGTTTATCCCGGGGTCGTCCCTGCCTGCTCCCGGGAAATCCTGTATGTCATTTACATGAACAGGGATGGCCCCGGAACAATCCTGGGAAAAACCTTAGGTCTAGCTAAGGTCATGCTCTCGCTAGACCTCCAGTTTCTCCTGGCTTCTACCAACTCCTCCCTCTTGCTATATATACTTCCTTCCTCCCTATGACGTGAGCAGTTTGGAAACTATGCATGGCATGGAGAAGGGGGATAGGGAGAAGGTTGCAATGTCAGCAATGAAACCTTGAACATGGCTCAGTAGCGAATAGACAGAACTTCAGTTGGTTCCCTTTTAAGACATGCTGAGCCACATGGGGGCCCTTTCTACACCTAAGAATTATCCCAGGAAAATGGAGGAATCATCCCTGCCTGCTCCCAGGATCCCCTGTGTGTCATTTGGATGCACAGGGACGATCCGGGGTGGGGGGAAGGTAGGTGTAGAAACGGCCGGGGTGAGATCAGTTCTCTGCATATCCAGATCACAGCTCAGAGGACTCTTCAAACATGTGGATCCTTCACAACTGCCAGAACTTGCTTGTGGGTCATTGTGCAAAGCATGCATGAAGCACGTTCTACCTTGGACTATGGCGAAGTGTTCCTTTCTGGATTTATAGGACCTTTGAAAACCTTGAAAGCCTACCCAAGATTAGAGAAGGTGATCCAGTGAAAGAAACAACATCCAGTGAGCTGCAACCTAATTCAAAAGTCTGTCCTATGAAAGGTGAGAGAGAGACAGATATATTCAGCTGAGCTGGCCTTCTGTAGCTTTCCTTATTTCCGCTATCCACGCTTCTGCTGAGCAGTTGGTAAAGCAATACAGAGTTTTTAATATATTCATGATAGCAGTGTGGAATGATGTTACTACACATAGGGGGTCTGTCAGCATTTTCAGAAGCTGATAGCGAACTAAAGTCTTGCTTCCTGGGGTTGGAAGGTCACCCTTTATGTATAATTTCCAGTATCGAATGCACAGAAAGCTGCCTAATGGTGCTCTCTCTCTCTCTCTCTCTCTCTCTCTCTCTCTCTCTCTCTCACACACACACACACACACACACACCCACACACACCCACACCCACACACCCACACACCCACACCATCTGAAATAGCTAAATCCCCAAGGAATCCACTGAATCAAAAAGAAGATTGAATTTCAGTTCAAGGCAATAGAATGATTCAGGAGTAGAGATCTTGTGATCCATGGCCCATTAGCTCTTCACAGATTTGAAAGGCCTCACAGTGTTTACATGTTTCAGGGAAAAAGAAGTCAACAATTCTTCCAGAAATAAAAATCCAACTTTTCCAAAGAGTTGTCATTAGGAAGGACATATATAGGGTTAGGAAGATAACTACATTTACTCACAATCCTATACATGTCCACTCAGAGGTAAGTCTCTCTGGCCGTAGCTAGACCTAAGGTTTATCCCAGGATTGTCCTGGGGTCAAACCTGTTCAGCTAAGTGCCACACAGGGCATCCAGCACTCAGGCAGGGACGAACCCAGGATTATCCTGGGATAGACCTTAGGTCTAGCTATGGCTTCTGTGTTCAATGGATCTTACTCCCAGGTAAATGTGCATAAGGATAGCAGCCTTTGTAAGGCCTGGTCTTTTCTCCAAGTTCAACAATAGGACATGAATATTTTGAGTTCCAGGTGCTGTAGGAAAACGGCTGCTCCCATCTGAATCTACTCAGAGACTTACAATGTAAGATGGGGCCCTACTCCATGGCCTAATGGTCCCTGACATGGTAAACCTATATCTGGACTATGCCACCTCAGGCTGCACATGGGGGTTCACAAGCTCAATACCCCTCCCAAAATTCCCTATGCACTTAATACTATTATGTCAGCGAGAAGGATTGCAATGCAGCTGCATCCCGGAATGACAGAAGAGTTTTTCGTATGCAAGGGAGAATTTCCTCCTTGTTATGGAAAGGCATTTAATCCTGCGGGGCTGCCATATTTCTAGAGCTTGAGCCTACCGATTGAGGTTCAAGTGTCCAAGAGTCCAAGACACTCAGCACAAGAAAGGGATCAGACAAAAGGCAAGGTCTCCGTAGTCTATGCCACAGGCAAACAGGTTCCAAGACATCGTAACAGACAAAGAGCAGGCAGGAGGAGGGTCAAAGTCTAGTCTAGGGCCGGATCTACACTATTGCTTTAAAGCGCTTTATAACAGTTTTATAGTGCTTTAAAGCAGTTAAAGCGCTTTATAACTGTTATAAAGCGCTTTAAAGCAGTAGTGTAGATCTGGCAGCAACAAGATCCCAAGGCAACACAGCAGACAAGGAGTAGGCAGAAGGAGAGCCAGAGTTCAGACCAGAAGTACTCACATCAGGAATCAGTCAAGGGAAGTTACGTTTGGCCAATATTGTCTCTGATCAACATTGGCCATTTCTACGATTCTTGGAAGACTTTACTTAACATTGCAGCCTTCCAACAATCAGTCCTGTATAAGTATGCGGCAATCTCTGTGGGATCAGAACAAAGGCCTAGCTAGTCCAGAGTCCTGTTTGCCACACTGGCTAACCATGTGGAAACTCAAAAGCAGAACATCAGGGCAATAGCACTCTTCCACTGTTGTTCCCAAGCAACTGGTATTTGGAAGCCACGGTGCTTCTGACCCTGGAGGTAATGGAATCTGAAACTGAAGTGTGTGTGTGTGTGTGTGTGTGTGTGTGTGTGTGTGTGTGTGAGAGAGAGAGAGAGAGAGAGAGAGAGAGAGAGAGAGAGAGAGAGAGAGAGAGAGAGAGAGAGAGAGAGAACCAGCACGTAGCCTGTGGCTCAATCAAGGTTTAATTGTTGAGTTTGTTCTGACTCTATACTGTTAGCCTCACCCTACCCGGTGCCTGTTTACACTCCCTGTGCCTGTTTGCATTCTCTTTCCCTCCTTATTGTTTACTACAACTTTATTAGATTGTAAGCCGGCAGGGTCTTGCTATTTACTGTGTAATCTGTACAGCACCATGTACATTGATGGTGCTATATAAATAAATAAATAAATAAATAAATAAATAAATAAATAAATAAATAAAAATAATTGGAGAGGAACCTTAGCTTCTTAGGCTGACCATATGGAAAGGAGGACCGGGCTCCTGTATCTTTAACAGTTGTATAGAAAAGGGAATTTTAGCAGGTGGCATGTGTATACATGGTGAAATTCCCTCTTCATCGCAACAGTTAAAGCTCTAGGAGTCCTGCCATCTTTTGTATCTGGTCACTCTAGCTAAAGAGGGCAGGGCTCCTGCAGCTTTAACTGTCGTGATGAAGAGGAAATGTCACCAGGTGCTGCATGCATACAAACGATGCTTGCTGAAATTCCCTTTTCAATACAACCATTAAAGATACAGGAGTCCTTTCCGCCTTTCCATATGGTCATCCTACTTCGGGTTGCAGCACGTATTTTTCTTACAAAAGATCACAGTTCCCTCTCCTGTTAAAACCAATGAGACATCAGATGTTGTGAAAGATGTTCTGTCCGAGTTCTTGGGCGGTTGCGGCTGCTGCTGCTGCTGCTGCTGCTGCTATTCAGAATGGACGATACTGGGTGTTATGGCCAAACACCCCCACCTTTTTCAAGGCAACTTCCTATCATCATCTCTTCAGTCTAAAGCCAATTGCTATTTTATCTGATGGACAACACTAGATCGCCTTACAGTGAAAAAATAATTTAGTCTGCCAGCCTATCAGTTCAAATGATACTATTGGCACTAACTGGCTAAAGAGACTTTTCTCTCTTTTTTTGGGGGGGGGGATAATTCATTGGAAGAAGCTGCAAGTATTTCGCTCTATTTTGCAACTGCCTTCAGTTGCGTTAGGCTCTCTGAGCGGGCGCTAATGGGAACGCCTCGCACCACAACATCGTTGGCCAATCCGTGCACTTTTAATGAGCCTCACCTCTACGCCGCTGAACACAGCAATTTGCTTTAAAATGGAGAAATGAATAACTATGGAAAGTGAAGCACAATAGAGCTGATGATGGTTCAGCATACCCAATGCACGTTTGTGTGACAGAGTTTCGGCAGGTGGCCACGCCGGATCTCTCAAAATCAATTCTTGATGATTTCCTATCTGTCAAGGCAGAGCCTGGGCATAGCAAAATAAAATAAAAATAAAAATGTGTGTGTGGGGGGATAATCATCCTTCTTTCCATCAGTATTTTCTGAGTATTGTCACTTCATACATCAGAGATGTTGAATTTCTTCCAGCCCCAAGGCCAAATTCCATTTTTGACAAGGTCTTGGAGTAGGGTGACCATATGAAAAGGAGGACAGGGCTCCTGTATCTTTAACAGTTGCATAGAAAAGAGAATTTCAGCAGGTGTCATTTGTATAAATGGAGAACCTGGTGAAATCCCCTCTTCATCACAACAGTTAAAGGTGCAGGAGCTATACTAGAGTGACCAGATTTAAAAGAGGCCAGGGCACCTACAGCTTTAACTGCTGTGCTGAAGAGGAAATTTCACCAGGTTCCCCATATATACAAATGACACCTGCTGAAATTCCCTTTTCTATGCAACTGTTAAAGATACAGGAGCCCTGTCCTCCTTTTCATATGGTCACCCTATCTTGGAGGCTACATTCCAATGGTGGGTGCAGCTAAACTCAAAAGGGGTGGTGACCAAATACCGACAAAACTTCAGTACCACTATAAAGCAGTAGAGAAGATCCTGCCTTTTATATACTGCTTTCATAGTGGAATATTCTGCTTGGTGTACATGAGCCCTAACTTTGCACATGGCCCACAGCTTTTAACGCTATGCTGATGTCACAAGGAAGTGCTTTGCCACAGAGTGTCCATCCACACACAGAGAGAATGTAAGTGGGGGGGGGGTCTGTACCAGCTTTCCCCAAACTGGTACCCTCCCAATGTGTTGGACTGCAACTCCCATGGTTCCAAGATGGCATGCTGGCTTGGAATTATGGGAGTTGCAGTCCAACACATCTGGAAGGCACCAGGTTGGGGAAAGATGGTCTATACAATGGCTTGGGTGTAGCTTCCATGAAGTTACTGACCACCCAAGCCTGCTGTTTCCTTTCTCAACAGCTCATGCAAGGCCAGGAGATGCTAAAATATCGAGCCTTGATTTATAATTGGATTAAGTTTTAACACCTCTGAGGATTGCTTCATTTAGTCTTAAATTTCAGCACTGCTGCATGCAGCAATATGGCTTGTTGTTTGTCTAATTATGCTGTTGCTAAGGGAGGACTTTTGGAACACTTTTAGATTGTTGCTGGTGCTGTACAAGGAGCTGAGGCTGTTTCTGAAAATTAACACTAAATAGATCTGATTCAATTCCCCCCCCCCCCCGGTTGTAGAACTGCATTCAATCTGCCTGCCCCATGTGATAAATGCATTTGATTTGTGGGGTGAGACAGCCCTAGGGATTAAAAATAATCATGAGCAAACACAATCCTGTTCTAGCCCCTTCCTGCCATCTACACTGCTGTGTGTGTGTGTGTGTGCTTTAAAAAATCAGAAAGAGGGCTGCTCTTTACACTTCTATGAGTGTGGCAGACTTGAACTCAGGAAGCAAAGAGTGTACAACCTAAGCGGAATGAGGTGGTAGAATTATGTTTACTTACCGGCAGGGGGAATCCTATTTTTCAACACTCCCCATATCTGGTAAGCTAGCACATCCAGGAGCAGGCTGTGAAAAACCATTTCATCAATATGTTGTTTTTCTACCTGCAGGATTTGTCTTTAATTTGGCTTGTTTTGTTTTTAATGGGAGGAGCAATTCAAAACAGGCAACCCTGCCCCCCTGCAGTCTCCTTCTTAAAAGGTCTCAGATGTATCACTTGGCTTCTAATCATCATTTAGCAGACAGCGGCCAGTTCTACACCAAGCAGGTTATTGAACTATGAGAGCAGTATCTAAAAGACAGGAGCCACACTACTGCTTTATAGTGGTATTGAAGTGCACTGACAACTGTTGGGGCCCACTGACACATATCATATACCGCTTTCATAGTGCTATATCCTGCTGGGTGTGGCTCCTACCTCTAATATCCTGCTTTCATGCCACTTTCATAGTGCAATATCCTGCTTGGTGTAGATTGTCATGGGCCTCAACAGTTGTCAATGCACTTTAGTACCACTATAAAGCAGTAGTGTAGATCCTGCAGTGCTCCAATATCACGATAAAGCAGTAGTGTGGCTCCTGTTTTTTATATACCGCTTTCATAGCGGAATATCTTGCTTGGTGTAGATCTGGCAAAGAGCGTTTACTTTCCTGATTTTCTACACATACCCTGTAGGTAGCATTGTGGCATAGAGGGATGGTACAATTACACATGTCTCTCTTCACTTGCCTTTTCTCTACGTTAAACAGCCCCAGGCCTAATCTACACCATGCAGGACATTGCACTATGAAAGCGGTATATAAAAGGCAGGAGCCACACTACTGCTTTGTAGCAGTATTGAAGTTCACTGCAGGATCTTCACTACTGCTTTATAGCGGTATTGATGTGCACTGACAACTGTTGGGGCCCAGTGACACATACAATGTACCGCTTTCATACCACTTTCATAGTGTTATTTCCTGCTTGATGTAGACCTGGCCAGTGAATGACATAAGCAAGCCTCATCCATCGAGTCTGTGACAACACACATATTTATCTAAAAATCTTACTGCAGGCTTCACCTGAGCTTCCTTCTGCCTCCCCCATAGCCATGTTTTCAGTGAACGTGTTGAAGGTGCAATCAAGGGAGATTCTACACGTAGTACTGAGGGCGCTTCCATGCGCCCCCAGTGTGGCCCCAAAGCGATTGTGTAACTTGCCTAGAGAAGAGACTAGGAAGAGGCGTCCTTGCTGCCACCACCCACCTACTTCCTCGCCGGCCAGGACGGAGAGCTCGACGGAAGAAGGTGGGGTGGAGAGCTTCTTCCACTCTCCACCCCGCCTTCTTCCGCCGAGCTCTCCGACCCGACCGGGTCGGAGGTAGGTGGGTGGTGGCGGTGGCGGCAGCAAGGATGCCTCTTCCTCATCTCTTCTCCAGGCAAGTTACACGATCGCTTTGAGGCCGCACTGGGGGCGCATGGAAGCGCCCTCAGTACTACGTGTGGAATCCCCCCAGCAGGTTCGCTTGCCCCTTTCCACACCTGCCACCCATGCACTTCTACCAGCCATACATTTGGCATTATGTATTTATTTAAAGCTATTTATGAATGGCTCACATTAAAAGAAATGAAAGGTACAAAACAACAGACGGTCATAATTAAGTTCATTGTTATAATAATTATAAGATCGTAATTAAATACTGTATATTAATACTGTACACAGAGGGCAATATCAACTTTGTGGGAAAGTGTGTTGGGAAATGCATGTTTACAGTACCTGCTGATAAATATTATTATTTTTTTTTAAAAAAATGTATATTGATTTTTAATGTTCAGTCTTTGTAATCCAGTCTTTTAAGTCTTTGTAAACCACCCAGAGGGTTTCAGCTACGGGGCGGTACATACATGTAATAAAATAAATAAACCCAGAAGGGTTGATGCCTGTCTAATTTGTAGTGGTAGAGACCCCCATAGAGTTGGCACTGGGATTCAGATAATGGAGTCTGGTGGCTCTGGTGTCAGTGGGGTGGTGAATCCACTCTGGGTTTAGGTCAGAACCAACAGAACTCTAATGGAGCTATCCCAAGTGCGCAGCCTGGCAGGGCTTAGGAAATGGTGGTTCCTCAGCAGGCCCTAATGTTAGACATTGTGAGGCAATATCCTCAGGCAGCAGATGCTAGGGAGGGGGGGCAGTAGCTGTGGGGGTGTTTCTCCTGAACCCCTGGCTACTCCCCTGTGTTGTGGGACATGGATATGTATGCCACATGGCCTGTCCTGAACCTCCTAAACTAGCTTGGTGCCTCAGATGCAGTGAAGGATGCTAACCCATCACCAGAGTTAAGATAAGGTGCAGCTGCACCTTAGGTAGGTCCTTCGGAGTTCTAACTAAAACCTGGAATGGATTTACCACCCAACTGACATCGGAGCCATTGGCCTCTACTGGATTCAAAAGGCCCCATTCTGAGTCAGCATGGACCAGACCTCAGAAACCTTGGAGGGCATCCACCGAGAGGATATTTCCAGTTGAGTACAGCAACCGAACAGGCAGGTAGGAGGGCCAGGTCATCCCTGAAATATCCTGATTGTGAGTTGACTTGAATCAGGAGCAGATCGACCGTCCCACTGATATTGGAGCCACCATTCTCCACTGCATTGCTCTGTCAATATATTCAAACTTAAAATCTGATTAACTGGGGAAAAGATTCAGAGAGAGAGAGAGAGAGAGAGAGAGAGAGAGATGGGGCTGTGTGTCTTTAGTATAAGTGTTTATACAAACCTAGGGTGACCGTATGGAAAGGAGGACAGGACTCCTGTATCTTTAACAATTGCATAGAAAAGGGAATTTCAACAGGTGTATGCAGGCAGCACCTGGTGAAATACCCTCTTCATCACAACAGTTAAAGCTGCTGGAGCCCTGCCTAGTGTGACCAGATACAAAAGAAGGAATTTCACCAGGTGCTGCATGCATACAAAGGATACCTGCTGAAATTCCCTTTTCTGTACAACTTTTCATATGGTCCCCCTAACTGCAGATGGCAGCCTCCATCTTAGAAGCAGGTGCAGGTGGGGGAGGTGTCAGGTCATCCCTTAAATATCCTGATTGTGAGTTGTTTAGCGCTTTGTAAATATGTACCCAAACCTCAAAGCTGGCATTCATGAGAAAGGTCTTAGCTAGGGCTCCTTATTATGATTGTGATTTCTGGGCTGGGGCAGGATCGGGGGGGGGGGCATGGCTAGCATTTGCACTGGTGTCAAGAGGGTCTGTAATCCTCACTCATTTGCTGAACATGGGGTCATGTCAAAGTCACCTTTCTCCCCATTCCCATGGTTTCTCCTTCACTTTTAAAGTGGGAAGGTTTCAGTACTCTTTAAAAACAACAGGATTCTCATAATTCAGCACAGACAGGCAGAGGGTTCCATCTGCTATGAATTGCACCCATGCGGATTTGTGGATAGCTATGCTTTGATTTTAAAAACTTACAAGGCATTGGTGAAACTGTCTGAGCTTTCTCTTGCTCTAGTCAGTTTCACTGGAGAGAACACACACACACACACACAGAGAGAGAGAGAGAGAGAAGGAGGGAAATGGCAGCGGGGCAGGCTGGAACCACACCTGTCAGGTTGTATCAGGGTCCAATTTGAGACTCAACTTACAGGAAGCCAGATTCTGGCTGGATGTCAGAAAAAACTTCCTGACTGTTAGAGCAGTACAACAATGGAACCAATGACCGCCCAGAGAGCTTTGGTTATGGGGCAGTATATAAATGCAATCAATCAATCAATAGAATTAGGGAGGTTGTGAGCTCTCCCACACTAGAGGCCTTCAAGATGCAGCTGGACAGCCACCTGTCAGGGTTGCTTTAAGGTGGATTCCTGCATTAAGCAGGGGGTTGGACTTGATGGCTTTATAGGCCCTTTCCAATTCCACTATTCTGTGATTCTATGATTCTATTCTGCACTGGTTAGGCCTCATCTTGAGTATTGCATCCAGTTCTGGGCACCACACTTCAAGAAGGATGCAGACAAGCTGGAGGGGGTTCAAAGGAAGGCAACGAGGATGATCGGGTTATGGAAACAAAGCCCTATGAGAAGAGACTGAAAGAACTGGGCATGTTTAGTCTGGAGAAGGGAAGATTGAGGGGAGACATGAGAGCACTCTTCAAATACCTGAAAGGTTGTCACATAGAAAAAAACCTTCCTGACTGTTAGAGCAGTATGCCAATGGAACCAATGACCTAGGGAGGTCATGGGCTCCCCCACCCTAGAGGCATTCAAGTTGCAGCTAAACTGCCATCTGTCAGGGATGCTTTAAGGTGGATTCCTGCATGGAGCAGGGTTTCGGATTTGATGGCCTTATAGGCTCCTTCCAACTCTACTAGTCTATGATTCTATGAGACCAACATCTGAAACAGACAGGCCAGGGGTGTCTTCTTGCAGACTAGCCACAGGGGAATGGCAACACTGAAAGCTGAAAAGGCCAAACTTGTTTGTGGTGGGAAATGCTCATTGACTGAAGTAGGGAAAGATGCCCGAGTGTCCATGAAAGAGTTTTAAAATGCATGGGCAATTTCAGTTACGATATATGCATTGTGTCCCATGCCAGCCACAGACAATGGGACTGAGATGCAATATTGTTGCCAGACTGGCTATCTGTTTTAGCAGAACTCTGGCACCTTTCCTCTGAAACCGAGTGTCACCTCCAATGTATCTGGACTGAAATTCAAGAAACATATTTATAGATCCATGGGGAAATTGGACAACTAGTCTAAGTCACTGCAGGAACAGCAGGGCAAAAACTCTTCCCCAATATGAAACAATCATGCAGGGAACAGGCATGCTATACTGAAGATGTCTACAGTGAAAATATTTGCTATTTTATTGTTTTACTCTGTACAGCACCATGTACATTGATGGCGCTATATAAATAATAATAATAATAATAATAATAAATATGCTTGAACACGTGACTTGGGTAAGCTAACCAAGCTATGAGTCCCCGGGGGGAATTCAAACAAAAACACTTCAGGATCCAGATCTTGACCATTCAGAACTTGACCTTGGGGTAACGTTTCTACCCTATCCCAAATATATATCATGTCAGAACCTAAGCACGGGGAAGACTGGACCCCAAGTCTTCTAGTCTTTTATTCGGTGTTCCACTTTTATACAACTACATGCAGCATGATCAAACCATTCTAACTGAATGCAATATAAAATCTATGCCTGGTATCCAAACAGCTCTAGTAATAATCAATTATATCTATAAGAGGGTAGGGAATGGGTGAATCTCTCGGTTTGACTTTCTTCTGCATTAGAGTTGTTGTTTTTTTTAAAAAAACAACACAAAAACAAAACTCAAGGTCTATGAGTTCCATCAGATAAGTGTTTTATTGAGTGCTTGTTACTGGGCACTCATGGATTTTCTTGGGTCCCTCTCATGATATCGTCTGCCTCCAGAGCACATCATGCCCCTTCTAGCCTTCTTCATGCCATAAACAAACACCCCCACTCCAAACAGGTCAGACTTATTTTAAAAACAGAAGTTGCCGCTGTCTCTTGCTGTGTGCAGGAGAAGCAGCGCAATCAAAACAGACCACTGAATGGGCCACGTGCACGTTGTTTACTTCCTCTTTCAAAAGAGGAAGTAATGAGGGACAAACGCGCGGTCGGAGAAGCGAAGGTAAGCAAGCGCGATTTCCCCCATGTGATGAAGCTCTTTCTCTCCCAAATATGAAGAACTTTGCACATTTTGGTAAGCGCTAATTGAAAGCAAACTGAAAGAAAATTCGCACTCATCCGTACAACAAAATGTTGCAGTCCATCCTCACCTCCGAGCAGGGGTGTTCTTGTTCAGGGTTGCCGCCTCCCAGTCATGCTCTCCCTTAGGATAGTACAAGCTGTGAGACACTCAAGCAGGGCACTCTATCCTCCCAACCACATATTGGTTTTTTCTTTTCCAATTGACATGCAACATTCTATGACTACTGTGTATGCTCAAACTTCATTGAACAATTCTGTGTGTGGAGTGGAGGGGGTTGTGCCCCCTTATGTTTTTTTTTAAAGGTTTTGCAAACTTCTGGAGACCTCAGAGCTCCCCCAAACATGCTTCTGACCACCTTTTGTTTCCGGTTGTGGCCCTACTTTGACTGCATTTCTGTCCACATTCATCACCACTTGAGTTTGCGATTACAGAGAGACATGTTAATTGCAACTGTGGCCCTTACTACACCTAAGGGTTATCCCAGGAAAATGGAGGGATCATCCCTGCCTTCTCCTGGGATCCCGTGTGGCATCTGGATGCACAGGAACGATCCCAGGACGATCCCGGGATATAGGGCTGGTGTAGACATGCCCTATGTCAGTGAAGCATCTGACACTGATTGCCTTAGCTGATGGAATGGGATGAAACATCAACCAACACCCCAACTGCTCCGGAAGAAAACTTGCAAGCTGTTATTGGGATTATTTATTTATTTATTATCATAGTGACTCCACAATTTTTGGTCTTCTCTGTTCATATTTTATAGGCAGGGAACCAAATCTGAGACAGAATGATTTGCCCCAAATCACCCACTGACTGATCTCAAAGGTGACGCTGTCTGAACCCAGATTTTCCAGGATGATGTCCATTACTGTCACCTGGACCACCCTAACTTAGTTAGACTCCTTACCAGACCTCCCCCAGTCTACTGCCTTTACTTGTTTATTTCCCCAGCTGCATGAGTGTGTATATTTTTATGCTTCATTTCCCCAGCATTGCTTATAATGGTACCCATGGTGATAAGCACAATGCAAATACTCTGACAGATGGATGCAGTTGCAGAGTCTGCAAAAAGAGAGAGAAAGAGAGAGAGAGAGAGAGAGAGAGAGAGAGGGGTGGTGGTGGTGATGGTTCATAGACTCTCAATCTCACTATTTATGGGAGGTGGTGGTGGTGGAGAAAGATCATGCTAATATCAAAATATTTCATGTTTGTCTGAAGGCATCAAATATTCTCATGAACTCAGGCCAGATCTATACTTGTGTCAAATCATTACGAATGTGGAATAGAAAGCAGGAAATAACACTATGAAAACAGTATATGGAATGAGGGTTGTGCCCCAACAGTTATCATGAAAAGTGATAGGAAATGAAGAGAGGAGCCCTCACAAAAGGAACATGTATAGGAGTGGATCCTCCAGAAAACCATGGGCCTTGCTAGACCTAGGAGATAATCCGTCTGGGAGGCGGGGCGATGGCGCGCTACAGCTAGCGCACGCCGTCGCCCTTTTCCAGACGTCAACACGCGACGGGGCAAGGGAAAGCCCCGTTGCGTGCTCCGGTTTTCCCCCCTTAAAGGGCCATGTGCACAGGAGCGCACCACCGAAGAAAGTAAGTGTTTTTAAAAAATAATAAAGGGTTCCCCGCTCCCCCTGATTCCCCCCCACGATGTCTGATGCCCCCCCCACCCGCTGGCTCGCCCGTCCTCCTGCCGTCTGCCATGGCTGTCCCCATCCCCGTTCTTCCCCCGCCCCATCCCCAATGCCCGCCCCGCCCCCCGTCCCCGATGCCCATCCCCGCTCGCCAGGCCCTGTCCCCATCCTTCTTCCCGTCCCAGATGCCCGTCCCCACTCGCCAAACCCTGTCCCCGTCCTTCTCCCCCCCCATCCCCATCCCCGTTCTTCTCCCCCCTCTCTCCTGCCGGGTCTGGTCTTTCCCCCGGCCCCCATCTCCCCCCATGATTCCCCCCCCCGGCCTGACGGGCACAGCGCTCCTATGGAGCACTGTGCCTAGTTCATGGCTTCTCCCGTAAGTGAGCAGCTGGGAAAAGCCATGGAAGTCGCTAGACTTTCCGCAGCCCCGGCCTCAGGCCGGGGCTGCGGAAAAGCCGGGCCATAAGCGAATCCGCTTATCCCGGTTCAAGGGAGGCGTTAGCCCGGCCTGACCCCGGAATCCCCTGTGTGTCATCTGGATGCACAGGAGGGAGACTGGGCCTCACACCGCGCTAACGCCTCGTCTAGCAACGGCCCGTGTGTCTGTGATATAAAGTATTCCTTATCACAGGCTTGACTGAAAAGTTCTTGGCTCTGGGACGATCTCTTAGCACTGACTCCTGTGGTTGACCAATAGCTTGCTTGTTTAGATGGACAATATACTTCAGCATTCACTCAAGGCGCTATATCCATCTTCTAACACCATGAACAGAGTTTAACCCAACAGTTATCAGTGCACTTCAATACCACTTTAAAGCAGTAATGTAGATATAGCCACAGACGTCATTGAGTGGTGTATATGTTAATATATAAGATGATAAGAAGAGCTCTGCTGCCTCAGGACTATCTAGTCCAGCCTTCTTTCTCACTGGCCACATCTACACCAAGCAGGATATAGCACTTTGAAAGCAGTTTGAAAACGATATATGGCATGTGTCAATGGGCCCCAACAGTTGTCAGTGCACTTCAATACCACTATAAAGCAGTAGTGTAGATCCTGCCACTGTGGCCAGCAACACACCTATGAGAAATCCACAGGCAGGGTTTGACTCTCCCAGTCATGTTCCCTAGGAACTGGTTTTCTGATCCTGGAGGTAGCAGATAACCATCATGCTTAGCTATGAATGAGTCTAATCCCTCTTTAAAAGCCATCCTAAGCCGAAGACCATTCTCACCATATCTTGTGGAAATTCATTCCATAATTTAGCTATGCACTTTGTGAAGAATGACTTCCTGTCCTGAGTGGACCCAGGCCAGATCTGAGGCCATAGCTAGACCGAAGGTTTATCCCTGGATCGTCCAGGGGTCAAACCTGTTCATCTGGGTGACACACAGGGGATGTGTTCCTGAACCCTGGATGTGTTCATCCAGGGGCGAACCCTGGATGATCCCAGGATAAACCTTAGGTCTAGCTGTGGCCTGAGTCTCCCACCACTCAGCTTCATTAGATGACTCAGGGCTCTAGTGACACAAGAGAGGGAGAAAACCTCTCTCTAACCACTTTCTCCACACCATGCCTAACCTTGCAAACCTCTATCATGCTTCCCCCTCACCTGTATTTCACCTGTCGTAAACATTATAACCTTTCTGCATAAGGGAGCTGCTCCAGTCCCTTATCACGTCCTTATTTCTACCGTATCTTTATTGAGATGCAGCCACCAGTACTGCATGCAGTATTCCAAGAGTGGTCACACTACCGATTTTATTTTGGAACCTTTCCCTAATGATCCCAGTGTGGTGTAGTGGCTAGAGTGTCGGTCTGGGAGTCGGGAGATCTGGGTTCTAGTCCCCACTCGGCCATGGAAACCCCCTGGGTGACTTTGGGCCAGTCACAGACCCTCAGCCCAACCCACCTCACAGGGTTGTTGTTGTGAGGATAAAGTGGAGAGGAGGAGGATTAGGTTCCTTGGAGGAAAAATGGTGGGATATAAAGGCAATAATAAATAAAAATAAATAAAATAAATCCCTAGTATGGAATTTGACTGTTCAACAGCTGCTGAACACTGGGTCAAGGTTTCATTGAACTATCCACCATGACTGTAAAAACTCATTCCTGGTCAGTTACCGCCAACTAGACCCCATCAGTGTTCATGTGAAGTTAGGAATCTTTGCCCCCCAAAGTGCATCACTTTATACTTGCTTACACTGAATCACATTTGAGATATTCTTACCTATTCCCTATTTGGATTTGGATATATACATTTTGGAACGCTTTGCAATCCATTTTTGTTTTCACTGCCATGAATAATTTGTTGCCAGGCAAGTGCTACGGCTCAGTAACAATGTCTTGCATGTGGAAAGTTTCAGGTTTAATCCTGTTTTTAAAAATGGATCCCAGATAACAAGACTAGGAAAAACCTCTGCCTGAGACCTTAGGGAGTAGTTAGTGGAGGGCTACATAGATCAATGTTCTGACTCAGTATAAGGCAGCTTGATATGGAAGTATGTGGTACATGGAAGATCAACGAGAATTTAAAAGTTGTACACTGCCAGCTAAGAAGAGACTTTTCTTTTTCTTTCTCTCTTTTTTGGAGTGGCATCCAGAACTGCCAGTGTAAAATGCAGACATCTGCCCTAGAGGAAAAGCCAGTGCTAAGTTCTTTCTTTCATATAAATAAGCTCAATTTAAATTTCAGAAGAACAGTAACAGTGGGTAACTTTATCAGTGGAAACATTCTCATACACCTACATCTTCCCACTTGGGGTCACTCAACAAACAGGGAAGAGCCCCCCCTCCTGATTATAAATTCAAAAATATCCAAAAAAACATATTATATTAAGGATTCTTAGCATTCATACTGTACTTCAGCGCATTTAAAGCAAGCCACTTATATTATTTCAGCAATCTCTACAACAGCTCTGTAAAACAGGTCAGTATTATTATACTTCTCTTGCAGATCGCAAGCGGAGGGGCAGGCTAATAATATTTGATGTAGTGCAGTCTCCCAAAATCTGGTGCCCTCTAGATGTTATGGACTGCAATTCCAATCATCCTTGACATTGACCATTCTGTTGGGAATAGTAGTCCCAAACTTCTGCAGGGCATCAGGCTGGGAAGGCAAGTTTAGCACGTTCAAGTGTTCACAGGCTAGTGAGTTCCTGGCTGTGGTAAGATTCGAACTGGGGACTTTCCAGTCCACAGCTCAGTCTTTCGATGGATACGCTACACAAAAGGAATGAATGTATTGAGGCAGCTGGTGATGGTCTTCCAGGTGCTCTTGGTACTTCAAGAGACTGATTTTGCAAGATTGTCTACAAAGCTGGCTTTGATGAGAAGGAAAAGAGAAATGTCTGTGTGTATGAATACACAGATAAAGGGTGTTTTTGTAGGAATGGCGATTTACAGTTCTTTCAAGTAAACTACGCAACATTCACAACCACCTTATTGATCTTGCAAAGTTACCAGAGGGAGGATCTGAAAAAAAATTGAACTGCTTTGACTCTTCACCCCCACAAAAAGCAAATGCTTAAAGCAAGGAATACCTGTCTGATTTTCTTTTTCTACTAAAAAGCACATGGCAACAGGAAGATCACAGAACGCAGAAACATTGGCAACACTGCTGCATCCCAAAACACGCTTTTGTTCTCTGTGATCCAAGACTCGGTGGGGGGTGGAGGAAAGCAATCATTCATTTGTTATCAAAAAACAATCAAGATCCCTGTGACACCTTATAGATGAACCCATTTATTGTGGCACAAGGTTTTGTAGGCTTCTTCGTCCACTGCATGAAGACATCAGGGAACACGACAGGTTTTAATTGAGCGGCTGCGTATGTAACACTGAATGGCCAAAATCTGCTGAAAGTTCACAGTTACAGCTGCTGCAGCAATCTGAGACAAATTTCATGGATGTCCAAACCTGATATCTGTTTTCCTCACTTTCTTGGACATAACGCCAGTGAAAACGGACAATGAAATTCGGGTGATGGTGGTGACTGCTGTCTTTCTGCATTTTCAGACATTTACAACACTGCCTAGTAGGAATGACAACATGCAAATATAAATGCCAAAAACCACCAACATTTGGTATTAACTGGATGTAACCAAAAAGACTTCATTGTTGTTGTGGCAAAAGACCGACACAGATCGCCTTTTGGAATTCATTTCAAGCTGACATTTAGCATATAGGAATATACACTCTCACAGAACCGACTCCTACATCCTTTAACCAAATCTAGCATGCAAGTCACTCCCAGCTTCTCAGCATATATACAGTCTGAAGTTACATGTATTGCAGACAAATGCTGGCAAAACCAGACGCTTCTCTCTCTGTCTAGCTTTCTCCTCTCCTCTAGTTACCCAAAGCTTGCTTCTCTTCTCGGAACAGCTACTGCAAACAATTAAACGAGCAGGATTTCTGCGGGCTGGTGCCTGATCGATTCTCAATTCCAATCCCAAAGAATGAATAATAATAATAAAAAAAGCCAAGAAAGCAGGAAACTTGAGCTCATTTTTTTTGTGTGCAAAATGTTGGCAGGGAAGTCAAAGATGCATTTCTATTCCTTCCTTCCTCCTCCTCCTCCTCTTCCTCCTGAGCTCCCACATGTCATTACAGGTTATGAAAAGACAAGGAACAGGCACGGTGCTAAGACCCCCCCCCCCAACCAGCCCCTATGTACCTAGGGTGGAAAACACATTCAAAAGCTGCAAGACAGATCGACCGGTAGCAGTGATAAGAACCGAAGCCCACATCGCTCACCCGAAAGGCAGGTTCCGCTGGAACAAAAGCAGACAGACCCAGTCACTGAGAGCAGCTTTCAAGATCCCTCCTGTCAGCTGCTGAGTTCACACTTGCCTTTATAATTAACCAGGCGGCTCTGCTCAGTCACTGAATCTGATGAATTATAAAACGGGCTGCTCCCAGACTCTCATATTTTACATCACAGGGGGAGGTCATTCAGCCACACACACACACACACACACACACACACTCTGCCTGTGTACATGTATTCTGTTATAACTCATCCCAGTAAACACATTAGAGCTGGCAGCAGGGACTGTAATTGGTGCTCAGGATGTACCAGCGCAAGCCAATGGAACACTGCAACTCCCACCTTCGGCTCTGTGCGAGATCCCCGGTTGTCACTCACAGCACCTTGTTAAGGTGGAATCGTCAAGCCTGTTGCACGGCCGGCGGGAGAACCGAAGGAGGTGTGTTGCGGTGCCAGAGGGGGGCCAGACTTGATGTAATGTCAGAGGGTAAGAGTCAGGCCGTCACCAAAGTCATGTAAAGTGGGGATGGGGGCATTCGGCTGCGAGGCAAGCCGCTTCGGGCGTACATTTATGATGGAAAAGCAGTGGCATGCACAAAACGGACAATGACGGTAGTTTAAGGGCAATGCAAGTGTGCGGTAGAGGTTCTTCTCAGTTTGACCTGGGTTCTCCCCTGCCTCCTCAGCATTCCAACTTTGTGGGAAAACTAGAAGTGTTCCCCAAGCCAAACACAACGCTCAGGGAGAGTCACCCTACCCACTGCAGTAGCTTTCTGAAATAGGGTGACCATATGGAAAGCAGCACAGAGCTCCTGTATCTTTAACAGCTGAGCCATTTCAGCAAGTGTCCTTGGTATGCATGCAGCCCCTGGTGAAATTCCCTTCTTCATCACAACAGTTAAAGCTGCAGGAGCCCTGCCCTCTTTTGAATCTGGTCCAGAGGGCAGGGCTCCTGCAGCTTTAACTGTTGTGATGAAGAGGGAATTCCACCAAGTGCCGAATGCATACAAATGACACCTGCTGGAATTCCCTTTTCTATGCAAATGTTAAAGATACAGGAGCCCGGTCCTCCTTTCATATGGTCACCCGAAACTTTCCAATCATCCCCAAAGCCATTCTTTCCCACACATCCACCCCATGCCCCAAAATGCTTCCCTTTCCTTTCTTTTCTCGACTGGCAGCGAGGAGAAAAACATGCCCCTTAGAATAATAGAATCATAGAATAGTAGAGTTGAAAGGAATCTATAAGGCCATCATTTCCAACCCCCTGCTCAATGTAGGAATCCACCTTAAAGTATACCTTACAGGTGGTTGTCCAGCTGCCTCTTGAATGCCTCTAGTGTGGGAGAGACCACAATCTCCCTAGGTCATTGGTTCCATTGTCGTACTGCTTTAACAGTCAGGACGTTTTTCCTGATGTCCAGCCGGAATCTGGCTTGCTTTAACTTGAGCCCGTTATTCTGTGTCCTGCACTCTGGGAGGATCGAGAAGAGATCCTGGCCCTCCTCTTTGTGACAACCTTTTAAGTATTTGAAGAGTCTCATCTTCTGTCTCTCTTTCACCCTACCTTCCATCATTACCCAGAATTTTTTTAAAAAAACATGGGTGCAAGAGATTCTGGGAGTCTAGTCCATTCAAGGGCTCTTGCAATTTGGCAAACTTCCCTCCCAGAATCGACTGTATCCAACATTCGTAATGCTGAGCAATAGAAGGGGGAGGGAGCAAGAGACAGTGGCATGGGTGGGGGGAAACCCTCCCAAAGTCCAGCATACCTAGCTCCTACTGAGAGGGATCTTTCAAGAGCTACGATCTGTGCAGAGACACATTGCACATGTGCACATAACTCCATGCATGCACACGTGTACACGCACAAGCCCATGTACGTACATGCAAACATAGCTTTGGCTATTGGGCGGTATAAAAATGCAATAAATAAATAAATAAATAAATAAACACACTTCCCAGCAATATACAAGTTCCACACACGCCTACTTCTCACAATAATGTGCATTTCACAAGTTCTGGAGAGGGTGGCTGAGGGTGTTGTGGACTTCCCTTTCCAGCAGTGGATCCTCTGCTGGCAGAAAGGGAGGCCCCTTGGTGGAGAAGGAAGTCTACTTCTGGAGGCCTCCTTGTCATGGAAGTGGAAAGCTCTACCATCATGACTACTCCACCATCACCGCTCCAGTGCCATGTGTGTGGGGAGGAGGAGTTGAGTCAGGGCTGCGTTGGAAGAGGCTTTGGATTTGCCAGATATAAAGTCCCTCTTTCCTTCAACGTGCTCCAGAAAGGGCGAGAAAGGACACCAGCCCTGGAACTGGCATACTTATTTCCCCAACTTCGGAAATCAATGGGAAAGGAAAAAAATAAAAGCTACAAGTGGGGGAGGGAAGGGGAGAGAAAGAAAAAAAAAAGGGTGGGGGAAAGCCACCCTATCACCCTTTAGTCTGGCTGGCGCAAGCCTGGTAGGGCTTAGGAAATGGTGGTTCCTCAGCAGGACAGGCCCTAATGTTAGGCATAATTAGGCAATCTCCTCAGGCAGCAGATGCTAGGGAGGAGGGGCAGTATGTGTGTGGGTGTTTCTCCTGAACCCCTGGCTACTCCCCTGTGTTGTGGGACACGGATATGTATGCCACATGGCCTGTCCTGAACCTCCTAAACTAGCTTGGTGCCTCAGGTGCAGTGAAGGATGCTAACCCATCACCAGAGTTAAGATAAGGTGCAGCTGCACCTTAGATAGGTCCTTCAGAGTTCTGACTAAAACCTGGTGTGGATTCACCGCTCCACTGACAGAACAGCCACCAGTCTCTACTGGATTCTAAAGGCCCCATTCTGAGTCAGCATGGACCAGACCTCAGAAACCTTGGAGGGCATCCACCGAGAGGATATTTCCAGTTGAGTACAGCAACCGAACAGGCAGGTAGGAGGGCCAGGTCATCCCTGAAATATCCTGATTGTGAGTTGACTTGAATCAGGAGAAGATCGACTGTCCCACTGATATCGGAGTCACCATTCTCCACTGCATTGCTCTGTCAATATATTCAAACTTAAAATCTAACTGGGGAAAAGATTCCCAGAGAGAGAGAGAGAGAGATGGAGCTGTGTGTCTTTAGCATAAGTGTTTATACAAACCTAGGGTGACCATATGGAAAGGAGGACAGGACTCCTGTATCTTTAACAGTTGCATAGAAAAGGGAATTTCAGCAGGTGTATATACGCAGCACCTGGTGAAATACCTTCTTCATCGCAACAGTTAAAGCTGCAGGAGCCCTGCCTGGTGTGACCAGATACAAAAGGGGGAGTTTCCCCAGGTGCTGCATGCATACAAAATGATACCTGCTGAAATTCCCTTTTCTGTGCAACTTTTCATATGGTCCCCCTAACTGCAGATGGCAGCCTCCATCTTAGAAAACGCATTCTCCCCTTTCACTGTCATACAGAATTGGGACCCTCTTCTGAAATGGCGTCTGCTGCGACATACACAGTCACTATCTAAACAAGTATGGTGTTTTCCTCCACCCTTCAAAACTATTTTTAGTATAGAAATGTATGCAGATTTAATAAATCAATTAATCAATCTGTTAAAACACATTTGATGGATATTAGGGGCTCCCATCCGAAGAAAACAGTTTCATTCTATCTCGTTTGAAATGATTCCCATTCCCATTTCAATATGAGCTTAGGGCTTACGGGGTGATCCTCCCTGTCCTACTAAGCTCCATGGGGTTTACTCTCAGGGAAGCAGGTATAGGATTAATAGCCACATTTATGGAGCTCACCAGAGAACACAGGTGTACACCGACCACAAGATTTGACTCAACCCTCCCAATCTGACTCTTCAGAAAATGGCCAGGTTCTGCTCTGATCCATTTGGGTGCCATTTGAGCTCAGGTAGAATCATAGAATCATAGAATAGCAGAGTTGGAAGGGGCCTACAAGGCCATCGAGTCCAACCCCCTGCTCAATGCAGGAATCCACTCTACAGCATACTTGACAGATGGTTGTCCAGTTGCTTCTTGAAGGCCTCTAGTGTGGGAGAGCCCACAACCTCACCAGGCAACTGATTCCTTTGCCGTACTGCTCTAACAGTCAGGAAGTTTTTCCTGATGTTCACCTGGAATCTGGCTTGCTTTAACTTGAGCCTGTTATTCTGTTTCCTGCACTCTGGGAGGATCAAGAAGAGATCCTGGCCCTCCTCTGTGTGACAACCTTTTAAGTATTTGAAGAGTGCTCTCATGTCTCCCCTCAATCTTCTCTTCTCCAGGCTAAACATGCCCTGTTCTTTCAGTCTCTCTTCATAGGGCTTTGTTTCCAGACCCCTGATCATCCTGGTTGCCCTCCTCTGAACACGCTCCAGCTTGTCCGCGTCCTTCTTGAATTGTGGAGCCCAGAACTGGACGCAGTACTCTAGATGAGGCCTAACCAGGGCCGAATAGAGAGTTACCAGCACCTCACGTGATTTGGAAGCTATACTTCTATTATAGCTTCCAAATAGGTACTGAGCTTAAGTTAAGATTTATAAATCCAAGATATTGTAGCTCCCATTGACTGTAACGGTGAAATCAACAAATGGCTGTAATTTATTTTTTTTCTGTTTTCCAGAAGTGGATGATATTTTCAAGCATAGGAATGGTTTAACCCTACCACACAGTAGAAAAAAAAGATTTCTTTCTTTGTTTGCGGTATGTATCTTTGTAGTTTTATTCATTTATTTGTAAAGGGAACTGTCTATAACCTTTTCATTTCTTGGCATAATTGGATGAAATTTGCCTAGATAATGTCCCTTTCACAGTTGATCAAGATGCCAAGTTTCAGATGAATTGGTGAAAGGATTTGTATTTTATCATTTGTTGTTGTTCCTGCCTTGATCAAAACGGAGAGGTGGGTAAGAAATAAATTATTATTATTATTATTATTATTATTATTATTATTATTATTATTTCCAAGAGAAGCCTTTACATTTTGAGGGTACCCCCATCCCAAAACTGTGCTTATCCCCCTATGTTCCTTGTGGGCCATTCTTCTGAAAATGACACAAATCATAAGGGTGTCCCCAAGTAAGAAACCTGCAATGTTTCAGAAGGATACGTACAGCAGTTTATGTGGGAGGGGAGTCCTGAAATTTGGGGTGGGGTGAGGTTTCATTGCTTTCCCTTCCTTACCTCCATTCTTTTTGGAGGAGGGGAATTTGAATGAAAACAGCACACATGATAGACGTTCCTCCAGGGAAGAAAACTGCAAAGTTTCAGAAGAATAGGTGAGAAGGCTAGGGAATTAATGATGACTGAAAACCAGTTTAAGACTTTTTTCATACGTAAACCTGGTGGGATTGGAAGAACGGCCATCTTATTGTCCCAATAGCTGCCTCTCCTCTCATCAGCATTTAGAGAAAGAAACCAAAAGATGCTATTTTGGGGGGGGGGAGGGGGAGAAACTGTCTGCCTTTCTGAATGTGAACAGAATGTTGGACTACAAGGAACTTTGGTCTGATCCAGACTGGCTCTTAGAATCATAGAATCATAGAATAGCAGAGTTGGAAGGGGCCTACAAGGCCATCGAGTCCAACCCCCTGCTCAATGCAGGAATCCACCCTAAAGCATCCCTGACAGATGGTTGTCCAGCTGCCTCTTGAATGCCTCTAGTGTGGGAGAGCCCACAACCTCCCTAGGTAGCTGATTCCACTGTCGCACTGCTCTAACAGTCAGGAAGTTTTTCCTGATGTCCAGCCGGAATCTGGCTTCCTTTAACTTGAGCCCGTTATTCCGTGTCCTGCACTCTGGGAGAATCGAGGAGAGATCCTGGCCCTCCTCTGTGTGACAACCTTTTAAGTATTTGAAGAGTGCTATCATGTCTCCCCTCAATCTTCTCTTCTCCAGGCTAATTGTGAATGAATTGTTAATTGTGAATGAAGCCTCAGGCAGGGTCTAGCTTCAATTCTTGTTTGCTTTGGGAGGAAGCCCACTTCAACTTCAGGAAGCACCAAAAACGGTTTGAGAGAGACTCATTCCAGCCCAGACTTTGTCTTTGTCTGATGCACATCCCTATCAGGGAACATGTTATCTCAATTACATTTTAGCCAGGCAGAATAGTCTGCCAGGAACATAGATAGGAGACATCGATATCTATTTCACATCCAGTGAACCATCTCTGAAGGTTTCTAAGAAGAGACTGGACGGCCAACCGTCATGGATGGTTTAATTGGCTTTCCAGCACATTGCAGAGGGTTGGACTAGATAATCCTCGTGGTCCCTTCTAACTCAACAATTCTATGAATTGCAGGGTCCCCTCTCCTGGCCCCCATTGCCATTGTAGCAGGAACCCTTGTTAATTTCTGGCACAGACATATTAAAAATAATTAAATATGGGGAAAAAAAAGATTTGAAAAAAAGAATTCAAGAATTTTTTTTTGAAATCCTTCCACTGTGCTTTCAAACAACAGCAATGACATCTGCCATGTTAATGCATTCAACTGGACAGATATGAACGAAACAACATCTCTGTCAGGAGAGGATGCAAATTAATGGCCCTCGTGTCACCTGCAGTAGCAGAGGGATTCATTATATGCGTCCTGGCAATAATATATCTTTTTAGAGGAGTAATTGAAAATGCCACTTGGGAACGGACCGCAAAAATATAAATAATATTGAAATGACTCTGAGGTGAACGGGTTGAGGACGAAGAGCCGGCACTTCTCCTCGTGAACGCTCGGTAGAAAGAGAGGGATATTCAGTAACAACAATGCATTAAAGAAAATGTAATAACATAGGAGAAAATTGGATTGCTTTTGGTGATAGAAGCAAAATGACCCTTTGGATGACAAATGCATTATGTACAGCTTGTTCAGCAGGAGCTATGATCTAGTAATGAAAAATAGTTCAACTGTGAAATTAACCATTGGGATACCTTAGTGTACAATGTCCAAGCACCGTTATATAACATAAAGCAATTCATAATGGATACATTTTGGAGAAGATCTGGACCATTTGGGTCTAAGTTCGTGCGTGTGTGGATGCTTTTTCCTTAAAATCTATTGTCGCCGTCCATGTCCCTCGGAATGAAATATGCCCATCTCCCCCTAGAATATTTTTTTGCTCCTGCTGGCTCTTGCTTTCTATTGAACATAATCAGTGGATCGTAACTGAATCATGACAAAGAGAAACAGGGATGTACTTTTCATTCTTTATTTATAGAATGATTTCGTACTGTTCGTAACACTCTAAAAATTAATACATTGTTAATAAACATTGTGGAACATAAGCATTTTCAAAAGCTTTTTGAAAAAGCCAATTTTCTAACTTTAGGGCGCAGCATGTGAGATGAAAAATGGAATTCTTGATATATTATTAACAAGAACTAGGGTGGTGTAGTAGTTAAGGTTAGATAGTGTTGGTATAGTAGACAGTTTCAAATACTTAAAAAGGTTGTCACACAGAGGAGGGACAGGATCTCTTCTCGATCCTCCCAGAGTGCAGGACACGGAATAATGGGCTCAAGTTACAGGAAGCCAGATTCCGGATGGACATCAGGAAAAACTTCCTGACTGTTAAAGCAGTATGACAATGGAATCAGTTACCTAGGGAGGTTATGGGCTCTCCCACACTAGAGGCATTCAAGAGGCAGCTGGACAACCATCTGTCAGGGATGCTTTAGGGTGGATTCCTGCATTGAGCAGGGGGTTGGACTTGATGGCCTTGTAGGCCCCTTCCAACTCTGCTATTCTATGATTCAATGATTCTATGAATACATGGAGACCTGGATTCAAATCCCTGTTCTTCTGTTAAGCTTATTTGGCACCTTTAGGCCAGTAACCATATCCAAGACAGCACAGGGCTGTTGTATGGTTAAGCTTAGGGGAGATCTTCAAATGTGCATGCAAAGCAGATGTTCTACCACTGAGCTGTGCCCCCTCCCTCCCTCCATAGATTTTAGCAGAGGTCTAGGTAAGTCAGGTTTTATAAGGAGGCAAGACATGAATAAATCACTGTCATGAAAATCTCAAAGTGTTGCTGAGGCTGGAAGCCAGGAAGGTCTTTCTGTATGCTACTCCAGCAAGCAGCAGATCAAGACTGAGCCTAAAATACGAGTTTGGCTTCATTTAGGCTGGTTGGCCCCACCTCCATGCTGACTAAGTTTCTCTCTCTCTCTCTTTCTTAAATAGTTCTGGCCTGTTTTAGCAATCCCAGGCTGTGATGATAGCCTGTGGCATGCTAGTGCTCTCACATCCCAAGACCTCAGAGTCTGAGGATGGTAATGTGACCTATACTGGATGCAGGAAAGCTAACCTCCTGGGGCCATTCTGGAGAACTGGGTCCTGGGGAGGTATATGCCTCATGATGCCTTTCTATGATTGAATCTGCTCCCTGAACCATATCTCTGGAGCCTCTTCTTCTGAGGTCAAAATTTTGGGATCCTCTGAGGATAAGGTTTTGGGTCTTGGTCCATGATATATAGTGAATAAAATCACCATAGTTGTCATCATCATTAATGATGGTTGAAATGAACATAATCCTTCAATTTCTCCAGCATGCATTTGATATCTCTGACTTAGTGGTGGGTAGTGCTCACTGGAGCTGGCTGGATGAATGCAAGAGCAGAGAACTGTAGGCTGAGCTAAATAATTCTAGTTTTGTCCTTCCTCATCCTACTTCCTTGAAATCAGTGGCGGCTGGTGGCTACATTTTTGGTGGGGCAGTGAATCCATTCTGGGTTTCATCCAGAACCAGCCAGAACTCAAAAGAGCCATCCAAGGCACTGGATTTATTTTGGATTGTCTTCTGTAATAAAAGAGACCACATAGACTCCCTACCCTGTAGTAAGGTTTTCCTAGTGCCTACTCAGTTGTCCTTTTGGTGCCTGGTGAAGCAATCTCAACATTTTTATCTTTGATTACAGTTGTTGAAACACTGCTTTTGTATTTCATTTTGAAGGACTGTTGTTGTTTTGAGTTCTTTTATCATCTTACTGTAAACTATCATGAAAATACTTTTCATTGAAAGGTAGGATATAAGTGTACTTAAAAAAAAATCAAATGTATTTAATACGTTCTTTTCATTTTTGTTACAATTTATAGTTTATCGACAGGCAGGATGTAAATGTCCAAAAACACACCATGAAAATATTTAGTGCAATAAATAGTGTAGTCTTCAACAGCTAATGCAGTGGTCCCCAACCCCTTTAGACCCATGGACGAATTGGGGATTTGAGATACTGCTCTGGGCACTACCACAAAATTCCTAATCAATGGATTGCTGATTTGTGCCTTTCCTATCTATGGATCCTGGTATATAAAAGGCAGGAGCCACACTACTGCTTAATAGCGGTATTGAGGTGCACTGCAGGATTTTCACTACTGCTTTGTACAGTTACTGAAGTGCACTGACAACTGCTCGGGCCCAGGACACATCTACACCAAGCAGGATGCCCAAGGACCTCCACTTCCCTTACTCGGCTTCGTCCTTTTTCCTCTGCTGCCCCTCATGCCTGGAACGCTCTTCCAGAACACTTGAGAACTACCAACTCAATCATAGCTTTTAAAACTCAGCTTAAAACTTTTCTTTTCCCTATAGCTTTTAAACATTGAGTTTGTTCTGACTCTATACTGTTAGCTTCACCCTATCCGGTGCCTGTTTACACTTCCCTGTGCCTGTTTGCATTCTCTTTCCCTCCTTATTGCTTACTACAACTTTATTAGATTGTAAGCCTATGCGGCAGGGTCTTGCTATTTACTGTGTGGTCTGTACAGCACCATGTACATCGATGGTGCTATATAAATAAATAATAATAATAATAATAATAATAATAATAATAATGATATAACACTATGAAAGTGGTATGAAAGTTGTATACGGTCTGTGTCAATGGGCCCCAACAGTTATCAGTGCACTTCAATATCACTGTAAAGCAGTAGTGTGGCTCCTGCCTTTTATATTCCACTTTCATAGTGGAAATCCTGCTTGGTGTAGATGAACCCTTAATCTGCATCTTATTCAGCAAAAATGTTTGCTTCATGTCTATTTACACCGCAGTGTTTCTTTAATAATGGATTGTCTAATTCAACTAACGGCTAGTTGTGCAATACAGCTAATGCTTCTTTTAAACATACATTTCAGCAATGTCTATCAGTTGCTTCTTTTGGGGGGATTATTACACAGATAAATCTTGTTCTGGAACAGTTTTTAATATTCATCTATGTATATATTCTTTTAAGTTATTTACCTGATTCATGCAAATTAACAAATGGTCAGTGTAAGTGGATTCTCTGTGCACTTTTGACAGCTAAAAGACAGATATTACAACACTGGAAGGATGAACACTCTCCTCCCAAAATGCAACAGATTGAAGACCTCACAACACTTTTGATATTTGAATGGGTGGCATATAGATGGCACTCAAACAGAGATCCTAGTCATATAGGGCGGGATACCAACGTTTTAATTAATTAATTAATTAATTAATTAATATTTATTTGGAAATCTGGTCCACTTTTGTTGCAGCCCATGTATAATTGCTAGAAGGCTGCATGCATTTCATGTATGCATATTTAAAAATAGGAAAATAATAATAATAAAATATTTTGGGTACCTACGGGTACTACGTTGGGGATGAACTCACAGATGGCATTTGAGGTGGCCAAGGGTGGCATAGCAATTGTGGGCACCATGTTGGGGATCCCTGACCTAATGAGTGTGACCTAATGCTCCAAGAGCTGGTACGCTAAGGCCAAAATGAGCCTTACTTTAAATCTGTGTCTGCCAGCTAGGTTTTTCCCTCCCATTTTTACCCTAGAGTAGGTGCAATGCCCCAGATCCAGATGGAGACCCTAGCTTGGAGGTACCTATTCCTGGATAGGGATAGCCTTGCCATGGTCATTCATGCACTGGTAACCTCACGATTAGACTACTGTAACATGCTCTATGTGGGGCTACCCAAGTGTGTGGTTCTGAAGCTGCAGCTAGTGCAGAACGCAGCAGCTAGGGTGTTCATAGAACCATAGAACAGTAGAGTTGGAAGAGGCCTAAAAGGCCATCGAGTCCAACGCCCTGCTCAATGCAGGAACCCACCCTACAGCATACTTGACAGATGGTTGTCCAGCTGCCTCTTGAATGCCTCTAGTGTGGGAGAGCCCACAACCTCCCTAGGGAACTGGTTCCATTGTCACGGGGATGCCTAGCTCTGCCTACGTAAAACCAGTGTTAAAAGAACTGCACTGGCTGCCTATTAGCTACCGAGCCACATACAAGGTTATGTTGTTATCCTACAAAGCTTTAAACAACTTGGGATCAGCAAACCTAGCAGAACGCCTTCCCTTATATACACCCAGACGGCAACTATGATCCTCAGAGGAGTCCCTACCAGCCATTCCGAGATGAACAGAATACTGCCAGGAAGAACCTCAGCAGTGGGCCTTCTCTGTGGCGGCCCCCACCCTGTGGAGGACCATCCCTCGTGTGGTTCGGGTGGCAGAAAACATAATATCTTTTAAACTAGGGTGACCAACTGTCAGGATTTGCCCGGATTTGTCCTGGTTTTTGTTCTTTCCATGGTGTCAGGGGGGATTTTCTATAATTTTCAATAATGTCCTAGAATGACACACCTTCCTCTTTAAGGCTGCCATTAGCATGGCAGGAGGGAATGACATGCTTTCTTGAGGCACATCATTCCCCCACCCCGAGCTCCAATTGAGGTCTTAAAGGGGAAAGTGGGTCATTCGTGGACATTATAGAAAAGGCCCCAATTGGAGTGGATGGTGGTGGTGCAGAATGAAATCCTTTCCCCTCCTCCACTCCAATCGGGTTCTTTAAGGTGGCGGGGGAATAATGTACTTTCTGCAGGACTAAGAAAGCTGCTTCCCCACACACACACTAGGTGTCCTCTTTTTTGGTTTCCCAAATATGGTCACCCTATTTTAAACGTCTCCTGAAGACACACCTTTTTTACTCAGGCTTTCCCTGGTCTTTAATGTAGCTGGTTTTATATTGCCTTTTAAACCATCAATGTTTTAAACTCATACTTATATTTTATGGTTTTTAATTGTGCACTGCCCAGAGAGCTTTGACTGATGGGCAGTATAAAAATGTACTGAATAAATAAATAAGATAAATAGTGAAAAGAAAAAGAAAACATAGATGCGAGACAAAGAGGGCAACCAGGACGATCAGGGGTCTAGAAACAAAGCCCTATGAAGAGAGACTGAAAGAACTGGGCATGTTTAGCCTGGAGAAGAGAAGATTGAGGGGAGACATGAGAGCACTCTTCAAATACTGACAAGGTTGTCACACAGAGGACGGCCAGGATCTCTTCTCGATCCTCCCAGAGTGCAGGACACGGAATAACGGGCTCAAGTTAAAGGAAGCCAGATTCCGGCTGGACATCAGGAAAATCTTCCTGACTGTTAGAGCAGTACAACAATGGAACCAGTGACCTAGGGAGGTGGTGGGCTCTCCCACACTAGAGGCATTCAAGAGGCAGCTGGACAACCATCTGTCAGGGATGCTTTAGGGTGGATTCCTGCATTGAGCAGGAGGTTGGATTCGATGGCCTTGTAGGCCCCTTCCAACTCTGCTATTCTGTGATTCTATGATTCTATGTAAAGTAACATCTATTTTGGCCCCAGTCTCCCACAGTTACTGCTCTGCTATTAAGACATTGTTTTTTGCCCAAAACGGAGCAGCAAATGGTCCCTCCCCGATCAAGATGCATAGGACCCAAGGCCGGCCAAGTTATTTTGGCCTAATAAGAAATTATATAACTATAAATTCACTGCCCTTTCATGACATCTTAAACCATCTGCGCGAGGCGGCCACCTCAGTCTGCTTCGTGTAAGGCTAAGCCCTCTGAACTGTGTGGGGTTGTGTACCATTAAATTCTGTGCAGGTAAATCTCTGAAAGAGCAAAACACCATGCTGGGAAAAGATATATGAGGAATTAGGTTCTGTAGCTCTAAAAAACAGACTGGACGTAATGATAAAACGTATGATAATTATTACCACAACGCCTAATGCGGTTTTCTTAAACCAAAGAAAACACCGAAGCTGTTCCATGGAATACTAATTCTTTCTTTTTTAAAAGCCCGTTGTAATAAAAGAACCCGAAGCGAACTCATGCTAATTGACATTAACAAGTTATCTTGATCTACAATGGCGACAAGGTACAGATCCCGAAATGCGCCTAACGCCTGTCACTTTTGACAGCTCTTTCTTTAATTACAGCCGAACGGCGGCCATTTGCGCCAGGGCTTGGCCCATGTCAATTTAAGCATTATTAGGTTAAGCCTAATTTTCCACTCCACTTGCTGAGGCTACGTGAAAATCTGAAGGAAGACTCTCAGCCGTTCATCTTCAAAAACCTGAGGCCGTCATCAAAAGGGAACAAGACAATTTTACTCACTGTTTACATTCTCTCTTACCCCCTCTTCCAGCACCCAGAGGACTTTCCAAAGGTCTCTAATACTAGTCACACTGTATTAAAGGAAAATGACAGATTTTGATCCTTTTTTCAATTCACCGCCCCCCCCCCCCCCCGCCCACAACCTGGCTGCGGGCACAAAGTTTGAATTATACTGGAGATCTGCAGCCAAATGTTTGCTTTAGTTCAACAACAGTATGTGAAATTCAGCCACCTCAAACACCTCGTTGGCCTCTACAAATCATTGACTCTGTGGCTACAAGTCTCCTGGACTTCCTTACAAATTGACCGCCTGCCTGTCGCAGGTATGTGAGCTCTCCTAACCTGCCCACAGGCTCAGTGTGAGATTTCCCTCTAGCCTTGATTTCCCTTTGGCCTCAACTTTTTCAGGGTTGGCCCTACCATCGGGCAAGGCGAGGTGGCGACCCTAGGCAGAAAATACTGGGAGGCAAGGAGCAGCAGCAAGGTGTTGGATAGGCCGAACGTATGGAAAGGAGGACAGGGCTGCTGTATCTTTAACAGTTGTATTGAAAAGGGAATTTCAGCAGGTGTCATTTGTATGCATGCAGCACCTAGTGAAATTTCCTCTTTGGCACAACAGTTAAAGCTGCAGGAGCTCTGCTGTCTTTTGTATCTGCTCACTCCTGCAGCTTTAACCGTTGTGATGAAGAGGGAATTCCACCAGGTGCTGCATGCATACAAATGATACAAAAAGAACCATTAAAGGTTTTATACTTTTCAATAGCACCAGAGCCTGCCTTTTGTCTATCACCTGCATACAAATGACACCTGCTGAAATTCCCTTTTCTAAACAACTTTTAAAGGTACAGGAGCCCAGTCCTCCTTTCCATGTGGTCACCCTAGAGATGGATAACAGAGCTGTGTGAACAATATGCCCTAAGCTAGCCTGAGGACCTCAAGTGCAGTGGGGGGATGTCATCCCATCACCAATTAAATTTGCTGGCTGCTGTCCATAGAATGGAGGGGGAACAATCTTCTCCTTTGCCTGTTGCAGCAAAAGGTCGGAGTCGTCTAGCTCTTGCAATCGCCCACCTCCCCCTTCCCTCAGGTGCCTACCTCCATCCATTATTCTCTCAGTTCCTTGCTCCCCAGTCCCTCTGCCTGATCTGACCAGTCTTCCCATTTCCTGAGCCCTCTTCCCATTTAGCTTCCTGTATTCAGTCCCCCCCTGGCCTCTTTCCCCTTCTGCTAGGTCTGGAACAAAACACACATACACACCATTCACCAATTAATTATAATCACAGGGTCGTAGAAGTTGGAAGGGGGCATTTAGGCCATGTAGTCCAACCCCCTGCGTAGAGCAGGAATCCAGTTTAAAGCATCTCTGACAGATGGCCCTCCAGTCTCTGCATGAATGCTTCCAGCAACGCAGAGGCCATCACCACCCGGGGCAATTGGTTCTATTGCCCGACTGCTTTGGCCCTTCGGAAGCATTTGTTGTGCCTCCGTTTAGGATGGGGAGGGCACAGAACAGCTGAGCCTGAGAGATTTTGGGGAGGGACCCAGCACATGGGCAAGCAGAAGATAGCTGTAGCTCAACCCAGTTGTCCTCACTCATCCATCATCCTCGGCATAAAGACAAGCCTCGAACCCAGTTCGGGTGCTGGAAGCCACTGTTGTTTCTGCTTATTCACAGCAATAGCATTCCTGCCAGCTCCTGCACACAGTTTGAACTATTCTTGAACCTGGAACAACTTCAACCATTCTTCAGCACGTCCCTAGGTCTGGTTTAGTTTTCCTTGGCTTCAGACAGATATCGTTGGCTTATAGACCTTGGACTGTTTAACGACCCATTTTGGTTGAGGCTTATCTCTCAACTCCCGCGATTAACGACAGTCTTCCCTGATGTTCAACTCAATTTCTCCTTCCTGTTACTTACGCCCATTATTTCATATCCTATAGTCCTGGAAGATAGATCACAGGTCACAGCCCTCTTCTGTGTGACAACCCTCTAGGCACTTGAAAAGTGCGATCCTATCTCCTCAGACTTCTCTTCCCAAGGCTAAACTTATCCAATTCCTCCAGTCTTTCCTTGTAGGAATTAGGGCATGTCTACACCTAAGGGTGTAGAGGGAGGGGGGGAGGATCACAGACTTAGCTGCTTCTGCGATCCTCCCCAGCGTCTAGACAAGTGGTTCCCAAACTTTTTCAGGTCACTGCCCCCTTGGTTCCACAAACTCATGCCCAGTGCCCCCTACCCTACCCTATAAAAATCCTTATTCAGAATAGCGGTTTTCAATGACCCAGTAAAGAAGATAATAACAATAAAATTCAAAACAGTAACAATTAATTGAATATTTATTCAAAATCCAATTACATTCTTTTAGTTTATTCATTTAAACTTGATCCAGTGATAACATCTTTTCAAAGTTTGATAGTCATTTAGCAAGAATATTAGATATCACATTTAGTAACTAGGGTAGAGTACCTCACTATTCTTAATGTAATGGATGGGCTTGATGAAGTGATACCAGTTTCCCAATGTCTGGTTTAAAGTCACTTAACATGAGTCTTAAATCACCACATTTAGTAATCTGGAGTCGATTTCTTTGCTTGGAGAGAAGTAGGCAGAACACACTAAAACCACATTCCACCTAATATGATGTTGGAAATGCAACCAGGAGCTTCTGAATTACTCTCCATAGTGCAGGATAGCAGGGCACACCAAGCAGGGTATGTCTCTTCATTAACGTTTTGATGTTTTTGAAACATTTCAATTCACTGTTAAAAGGACTCTTCTTAAACAGTATTAATACATGTATGGATTCTTCCCCTATATGGCTTGGGACCAAACTACCTTCTCCCATAAAAATGTCCCTGGTTTTTAAGACCTTCTGGAGAGGCACTTCTCGGAAAAGACCACCTCGAGTGCCCCCTTGCCACCCCTTTGCCTCTTAGCGCCCCCTGCTGCCCCCTTGCCTCTTAACGCCCCCTGTGCAATCCCCCCCAAGGGGGCAGTACCGCCCACTTTGGGAACCACTAGTCTAGATGGCTGTGGAAGAAAGGAGGGACGTTGTGTCCACCATTCCTCTCCGCAGAAGAGGAGCCGTGTGTGTGGCGAAAAAGGTAAAATAACCCCAACCCTGTGCCCAAACCCACCACCACCACCCCAGAGATGGCAAAATTGCTGGGGGCCCCCATGGGCACGGAGCCACCCTGCATGGCTCCGTTGCCTGTTTCAGGTCCTGGGAGCATGCGGCACACCAGCAGCGGTCCTCGGGATGGTCCCGGGACCATGGGAAACATCAGGTTTTCCGCGGTTCCTGATATCTCATGGAAAGCCCACGGCCGTCCTTGCTTGCCCCCGGGATTCGTTGTGGATCATATGGACGCACAGGGACCCCCTTAGTTTCTAGTCCCCTGATCATCTTTGTTGGCCCTTCTCTGAACACATTCCAATTTATCTGAATCCTTCCTCAAGAGTGGAATCCAGAACTGGACACAGTATTTGGGGTGAGCTCTGACCAGTGCAGAGTAGAGAGTGGAACGATTACTTCCTATAATTTTGAAACGATATTGATGCAACCTAGAACTGCATTGGCCTCAATTTGAAGATGACAAATGGGTGTGTGTGTCATTTTGACAACGTGGGGAGCCAAGCAGTTCAGCTTGTTTCAGAAGTGAGGGAAAGGGGCTGCTTAATGGGGGAAACACAGGCTTCCTCTCAAGTTATTCTCTTTCAAAGTTCTTAAACTGCCATCTGCTTTCAACAAACAAAGATCCATTAAAAAGATCCAGCTTTCTCCGCTGTGGCACCCCGGTTGTGGAATGAGCTCCCCAGAGAGGTCCGCCTGGCGCCTACACTGTACTCCTTTCGTCGCCAGCTGAAGACCTTTTTATTCACTCAGTATTTTAACACTTAATTTTAACTTAAATTTAAATTATACTGTTTTAACTCTGTATTTTAACCTTATATCAATTTTGCTGCGTGGTTTTATCCTGGTTGTGCTTTTTATATTGTATTTTGTATTTGTATTTTTAACTTGTTGGTTGTTTTATGATGATTTTAATTTCCCCAGAGAGCTTCGGCTATTGGGCGGTATAAAAATGTAATAAATAAATAAATAAATAAATAAATAAAGTGATACTAATATTCCCAAGCTTTTATGATAGAGCGACCATATGGAAAGGAGGACAGGGCTTCTGTATCTTTAATAGTTGCATAGAAAAGGGAATTTCAGCAGGTGTCATTTGCATATATGGGGAATCTGGGGAAATTTCCTCTTCATCACAGCAGTTAAAGCTGCAGATGCCCTGCCCTCTTTTAAATCTGGTCACACTAGTATAGCTCCTGCAGCTTTAACTATTGTGATGAAGAGGGAATTTCACCAGGTTCCCCATATATACAAATGACACCTGCTGAAATTCCCTTTTCTATGCAACTGTTAAAGATACAGGAGCCCTGTCCTCCTTTCCATATGGTCGCCCTATTTTATGATCAGCTCCTCGATTGTGAGATTTTATTTCATTTGGACAGAGCCATATTGAATTAAATGATCTCTGTGCAGGTTGACATTTTCAGCAAAAGGTTAGAAAGTAAATTAAGGAAACAAAGGCATTCTGCTATAATCTTGGATTCATTTTGTTGACCTTTCCGCATTTGACAACAAAAACTCCAGAATTCTTTGCATCATCCCTGGGTTAATAAAGCAGCTTCATGATTTTGATGTTGATTTCTGGTACCTTCCTTCCTTTTGGAATCACAGAATCGAAGTGGGCTTTTTAGGCCACTTAGTCCAATCCTCTGCTAGATATAGGAAATACAGGGTTTTGTGAACCGCCCAGAGAGCTTCGGCTATTGGGCGGTATAAAAATGTAATAAAATAAATAAATAAATAAATAAATAAATCCACAGCTAGAGGATCCCCCAATGATGCATCTGATATTCAGAAGTATAATGCTACTCTTCCCTGTGAGTTGTGTGGGTCATCAGAGGGAAGGAGCCGGGACAGGGGGAGTCCAGAGGCCTCAGGGGTGGGGTGGGGAGCAGGGGTGGGCAGGGCCGGTGCTACCATACAGGCCACTCAGGCGGCCGCCTAGAGCCCCAAGGTAAGGGGGGCGCCGAACGCCGCACCCGGAAGCCACTCTCCCACAGTGGCTCTGAGAGGGCGGCTTCAGGGCCTGCCGTTCCGAAGCCGCCCACCCTCCCCAGCGTCCTGGCTTCGCTTCGGCTGGGTGGGCGCCCAACCGAAGCGAAGTCAGAATGCTGGGGTGGGGGGATGGGCGGGTGGCTTCGGAACGGTGCGGCCGATAGTTGCTCTCCCAGAGTGGCTTCTGGCCGGGCGCGCCGTTCCGAAGCTGCCCCCCCACCCCAGCATCCTGGCTTCGTTTCAGCTGGGCGGGCGAGATGGCGCCCGCGCCCAGGTACACTGGAGTGGGTGTGGGTGAAAGCAGCTCACCTGCCTAGGGCGCAAAATAGTCTGGCCCTGGCCCTGGGGGTGGGGCTTTTTTTTGTTTTGTTTTTACCTTTTAATTTTCGCTGGAACGCAAGTGGCCATTAAAAAAATATGGCAGCGGGCGCGATGCCCATGATGCCATGTGGCCCATTTAGACTGAGGGCGATGATCCCCTCAGGTAAGCAGGTAAGTCCGGGATCACCCCCTCTCCCTCCCTCTACACCCGTAGTTGCAGAAAGGGCCAGAGGGACCGCTCCAGCAACTACTTAGAAAGACGACATGCGGCTATTCCGAAGGACGGTGATTAGTAATATCCTTTCGCCCACATCTTTGATGTGGTTAATTTTGGGAAGCTGACTGGCAGGAGTGGATGACGGTGCTGCCAAATCCGCACATGAATGCCTTAAAAGTACTTGGTGGGTCTGTGAATGAGTGAGGAACGTGGAGAAGGTAAAGACATACTCATGTGCTCAGGCGCGCGCACACCTACTCCAATGCAACCTCTCTTGTCGCTGTCTTATGAGTAAGCAGAGCTAAGGAACACACACAGAGAAAGGGGAAAAATGAATGGGAAAATCACCCAAATGGAGAAAAACAATCATGACGCCAGAAAGTGACTAATTAATTACAGTGATTAGGGGAGCTTGATTATGGAGTCTGTGCACAAAACACAGAGCCCACGTTCTGCTGGCCCTTTGCCTATTGTTTACTACCAGCCTTAAGGAGTCAGCCTTTGTAGGCATCTCGTTTCGTGTCAATCTCCTTGAAGAGCCCATTCACACAATAGTCTTGTTGTGGCAGCTCTAGTTTTTCGTTCGCCTGCACTGACTACGCTATGCTGACAGGCATCCCTGGGTTGAGGAAGTCACCTGACTGCTGAGGAGCGCCTAAGAGGGAACCTAGTGCAGTCCAGGGTTAACATATGATCCACACAGAGCTCTGCACTTGCTATCAGTCACGTGACCAGATCAGCCTATGGCAGCACAGGGAGGACTCAGCATGGCTAGACTAGACGCTGCAGCTGCCTCAATGTGGAGCAATCATGGCCGGCTCCAGTTTTCAGGGGTTCCTTGGCAAAGTGCCCTTGGGTGTATTTCAGTGATGGCTGAATCAGCATGATTTGAGGTCACTGAGGTTCTCCTATTTTCAACGCTGACTTCATTTCATTTCATTTCCAAACCCAAGTGTTTTCAAACCAAAAAAAGTGCATGTTTTCAGTGTGCATTTTGTAAATTGCACATTTTCCTCCCCATATTATTTATTTATTTATATAGCACCATCAGTGTACATGGTGCTGTACAGAGTAAAACAATAAAATAGCAAAACCCTGCTGCATAGGCTGCTTGAAGGTGCATATTTTGAAAAGTGCATATTTTGAAAAACGTGAATTTTTCAAACATTTTGTGAACCGCCCAGAGAGCTCCGGCTATGGGGTGGTATAGAAATGTAATAAATAAATAAATAAATAAATAAATAAATAAATAAATAAGACTGCAAGTTCAGGAACATACACATTTATGGGGAATCTTTTGCTTCCATTTGCATTCATACTAATGTAAGTACAAGTTAAACAATAGGACTCATGTCATCCTAAAGACCACCATTCCTTCCCGTTTTGCACCAAAGAGGATGCAGATGTCAATTCAGGATTTAATTTTTCCAGATCTTAGTTTAAAGCTTATTAGTTAACTTGCATGAAGGAGCGGAAAACAACCTTTTTCTTTTAATACACCTCCATGGGTTGTTTTGGAGTCAAATTATTTGGCACCACTTTTTGGCTGCGCAATGGCCTGCTCTTCCTGTTTGAGTCCTCGGGCTCAGGTGAAGCCGCTGCTGGAATGTGACAGATGCAGGTAAGGGGGGAGGAGGGAGGGGGCCCTAACCTGGTGCTGCCACCGCAGTCCGTGCTGTGATGGTGGCGGAGCCAGGTAAGGTGGCAGAGGGGAAGGGTCTTACCTGAGTCAATCGCATTCTGGCAGTGGCTTCAACTGAGCCTGAGGACTCAAACCAGAAGGCCAAGGCCTGGTCTTCCTGTTTGAGTCCTCGGGCTCAGTTGAAGCCGCCGCCGGACTGCGATGGACGCAGGTAAGGGGGGAGGAGGGCCTTACCTGCTGCCGCCACTGCTGCGGGGCTCCGATTCGGATCCGGAGCTCCACAGCGGAGCACAGCGGACCATAGGCGGATCAACGTGAGGCAGAGCGGACCCAATCCAGAATTTACGGCTCGGGTGTGGAGCTGATCGGGGTGGGTGGGTCTGTGCACAGCCCTACTGACAACTGTTAGGGCCCATGACACATCTACACCAAGTAAGATATAACACTATGAAAGTGGTATGAAAGCAGTATATGGTATGCGTCAATGGGCCCCAACAGTTGTCAGTGCACTTCAAACCGCTATAAAGCAGTAGTGTGGCTCCTGCCTCTTATATACCGCTTTCATAGTGGAGTATCCTGCTTGGTGTAGATGAGCCCTTGGTCTGATCCAGCATGGCTCTTCTTATGTTCTTATGTACTGCTTGAGGTGGGCCGCTTTGCCCTGCCTAATAATAGGAGCTGAGCCTATTCCTCCTGTTTAAAGTCCTGCTCTTTAAAACACATCGTGCAAAGAATTAAAAATAATCATCATCTTGTAGTCTATTTAACCTCGCTCCCTGAGCAGCTGCCAGCGGCCTCATTGGCAAATGTGTCATTTATAATAATAATCTGCCCACTGGGCATTGGCTCAGCGTGGTATGCCTCTTCCTAATAAATCCGTATCTGTCTTGGGGAAAGAACGTCATCTAATTCTGTATTGAACGTTGGTGTTTAAATGTTTGACTGCTCAGTACAAAACAAGACAGAGGGAACAAGCAACAATACTTATCCAAGTCCTCAAAAACACACAGACATGTTAGATAATGAGTTCCAGGCCTGAACCCCTTAGATCCCTGGTCAGCAGGGATCAACAAGAGCCATGTTTTCAATAGTGGAATGGCTGAATAAACTAGATCCTAAAATCCGAGCTGGAAGGAGGGGGAAAAAAGAGCATGTTGTATTTCAGGGAAACACTATAAGTCCAAGCTATTACCAAAGACTTTTCAAGAACAAAAATTACATGACTAATAACTTCTAACAAAAAGAATGTTACTATAGTACATGCCTACATTATATGCCTCAACAAGGCATTGTCTTCATTATATCACCAGCATTTGGAAGAGCTAGCCAATTTCTTCTGAACAAGCCACTGGCCCCATACAGAAGACACCTTAAACCATGGCTTTAAACATGGTGAATAAAGGAAAAAGCCTTATTCACTGTGGTTAAAGCCATGGTTTAAGGTGTCTTCTGAACACAGCCTGGCTTTCTGGTTTAACCACCATGGTTAAAGCCATGGTTTAAGGTGTCTTCTGAACATAGCCTGGCTTTCTGGCTTAACCACCATGGTTAAAGCCATGGTTTAAGGTGTCTTCTGAACACAGCCTGGCTTTCTGGTTTAACCACCATAGTTAAAACCATGGTTTAAGGTGTCTTCTGAATGGGCCCTCTGTGGTGTCCAATATGCACAAAACATCATTTTTTTTGTTGAATCAGCCTCAGTTTTAAATCTACAGAAATGGGCCATATGGAAGCTAAGACAACTTTCTATTGATTAGACAGTATAGTGAACTGCCCAGAGAGCTTCGGCTATGGGGCAGTATACAAATGCAATAATAAATAAATAAATAAATGACCATTCCGACTCCTTATTCCATTCCTGCCTGACAATCTGAATACCTAGGTCACTACATTCCAAACAACTTTTATAAACAGCTATTGCAGGCTTAGGTTTCTGTAATGTCGGGTTAATATACACTGATGCCTCTATATAAATAAATTATTATTATTATTATTATTATTATTAATAATAATAATAATAATAATAGGATAGCAAAGATTGAAATCCAAGGGGTTTCTTCCCCTGCCAAAGAGGCATCTTTCTGTCTCATTCACAGGATGCCCCAGAGTTTCTTTCTAATTTCTTTTGATGGTGTTTTTGATCTTTGTTTAGAAAAACAAACAAAAATATATGTGTGAGAGTTCAGTCTGAAATGCATGTTTAAATCCACATTTCTCTCAATATCTGTATTTTTAAATGTATGTTCTTTCAAAATACTCATACATTTTTAGAGCTGAATTCCATATTGGAACACCTGGGAAGTGCAAAAGGAGGTGGATTGCTAAGGCTGCTGTCCTGTGCACCGTTTTCTAGGAGAAAAGTCCATTGAACACAGTGGAACCTGATCCTGAACTTGTTGTAAATTCTGATCTGCACGTTAATGTGAGGTCAGTTCATATCAGAATTCACAAAGCTCAAATTCTTCCAGCAGCCGGAGCATCCCTCTGACTTGCACAATATATTAATACCGTATTTTATTATTATTATTATTATTATATTATTATTATTATTATTATTATTATTATTATTATTAATTTATATAGCACCATCAATGTACATGGTGCTGTACAGAGTAAAACAGTAAATAGCAAGACCCTGCCGCATAGGCTTACATTCTAATAAAATCATAATAAAACAATAAGGAGGGGAAGAGAATGCAAACAGGCACAGGGTAGGGTAAACAGGCACTGGGTAGGGTAAAACTAACAGTATGAAGTCAGAACAAAATCAAGTTTTAAAAGCTTTAAAAGCTTTATTTCTTCGATTCTAAGATACACTTTTTCCCCTAAACAAACAGCTCTAAAAACGGACTGCGTCTTAGAATCGATGGCGTTTTAGAATCAAAGCAATACGGTAAGAGGAAAAGAGGAAGCTCCTGCAGCAGCCGCGAGCCATGCAAGCGAGGAGGAACTGGTTGGGTAAGCGCCTGGTTTTTTGTTAGGCAAATTTATTCGTAAGTCCCATCGATTTCCATGGGACTTACTCACATGTCATCGTGCCCTAGTGCACAGACAAGTTAAGAGCGGGACTGGAGAGTTAAGTTTACTCTTTGTTTCAACGCCCACCCCTTCTTCCCGCGCAAACGGCAGTTTCTTCTATTATTATTATTATTATTATTATTATTATTATTATTATTATTTATATAGCACCATCTATGTACATGGTGCTGTACAGAGTAAAACAGTAAATAGCAAGACCCTGCCGCATAGGCTTACATTCTATTAAAATCATAGTAAAGCGATAAGGAGGGGAAGAGAATGCAAACAGGCACAGGGTAGGGTAAACAAGCACAGGGTAGGGTAAAACTAACAGTATAAAGTCCAAACAGCATCAGGTTTTAAAAGCTTTAGGAAAAAGAAAAGTTTTTAGCTGAGCTTCACATGCTGAGCACCCTACTCAATTAAATATATTATGACATGTAATGGTGTTATGCAAGTCTCTGGCCACCTGTCCCAGATGAGAAGCCCCAAACATCCTAACCCTATCATAAAAACAGCCCTGCTGGATCAGACCAAGGATCCATCTAGACCAGCCATCGGCCAGGAATTTCTCTCACAGAGGGAAAAAAGAAAAGGACACAACCATTAGAAGAAAGCGCGGAGGGGAGGGAGGAGGTTGGCTGGGCGGTGAGGGAAGTAGTTCTTTGATTCTAAGATGCCCTTTTTCCCCAAATAAACATCTCTAAAAATGGGGTGCGTCTTAGAATCGATGGTGTCTTAGAATTGAAGAAATACGGTAATAATAATAATAATAATAATAATAATAATAATAATAATTTATTTCTTACCCGCCTCTCTCTTCGGATCGAGGTGGGGAACAACATTAGTACAAGAATCAACACATCTTAAAAATAGTTGATTCCACATTCATCTGGGTCTGGGTAGGCCTGCTGGAAAATACTAGTTTTCAAAGCTGCCTTAAAATCACAGAGAGAGTTAATTTTACGAATCTACTTCGGCAGGCCATTCCACAATCTGGGGGTGACAGAAGAAAAGGTCCTCTGGGTAACAGATGTCAGCCTAGTTTTGGCTGACTGAAGTAAGTTCTCCCCAGAGGACCTGAGTGTGTGGGGCGGACAGTATGGGAGAAGGCGATCCCGCAGGTAACCTGGACCCAAACCATGTAGGGCTTTAAAGGTAATGACCAACACTTTGTACTTTGCCTGGAAATTGGCAGCCAGTGGAGAAGTTTTAATGTAGGGGTAATATGCTCACCCCTAGATGTACGGGTGACCAACGTGGCTGCCATATATTAAACTAGTTGAAGTTTCCGAACTAGGTACAATGGTAGCCCTTTGTACAGCGCATTGCAGAAGTCGAGCCTTGAGGTTAGCAGTGAGTGCACAACCGTCTTTAGGTCTTCTGACTCTAAGAAAGGGTGCAGCTGGTGTATCAGCCGAAGCTGATAGTTGGCACTCCTGGCTGTCGCATCTATCTGGGCTGTCATTTGGTGCGCCAGATCCAGGAGCACCCCCAAACTGCAAACACAATTTTTCGGGGGGGGGGTTTAGCCCCATCCAGAACTGGTTGACACACCTCCAAACTTACATGCAACTTACATAGAATAATTGTGCAACAGCGTGTCCCCAATGTACAACCAACCTGGGTATTTGTGGGACTACAACATGCACAGCTTAAAAGACAGAGTTGAGAATATAGCAAATGGCAACTCCCGGAATGCTGTCAATGGAATGCCCTGTATTGTATACGGCAGGGCATTTAGTTCCAATTTATTGCACAAGGCTCAAATCGTCTTCGGTTTTGACACTTGCCTTTGGCCAGAGTTTGCGGGGGCATTCAATTCTGAAGGATTTCTATGGTCTAGCTGGCGAGGGACTGAACCATCCTAAGAGATGGCATGGCCTTACTTGATATTCATTCTTTTTCTCAGTGGAACTTCTCCAGTTAACTATATTTCAGTAACCTTCTATGCAACCAATTTCACCTCATCTAGAAGGAGTGCAGCCTTCCCTTTCTTCCATGTGAAGACTCAGGAGGTAGCCCTGAATGAGCAATTAGAACTAAGGCTGAGTCAAAAGTTCTCTAGTGAGAATTTTCAGCTCAAACTTCGGGAGTGGGCGAGATGCACTATTTGTCCAGAAAATCGCTGCCAGCATTCCCTTTCCCTCCACCAGCAGTTTCTTAGCAGTAATACTCCTTTGTGAAGTGCAAAATTATTAATAATGATAATAATAATAATAATAATAATAATAATAATAATAATAATAATAATAATAATTTTATTTCTTACCCGCCTCTCCATCCTGATTGAGGCAGGGAACAACAGTAAGTATGAAATAGGAACGTCTCCTCCCATATGTACCTGCCCAGACTCTAAGGTCATCCTCAGGGGTCCTTCTCCGCGAGCCCCTGCCAAAGGAAGTGAGGCAGGTGGCTACCAGGAGGAGGGCCTTCTCTGCTGTGGCACCCCGGCTGTGGAATGAGCTCCCTAAGGAGGTTCGCTTGGCACCTACATTATATTCTTTTAGATGCCAGGTTGCATTTTAACAGTCTATAAATTTAATTTTAACTTTGCTGTTTTAAATTTGTATTTTAAATTTGTATTTTTCCATTGCTGCTGTTTTTATCTTGGTTGTGCTTTTATACTGTATTTTATATTACGGTTTTATACTGTTGTTTTATACTTTGAATTGTCTTAATTTTGTAAACCGCCCAGACAGCTTCGGCTATTGGGCGGTATAGAAATGCAATAAATAAATAAATAATGTAAAATACTGATTATAAACATAGTATATACATTGTTAAAACTTCCTAAAAAAGCATCCTAAAAGCACCCTAAAATTCTATTGGATAGGCGTGCTGGAAGAGATCAGTCTTTATAGCTTTCTTAAATTCTTGGGAGCGGCAGAAGAGAAGGTTCTCTGAATAATACCTGTCAGCCTAGTTTTGGCTGGCTGAAGGAAATTCTTCCCAGAGGACCTGAGTGTGCGGGGCGGATTGTATGGGAGAAGGCGATCCTGCAGGTAGCCTGGACCGAGACCATGTTTGGGTAACTTCAGTGGATAACTTAGGAGACAACGAAGTTCCAATCCATCCATTTCTCCAGAAGGTGCACACCAAGCCAGTTTGTATCCAAAAATATGGAATTCCTCAAGCAACCCTACTTAGGAATGTGTTCCCACTTTTGCCTTTGAAATGGGAGTGGGTATTTTGGAAATGTAATGGAGACATAGCACTATATGAAGATTTGCATGGAACTGCATTTACAAGATGAAGCAAGACAGATGCCTCAGCAGTGCTAAAGGACTCTGGCATGGAAGTAACCTGGAACCCTAGAGATCTCTTGTCAGTCAAAGTAGACAATATTGGGGTTGATGAACCAATGCCCTGATTTACTCCAAGGTTTCCTTCTTCAATGGGCCTTTCCCTCTGCTCTCCTCCATGAGCCAGTGACTAGCTGGTCAGGTACTGGTGGCACCACCAGGGGCAGACCATGAGCTGCAGGTCTGGGGTCCCATAGTCCAAGATACCCCCCCCCAAGTGAACCCCAAATGACCCCATGAAATGTGGCTCTTCCCAGTGGAGCTTGATGGCTCCAGTTTTGGAGAGGAGGTGATTCCATTCTGGTTTTCAGTCAGACCCTGCCAGAACCCTAAAGGTGCTATTTATACTGCACCCTATCGCCAAAATGGGATTGGCACCTTGGACAGCACCTTTAGAGCTTTGGCTGGGTCTAACAAAAACCCAGAATGGAATCACTGCCCCTCGAAAACTGCAGCAACCAGCCTTCACTGGCTCTTCCTCTTCCTAGCTTGCTCATTGGTAAAAGGAAATGGCAGCCCCATGGCCCTGATGTTAAATGGAAGGATTTTTCTTTCTTAACTTTGAGTAGCAGTGAGCTGAACCAATCAGACATTGCTGTTAGGGTAACATGGCCAATGAGGGCACAGGAGTGGTGTGAAGATTGGCAAAAAGATTTTTTTAAAAAAAGAAGGCAGAACTGGTAGGGTGGGGAATGGGAATGGGAAAGCAAATGGCCCAGACCCCCCCCCCCCCAAATCTAGTGGCGCCTCTGGACAATTTACTACCGGAGCTCTGGAAAGATCTTGCCTCTTTGCCACACGCAAGTTGACTCCAGTCTTTTGTCAAGGATCTGTGAAAATATGACTCATCTGTGACAAATGGCCATAACGCCTATTCCCAGAGCACAAACAAATTAATAACGTTGCGCTGTGATCAAAAAATTCATGAGAAGACCAAAAGAGAAATATGGATGTGTATTCTTTTTTCCTCCAGCAAATTAATTAGGGTTTTGCTCAGCTAAGGCAGGCGACAGGAGCCATAAGGAATAATTTACCACCGTGTCTTTTAGGAAAATAAAATATGAATTCCTTTTCTGAATCATTTATTCCATTCAGCAAACAAAAAGGACAATGCACACGCATGCGGGGGTGGAGGAAGCCAAATCCTAATCATTTGCCAGCTCTTCCTTCTATAGGCATTATGTATAATTGTCAAAGTAGACCTAACATGGGAGATTCGTATTGGATCTCCTAACACCCTTATCTTTGGTTAGAAGCAGCCAGGAGGGGCGGGGATTTTGATCGAGGCCACAGCATTGAAAAAGAGGGGCATTGACCTTTCCTCTGCACTGTTTTCTCTTGACTGGAGAAGACCCTGAAGTCCGGGCTGGCCATAGATGTTTTACTGTCCCATGCAGACCAGCTAGGGCTTCCCACCATTCCACGAATAAAAGCTGACAGACTGGCAGCTGAATCTTACTTCAACACAGCCCAAAGGACCACATTCTCCACAGCACCAGAGGAATGGTGGCTAACCTAGGGAGCACAGGGCAAGCTGGATGGAACACCGATCTCTGTCTGCTCCTGACCCTTCTGAACCTGTCGCTGAGGTAACTGCCTCACTTTGGGCACGGCTAGATGAGGGGGGTTGAAGGTGATGTTCTTGCAATTGTACGATCATGAGATTGCCCCCCTCAGTCTACATGTGCGTGCGACGTCCCAGGAGGAAGAGGACATTGCGCCCGCCATTTTGTTTTTTGTTTTTAATCGAAAAGCTAAGGTGTTTAAAAAACCCAAAAAAACCCGTCCCGTTCCGCCCACCCACCCCGATGGGCATACTCGCGAGGAGCCGGGACAAAAATGGGATGCCCGGCCACATATCCCGCAGTCTCAGGATCAGCCTGGGACTGTGGGGAAAAGCGAGAAAAATGTGTGGGGCAGTATCCTGGGGAAAGGGAGGGATCCCCTGTGCATCATGTGGATGCACAGGGATGATCCCGGGGCAATCCACGGGATATCACCAGGTCTAGACATGCCCTTCGCTTCATGGTAGGGCTGGTCCTGCCTGAATTCAATACTGGCATGGAAGGGAGAAAAGACAGGTGCACTATTAGGAACTATCCCTTTGTTCTCCCCTCTCCAGCCCATGGCTAACAGCCACTTCAGAAGGGGGTACAATTTCAGCAGGGGAAACAAGCATGGACGAAAGAAAGAGAGAGAGAGAGAGAGAGAGAGAGAGAGCTGCAGCCCTCACACAAATCCTGCTCCCTGCCCTTCCCAGCCACGCATGGTTGTTTTACACAAAAGACATTGAAGGAAAGGGAATATTTAGCCTGCTGAAGAGAGGACTTGGGGTGGGAGAGACATGATAGCTCTCTTCAAATACCAGAAGGGCTGTCACACAGAAGACAGCAAAATCTTGTTTTCTATTGTCCCAGAAGGCAGGATGAGATCTACTAAGCTTATGTTACAGGAGGATAAATTTTGATAAATGGAAAAGAGCAATTTAGCAATCGAACCAGTTACTGTGGTGCAGGTGTGTTCTTGCTTGTATAAGGTCTCCAAGGAGAGACTGGACAATCATCTCTTGGGAGTGGTCTTGCTCTGCACGTCCAGGTTAGGAGGTTAGATTATATGGCCTGCCGGGCCCCCTCTAATTCTAGGTTTCAAGATCAAGGTAGTTTTACTCTAATATAACCGACTAATGGAGTTAAGAAAACCATTAACCAGAAATTCAAGGGAGCAGCTGGTGAACAGCAGAATGAATCAAAATTAGTAAGAAATGGAAAGAACTCTCGATAGTTAGACCTGATTGTCAGTTTATGGTCTGGGTTTGTAAAACAATGAATATGTAATCAAGGTGTTGGTTCCCCCTGTAAATAAGGAGTTTCACCGTTTGCTCTTTTGTACACATTACAATGCCTCTCAAAACCATCATTCCGACAACCCAAACTTATATAGGTTTACTCAGAAGTTGGTCCTACTATGTCCAATGGTGCTTACTCTTAGGTACTGTAAGTGCGCCCAGGATTGCTTGAAGTTCCTTAAGACATCTGGGTTGCAGTGTCAACATTATGCTGATGCAATGCAACTCTTACTTCTCTTTTCATCATCTGATTCCAAGAAGGCCGTGGAAGTGGCAACCCCGGGCTTCAACTCAGTTTAGTAATGGACGGATATTTGAGATGGACCAAAATGGACACCCCAATATGTCACCATATTTGCAGGTGGCAAACTAGGGGTGTCCATCTTGACACACACACAAATCAGGAGGAGGTGCTTAACGTGGTGGAGGTAAGGTGGAGTCCTTAGTTTTTCCTACTTTCTCTCTTTCACTGGCAGCTTTGCTAATGCAGCACTGGAGTGGAACTTTGATGCATCCCCTGATGTCCTTCCTTCCCAGAGGGACCATAGAAGTCATTCACTACATAACATTAATTAGTTCAACATTGCAGTGATGTCTGTGTTACCACCCAACATGTAGCACATGGCATCACTGTTTATCCTTTTTCCATTTCAATTCCCTCTGAAAACACAGTTTACATCTTTACCCCTGCTTTGCTCCAGCATGTGAATAGAAATCTGCCAATTTGAGGTTAACACTTCATGCATCTGATGAAGTTGAGAGTGTCCACAAAATCTTATGCCAACAATAAATGTATTAGTCTTTAAAGTGTCACCAGACTCCTTGTTGTCCTTCCCAGAGTGCTTCTTGGAAAGAAGGAAGGCCGTGGTCAGAGCTCTCTTCCTGAAAGTGTAGCACCAAAGCCACCAGCAGAGCCAGTGTAACACATTTGATCACTTCTTTTGAGCCAAACAGTGGTGTGTGTCCATGTGTTTAACGGAGCCTGAGCAAGCCCACAATAAAACCCTATAACCACCACAATTCCATTCTTCAACTCCCCTGAACGTCAACTTTTCCCCTTCTCAGCAGCCAGATCAATCTGTTTCCAACCACTGCAACAGGGCTGTGAGTGGTCCGTACAGCTCTGCCTCTATGCGGGCAGCTTAAAACATAAAATAAAAAAGGGAACACCCCCTGCTGCCATGGTTAGCCCCCTCCCTCTGCCCTGCAGAATCCCAGAATTTGGGATTCTGTCATCAACTCTGGGCGAGGAGGCACGCTGTGGGATAGGCGACTAGAATATGATCAGTTTTATTAGCACAGTTACCAGCCCAGTACTGAGTGATTTCAGTACCATGGAGAGCACTCTTGTAAAGAGTTTTGACTCTTTAACCAAGCACTGGCTTTCCGCAAATGACGGGTTTTTTTTAGCCAGGCCAGGAGGGTCCATCTGGGAGTTCCACCTAATCTAGGATCTTCTTTTTAAAAGAATCACTGCTCTTTCACACAGTTGCAGGCTTCTTCTAGGTAGTGAGGGTCTGTGCAGTGAGTTGCTGGTTGGGGAATGCTCCCCAAGGGCTGCCCACCTACAAGTTCACTCCCCAGGGGTAGGAGGGCAGAAGTGCTTCATAGGTATAGAGTGGACAGGATGTGGGATTCAAGACGGAGGGCCTCACTTGTGAAGGTCAGTTAGGCTAAAAGAAAGTGACTGTCTCAAAGTCAACAAGTGAGTTCCATGACTGAGTAGAGATTTGAATCTGGGTGTCTCCAGTCCTAGATTGACTCTAAAAGCACTAACCCACACTGGGTCTCCTATCTCGTGTTTCCAGACAGGCCTTCAAGAAAATTAAAACAGCCTGCAGTACAATTTCCTACACGGTGTTAAATTGCAACTGATCAATGTTAGCATGGCACTAATTCAACAGAAGAATTACAAATTTTATGTTGAACATTATGCTATTTTTTAAAATTAAAAAAATCCCATTGTCTTCAACAGTACAATGTTTTATCACATATTTAAGGTGGCAACTTTATACACAATCTTTGCATATTGAATTCACTAGGTGTGTGCATGGACCCCCCGATCCGCTTATCTTCCAGATCCGCAACTTCCGGATCAGGTCCGCTCCGCTCTGCTCCGCTCCGCCTATAGTCCACTCCGGTTCGCTGCAAAGCTCCGGATCCGGATCGGAGCTCTGCTTTCCCCCCCATAGGCTTGCATTGAAATCTAAAAAAGCCTACAACTTTTTTCCTGTTAAAGTTAGAAACCTCAAATTCGGCACCATGACACCTCATGCACGTATACACATGCATGCCAAGACTCAAGCCAATCCAAGCCTCTCCTGATTTTGGGGGAATTTTTGAAAATCGGACACCCCATTTTCAGACATGGACTGTTCTCTGACATTTTGACAGATAAAAACTTGGAAGCAGGCACATCCGCATTCATGGCAAGTTTCAAGCAGATTCCATCATCCCCTGATTTGGGGGGGGCTTTAACCTCCAACGCAGCACCCCTAACCCCAATTCAAACACCCCTTTCTATATCTCCGTCAAGTTTCACATTAGAAACCTCAAGTTAGGCACCATGACACCTCATGCATGTATACACACGCATACCAAGACTCAAGCCAATCCAAGCCTCCCCTTTCTCAGGGATTTAAAGCTGCAGACAGCTCAATGGGGCCATTTCAAAGGAAATCCCAACATGCCATGAATTGGGGAGTAGATAACCCTAAATATGAATCTTCTTCCACACTTGAAAAATTGATTTGAGACTTCAAACAGTCTAAGTGAGCGCAGGAAGGACTTATCCCCTGAGTCAAAGCAAGACACACACAAACCTTCCGTGCGAGGCGGGCAGGGGAGGAGGGAGGGAAGGCAGGCAGGCAGCAGACATTTCTGGGGGCACAAGGAAGTGCGGCAAGGATGGCTTGTTTCTTTCTAAGCCAGCAGTAATGCATTGCAAACCAACCCTGCGAGGCGGGCGCAAGGAGTGAGCAAAGGATGGCTTGTTTCTTTCTAAGCCAGCAGTGACGCATTGCAAACCAACCCTGCAAGGCGGGCACAAGGAGTGAGCAAAGGATGGCTTGTTTCTTTCTAAGCCAGCAGTAACGCATTGCAAACCATCCCTGCGAGGCAGTCACAGAGGAGGAGGACAGGCGGGCAGAGAGCCAGGCAGAGATATGCCATAGATCTAGTATGGGGGAGTCAGTCCCAGCAGATGCCTCACCACAGCAGCACCCCGGGGGGAAGGCAGGCAGGTGGCAGACATTTCTGGGGGCACAAGGAAGTGAGCCAAGGATAGTTTCAAAGCCAGTTATGCAAACCATCCCTGTGAGGCGGGAGCAGCACAGAGAGATGCCTTTTCTTTTGCATCCCATAACTAGGAGGCTAGGAGGATAAGAGTAAAGCTTTGTGATCCTTGCTTCAGAGTTGATTGACTGCACTGTGATCATAGCCATTATTAAACCACCACAACAACAATAGTAACGTTAATAATAGCAGTACTAATTAATATTAACAGCAATAACAACAACAACAACAACAACAACAACAACAACAATAAGGAGTTGAACCACAATGAAAGCCTGCCTGACTTCACTGAAGAGGAAAAGCCAGGAGAGCTTGGGCTATGGGGTGTAAATATAAAATGGAATAAATAAATAAATAAACAAACAAACAAAGGAGGGGTGGAATTAAAAGCAGCAGTGTTGCTGAATAAACAACAAGAAGAATTTTTTTTTAAAAGGCTATGCCTGTCTTTTAGCAGTAAGAGGAAAGTGGACGTGCCCAGGGGGAGGGGGATATGCCAATTTTTGACTGGCCCTAAGTAAGTACCAGTCCTAAGAAGCTACCTGTCACTTCAACTCATGACAGGCAGTTGTTCACCAAGGTTAGGGTGGGTAGCAGTGCTGTGTTTCCTATCTGTTATTTATTTGCTTAGTATATGATTTCAGGTTGTGTTTGTGCATTTGGTGGGGCTACTGTTTTAAAAAAACACTGGGAAAAGTCCGTTCAGACTAAGAAAGAGAAGTTTCCCAGTATCCCAAGTTACTAGTGTCCCATTTTGCCTATCCCCTCCTCCAACTTTGGGATTGGAGGATGCTTCATCAGGTGATCATGACTGGGAGTTGAATCTGCCTCTCAGCACTTCAAAAAGGTACCTCTCCCGCTTTTTTTACCTGATTTTTTTAAAAAAATATAGCAAGCGAACCGCACCACGCAGAGTGCTGAGAGTAGGCTCAAAATGACCCCCAGCCACAACTCTCTAAGCACAAGAAATTTCAGAAAGATAGCTTTAAAAACAACACAGTAATGCCCTAATCTTTTCCACAATGCAATCCTATGGGCGAAATTATCCAAAATGGTCGGCGGATCGCTCCGCGAAAAGAGAAGCGCTTCTCCTATGGCCGCTTCTCTTCGCCATGCTTCTAAGGGTCCCCGGTTCGCTTCTACTCCGCCTCTGGACAAGGCGGAGCAGGCCAATTCGCTTCTGATTCTCCGATTCTAAGCGGAGTGGAGCACATCCTTAGAATACACAGTGGGCCTTAATTCTGAGCAAAAGGATACCTCTCCCATTGATTTCAACGGTGCTTTAAAATGCTTTGGTTCCTTACATACTAAAAATTCCCTCCACAGAAAAAACTTATCTGTGAATGAGAAGAACAGGCTACAATTCTTATGGCTGACATCTAATTTTCCATGAGAATGTAATTATTCTAAAGGATGTCATTCAGTCAAGTGAGGCCATTTAGCAATCTGAGATGGTTGTCCAGACACGTGTTTATTGTCTCTGAGTGAAAGGACATCACTTCTATTTCATTAAACAGAATGCCCACCTCCTACCCTGATTTTAAAAAGATGTTGGTCCTAGAAAATCACATTATCAGCAGCCACACTGAGGTTGTTTAGTGTAACTACAAATCAATTAGGAAAGCTAATTAAATTTACCAATGCGTTCTTTTGGTCATAACCCAGCCAAATTATAAGATTATTTGCCATCTGCTGACCAACCATTTCAGCCTGCATAGCTGACGTTATCCCCCTGGTTAAATAACCTGATTTGGGCTGGAGCATGGAAGGATGTGGAGCCGGAACATGTTGAAATCCTACCTCTAACAAACTCTGGTAGATATCATTTAAGGAATAAAAATGTTTACTGTAGAAAATGACATTACAGATATTGCTCTGGCATTCTTGAATTGCTCCTCTCTTATGTAATCAGCAATTAGCCACTGGGTTTCTGTAGCACTGTTCCATAGCACAAAAGAAAATAAGAAGAGCCCTGCTGTAAAACCTATCTCATTCAGTTTTTTGCTTCCTATAGTGAATAAACAGATGCTCTTGGAAGCTCGGCATGACTGCAATTGTCTCCTTGTTGTTCATCCCTAACGTCTAGTATTCAGAGGTATACTGCCTCTGGATATAGGCCTTTGATCCAGCATGACTCTGAATACTAGACCCTAGGGATGAACAACAGGAGGGAGTGGATTGGGATGTTAGAAGTGACCCCAGCCTTGGCCAGGTCTCACACTGATTTCATTGCTACAGATCGCTGCTTTTAATGAAGTGTGGCCCTTAGTTACCCAACCTCTGAATCCTGCCTCTTTTTTTTTTTTGGTCTGGTTGCCAAGATTCCATCTCTCATCTCTGAATGCTACAACCTGGAGTCATTCAATGAAGCTTGGATGGTGTAGGTATACCAGAGAATTTTGTTTTAGTTTGCAAATCACTCAAAAATGCCCCGAATGGGAATATGAATAGGCGTGCATGCTCTCTGAAACTGTTTGCAGATCCTCAAACTTGCACAAAATGTATATTTGAAAAATGCCCAACTTTCTCAAAATGCCTGATTTATAAATCACCCAGGCTTTAGTCCATGGGGAAATTTGCGCAATACCACAAATTTGCACAAATTTGGGGGGGGTTGTGTGCAACTTCCATGTTCGATAGCTGTTCGTTTTGTGCAATTTTCTTGTTCATGCAAAACCAACAACGATCACAAAGACAAATACAAAATGGTGGAGGGGCTAGCTGATTTTCAGAGAATCATGGCGAGCCCCGACATCGCCTCTTTGCCTATCCATAGAATGGTGAGAAATTCAGGACAGATAAAAAGTTGCCGGGGAACAACAATGGAGAAAGAATGTCCTGGTTGTAGGTTTCCCAGAGACATCTGGTTGGTTTCTAAGGAAAACAGGATGCTGGATTAGACAGGTCTTTGGCCTGATCCAGTAGGGCTCTTCTTGTGTTCATAGGATGCCCTTTTTCATTATTTCCCCACCCCTTTCCCCCACTTCCTGCAGGGTAGAAGTAATGCAATGACCCCCGTAAAGAGATTGCATTGACAGAAATAACTAGAGTGGAAAGATAACATCAAGGTGAGGTTGTTAAACAAGGGGCCTTATTGAAAGGAGAGCCTCTCTGGATACTCTTTAAAAATATAACCAGGAAAAGAAAGTTCTGACTTAGCCAGTCAAGTGACCCAAAATGGGGTAAACGAGGTAGGGGGGTAGGGTGGGATGGAGAGAACCCTCCTCCCAGAATAACCTGATGTTAAAACTCCATTGACTTCACATTTAAGTTACTTGATTCCTGTTTGCTTTCATGGTCATGCACAAATGTCTGTTGTCCCAGAAGTCACCAGAGCGTACCAAGTGAAGTTTCAACCAGCTGGAAGCTCCCGCTTCAACTGATGTTACATGAATTCATCTGGCTTTCACAGCTGAGTTAGTATTTTTTTATTTTATTTTTCTTGCACATACTGGAAGATG